>NC_080430.1:145366688-146566688 GCF_028018845.1 Melospiza georgiana | reverse complement strand
ATCACACTGAGGGATGTAAGGGAAAAATCCCAGCTGTGCAGCTTCCCCAGCAGAACTCTTTGAAGTAAAGTGGCTCTGCCAGTAGAAGTGCAGGACTATAGAAGAGAAGGAAAAGAAAGCTCTAGTGCCCATACAGGATATATAAAATGCACACCTTTGCAAAAATCTGAATGTTCCCTGGACTTCAGAAGACAAATTAATAAATGTTTAAAGTACATAAAGTAAGTGCCCAGATTTTATATTTCCATTGTGTTATGTATATGAAATCAGTTCTTGGGGGACAGCTCAATGACCCTGATTAATTACACCTGCTGAGTCCCACCTGCTTTTCAGCAAAGTTGCATTTGACATCAAGTGCTCTTGCACAGATTCTGGGCATGAACCCATTCAGCTCAGCCCTTCTCTCCCTCTCTGACCCACCTGACCATGCAGCCAGCTGCAGAGCAGAGTCAGTGCCTGACAGCAGCTTCTGGGAGATCTCTGCCCCCAGCCCTTGGGGCCCAGCGGGGCGCAGGAGGTCCCTGTCCGTGAGCTGGATCCCCTTTGCCAGGAGGAAGCTCTCTCCAAAGGCAAACTGGGACCCATTTGAGGCCAGGATGAGCTGCTCTGCCTCCTCCATAAATTTCATGGCTTCCTGCTTCACACCTTCACATACACCAGGGCCTGTATAAAAAAATGTATACATGAAGAGTATATTAATGACTTTCATCTAAATCCAGTAAATATTTACATGTGAAAACTAATTGGTCTTAAATTAGCATTGCCTTTTTCCCTCTGAAATCAGTGTTGAATTGCATAACAAAACAAGCAAAGGAGACTTCCAGTGTTCAGCTGTTTAACAGCAAGAATCTTAGACTGCCATAAGTCACACAAACATTCTCCATGTCCTGAGCCAAAGGCTTGATGCTTTTAAGTCCTTATTGGTTACAAACTGAGTTAATATATCTCTACAGAACATCCCCTCAGTTGCTGCCATTAAAAAATGTGGATAATCACAAGTGAGAGTCAGAAAGGAAAATGAAGGTCTATCCTTTGGGTCTGGAGTGGCAGCTGGCACTTGGCCTGTCCTCTCCACACATCTACTGACCCAGAAAGGGCAACTCAATGCACCAAACCAGCTCCATGAAAGCTGCTCCTCCAAAATAACTCTGTTAATCTGCTTCATCCCTTTATTCCCCACTTGCCCACAGAACTGGAATCTCCACCAGTTCATTGTCCTGTCTCTTCTTCACAGCTGGAAAAAAAACTGTGTGATGAGAACAATTTCAGTGATGGCATTTATAATATAGGTCACCTGCTGGAGTAACTCCAAAGAGAGCCAGCACCTTTGGAGGAGCTGTCGAGACAGAGAGCTTACTGAACTTCAGTGCTGGCCTCACTCTCCTCCTAGTGACTTCTAGGGGATATCTGTTACTCTTGACCACTGTCACTCTAATAAGAAACAGTAAAGAAAATCCCTCTTGCTTCATTTTAAGGCACTCTTGAAAGTCATTTACATTACAGTGTAATCCTGATTTTCCCATACAACTCTTCACACATTCTAATATCCTTTACCACCTGGATAAGTATCTTCTGCAAAAGCATTATATGTCCTAACTCCAAATTATAAAATCTACTCGAACGTGATATGGAACTTTATTTTTCCTTATTCCCAAAGCTCAACCATCAGTTATTTAGTGGAAAAGAGTCACCCTACTTCTGACATCCCTGGAAAAGAGTCACCCTACTTCTGATATCCAATGATAATGGCAGTGCTGATGATCTTTCTGACAAGTTATTGTTGGCTACTTTACAGCAATTGAAAGGATTTCCCTCTCTTGTGGCATAACATAAAAGACCAGAAAACTCTCTTACTTACATGCCAGAAATTGTTACTTACATGTTGGAACCTGGTTCACTCCTGCCTTTGTTCCTTCCAGCTCTCCTCCTTTGCTGTCAACACACCAACAATCACGAAGTTCAAAGTGGCCTAAAGGAGCACTGAAGTCAGTGTAGGGTCCTGGGTAGTAGCTGAGCTGGTCAGTCAGAAGCTGCCAGAATATATATGGGTCCAGCAAAATGGTCTCTGATGCACTGGTCATGTTTCCTTTCAGCACTTGAGGTGGGAGATCCGTGAAGGAGGAATACATGGAGAACGTGGGGAAGACATTCTGGTGCCCAGCCTCATACAAAGCTTTAACAAAAGCTGAAAAGTCTCCAGAGGATGCCTCTTTATACCCAGCTATTATGTCCAAGAGGTCAGGAACAGGCAGAGGCTTGCCCTCATTGTTCTCTGCAATCCACCTTTGGTACCACTCGAAGGCTTGCTCAGGGGGGCCACTGCACTGCACCTGCCTCCAGCCACCCTCATCATCACACTGAGGGAGGTGAAGGCTGGACAGCTGGGGCACAGCTCTTGGATCTGACAACAGCAGCTTCACAGCCCTGAGAAACTCCTGACCAGCTGTGACTTGGCAAGCACTTGGGCCTGGGAAAAGAAAAACATGCACATCTTCTGAATGCACTGAAGATATACAATAGCCCTATCCTCTAGTACAACAAACACCACTACTAAAAATCGGTCACTCAGCCCAATAATAACAACATTCCTTGCCTGTTACTAAGAAGGCTTAGCAATATTAAGGTCCAATGCTGAACCAGGGTAAGATTTCCAAAGGGATGTGAGCCCTCCAAGATGAATACAGATATGTTATTTTAAAATCTGTGAGTACATTAGGTACTTGTTGTTCTTACTGGGGGGCTAGGTGTCACTAAATGCCTTCCTGAATCTGTTTACATAGATCAAGTATTTTCAGATATACATGGTAGTTGGGTTGTTACTTGTTATTCAGCCAGTCAATGCAACCATCTGAATAGTGGGATAATTTTATTTCCCCTTGGACTGAACCCGAATCTTAATACAGTGTGTCCTTTCTTTCCACGCTCTACTGAACATTGCTGCAGAATACAAAACAAAACATCCCTCAAAATACTGGAGTGAGTTTCGTTTGGAAGCCTTTTCTGCCATCTCCAGAGCCAAATTTCACTTTGCCACCAAGCAGCTCTGCAGATCCAGCCAACCATAGGAGCTCATCTTCTTTTGAGCTCCAGAGAATTCTGAACCTTCTTATTTTGGATTGCACTACAGATGGGTAAGGAGATATAAATCCCCTCTCAGCTCAGATTATTACAACAAACTCCCTACTACTTCTGCAAACTGCTATTCAAAGGAGCTCCCCCACTATGCACCACTCTCAACTGCTGGTCACTGCTATTTCTCCCAAAATGAGAAGCAGGCTCTCCTCTTGGTCTAATCTCCCTGTTGATGTTTTGTTGTCAGTTCACAGAAACTTGAAAAACAAATATTCACTGCCTTTGTACTTCCTTATTTCTTCATATCCCATTAAAAAAGAGCAAGGAGAGGCAGTTCATAGTCTATCAACCTGATGTCAGAAGTCATTTTGCAGCTCGCCTTTTTGGCCTGACTTTGTGACTTATGAAAAACCTACCAGTCATTAAATCCCTCTCCTATGTTTGGAGTCCTGTGATATCTTATCAATTTGAGGATATATTCTTGAGCTAAAAAGACTACATCAAGTTCATAGTTCAAGGCACTGAAAATGTTAAATTCTTATGAAAAGATGAGCCAGTGACTGTGCCCAGGTGCCTTGGTCTGGAAGTAAAAGGGCTTTTTCCCCAGGCAGGGTAACATTCAGGTCCATGGATGGTCCAGGTCTCCTGGGCATCATGGATGTTACACATTCCAGCTCCACTGAGGTAGAGACATGCCAATGGCACATTCAGTAACCAGGCAAGACCTCAGGCTCCTCTGCTTTGAGTGTGCCCACCCTAGACCCTGACCACCTTTAGGACTGGGGATATCAAGGCTGACACACACTAATCAGATGCCTTGCTTTTCTGTGAGGAGACATTTGCAGACATCATCAATTTATTTCCAGATGTAATCAGATATGAAGAAAGAACCATTAAATTCCAATAAAAAAGAAAGCATCTTTAAATTCTCAGTCCCTAAAACTTACATTGCATTGGATTTCCAGCCTTCCCCCTGATTCCTGGAATAGCCTTGCCATCCAAATCAACACAGAAGCAATTTTTTCCAAAACACTGGAGTGGCAGAAAGTCTCCATCCTCAGTACAAGAGGGAATAAAGAGATCTGATCCTGCAGGCAGGCTTTGCTTCAGGTTTCTCAGATTTCTCCTTTGCTTCTCACACTCAGTGGGGCACCTTGGGCGTTTGCCTCGATGTCTTGAGCCTGGAACCTCCTTACCCAAAGTGTCCAAACACCAGCACTCTCCTGCATAGCACTGAACCTCCTCATACCTCCCCTCCTTGGTGCATGTTGGAACAAACAGGTCCCTTGGCTCCTCACCACAGCCTCTGGATCCCAGTGCTAGTTTCACCACTTCACCTAAATCTTCAGCAACACTTTCGGGGACAGAAATTACTTGTTGAAGAAAAGTAAAGAACTCTGGTAGTTCCAGGAGAGAAGAAAGGAATTTCATCCGATTCTGATTGTCCTGCAGAGTTACTGTGCGGCCAAAGCTGCTCATGAGAGGTTTACTCAAAATGGAGCTCCCCTTTGATACCTCCAGTGAAAATGCCTGAGGTGACTCCAGAGGGCCTTGGCCATTACCCGTCTCTGACAGATCCTCCTGTAGGAAAAACTGGCCAATGCTGTACTTCCCACTAGTGCCAAGCACCCCTGTGAAGTTAAACTGGATCAAGTTCTTCAAGAACCTTCCTCCAAAGAGGTTTTCTTGGAAACGCTTTGGATTGGCAGTAAATTGCAGTGCCACTCGAGCCAGTTCCCTGGATGGGAACATCCCTGTGACGGCTTCACTGAGGATGGTTTCTAGATCAGGAGTCTGGCTGGCAAAGGGGCTTTGTGCAAGTGGGGATGACAATCCAGAGTCCAGAAATAGCTCCTTGAAAGAGGGAGGGCACGGCCTTGAAAAGCCATCAGTTTTGTCTGACTGCTTATCTGGTGTGGAGAACAAACTGGACTGACTGAAGGAGCCAGCAGGGCCATAGAGGAGCCTCGACAAGGCCCGTCGCCGCTCGGAGATGCACGATTGCTCCTCACCTAGAGAAAGATTTAAAAAAGAAAAAAAGAAAAAAGTACATTTTGGAACCTCCAGAACCTGTAGTTCTATTTCTCTCTGGGGCAAAAACAACATTAAAGTATAGATTGACCTGCTTCTCAACTATGCATCATGCACATTGTTAAGGAATTTGAAATGTTAGTGCCTATGATGGTCTACAAATAAAATTCTCCAGTCAAGACCCCAAATGAAAGGAAGAATTCCTTCCCCACTGCTCAGTTCTCTGCTCTGTGGAGTTTTACTGGTTCTGTTGCTTCCCAATGCAAATTCTCATCCCTGTTCCCATGGCAGAAAGAATGAAAAATGTCTTTTCCAAATATTTTAGCACTCTAGTAGGATGCCTGCTCTTAATGAAAAACTCCAGTGATCCAGGTGAAATGTGGGAACCTAAGAAGGAGAAATAGATTGTGGAAGAACACAAAGTTATTTTTAAAAATATCCACCAGTGAGGAACTTATGGAAGTTTCCTTCCTAGATCTTCATTTTCAAAGTGAGGTGTTTATTGCAAGAGGTTTGAAAATGAATTGTTAAAATTAGAGTAATAGAGTGCTAAGGACCAGGTGGCATTAATGAATGAGCTCTAAAGGAAAAAATGACAGAATTAAAAAAAAAAAAAAAGTCTAATGACAGCATATTGAGGGTATCAACAGTGGCCCTGGGCACCCATATCCTGGGCTAAGCTGTGTCACAGGTGTAGCTGCATCCAGCCCCACCTGTGCACTGATACACAGGGAGAAACAGCTCCAAGTTAGGATGCAACACATCACTGAAGAAGGACAAAGCTTAGCGCTCAAAAGACAGCAAATAAGGAAAGACTTGATAAATACAAAGACATCAAGAAGCAGACAGACAGCATGGTGATGGCACTGACTGCATGTCTGGAATGCACACAGCAGCTTAACTCACATGCCACACAGTTACCTGTCCCTGGAAAGTAGAATTATAGAGAAGGGAGGCAAAAGTAGCAGAACTATAGAGAAGGGGAGACAAAAATATTTTGAAGACAGAACAGCTTTTCCAGTATGAGAGAACATTCAGCCTGAACAAAAAAAATATGAAAAAAGGTTTATAAAAAACAGGATTCTCCACATCATTCACAATAGACAATTATTATTCAGTATTTCTCACAGCACAGAGAAGTCCAGATGTAGAGCACATAATTATGATAATGAAATTTATTGCCAGAGAGTGTTAGGAAGGATAAAAGGTTAGAGGGCAATTAGGCAAATCCCTGGAAGATAACTCCATAGGGGAGGGCTGAAAACAATGATCTTGACTCAGCCTCCAGTTTGGGGCATCTCCCACCTGCAGGAGGATATTTGGAAGTTATTTTTAACATTTTCCATTTTCTCAGTCTTTCTTACTCAGCACCACTGCTGTCCCTGTAGGGGACAAGATGGATAAGCAGCTTTAGTCTGCTCCAGCACCAGCTCCCCTGGGCTCCCCATTCCATCTCCATTTATTCCACAACCAAGCAATACGATAAAGCAGTCACACATCCTGTTAACAATAAGGATAAAAGCTGGAAATCTATAAAGCTGTTAAAAAGCTAAGCAAGTAATCTGATGTTCTGTGATTGACATCTTTCTCACTCCTGCTTTTGCACCCTTGTCGTGCTCTGTAGTTCCTGACAGGAGCTGAGGGCCCCTTCCCAGAAGTTCCTTTGTAAAAGAACTTTCTTTCTTTCTATAGGATGGGCCCCTTCTGTTTTCAGTGTTGGCTCTTGGTGGTTGGAGGGATGAAGAACATTCCTCAGAGGGCCAATAAGTTAGTGTAAGCCACAATTCCACAAGAACAGTAATATGAAACAAATGTAGGATCACGGGTCATAAACACTCTCCCCTCCTACCCACTGCTGAATCAAATCAAAACAGAGGAAGAAAGAATAAACACCAAAGCACTGCTGGCGTGAATCTACTGCAGAAGGTCTGAAGAGAAGCACGTCCCCATCAGGGCTGACTGGTGCTCTGACTCCTCCAGTGTTAACACTGCTGAGTGTGAGAGCCAAAGACATTAAACAATCACAGAATCATTAAGGTTGGAAAACTTAATTGAGTCCAACCATTAACCCAGCACTGCCAGGCCCACCACTAAACTGTGGCCCTAAGTACCACATCAACATGGGTTTTGAACACAAAATAGAGGAGAACTGGAGACACACACAAGGCATGTAGTTGTCTGAAGATTTCAGCCATAACCTCATGAAATACCTTCTCAGGAGTTAATCTGTGAAACCTCTGCAGAAATTTTTTCCCTGCTTAAATTTCCTGAGACTGCCAATAAAAGCAGCAAGCAGCCTGAAGTCATTGCCCCCCTTTCTTCACCCCCCCTCAAAAAAAAGAAAATTATCAGGAGGGCTCAGTAAAGCATACTCAAAAAGAAAACAACTACCCTCAGCATATGGCAAGGCCTCTCAGAGGTTCCCTTGTAATATCCTTGGTGAGCAGCCTTGAAGGCACACTAAAGTTTTCATTTCACAGCAAGCTTGTGTGTGCCCAGAGTGTTCTGAGCACTAGGAGCTGTGACACCTAGGGCAGATTCCTCCTTTTTCAGCTGCATGGGAAGCTGTGTGTGTCTCACAGACACAGCAACTGCCTTCCCCCAAGGCAGCCCCCACATTAAGACCCTGTGCCCCAGCCCTCCAGCACAATCCTGAATATTTAGGTAATGCACTTCAGAGCAAAGGTTTTTAACTTTCCTCCTCCCCTCCGGCCCCTGGACATTTCTGCTGTCATTTCCATTTGGGGCACAGATTTGATGGTGAATTCTCTGTGGAATCTCTCAAAGCCCTAACCTATACATCTTTTCTGAATTGTTTGTTGGGGAGTTTTCTACAGGATTTGGCAGATTTCATGGCAAAACACACAGTGACAGAGTTGGAAAAAAAACCAGTCAGAATGGGAGATGAAATTCCACAGCATTTCACAAAAGGAAGAAGACAAAACACAAAATCACCATCACTTGCACAGATATTCTCACTTTACACTTCAGTTCCTGGAGTCCAGTGAAAATGCCTGAGGTGAGTCCAGAGGGCCTTGGCCATTACCCGTCTCTGACAGATCCTCCTGTAGGAAAAACTGGCCAATGCTGTACTTCCCACTAGTGCCAAGCACCCCTGTGAAGTTAAACTGGATCAAGTTCTTCAAGAACCTTCCTCCAAAGAGGTTTTCTTGGAAACGCTTTGGATTGGCAGTAAATTGCAGTGGCACTCGAGCCAGCTCCCGGGATGGGAACATCCCTGTGACGGCTTCACTGAGGATGGTTTCTAGATCAGGATTCTGGCTGGCAAAGGGGCTTTGTGCAAGTGGGGATGATATCCATATATCAGAGCTGCTAAGAAAAGCCTTGCTGCATGCAAAACTAAAAGATCACAACAGAAAATAAAAGCAGTATGATATTTAATAATTTTTTAGAATGTGACTCTTAGCCCTGGGGAGGTTTCAGGACCTTTGACCGCCAGAGTCTGCCAGAGCTCAGAAGGGAGCTGGTCTGCTCTGTTCCCCATCTAAAGATGTTATGAATAAGAAATCATCCATTTATCAAAAGTTACAGAGTTGATAAAGTTAAACCCACTGTTACCAGTCCTTATTGTTACCTTGTTGATAATCAATTACTTGTTGTTCATCCTCTGTTAATTACCTGTTGGACATCCCTCTCCATAGGGTCAGGTTTTCACCTATGCTGCTTCCTAAGAAATGGCACCCAGGACTGTGAGGAGGAAGTGACATGAGAGCTTGTATGCAAAAGTAGGAACACTTCGCCAAGTTCAGCAAAGAAAACCCCTGGAACAACGAGCCACCACAGAACTGAACAACCTAAGTGACATCTAAGGAGGGAGGACCTCAGAGCTTGAATTGGGGTACGGAAATCCTGCTGCACCTGTGAGGACGGAATCCCCAGCTATTGGCATGCAAAGTGGACAAAGCTGCACACCTCCTCCTCCTCCTCTGCGCCACTCCGGGAAGCAGCGGTGGTGTGAGCGCGACCTGTTGGGCCCCCACCAGAGCTGATCGATCTTAATAAAGGCATTAAAAAGGAGAAAAATCTCCTGCCCTTTATTTATTTCAAAAGACACTGAGAGATTTTTCCTTTGGCCAATCTCATAGGTGTTATGAGTAGAATAGCTGCCCAATTTTTTAAAAGGTTGCAGAGTTCACAGGTTGGGCTAGTTGCTGCCAGGGTGGAGTTCTAACTGTTTGTTACTGTAATCATCTGTCGTTTTCGTTAACTACTTGTTGTTGATGGTTAATAATTCCCACTTTTGTCGAGTGACACCATGCTGCTTCCTGGAAGATGGCACCCAGATGGTGAAGAGGAAGGGACATTGAGTTGATATGCCAATGACCTCAGAACCAGCATGCAATGGGAAAAGTCCCTCACCAAACCTAGCCAAAAACCCCTAAAAACAACGAGCTAACATACAATTGACAAATCAAAGTGATGTCTAGACATGACGAACAGAATCTAGTATCTGCTAAGACCATTTTACCCCTCATCCTAAACAAAAGATGTCGGCAAGACAGAGCTCCTCAAATGTTCAACCAAAAAGCAGGGAATCTCCTGACTCTCTCATGAGGATGGAACCCCTAGCTCTGCCCACAGACCAGTGGACAAAGCTGCATCTTCCTCCTCCTCCATGCCATTCCTGGGAGCAGCGGCACTGTGAGCACGGACCCATTGGTTCTCCCCACCAGGGCAGATCGCTTTTAATAAAGGCTTCAAAAAGAAGAAAGGTCTCCTACCCGTGTTTATTTCAGTACATACCACAGGCTGGGGGCTGTGGTATCTACTGAAATACATACCACGTACCTGGCCCCTCCTGGCCGCGGCTGTCTGAGCACCAGCACGGGCCCCACGGGTGGCACTGCTGGGCCGCATAGGCCCCGCTGGCCACGAAGGATGGCACCAGGGATTGCTGGAATTGCAGTGCTAAACACACTGAGGGATTTTTCCTTTGGCCAATCTCGTACATACCACAGGCTGGGGGCTGGCCTCGTCGCCGTGTGCCCGGCACCTCCTGGCCGCGGCTGTCCGAGCACCAGCATGGGCCTTGCTGGTGGCACTGCCGGGCCGCGTAGGCCCCGCTGGCCGTGCAGGATGGCACCAGGGGCTCCTGGAATCGCAGCGCTGCTGAGCGCTCAGCCTCACACCTCGAGGGGCCTGCAGGGAAAACAGCAAGGGTTAAGCAGGGAAAGTTCAACATTTCAGAGCCACCTCTGTTTGATCCCCTTGTTTGCCTGTTTTGGTGCTGGAACCCAGGAAATTCCTCTGGCTGCCCTGGAGGATTTGAGACCCTGACAGGGGGCTCAGAGACCTTGGCACAGAGCCCAAGACCCCTGTGCCTTTGATCTTGACCCATGGAAAAACAATTACCAACCTTTGTATGAAGAATTACAAGTCAAGAAAGTTTAAGTAGAATAATAGATATTTTGTCATGGGGTGAAAAGTAGATTTTTGAGGTTTTTAGAATGGGGGCTCAGGGTCCCAAGATGGAGGAATTTGGGCGTTCCTTGTCCTTTTTCCTTCTTCTTCCTAGCCTCCATCTTCTGGGTGATGTTGGCATTTTTAGATTGGTTTCAAGTAGAAACTCACTGTCTAACATAGGTGATAGGTATTGGAAAGTTATGGTAAATAATGTACACATAGTTTTTAGTATAAAAGATAACACTGTCTCTGAGGCAGTCAGAGTGCCTCTGTCTGACCTGCTGAGCAGACCTCGGCAGGCCAGAGAAAGAATTTTATAGATAAAAAACAATAAACAGCCTTGAGAATGAGAACTGAAGAGTTCTGACTCCATCTTCAACCACCAGGCTGGGAAAAGAGACTTTCTAATGTATCACGGGGTCACTCTGACCAGCAGAGATTGCGAGATTTGGGAGAAAAAAAAATGAGGAAAAACAATTTAACTTCCTGATCACTTCCAGTGATGCATCAAGTACTGGCTCAAAATGAGAATTCTCCTTCCTCTTTTCCCATGAAGAATTTGCCCCATGGTTTTCCACTGTAGGTACTAAGTTCTATGGAGGGGCTTGACAGCTGGCTTGCAAGCAAAGCTGAGTTAATAGAAGAAATAACAACTGATGATTTTCGAGTGTATCCATAGCAACGAAGAAGACAAGGCTGTCAGCATGGAAATAGATGAGAAAAGATACATGGAAATCTTTGTAAGCTAGACTACATGCATATGCAGATGTGTATATGTGCCTCATTAAATTTCTGTAAAACTTTTGCCAATTATATTGGCATTAATTGCTTTGCATCAATGAATATAATAAGTTATTGCGATGTAGTTAATGACTTAAGATCACGCTTTGTTAAAAGTATACAAGCAGGAGAACACACAGAATAAAAAGCTTTTCTCTTCTTAGACCCTGATCACATGTGTATGCCATGTCACCCCTAAAGGTGACAATTTCTGAAAACTAAACAGAAGATAAAGCCTCAACACATTTTTTAGCCATGTTTGCAAGTAGGCAGAACAGGAATATTTCTCCCAGGGAACCATGCTGTAGGCTGGGGGAGCTCTAGCCCTTAGTGCAAAAGCAAAGTTGGTCAACAGAGACCTGATTTGAAGGCAAAGTTCAGTGTTTCTGAAGAGAATGAAGCATTGCTCCTGCAAACAGGTCTGCACTTGACTGTGGAAATTTGGGCTAAGAATTTCTCCATTTCCCTCTGCAGGGATCTGAAGACCCTATTCCTGTCAAACTGGCCCTAAAGGCAGAGAGGGCAAAAATCCAGCAAGTAAATTTTCTGGGGTATGATCTCTCCAATACAAGACTTCACCCTCTGAACAGAAATTTTGCTTGTTTATATTAACCTGCAATCCTACAGCCTAAACACTTCTCACCTTCAAGAACTTTCCAGCTACACCCAGCTACCTGAGTGAGGCAGCAAGAGCACCGTGTCAGAGCAACCTGTTCATCCAGGAGACTCTGACAACTTCTCCAGTTTGAGTAGATTCAGGTGACAGTGTGAGAGCTTCCTAAGTCACCAGAGCATCCCCCTCTGCGGCTGATGACTGAGGTCACATCTCCATCTTGTGGCTGGTACAGCTTCATCTGTGCTGACAGCTGCTACAGCCCCAGCCAGAGCTAAACCAGAACCACTGTGCAGTGCAGAGGGAAGATGCCTTCAAAACTCCCCAGAAAGATCAGCTTGCCCCAAAGCCAGGAAAACTGTGTGACTACACAGCCAAAAGACTGAAATCATATCTGCTTCATATTTCTGGTGATGCAACTCCTTAGCAAGAGTCAGAAAGCAATGTCAGAGGAGTTTTGGAATTTGGATGGGAAGATGAAGTATCACATGGGAGATTCAAACTCTTCCCAGCCAAGGCAGTTTGCACTGGGCTCTGGTCTAGGAGGGAGGAGGTCCCTGACCTACTGTCCTGCAGAGTTCATCGCCTGTAGGTGGAGAAACTCTCCCCCCACATGCCTGCCCTGACCAGGGAAGGAATGGGCCGAAGGGCAGATCCAAATGTTCAGCCTTGCTGGCCAAGGCTCTACAAACTTTTGTGTGGCCTCCAGGGAATGGAGTGTGCTGTGGTCAGTGTAAAATCCTTCCTGTTTCTGAGCGTACCAACACAAATTAGGGAGCATTTTCTCAGGCTATTAATTTAATAAATCAACATATCCATCTCCATAATCTCAGGGCAAGAGATACAGAGAGTTCATGGGATTTCAAACAATGTGATCTGCAGGAATGTGGGAAAGCATTGATCAGAGGACAGGAGCAATCTGCTGGCAAAGAATGTACAGTGCAGAGGATAAAAGCCCTCTGCAATTCGGGGACCTTGATTCTTGCATTGCAATTGATTCTTGCATTGGAACTGTGATATTAAATGTTTTTAGAGCAAAAAACTCCTACAACAACTCTCCCCAACAGCAGCTGTCACATAAAAGCTCCAGAACTGCCATCTGATTTACAGGGCATCTCCTGGGTGCTACTTACACCTGAAGTTGCCAGAGGTGGCCAGCTGGACCCCCAGGAATCGCCTCTGCAGGATCCGATGGATGCTGCTCTCCGTGAACGTGCGGGCAGGCTCTGGCCCCGAGAACACCGTGTCATAAACTTCATCCAGCAGCAGCTCCAGGCCTGGGAAAGACAGACTTTTATCATAGGGACAGCTTTTAAGACAGAAATCATCCTTACCGCAGAACAAAGCTGGGAGATTCTCAGGTAAAATAAATCCAGTTCTTTAAACAAGTCAAATGTGAAGTTACACTGCATAACCCTAACAACCCTACATAACCCTAATGCACCACACCCTGCATCCAGTGTTGGGTGCCCAGGCACCACCTTTATGCCTTGACAGTGTCCTGGTTTGAAAATGAAGTGAGCTTTTTGGGAGTTTGGTGGTCAAACCATGACAGACATCCACCAAAACAAGCAGAAGAAACATCCTGTACCTGGCTATAGGCTGTGGTTTTATTAAGTTCAGCCTGCAGTACAGAAATTGATGGAATTTTGGAAATAGATATTATCAAAACCAGCTACAAGTCGTTCTGGTTGCATATTAAAAACCAAGATATTCAGTAGTTTCTCTGAGTGCACAGATTTTTTGAGAACTTTTTCTTTTCTGGGAATTAAATGTTGAAGTTCTTGTCTATTATTTAAATTTCAAGCTATTGTGTGTTGTATTTTTCCCCTTTAAAAAAAATTGAAAATAAAAACCACAGTATCTAAGGAAGGTCTAGAAATTCTCAACCTCCTCATTCTTCCTTTCAGAAAAAAGAATTCTTTCTTCTAAAGCATCCCATCAACTATTAACATGCCTAAATCCTGAGGTTATGAGAGAAGAGAATGTCCCTGCCTATTTTAGACAGGTTGGACTAGATAATCTTTAAAGGTCTTTTCCAACCCAAACAATTCTAGATTCTACCTAACAAGAAGAAGAGTTCATTCTTCAGGCCCTTTATATTCCCCTGGATTTGCTAATCATATCAAATATGACACAGCTTCCTAGTGTGGGCAGAAAGTGGACATTCAGAAATCCCATTCCACATCCAAAGAGGACAGGATTAGCTCCCAGGCACCAACTCCACTCATTGCTGACTGAAGTTCTGCTCCAAAGAGTGGGATTTCACTAGTGAGCACCAGCCCTTCCCATGGGCATTACATCTGTCACATTGTTCTCACTCCTTGTAAGAGTGAAATCGAACTTCCAAATGAATCTGAAGACTGACAGTTGTTATTTGTCCTTTCCCTTGGGAATTCAACAACCCCCAGGTCAGAGGATGAGCTGCTGGAAGGCACTCACCTGTGTCTGCCAACTCCCTCCCCAGGCTGTCCACGCAGTAACAATATCCCGAGATCTCTGGGAATGCTTCCCTCACCGAGCTGAATTTTTGGAAAGCCCTTGGGAGCCTGGAATAAAAAGTAGGGTGCTGTGAAGAGCCCAGGGAGGCCCATCAACCACAACAAAGAATCAGCTGTTTCCTTCCTCATTTCATAGGAGAAGGATGACTGCAGAGCACAAAGCCAGTACAAAAGGCTTTGGTCTCCTTTTGGCAACCAGGCTCTTACAAGATCAGAGTGCTGTTTCAGCAGGATTGCAACTCTCCTAAATGCCATTTTTCTAAAAAAACAGTGGATAATCTCCCTTCAAACAGATTTCTGAGCCCTCCTAAGCACGCACCCAGCATCTAACTCACTTTCAATTCTATTCTCATCTTTGAAAGCCTGTCAAAGAGTGTAAAATAGATGGGCGTTGGCCTAATGTTATTACAACAGCTATTCATTAGCTCCTTCCACAAATCTGCATGAGATGGCAGAATGCCTAAAAAACCAGGTTGCTTCCCTTTCCTTACATGCCACGTACAATTTCTGCACTGAATTAAGTACAAAAGCTGATAAAAACCTCACTAATATCTTTCATTTTCAAGGCATGGCTCAACAGATTAAGGAGAAGGTGAAAGGGATTTTAATATGAAACAAGAATCACTTTAGCTTCTGGAGATCAAAGAGATGGTTTCCAGTGTAATATTCTAGGAATGACAACAGCCAGATTCCAGCAAAGCAATTATATAAGAAAGAAACTTAATAGGGTCTAAGTTGTAAAAACCATAATAAAGGTGGTCTTAACTGACAGACATCCTAGGGTTTCTCCAAGCAAAAGATAAGTTTCAAGTTCTAGTTTCAAAGTGCCAAGTTCTAAAACAATCATATTATTTTATGGACACATCCCTTTACCCTGAAATACTATAAAGGTGTGGTGATCCAGCTGCATGTGGCTTATTTGGAAAAACTCAGCAAAAGGAAGTGGGATTTTCTGCTCAACACCTCCAGAGAGTTACACAAATTAGGTTTTTACCAAGATGGACACTCAGCAATAAGAATATTTGTGGATTAAGCACTGATTAACTGGGGAAAAGCAATTCACAGCCTCCCTGTGAAACTGTGACCAGGCTCGATTCAGTGCCACACTCCAGCAGCCTCAGGAATGCTCCAGAATGTGCAGCCCGAGAGCAGCAGTGAAATGCTTGTCTGGCTCAGAGCTGGTGCTCAGCTGAGCAGAGCAAGGGGTCTTTGCCACCTCCAAGACTTTGCCTGAATCATAGAACATTCTGGGTTGGAAGGAACCTTGAAGACTATCTAATTCCAACCCCCCTGCCATGGGCAGAGGCTGCTTCCACCAGACCAAGCTGCTCAGGGTCCCATCCAGCCTTGGCCTCCAGCACTCCTAAGGATGGAGCATCCACATTTTCTGTAGGTAACCTGTGCCAGTGCCTCAGCACTCTCACAGGAAAGAATTTCTTCCTCATATCTAAATCTAAATCTACCCTCTTTCAGCCCAAAGCCTCTCCCCTTTGTTCTAATACTACTGCATTTGTTAAAAGTCCTTCTCCACCTCTCTTGTAACCCCATTTAGATATTGGAAGGTGCTGTAAAGTCCCTTGAGAGCCTTCCTTTCTCCAGGGTGGACTCCTTCAGCCTGTCTTCACAGGAGAGGGGACTCCTGGGAGCTCCACCACCTCCTGTCAGGAGAGCTGAAGATGTTTCTGCTTCCATAGGACATCAAAGCACAGCCTTGGGAAAGCAGAAAGCAGCAGCAGCTCTGTCAGAGGAAGGGGCTGTAACCTCAGGGTTGTCCCAGCAGTGCTCCTGTCCTGTCTCAGAATTTGTACATCCCTCTGTAGTGCTGCTTTGCTCTGGCACCCACATCTACAAATTAAAAGTCCACTGACTCCCTCCACTTTAGATTTTCAAAACCTGCTGACACTTGGCATGCTGATAGAGATCAAAATGTCACACTTCAGGGCACAGAGGAACTTCTGCCAGCATGAAAACAATACAATTTAAGGTATAAACATATAAATAGCATATACCTATAGTGTTCAATATGAACATAGGCATAAACAGCTTGGGGTTTTAACACCTCTCAGCTGCCCTGGATTATCATGCACTGTCCACTGCCCAGTCAGAAATATGCTCATTTTCTGTACTGCTCATGTCCTTGGAGCTCATCAGCTCAGCATTTCAACCTCTGAGTGACACAGGATTCAATGAAAAAACTTTGCATCCTGATTTTTTTCATTTTCAACATTTAAAAGTCACACATATTGCTTTATATGGGGCAGATGTGTAGTCACATCTTGTCATTCTGGTTATTTTTGTTCCAAGTTGAGAGTAAAACTCAATAAATTACAAACAGATATAAATTAAGCCTACACAAACAAGAGGGCAAAATTTTTCTCACCTTATGTGGAAAACCCAATTCTTACCACATTTTTTATTTTCTCAGACTCTTTAACCACAGCCATCAAGATGAGTAGCATTAACACAGAATTCCTCATATTTCAGAGCCAGTCTAAACCAACTGTGATTACATTTAACTTATGGATAAATTTCTAGTGTTTCTATATTTTTCAACAAGAATGCTCACACTTAAAAATACAGGGAAATAAATAAATGTGAAGTTGTTGGCCTTCCAAATTTAAGTCTCTGCTCTTGGCTTCCAGCAAAGACAACTCATTATTGATTATATCAAGAAAGTAAATAAAAATCTTCCTTGACTTTTGATTTTTTTGTAATTCCCATCAATCTGCTACAGGGTGTTCTATATGGCTGCCTATCCAGGCAGGACCTGGACCCAGTCCATGCAGAAAAAGTAACAGGAGCCAAGCCCTCCAGGTGAGGCAGGAAATTTGGGCTCACCTTTCTTTTTGGAAGTCTTCTGTTTGGGAAAGTCTCAGCTCTAAACTTCTGACTTTCCCCATTTGTTTGTTTGGGGGAGGTGGTTTAACATATTGGCTTATTCAGGAATATTTATGAATGTCTAGGGAAACTGTTTGGAAAGAGAGGTAGGATGCTATGTCTACATTTTAATAATCAGTCTGTGGAACCAAAGAAAGTTTCTCCACTGGTTCCATATAAACATAAAATATGGGTTAAAATCCCTGTTCAGCTACAGCCCTTTGCTGTGGAACTGATCCCTTCAACTAAATATTTGGCCCTGGTTTGGGGAAGGAATAATGACATTTCAGGCAGGAGTAGTGTAAAAATAAATATATTAATGACCTGAAATACCCAGATATGATGGCAACAGGTTAAGCCAATGCCATAATTAGAAGGTGGACAGCTGGGACTGAAATGATCCTGCTGTGATTAATTACATTACATGGACAGAAAATAAATCCAATCTTGCAGGTCTTTGCAAGCAAATCTCCCAGTGGGAGGAAAAAAAAGTCAATTTAAAGCATTGATTTCTCCACTGTAGTTGCTTTTTAGCATTTCAACACCAACAAACAAAAGAGTCAGATTATTTTGCTCTCACCAAAATAATCTCTCCTGAAGCTCTGACAAATGTGCACTGTGCATTCAGACCTGTCTTTCAGTTTGACTTAAGTTTTAAACAAAGAAACCCCTCCACACAGCAAAGCTGACATTTACAATAAAACACCTCTGCTGCTACAGAGCCAAGTCACAACGAGATGTTATGTTTAGTGCTCTGCCCTCCACCAGGGAAACTGGTGCTGACTGAGAAGCCAGGTCAGTGGCACTTCACGAGACACTGAAAGGTTTCTCTAGAGAGTCTGAACAATTGCACCAAAACAAACTCCTCTCCCATCAGCTCCCCTTGTCCATCCCTGTGTCTCCATCACAGTTAATTCCCAGCTCCTCCACAGGACAGGGAGCTTCCCACTCCCACAGACAAGGATTTGATCAGAAGCATTCCCCAACCCTCTGCAAGCACCTGAAGCCAGCTGTGCACCAGCACAGCTGTTCATCATTTTCATCACTTGCTGTTTCACCCATGTGAGCAGCCCTGGCACTGCCTAATATTTAGATAGGTAAGAGGTTCTCATCATCAGATGGAACCTCATCTTTGCATGTTGTCACTTGTCCATCTGCTCTCATCTCCCATATGGAATTGTCTTTCCTACCTCATATATCCATCCAAATTCCTCTGCTCCTTCTGCATCTATCTCATTTGCTGTTGTCTGCCTGTCTCAAAAGCAGCCCTGGCTACTTTTCCAACTACAGATCACAATGTGGTATCCAGTGCTGTGTGAGGACACTCCAATTAGACTGCATGGATGGAATATATATATATATATATATATATTTTTTTTTTAATCAGCAGATTTAATTCAGAAGAAAAAGGTTTCTCACTTGGTCCATTCTTTAACAGAAAATATAATGTGCAGTTACAGAATAAGGGGTCCATGTAGCAAAAATCACAAAAAAGCAGTCAGATGGTGCCTTGAAGGGATCTGCAGGATTACATTCTTGATTCAGAAGCCTGAGCTCTTACCTGTTGTAACTATGAACAAGATCAAAAACACTCATGTCTGTTGTGTTGACAAACTTGCACTGGACAGGCAGAAACTCTCCATCTGCTGAGCACTGTGGTGGGCTCTTCTCCCCAAACCCGTGCAGGATGCGACGGTCCCGGATCTCACAGTTCCCTGGACCTAATGAGAAAAGAGGCAATGTTTATTTGTGTATTAATTTCCCCCAAACAGCTGAATGGTTACCCTGTTGTTTAAAAGGGGGTTACATTGAGCAGGGACACTGAGATGCATCATCTTGTTTTTATGAAGAGCAGGGAGTTGGACTCAATAATCTTACTGGTCCCTATTCACACCAAGCCTTTCAAACCCACAAACTCCATCATTTTGTTGAATATCACTTACACCGTGCTGGCTTTCCTCTTTGTCTGGTGCCATAAATCTCCATTCCCTCTGGATCTACACACCAGCACTGCCCCAGCTCTGTGTCACACTGCACCTGGTCGAAAGCCCCTGAGTCCAGGCACTGGGGGATGTACGAGATGCTGCTGCCATTGATGTATCGGCTCACCAAGATCCTCTGCTTTTGCAGCTGGCAAAAGGACAAGCCTGTGGTACCAGAGAGGGGCACTGTTAGAGGAAGGTTCTTGTTGGGCACTGAGTCTTTTATTGAGGCAACATTTGAGTTTTCTCAGAATTACAAGTTCTAAGTCTGCCACCCAGGTGGCATGAGGGCATTGATGGACTTGAGGTTATGAAAATGGGTATAGAGAAGCCCACCACAGATGGAGTTGAAGCTCTCCAACTCAAAAGCCATTACACTAAATCAGTCTTTCATTCACAATTTGTCTTACTGGGACCTTCATAAATACAGACATTGAGGTGTATCAGATTTCCATGACAAGCCTTGAAGAAACTCCAGAACTTCCAATAGAAGACCTAGCAAATTACCATAAACTAGAGTCCATTGAAGTCTGTGGCTAGCCTTTTCTTGATTTAAGCAATTCAAATGCAGATTTAAATGGTTCTTTACCCAATCTGAGCAAAGACAGAAACTTTTTACTTACAAGATATGGGATATCCATTCTGTTTGCTGCCAGGAACCTCAACACCGTTCTCATCTACACACCAACAGGAAAGACCATTCCTAGTGCACTGGACTGTCCTGAAGAAGATCACAAGTAACGTTTTATTTTGTGTGTGCAGAGTCCTCAGTCAGTACCAGACATTAAAAAAAAAAAAAAAATAAACAAACCATAAAGCAAAGTAAACCACATCAAATACTTCAAAACCACAAATAATGGAACTGATAAGAGCTGTATTTCTGGTGACTCTGATCAATGGGAACTCTTAATTCCAGTAATTCTCTGGACTCTTCAGGAATTGCAGATACATGAATTGAAGTCATTGAGGAAGCAAGCACATTGGACAGAATCTTAATTCTCCTCATCTGAGATTCACCAAACACTTTGAGACAGTTTCAAAGTCAAATCTAGAATGGTCACAGCTGCCACCAGTGGTAAAATAAAGATAATAGCAGAGAAATTACAATCTGTACTCAGCCTCAGGTTTAACTTTTTAGCTTCTTGCACTGTCAAGCAACATGCTGCTCTCTAAATCACTGTTCTCTGTGTGGTTTTTTGCCCCTTCACTGCCTTTAGAAGGAAACCTGACTGTGCCACTGAGCAGGGTGGATAAGTTCTCAGTCACTTGGCTGAGCTGTGCCAGCTGGCACATACATTCACCCATGAGCATGTGTAGGAAGACAGCAAACTGCATCACATTGCAAACTGACCACAAAAGTATTTGCAAACAATGCTGCCAAAATTAGCCTTTTATTGTTAGATAGACATCTTTACTCAGAGATTATTTCTCATAACAAGGAATTCATTTGGGAGAGGTTGGATCTGCAAAATGACTCAGTGAAGTCCCTTCAAGTCTCCTGCACCACTCATCCTCCAGTCCACTGTTGCAGTGGCTCTTCCAGACAGGCTAAAACTCTCGTTAGCAATGAAAGGTCACCTCATATGGCAGCACATTAATAGCAGGGATGAATTACCTGAACTGGCCATCCTCTGAGCACTGAGGAACGTAGGCTTCTCCTGCTGAAAAAGCCGCTTCCCTCTGAAGCTCACACAGACGCAAGGGCTGGGAGTCGGTCTGGTACTCTGAAAACAGCAAGGAGGTAAACACCTAAGGGTGGTCTCACCACAAACCCACTTTTACCAAACCCCTGATAGTGCCAGTGCTGCAGGGAACAGGTTCAGGGCTCCTCCCTGGCTGTTTTCCCATTGCTCCCCATGTGCATTTCCATGTGGGACAGCACAGGGAGGTACTGAAGAAACCACTGCTCTGCCAGCTGCAGGATGAGCACATGGTGGAGCTGACCATGAAACCCTTTGCCAGGCTTGTGTTTAGTTAGTCTCAGCTCTGTTCTGCACTGGCCTGGCTATAATTTTCTGGTACTTGGGGTTCTTAACTTATTTGTGTCTATGACCACAAAAGAGCCCTTTGCATAACCACACACACCACTATTAAATTTTCTGAATAATTATCCTTTACTGGAGCCAAGTTACTCACTATTTCACAAAAAGGAGAGATATTTCTTCTTAATCTCATAAAATATTTAAAAATAATCATTTTTTAGCAATAGCATCAGACTAATTCATACTAGGAGCACTCTCAGTTTTCAATGGGACAAATTATTAACTACTGAATCCACCTAGCAAATTTTTAATGCATTCAAAGCTGCACTAGCTGCTGTTTTAGATGTAGAATGTAGAATGATGAAATTCAATAAGTTCTTTTTAACAGAGCAGATTAGTTGATCTGACACTTTCCTCACCCTTTAAAAACTGATCAATGTCATGCTCTTAATACCACGGATTAGTTTATAAAAACACAGCAAACAAACCCACAGCAATTTAGTCCAAATATTTGCTTAAGCCAGTATTTGGTCTGAGCATGATCATACACTGTAGTGCAAATACATCACAAGTATCCTGAATGCTTTTCAGCCTGAAATAATTTGCAATTCACGGAACTTCTGCAGCTGCAGACTGCTCCTGTGCTTCTAATGCTTCTCAGTCACATCTGTTTCTTGAGTTTTTACAGTGTCCCCTCAAAACCACGTGAAAATTTTCATGAGATTGCAAAATTTCAGGTGATCTCATCTATAGACAATGTCACATAGGCAAAGCTCCCCCTTTTCACCTCAAACATCAGCTGCTCTGGGATGTGTGGAGCTCCCTGTGTACAGTGCTAGAGAGGGTCTACCAAGACATCTGAGTTAAATGATTAATTAATTCAGTGATTCAAATCACTGGTTGTTCAGGGCTATCAAACTCAGGCCAAAGAACTGGGGGCAGAACTCAGACTATCGAGTATCTTTAGGTTCAAGCCTAAATTAGATGATAGCACCTACAAGTTGATATGATTGAGGAACTTCACAACCCTGCAGCAGCACCTTTTCTTACCCTGTTCATTCTCTAGCCCTTGAGAAAACATTTTTTTTCCCACCTAAAATTCAGGTGTGCAAATTCAGGTAAGCCTAAACACCTAAAGATCCTGATAGTTTAGTATTCAACCAGGAGCCCAGCCTTAGTTTGCACAGCACACAATAACCTGCTAAATTTTCAGAGTGCAAGATTCAAGACCATTATATATTTCATCAGGAAAACATGCAGAGCAGCACAAAGATCAGTCACCCTTGGACACAGGCAGAGGAAAAGGACAAGCGTACTTACCAAATATATTGGCTGTTGCTATGCTAATAAAACAGAAGAGGGTGCAAAATGGGATGGAGCCCATCTTGCAATGGGGGAGCCCCATCCCCTTCTGTCCTGAGGCAGCTCTGTGCACCCCACAGAGCCTTTGCTGCCCTTTTATAGCGCCCATCATGGGGATGGGCTCACTTCAGTGCTGCTGGCTGGGCACAGAATTGGGTGAGTGACGCACACGAGGCTTCTGAGCAAACCCAAGAGGCCCCTTGAGCTGGAGCTGCCCTCCCTCAGGCCCCTCTCATCCCCGCTCCAGGGAGCACAGCTGAGACAAGGGGCTGCAGGCACAGCGGGTGGCAGGGGCTCAGTCATTCCAACAAGTAAATTGGGGATATTGGAGTGACCCTGGGCAGAGTCCTGGCCCTCACCTGCCCTAGGGTGCAGCCAGGCTCTGTGCTCCCTAGGGAATTGCACATTTTTGTATTCCCAGAGAGCTGAGCCTGCTGAGGGACAGACCAGAGTGAGATCTCTGGGTGCTGCACATTAGGAGTGAATATAACTCATAATGTGGTTTTTTCCTAAGTGAAAAACAGGATGGATGCACTCACTGGCTAAAGTGAATTAAGGATCAGAGTCAATCACATTCTATCTTTTGTTGTCACTCCCACTTGCACCATGCACTTTAACACAGCCTGACAGGCACAGCTTCACTTCTTGGGCTTCATCCTCCAGCTGTAAGATCAGTATGACCATGAAGCTTCTTAAGTTAAGCTTTTTGGTACTAATTACATGCAAGATCCTCAACATAAAACATATGAGAAATATTTCCTTGGTTCCAGAATTTCATTTGTTAATTGGCCACCTCTTGTAACTGTGAGTCAGCATTTACTTGCACCAGGAATTATGAGAACTCACCCTCACTTGTAACAAATGTGGTTGGATAAATAAGCCCTAAAACATTACTAAAATAATAACAGCACATATTTGAAGCTGGATTTAACTTGATTTCAAGAAAAAGTGACAGCAGCACTCCTGTTTGTGATTCATGGGTACTAGACAGCCTAGAAACAACTCCTCTGATACTCTCCCACAGACACAGATCACGACAGCAGTGATCCAAGCATCTTCTGTGCTGGCTGTAAACCACTGCCATGCCACAGTGTCCGATGGATATGGTAAATATGATCTCCAAGAGCAGCACAAGCTTGCTTTAGCATGACTAGGCTTTTAAAAATAAGTGGGACTGTATTAAGTCTGGAATAGGTAGCTTGAACATAAATTCCAAAGTCAACAGTCAAGATCAAGGGAAAAAATGATGAACATGTCCAGCATAGATGACAGACTAAAAAAAGGCAACACTTAGAGGCATAAAGATGACAAATTCTGTAAGAGCCCTGATAAATAGGCACAGAAAGAAACTGAATTTCTAGATTAGCACTGCATTTGTAGGGAAACATCCATGAAGAGTGAAAGAATCAGACTAAATAACCACTATTAACACCAGCATGGCTAAATCAGGAAAGGAATAAAGTTTGACCACAACATGTATTTCTGACCCAAGGGAGCTTCAAAAGCCTCAGGTTTGTGTCTGAGCGCCACAGAGTGGGGCAGACACAGGAGAGCAGCAAGAGAGAGCCCAGCCCAGTGCCACAGTCAGGCGCTGCAGGGGCAGCAGCTCTATGCTGGCAGTCCTGCGATGTGTCCAAGCCACTGAAACATCTCCAGAGTGTGTTGGGGTCTGTGTGTGATACTGATTTAGCCCAGTTTTCTAAAGCTGTTAGAAAAGTGTTACTCAGGTTCCTTGCACAGAAAATGGGGAAAGGAGCTTATTACGGTCACCACTCACTTTCCTTCTTTATTCTTTGCTATAAAAGACTGATAATGGTGGAGGGCAGACAGGAAAGCACCAAGTACCAAAGGACTATAATTACCAAAAAGAAGCAAAAACTCACAATATCTATGCATTGCTGATTCCCAAGATGATGTTTATTTCCTTTAGAAACACTCAAAAAACAACCTATGAACTACTCAAGCTGGGAAGAACAGCCAAGTCTTAAAAGTCTCTTAAAAAACTAAATGAGAAAAGGAATTTTGGCAATTGGCATCACTCAAACCACTTCTAGATGTGCGTCAAACCAAGGTGGGCATCTTGGTACATGAACCTTCAAGGGGATACAAGAGCCCATGGATTAAAAAGGAAAAAAATGTTGTTTACAAAGCAATGTGTGGAATTCACATCATCAGAGAAAAAAGAGGCCCTTGTCTATCTGTGGCTGATCAAATACAAAGCAAGAAAAGCCTTGCATAACCTTCAGTGAAAGGACAATGGTATTGACCTCTATTTTTAGCACCTGAGAAAAGATGGAGTAACATCTTAAATTAGCTCACCAATGAAGAGCAGAAAAGAAGTGGAAAAGGTCCCTGTGGCCAATATGGCCTTCAACTATCGTGTCTTCAAAATCATTGCTCTAGTGCTGGAAATGAGGGGTTTGTTTTGTTGAACCTACTGGCAAAAGCTACTCAATCTATAATACAAAGTAAACTGCTAGGGCAAAGATAAAGGTCAGTGGGATGAGACACTGAAATCACAAACCTCAAAGAAGAAGAAGACATTTATTCATTGTTCCAGTTTTGCATACACTTTCTTAGCAGAAGAGACAGTTTGTGCAACTGCAATTTCACATATTGAAAGGTCCAGGGATAAAAGATTCATGTATATGAATACACAGACATCTGTACTCACAGAAAAGTTACTCTTACCCCAATCAAATTTGAGCCTGAAAAGTCAACCTTAGTTTAAAAAAAGAACCAGAAGGAGCTTCCCAAAGGAGGCAGCAAAGTGAAAGCAAAAGAGTTAAGAAAACATTGTGAAATTATGCTTATATCAACAATTCAATAATTTCAAAGAATAATTTTTTCATCTGTGTTAAATAAAGCACCAATGTTGGACAATCATCTCACACATTTTAAGAAAGCTACATTAAAAAGGGTTAACACCATTTGCTACACTTAGATAGAGAACTAAAGAGCACATTTCTTTCCAAGACCTTGTGAAGCACTCATCTGTATCATCATTGATTAAGACCTCATGTGATGCAAAATTAAAAGACTACAAGATGACAGCCCCAGGTAATGCACTTTTCAGTGTATTCACTTTATATGTGATATATTCTTCAAATTTAAAGAACAATAGGGAAGTTTCAGTCATTCCCATGCTAAACTTCGCTAGATCGGAAAAGTGGGCACAGGACTTTTCAAATCTTAAATTATAACTTACCATTTGGACAATTGCCTTTGGTGATAGAACCTAAAGAAGCCCATGTAAGAATATTTGAATTTGCATTTGTCCCTACAGGAATTGACCATTTCTAGGACAAATAAAAGGCCTTTTTTTCCTTACTTATTTAATGAAAATAACAGTTTTCCTCTATCCAATAATACCACAGTGATTCCAAGTAGAAAAATAGGTATTTTATTCTCACAACACCAGGGATGCAGATTGGTTTGAAACCCCAAGTAGGAGCCAGGTCTGCAACCACAGTGACACACAGGATTTGCAACTTGAATCAATTCAGTATTTGACAAAAAAAAAGTTGAGGCAGTGAGAAAAGTCCCCAGCAGTCACAGAAGGACAGCAACAGGGTGCCAAACTATTGGTATTGGAGGGACGGAACGGCTTTGTGTCTTTTCAATAATGCAATATCTAACCTTCTCTGAACTAAAGGCAATGGTGCACAGCCAGTGGAGTCAGAAAGGAGTTCAAGGACAAACACAGCTCCCGCCACACAACAAAGCTGTGAATTCCACAAGCCACCAATGAAAAAGATGGATTAAACTTGAGGAACTCATCTCTGTCAAGTGACTGATAAAACTAATGGACTAAAAAATTAATTTTGGTAAAGGAACCCTGTTTGCCAGAAGTGAAAGACATATTCAGGAAAAAGGCAATTTGCACAGATATTCCATGATATGTTTGTACAGATCTGATATCCTCTTTCTACTGCAGACAAGACTCTGGGCTGGCCAGGTGTTTGGTCTGACTCAGGAAAACTTCTTCAGAAAGTCTGCTAATTCAAAAAAGTGTTTCTGTATGTTGCTCCAAGCCTGAATCTGGTCTTGTATCTTGTTTGAGAGCCTGCTTTCAGACTGTCCCTTCAACAATGATTAAAATGTTTCAGAATTAAAATTTTTAAGTTCATGATTTATTATCGTATCTGCTTTTTCTGTGAATGAAAAATTTTTTTCTGTGTCAGTAACTTACTGAGATTCTGCCCAATTTAATTCACCTGCTGCTTATTCTATGTGCCCTTGTCCACAGGATGTCTAAGAGAAGAACTTGCTCAGCATTGTTGGCTCATTTGTTTTCTACCACAGTAATGTCTTGAACAACTTGTGGATGATATTAAAATAAATTACCAGAAGCAAATTAAAGTTCCTTTGTAATGATATTGTACAAAGGCACATGTCTGCCCACAAGAAGAGATGCCATTACTGTGAATATATTGTTGAAAGACATCGACTGTAAAGAATAAAGTGCATTGCAAAACTCAGCCCCTGAAATTGTTAAAATATCAAAAGAGTCCAAGAACAGAAATATCTTCTAATTACTTCGCCATATGCATTAAGTAATTCAGTACTGTGAATAATTTACTGATTGTATCATTTGCCTACAGGCTAAAATACAACTGAAGATTCCCTCAAGCCTTGCAATGTAGAAAGGTATCAATGGCTACATATAACCTAAGGACTACAGGCTAAACATGCAACTGAAGGTTCCCTAATGCTTTAAAACATATGCAAACAATCACCAGCTCACCAGAAGAGAAGTCCATGGAAAGGGAGCCCAGGCATATAACAATCTCAACAGACCTTTATTGTGAGTATTAGAATGCAGTCAACATTATTGCTATTATAAAAAACAAATCACAGAAGGAAGTATTTTGCTTCTCTCACAGAAGATTTAATCATAGTGCAGTGCTGCCTCTCTCAGAGTCTTTAGTGACAATACACTGATGCACGTGGCTACAGCTGAACACAGGAGGCTTGGCCAGTTTTCAGGAAAGGAAGACAGCTGTTTGAAGCAAACAGCAATTGAACCAGCTTTAGTTATCCCACCCACAGAGTAAGGGAAGGGAACTTTTGTCCTGAATGATTTTTCATGCTAGTTCATTTTCTCCATGTGGTCTCCAATTTTTCATTTGGGTTGTTCAGGCTGGTGCAGAATGGCTGCCAAATGCACAGTCTGCACTCGGTGCAGTGTATTTTCACCATCGTTACATGCTCTGTATTTGTTTTCCATATACAAACAGATATACACATAGTGTATAAAATTTATTGCTAAAGACAGACCCCCACACCCAGTGCCCAGGACATAACAAAGTATAACAGAAACCATTACTGAAGCATTTCAAACAGCCTCTGCAAAATCCTCACCTAAAGCCATATGCAATCAGTACAAGAGAAAAAAATTGTGAGCTAATAAAATGTGAGAATAGCAATGGGTATTTCAAAAGTGATTCAGCCTCTGACTTTAATAAGCACTCCAAAATTAAGGTGCATATACTGAAACAATTTTAAGCAGTAGAGCAAAAACCTATAGTTCCAGTGTTCTAAACAATCCTGCTTGCAAATGAATGGCATCATTGCACACACCCCCTTTACACACCAGCACCTCCTCAGAGCTACTAACAGGGCAAAGGCAGCTGGGACAGCCTGACTGCTCTTTTGGCAGAGTCCTGCCCATCCTCCACTTGCTGAGTTTTACACCAAGCTCCAGTTCAGTTCAGTTCAGGATCTGTTTTGTGCCTTTAGAGTTCCAGTGAAGAAAAATGGTTACAGCTTCCCTTTAAATACACAGGAAAAATAGTGTGGTTTACAACATCAAATACTTTTATAATTTTACTGTAATGTTTGAATGACTCCTTTGCATCCCAACCCTCGCTTTGGTAAGGAGTGCTGGAGCCCAGCAGTGCCAGAGGGGTTTTGCTGTAATATTAATTCAAGTCTAGTTAAGTTAGAAGCCAGATGGGAGTAGAGGAAGGTCACCAATTGCACAAGACAGAAGAGGCTTACTTAAGAAAGGCATCAAAAACACCTGGAGGTTTTGATTATGGTGCACACACCCCAACTGTACACAAGTCCCAGGATGCTCTGGAGGCTGTGGACAGAAGAGCCAAAGAAGCCTTTCCCCATGGCTGCTTCCCACAGCAGCCAGGAAGAACTGGCCAAAGAAAGGAGTGACATCCTCCAGGCACCTCAGAAGCCAGAGTGCAGAAAGCTGAAGAACGAAAGGACAAAAAGATGCAAGCTGCAGAATGAATAGATGAGCACATGTAGAAGCTCAGAGATAAAATTAAGAGAGACAGGTGGCTGTCAGCCATACAAGATTACTGCATCCATGGAAGAACAGCTTCAATTCTTTGCCACCCAGCAAATACAGGAAATCTATCAGAAAATTGCAACCCATCTTTTTTGTCTATTTGAGAGAAAATGACAGGCTTCTACCACTGTAAACCACAGCACGGCTGAACAAAGATCTATGCATCTAAGGCCAGAATATCCAAAACATGGGCACTATGCAACCTACAGCTACCCAGGAAAAGGGTTAACAGGAAGCATCTTCCAACCCATTCCCTGCAATATGACCTGAAGTACATCCATTTTGTAACCAATGGCAGCCCCATCATGTCATACCAGATCACAGCACCCACACATCTCATTTATGACTGCAGAACTGCTCTCCTGCCATCACTGCAACTGAAACACAATTCCTGATGTAGATGCCTCTGGTATGGTCACAAGTAGGAGCAGGCTTTGAAATGAAATCACCCTGATACCTCCATTAAAAAAACAAACAGGCAAACCCCTAACTAAACCTCAGACAAAGAGCTGGGCATTCAAAGGCTTCACAAGTTTGCCATTTAGCTCTTAAAATCACAAGAGGCTTCTGTAAAATGGCATTTCCCTTTTGTCTATTACTATTTAAAACTCCTATTCAGTGACAGAAGGCTTCAAATTTAAACATTTTGCCTTTCTGAGCACAAGTATCAAACAGTCCTGACATTGCCATCTTTTTCCTCAGAGAGGGTCTGTCCCCTTCATCAAAACAATGCAGTCACAATTCACACCCCAATAAATGATGTTGCAAATAGACTGAGTGTACATCCCTGGCTTATTTAGAGAGGAAGCAGGAAGACAGATAGAAAAATATGCCTACAGGAATAAGATTCTCTTGATAAGGCCAACTAGGAAGAAATACTGGTAAGAGCCAGATCACACTGGGGTTGACTGGTACATGAGCAAAGCAATCAACTGTAGGCTACATTCTGTGCAAAACACAGCATTTTTATGGCACTTGACTTGTGTTTAAAAGAAAAACCTCAAAAGCATCCCAAACCTTTGAATACTTGAGAAACTGGGGTCAGAAACTAATGTCCACATGTTACATACAGACCAGCACCACAACTTGAGAAAGCAAACTGAGACAAGTTTGTGAAACATTGGAGCAGGACACGATGTATCATACATAGCACGGTCCATATGGACACTGAGATTGTATTTCTTAGAAGATATGAATGATTGCAGGAGAGTTTTTATAATACATGACTACACAATGAACATAAAAAAAATACTGAACAGATTGTTTTTGTAAGCACAGTCCATCCTGAACAAGGCAGGATCTTAAGGGGCAAAATTACATATTTGTGTAAATTAAGAGGCCGTTACACATACAAACAGAAGACACATTAAAGCTGCAAGGGCAACTTCAACTTTGACCTTAGGATTTCCTTTTCAGGATACCATTCCTCCATTTCTGTAGTAAGAATAAAACCTCTGTCCTCCCCCCTGAACTTTCCAAGTCCACCTCCACCTTCAGTAACATTTACAATTATATTACATCACACATATGCACACACATTGCATAATATTGCTACAGTGTATGCTGTATAAATTCTGTAAATACACTCCACTTTGTTTCAAAGTAATTCATCTGGATTTACACTTCTCTTATACAGTACACACAGTACCACATTCAAGGATATGCAGCAAGTGAATAGTCTATAAAAATGTCTCACATATCCAAAAGCAAGTAGGTCACTCAACTATTCATGTTTGAAGCAGTTATTTAAGCATCATCTATGTAACACAGAGTATTTATAAACAGTTGCTATAAAACATCAACAACTCCACAGCTCTAATGTTCTTTCTGCATAATGGAGTTGCCAACCATTCCATAATTCCATGTTTTCATGCATCTCTGTGATGTCTCCTACAAGCTTGATGTGGGAAGACTTTTTAAGTAGCAACCACTCTGTAACAGGGGTTTACATTTTGCTTTGGCCATCAGGAGTGATAACTCACTTCAGGTATGACAGAGAGGAAAGGTCAGGGTAGGTTTACTTTAGCAATGAACCAGCCACGCTGCTCTCTTTCTCAATAATGGTTTTATCATGAAAGTTCAATGCACTGGTTGCAAAGTCTTTCCCAGATAATCCATCTTTGGCACGTTTTTCAGTTGTATGCATCCTTAAAAGGCATTCCAAGATTTTTGATGGTCTGTACATAGTAACAATCACTTCTTTTTTACATTTGTATGTAGATCAGGAAGAAAAGTGGAAAATGTAGAGTATGCAGAATAGTTTTAATAAACAGTTTTACATACAGTACCTTACATATAGAACAGTGTGTTTGCAAATTTAAATAATTTTTGAATGTACAGTGGCTTGTACTCTTATCAAAAGGTAAATTCAAGTTTACTGTCTATCAGTTCTAAAATGCATTTATACAGATAACTAGAACTGATAAACAGACATGAGGCATAAAATGTTCAAGTATCTTAATGTCCTCAGTTAAATAGCCTCCTTTTAACAGTCATATTTTACAAATTTCAAAACCTGTACATACATTATTTTCAATTTTAGAAACTGCTTGTTAAAAGGTAATATGAACCACCAGTTCTTGTAGTTTATGGTAATAAAACCAGACATGTGTAGGTAGAAGTGTGCATGGCATGTATATATGTACACATAGCTATGCACATATACATACACACACAGACACAGATGTAGCACTGGGTACAGCGGCAACTTATCAGCACAGGAAAAGTCCTGGGCTCAAAATCCAGCAAGAGCTAACAGAGCAAGGAGGTTGCCTTTGGTTTCATGACATTTCATTCACTGAAGCTGAAAAATTTTGTAAAAACAGCTTGGATAAGGTATCTTGTGATTTTTGCCTCTAATGGTTCAGAATTTCCACAGCCGCAGACAGTTTTGCTGCTCTTGTCATTCCTCATCCCCACTGAGGATGGTGAAGTTTTCACAGGGCCAACATCAGAACAGAGCTACCCAGGACAAAAATTGTACCTTGATTCCTGAACACTGCTACAGAACATAAAAAAAATATAAAGTAGATACAATTTTGGATGGACTGCTGGCACTGAGTCGGACTTTGGAAAAAACCTTCGCCTAAGTCATAATTAAACTCTCATCCCAGTGATTTTAATATTATTTGGCACATCTGACCACTATTTCCCACTTCTGTTTTAAAGGAGCCTAGGGGTGCTGTTCTAGGGATTTCTATTTAAAAAAATACTTTAAAAGGGAGACCATGACAAGTAATTTTTTTCAAAAATCAAAGCTAATAGGTTTGTTTTCCTGAACACTCGTAAGAGAAAGAAATAATCTAAAAATCTTCCTTGTAGAGAAGATACAGCTCTCTCTGTATCTATCTTTCACTAGCAAGATAAGAGGATTGCATTTTTAGTCAGCTGAATTCTGCTAATTTAGAAATGCTTGCCAAGGGTTTCAAAATAGCAGCACTGCTCTTCGAAGAGTTTTTGTTTGTTGAATTTTCTTGTATATGGGGATTTATTGTTCAACATGTTAAAATCCTGAGAAATTGACATTTCTAAGTAGATTATATATAATTTTGAACCCCAGACATTGAATATTCATATTTTGAATAAAACAGATTCCTGACTCTAAACTTCCTCTCTTCTTTCTAAAGCTTCAGCCTATTAATGTAATCAGCAAAGAACCAGATAAATGCTCAGCTTTTTGCTGTCTTCCTGTCAGTCTTGTGGCTAATAAAATTCATTGTAAAGAACCTATTTTTACTTCTATATTCTTCCTTTTGTCATACAGAGCAAAGTGTTGCTATTTGCTGTACTTTTCCCATGTCGATTAAGAGCTGTTTGATGCGTCGCTTGAGCTGAGGCAATCTGGCCAGAGGATCTGGTGGTTCCAGTTCTCCAGTGAAATCAAGCCAGCTTTCTAAAACTACAGAAGGGAAAGGAAGAAGTTGATTAGAGTAACTCTTTGAGAAACAGTTTCCATAAAAATCAAACTTTTCTTTCTTACTTTGTCTTTCAAAAAAAGGGAAAATACACTGAGGCTGTGAATTTTATTTAACAGATGAAATTTTGTTAGGGAAACACCAACTAATCCCACATTTCTCTTGAGCAATCCAAACTCCTGATTTGATTGTTGCTGTAAAAAGGTATCTGGGAGTAAATTTTACCCTTGGTTCACAATTTACCCTCTCCACACATAAAGGCAACTTCAGTTCATGGTCTACTCTGACAGTTTTGAAACAGAAAATGCAACCCTTAAACACAAGGTTGGCTTCTGCCACTTTAACAGGCTCCAGTGGACAAGGTCCAGATTACAGAATGGTTTTCCAATTCTCAACAAATGTTTTCAAGGAATTTCTTTGCTTGTAGAAACAGAGAAAAGGTAACCCTGTTAGTTTAGAAACACTGTATCTAGCAAAACCAGGGATACTGGAAGTAAAACTGCAAATAGAAATAAGACAACTTTATTTGTTTAAATATTAACTAAGGAGTCCTAGGATTAGACTACAAGCTCCCTTTATTATTAGTTTCTATGACTGGCAAGTCACAGACACTTATGTACTACAATATTCTCATACAATATAATTTCATTCAAGTTCTCGCATGAAGACTGAATTGTCTTCATGAAACCACTTGCTTACTAATAAAAAAAAAAAAAAAAACAAAGTTGAAGGCAAAATAAACACCTTCTTTTTCCCCTACATACTGTCATTTACTAGAACAATCAGGCAAAAACCACTCCAGGTGTAGAAAAGGCCATCAACTTTAGGATTCATATCTGGACAAAGACTAGACAAGTTATCTAAGCTTTCTGAAGTGTGAGCCTGAGTGCTTAATGTACTTTACTGGCATTGAAAACTTGAAGAAGGGAGTGGGGAGATCAAGGGTACAAGCTCTGCTTATAATTCTGGGGCCCAAATTTGAACAGAATACTTAAAAGTCCCTCCTCAGTGCCTCAGATCACTTTGAACAAATTAGTTAAGAGAGATGCTGCTACAGGTACATTAACAAGTAATCTGGCAATGCAGTTACCATCAACTTCTTTTTCAATCAGGTCCATTCTGCTGGTGACTTCATTCTGTACATTCTCTATATGGGTGAGGAGATTTAGCTGCCATTGAAGATGTGTGTCCACTTGTTCTTCTGAGCCTTTTCTTTCATTACAAACAAACACAGTGTTTCCTTCAGCAGAATTCTTCATAGGAGCAACAGAAAGAAAAAAATTGCCATTTAAGATTTTTTTTTCTTTGTTTTAATTTCTGGTGTTGATTTCAACATTTGAGTCACATGATAAACTCTGCTGGCTTAGAATTGTGCTTCTGTACACACAACAAAAAGCTTACTCAGAAAGCCACATGCTATGACATATCAATAGACTAAACTAAACAAAATGCAAATTTCACATAAGTAAGCATCTCTACCTTTTGCCTCATTTCCCTAACACTGAAGTTTATCATTCAAATGCTTTCCTCAATGCAGTAAGACAGACTGTACTTCTGTGCCCTTTTTATATAAATAGCAACTTAAATCATAAAGAGTTGAACTGCATGGGTCTACTGCCACCAAAAATTAGAAAAATCCTAAGGTTTGTTTCCATGGAAAACTCTCTACAATGCAGAAGTATCTAAGATGTCAACAGTCACTACTTTGCACAAATAAGGTGGACATCCTATTTCACAGAACCCCAGAATGAGTCAGCTTGGAAGGGACCACAGTGGATCACCTGGTCCCAGAGGGTCATCCCAGAGCACATGGCACAGGATTGTGTCCAGATGGTTCTGGAGTATCTCCAGTGAGGGAAGAGAGTTCACATCCTCTCTGAGCAATCTGTTCTGTTTGCTGATTAAGACAAAAATCTTCTCTTCCTACCTGCTATTACCCCACCTACCTTCCAGGCACAAGTCTGGGGTAGAACTGAACATGTTTGGGGACAGTTATAGTAACATGTGGAGTTATGCAAACACAGTATCTGAGGAAGACTGACTTCTGCAATATAATTAGCACCTTCACAGCATGCCAGAGATAATACACAAGCTCCTAATCTCTCTGTATTTGATGTTTCAGCTACTGAGTGGAAGTAGATCAGATTTAATGAGTTAAAAACACTCAGCATCTCAGGTAATTAGGAGGATTAACAGATTCCATTTTATGTTCACCATGACTTTTTACCCAATGAAGTTCTTTCACTATTGAAGATTTTATTGTAAGGACTAGAATGCCAAAGAGATGTGTTCACCCAGTGTCAGTTCATGTCAAATGCCAGAGCCAAGAATGACTTTAATTGTAATAATACACCTCTCTGAAGAGCTCAGCTAATTTTCCACATAAGATAAAAATGGTGTTAGGTCTGTTATTAAATTTTTTTTTTCTCCAGTCAAGTAAAGGAAGAGTGAGAAGAGAGGTAAAGAAGAAAATAGGAACTGAAGAATTTTAAGTTACAACTTAAGCAAAAAAACCTAAAGACTTAAAATCAATTAAAAAACACCAACAAAACAAATAAAACTCTGTCTGACCTGCAGGCAACTTTATTAGCAACTCAGATGGGACAAGTGTTGTTAATATTCATAATGTTCAATAAAGGAGTTAAAATTATGTATCAGATATAGATTTTATTTGAAAGGTATGAGAGTGTTGATGTATGATATTTAAACTCCCTTCACTAAAGGCATCAGGTTTACTTCCACAGTGTTTTCAGTAATCAAACTTTTTGTAATCTTATGAAAAATATTTCCAATACAAGTAAGAAATTAGCTATTCCTTACAATTTTCAGACCCTCTCCAAAACTACAGGAATGCCATTTTTCCCTTACTGTAAAGGGATCCAAGTCCATAATTCTAAAAGCAAAATCATCTTTCAGCCTGCTTCAGCAAGATAGAGAAAATTCCAAAGCTAAGGAACTGAATATCTAAATAACATCATAAATGTTGGTTTGTTTTTTTCCCTTCCAACCAAAATCCAACAGGTTCTCCTCTAAGCTATGAGATCAATGTAGGTAATCGGGCAGGGAAGAAGAGTTAACTTGTGGACAAAAAATAACAGGAGGTTCAGGTGGGGAAGTCCTGTGCTTTCAGAAGCAAAACCAAGGAAACTAAATACAATTTTAAAGATAATGCACAGCCCAAAAAGGACTTGAAAACAGTTGATCCAAACACTGTTTGTAAGAGAAATGGAAATATGTAGCAGAACTGCAGATTAGGGTAAGAAAAAACAGTATGGAAAACCAGAATATGAAAAGGCTCTGAAGAATGCTAGAAAGGAAAATTCAAAGCCCCAACCAAACTTTGACAAGGAAAGGAGAAAAGGCTCCTTAGAGAGAAGTCAGATGATTTAAAAATGATCCTTCAATGTCAGTTTTAAGGTAAGTACAGACAGGTTTATGGAGAAACCAAGGAGAGCTTTTCCATGCCAATCATGTTTGGGCAGAAGACTTTTTTTAGTATCAAGGCTGACTACTGGAAAGGTGATCAAGGTGTCCCCAAAGGAAAGAACACTCTTAAACCAAGAAGAGATCTGTTGGGGCCAGTGCCAAACAGAGCACTCAGCTTTTGAGATATATTCCTGAATCTCTGAAGGAAATACTAGTCTTGTTTAACTGCTCGTGTATATTTTCCTTTAATTCTAAATATCCTTATCCTATTTATACTGTTTACAATGACAATTTAAACTACTGTTGGAAGGCAAGAGTATTTGACACTGCTGCATGTCTCCTTACTAGAAATCTGAATATAGTTGTGCAGTTTAGCAAATTTAGCATAGAAACAGGTATTTTTAATTAGAATGAGCCTAAAATTCCCCGTTCAGACTATACAGCTTACATGCCACATTTAGAACTAAAATTAAAAAGAAAAAAAGATGCATCATACTCATTTCTTCCACACCAGAAACTGTACTTCTAAAGGGGGATGAGTTGGATGATTTATCCTCATACAGCTGGTATTGCAGGAAACAGAAAGGTTTGTTTCTCTTTGGTTTTTGCTCTGAGAACTGTTCACAAAAACCAGATTAACAAGTTCCAGACCTTTTCCACCAAATAATGGATTCAAACCATTAGTGTAAAAATGAGAAAGAGATGTTTAAACAGCAAAATATAATCCTGACTAAAAATGTTTCATTAGAAGAAATATGCAATATAGAAGACTGAAAAGCAGTTGTACATGAGGTGAAATTAGTTGGTCAGTAAATCATTACAAGTGAAAGACATCCTAGGTAGCACTGCTATTAAAAGAAGAGTACAGTACAATAAAAAACACTCTTAAAGAAGCCTTGGTTTAAAAAACAACAACCAAAACTCTCTAACACATGTAGATAACCAAACTGAGAGAAAAAGGGAAACCTGTCCCATTCTCCTCACCTTGTAAAAACCATGAAAATTCTGTTCCAAGACTTTGCATTTTAAGAATGGGGTTTTCTTTCAAAACATTGGATTGAGAATGATTTTTTAGCATAGGCAATAAATACCTTAAACCATACCTTCTATTTCATACACCAGCTGAAATGAACATACTTCACCTGGAACAATTTCAGTGATCCAAGTTTGTTTCTAGTGACTTCTGCTGACTTATTTGATAAGTATGTTGACTTACAGCAACAAAGATTTTTAAATACCTGTATGTACTTCAGTTTTATCAGACTGAACACACTTTTCCAAATAAAATTTCCCAGATGAAGAATGATACTTACCTGCTCATTCATACCACCATCTTTAAAAGAATATTGTAAACAGTTTTTATTCTCTGTGTGATATTCCTGATCTTCCTCAAAGCTACTTGTGTCTTCATCATCTGAGCTCATAGGGTCAGTGACTGCTTTGTAGTCATGACTAAAACTCTGTGGTTTTTGGTAGCTGTGCTCACTTGTGATGTATGTTTCTTCCATCTTCTGGGGTATACTGGGTGGCTCTTTATGGTTTTGACTATGACACGTCCTTTCAGCTGGATTAACAGCATCCTGCAAAGTCACTAACTTTTTCTCTACCCCAACAGTTCTTTGTTCTTGTTCTTTTCTCATCCCTGAATAAGCCCAGAGATGAAGGTCTGGGTGATGCTTATTTCTGCAATGAAGGGGAGGAAAAAAAGCAAGTTATAGAGAACTGAGTGCACTTAGAGGACTGAACTATTAAGCGTCCAATTCTCCCAGATATTAACTACCATTATCAAACAAGAAGTATTCCTAGGTCATTCATCAATTTAAGATAAATCTAGAATGTCCCTTTAACACAAAATTTAACAAAAAAATAACCAATAATCCAAATAAACCAGATCTGCTTGGGTGCTGAACACCTAGCTCCTGCTGAAGCTGAGGGTACTGCACATCTTGCACTTAAATTACTTAAGATATTATAAGAAAGAACTTCAATGTGAGAGAAAAATGCAAATGGAATAATGGTAGTCTTTGCTACCTGAATATATACATCTGGAAAATAAAGCCTGGAGTGATACCTACTTCAGTATCCCAATCTTCAGCTGGAGTCCATGCAGTATTTCAGTTACCCCATAGACATCTGCCAGTAGGTGATGTGTTGACACAATCTTTTTGGCATTAAGATGAGAGTAGTTCTCTTTCAAAAACGATAATCCACACATGTGTCCATTGTTTAGCCAGTCTTTGTCATAGAGATATTTGGCACTCCACCTCTGTCCTGGGGTAAGCAATAAAGAAATTGAGGGACATCTAAAGGCACAGCAGAATTATGTTTACAACTAGAGTGTTGTGTTTATGTCCTGTACTTGCCTAAATATCTCCTCACATCCATGAAAGGATGACTCAGGATTTTGCTATTAATATATAAAAAATTTAGTTTTTGTGGATTAAGAAAAAAGTCAAAACTTACGAGAAAGAAAATCAGCCTGAAACCTCAAGACCCCTCTAAATGGCATTTGAAGTTAAAATCTAATCACCTTTGCAATCAAACTATGTGATATTAAGATCTATGCTGTTATCAAAATAAAAATCACAAAAAAAAAATTACATTGACATTTTATTTACTAAGTAGTTCAACTTACTTAAAAAAAAAAAAGCCTAAGTTACCAAGAGAAATATTAGAGTGGATTTTATATGGATATATCCAAAACACCCAGTTTGTTTCTAAAAGACAAACGTTTTGCTTCAATACTGAAGTCAATATCGATTTATTACATATTATTATTGCCAGTGTTTAAAGTACATGCTGGCTCACTCTATTTATTAGAAGCCAAGCAAAGGCTTCAGGAAAAGCAGATATTTCAAAGTTATCTGACAGCAGAGCTCTTACACTCCCTTTGAGGTGCCTTTCACCAGACTTGTAGAGAGGGTATTGATGTATGTGGGCCTCAGGTCTCCCCTGCTGTGTCTTAACCCAACCAGCAGGAATGAGGATTTAGCTAAGGCTTCTACAGTAGCTAAATAACTACTAAAAATCCCAAATAAATAAAAAAACAAACAAAAAAAAAAAACCATAACAAAAAAAAAACCAAAATGCCCACCCAAAACTAGAAATGCATAATGCTAATTATTGCAATGTTATTGTTTACAACAAGGCACCCAGACAGACTGACAATATCTTACAGTGGATTTCAAATCATAACTATCATCATAGACAGAACAAAGAATGGGTTGATGGAAGCCCTTCATACCTTTCAGGAGAATACCCTGTCTATCTCCTTTTTGCCCATTATCCCAATACACTTTAAAATACTGACATTGAGAATGACTTTTTTCTCCTGACATAGAAAGAAAAGAAGTAATGGTTAGGAAGGGAGAGAAGATAAAAATTAGGGACACAGACTCTGCATAGCAGGGGAAAACAAAGTACCTAACACAGTGCAGGGAAAGAGCACAAGACAAATTAGCTGGGTTTAGTAAGAAAAAGCTGGGCTGCTCAAAGAGACACCACACAGAACTATCAGACAAGACTCTCTACCACCAGTTTTGATTCACACTGGGACCAGCTCTCCTTTCCTAATATTTCATCTCAGAAATAGCTAATAAAATCTCTGCAATTTTCATAATTCACTTCTTAAATTTAGAATGACAGTAAAGTTGAGGTTGTAGTCTCATTGCCCTTTTGAAACAGCTGGAGTGCTGGATATTTCACCAGAAGACAGGTATGTGCATTTGTACAAATTGTCAGAAGAAAATACAAAAAACTTACTTCCAAATTCTTTAGTTTTTCTCCATATAACTCTTAAGAAAAACGTGTTTATACAGAATAATTTTTAAATCAACATCTTCCTAATCAAATGTATTCAGTTTAAAAGTAAAGTTTTCCTAGTTCGTATGAATTTGACCCATCTGAAATTCCACATATGCTGTTTGTGCACTATTGTCTACTCTAAGATTGAATAGATTTTCTGTATTTTAAATATTCAGTTCCACACTTTTACACAGTTCTGGGCTAATGTAAACATTATAAAATTGCAATTACTATGAAATGCCATTCACAGCATGTTTGAATGTACTGTGGTACTGAGTCCTTTTCCTCTAAGAAAATATTTAAATGAACAAATGTGATTCCAAGTATTGGCAAAACAGACCCCTGAAAAAAAATTATTTCTTTAGAAAGGTTTTTCAGACTACACTGACATAAAAAACTGCAAAGGTTTGGGGGAAATTAACTTTCAATGAGTTAAACAATGGTAACTGAGTTAATGGATAAGATTTAGCATAGCTGACCATGATGTTACTAACACAAAAGTAAGTTTCTGCTCAGAGCCAAACTTAGAATCACTTGCCCCAAATAAGCATCACACGTAACATAAAACAGACAAAGCTTGAACAATTTAAGCAAATTCATAACATCTTTGCTCAAAAATCCCAAGCAGGGTTGCAGATAAAGGTGCTTTATCCATACCTGGTGGATCTCTGCAGATGTAACAGATGTACTGCTCTGGAATGCTGTCCTCCAACAGTCCCATGCATACACTGTGCTGCCAACACAAGCATTCTTCACACTGACATCAGAAAAAAAAACACAACAAAAGCAAAAACTAAAACTGAGACAAGTAAATGCAAAAACCCAGAGGCTACTTCTTGAATCATCAAATTGCAGAGAACAGCACTTTAATTTAAATAGCTGGCTTGAGCAAGATTATTTTAGCTGGGCAATTTGTACTTGGGTAGACAAAGACATCACGCTAAAAAAGAGCTCTAGATCTGAAAGGTACCTCAACCACAAACTTCAGACTGGAGGAAAAAAAAAAAGAAACTGAAGATGGAATATTAAATAGTATTTTATTGCAACATTCAGTATTTTAGCACCTACATATTTAGTAGTGAAACATAAGACAGGAGTATAATATTATAGTAAAGTAGAAAGATAATGTAATACATTACAGCATAACAGTGAAAAGTAGAAAACTCTTCAGTTTAATTATTTATATTTACAAAGCATCTCTCCAGTGCGCTAGAAAGATGTGCTTTTAATATCGCACCAATGGAAAATCTAAAAGAAAAAGAAAATTAAGAGAAAATGAAAGAGGAGAAACGAGAGAATAGGAGAGCAAAATAGAAGTGGTAAGACATGAGAGTCTAGAAACAGCAAACTAGCTGCTCTCAGTGAGACAAGCATGAAGAGGAAAAATCAGGCTGCCACTGGACTTCAAAAACAGACAGGAAACTGCCTCTTATAAAGACACTTCCCTTTCTCAACTCTGTGCTTGCCAGTGTTTTAAATATCTGCTGGCTCACTGCTGAAAATCTCTCTTCTTTGCTTTGACATGCCTTTGAGCATGAACCTGTTCAAGACACTGAAATTACCTTTTCCCCTGTCACTACAACTACCGTGTTCCCTCCTGTCTCAGAAGATTGTTACACCAGTCCATTTTCCACATTGTTACCACAGCTGAACTGCTCAGTTCCTCCAACACAGCACAGCCTTTTAGTCTGCTCCCCAAGACAGCCTGTGTGCCCTTCATTTCCAGGGCTCTGTCAGTTCCAGAACAGTGAGTCCACTAACACATGACAGCCCTACTTGTTTCCTTTAAATCTTGACTAAAGAGCTCCATACTGTCAACTGGAAATGTAGCACAGCAGTAGTTGAATACAAACCTGATTCTGAATGGGAGTAAAAACCACAGAAGGTTCATGACCTTTTTAAAGTTGTTGACAACTCAGTTCTTCCTTACTGCTTTTTGCATCTGATTTAATCACTGCATTATAAATTGCTTGAGGAAAAATACTTGAAATTACTCATAGATGGGAAATTCTCCCCTAACTGGAGTACAAAGTAATAAACAGCAGTTGCACTCTATCAGGAGTTGCAATCTGTCAACACCTGAATGCTGGGCAGACATGGAATACTCTTCTTCCCTTTTATCTATACCAAGTTAAGACGTAAATCCTCAGCAGTTTCTAAAACCTGGTAGTGATACCCAGTGTGAGAAGTGCTGTTCTAAAGATGAAACACACCTCACAGTACTGACAGTATTTAGTGTCTGCACAGGAGACACACTGCACACAGAGGAGGGACATTTACAGTAAGCAGAAAGGTTTCTGCAAGTGGTACTGCAAAGCACAAGGGCCAAGCCAAGAGGGTTGTAAAATCTGGATGGTCTGGGGAACAGAAGCAGAATGGTTTGTGTGTGGCCGAGGAAACTTTATTCCAAATTTATCAGCTGGCTATAAAGAAAAAGGTTACCCAGCAATTTGTCCTATATATCAAATTGCTGCAGAAACCCCATCCTAGAGAAACAGCTCTGCATCCACTGAACAGAGCCAAACCAAGCGCAGAACAAAGAAATATTGTGTTCTTGCTCACTTAAGTACAGCTCTCTACATAATTCCAGTCTGTGACACATCAAAAGGGCACCTTCACAAGCAAAACATTCACATGGAAAATGTAACTCCACACATCAAACTTCTTTACCTGAATCATAAAGCCATTTTCTTCATCAAGTTCACAAATGCATCTAACAATTTCATTGATAGCATCATCTTCATCCTGAGACTCTTCAAAGTTAGTTGAATCAAAATCCTGATTGTATTCATCACCACTAAGTAACAAACTCTCTGTGGAAGAATCATCCAAGAACTCCACATCTGAAAGGTCTAATAGAAATAAATACACGTGAAACTGTGTGGAGAGACATAATAATTGAAAGAAATACAGGGAGCTTTGACAGGTAAAAATCTTAATCTGCACTAGCAAAAAAAATCACACTCAAACACACTGCTGATACATGAGATTTCAAGATGAATTCTGCAAAGTGCCTTTAACGTGCTCTCCTCAGATGCAGAGTAGCAACACTTAACCAAAGCAAGTACCATGTAGAACAGCTTGAGGAGTGCAAGCATTTTGATTTAAATAGATGAAGGATAAATCAGTCACCACATTTACAGCTACAATCCCAAACATAAACCAAATTATTTCCTTTGAAATTCCCTTTCTTAACAAATTAAACCTACAAACTCAAATTTGCTGTTCATTCCACCTACTTTCTCCACTAAGGTCCACAGACAGGATGGCTCTGGGGTACTGGTACGAGGTGTTCTTCTCTGAGAACATGCTGCGCAGGGTCAGGGAGCTGCCCGAGGAGCGCGTCAGGGGAGAGGAGCACCTGTCCAGGAACTCCACAGAGCTGTCTTCATAATCTGAGTAATCTGAAATGTTGAAAGAAAAGAAGTCACTCTTACAAAAATTAAAATTTATAACAAATGTAAAAAAAAAAAAATTGTGTATAGATTTTACTGCAGCATTATGTTGACAAACAAGGATTATCAATGCTGAGGTATCAGGATGATGAAACTGTAAGTAAGAAACGGCAAAAGCTCTCTGTAACATTTTATTAAAAAGTTTCCAGTGAGAAACATAATCAAGTTTGATAGATAAGCATCACCATTTGTAAATCTGCCACCTCTGAATGTACAGAGGGGTAATTTTTCCTAGAATATTATGCAGTCTTCTTTCTTCCACAATTCATGCTGCACCATCTGCTATCCTTAGAGATGCTGCTGGTCTGTCTCCTTTGCCTTAAGGCTGCTTGCAGCACTACCAGCATTGCTACCTAGAAGCAACCACAGATGACCCTGCCAGCTTAAGTGATAAAAGCTTGTCTGCACTCCTGCAGAGGAGCACAGGGAGCCCAAAGAAAATTGTCTTTGGATGTTTCCAGGCCCATGTCAGGAGGCATCAATGGGCCAACAGGTCCTGGGATGGGCTAGGGAGCATCCCAGAAGAGCATACCTACACAGGCCCAGAGGAGGAAAACAACAAACATCCCATGGCCAAGCCCCTCTCAGACTTTCCCAGCAGTGCCATCACCTCCATTGCATGAAACCCATCAGGATGTGTTACCCACAGCAGCTCTCTGCATCATCTCCTGGACTAAGGGCAGCTGCAGCCCGGGGGTTGCCAATGGAGGACACTACGGGATATGGGGGAAAATAATTTGGGGTTTATGAATGACTTACTATGAAATGTTTAGGGAAGAAAATAAGGGTGGGGGAAATGGATGGACTGAAGTGATTTGGGGAAAACAATTATGGGCAGAACACGAGAATAAGAGGACAAAAAAAGCCACATATGCATAAAGTCTTGTGGTCAGTACATTTCCCTGGCCATGCGCTGCATCCCAGCCTGTGCTGGCAGAGGTTTTAAGTCTCCTTCCTTGGAGCCATTGTCTGGATATAAACCTCGGCAACCAGGACAAGGGGGTTGGACCACTGCACCCTCAGAGGTCTCTTCCAACCTCAACTATTCTGTAACTTTTATTAAACCTCATTTCCATCTCTTACCTAGGGAAGGGGCTCTCGTACATGCTCTGTGTGCCAACAAATGGAGCAGCCCTGCAGGTCGAAGGGTGGTGCCAGCACTCAGAGACTGCCCCATGCCAGGGGTCTCTGGTCACAGAGGCCCATGAGCTCAGGCTGCAGCACCTGCAGCCAGTCCAAGTGTCTGACTGCTTGCACGGACCAAGCTGGACCAGCTGATGAGCAGGTGGGAGCAAGGGTCAGTGGGTCTGCAAGGGCCAGCTCTGGGTGGGAGTGGCTCTCTAAGCAGGAAAGCTGGGATGGGGGGCTCTGGGGAGTCCTGGCCAACACTGGGAGCGTGTGAGAATGCACATGGAAGTGAGACTGTCTGTACTGCAGTGGGGCTGCTGCCTCATGAGCTCATACCTGCAGGCACAGAAATTGGAAAGACTGGATCCAGAGGAGCTCCTGGGCAGTGTCTGAGCCCACCTGCTGCAGAAATCCCCACTGTACTTACACACCTCTGTATTATCTTCCTGCTCAGCCACAGAGAGGCGCAGGGTGAGGCTGTCACAGCACACACACAAGCACAGACATCATGTGCTTCTGCCTTCTGGTCACACAGGGGTACTGACATTTATCTTGATAACCAGCACTGTATCTTTTCCTCTAACAAACTACTTGCAACACTCTCAAGAAACACATTATAAACACATCTGGCTGTCCCTAATCATAATGACTGGAGAGACTGCTCTAGGAAAGTCATGTAATTGCAAATCATTGAACAGTTAGGGCTGGAAGGGACCTTAAAGATCATCCTGTTCCCCCTCACCTTCTAGCAGACCAGGTTTTTCAGAGGTCCATCCACACTGGCCTTCAACACTTCCCAGGACAGGACATCCACAACTTCTCTGGGCAACCCATTCCAGGGGCTCAGCACACCCAAAGAAAAGAATTTCTTCTGAATATCCAATCTAAACTTATCTAGATCTACTCTCTTTCAGTTTAAAACTGCTACCCCTTGCCCTACCACCACACTCCCTATCCCAATCCTTTCTGTGGGTCTCCTAAAAATACTAGAAGTCTGTTATAAGGTCTTTCTCCAGCATTCTCTTTTGCATAAGAGAGCCTAAACAGCCTCTCAGCCTCTTCTCACAAAGTAAGCTTTCCACCCCTCTCATCATCATTGTGCCCTTCCTCTGGACCCACCCAAGCATGGCTTCAATCAGTAATTAGGAGTAGCTACTCATTTACTACTCTGAAAAATTAGTACTTCAAATATAAGCAAGTGATCAGATTACTGCACTTCCATCCTTCTGTAGGAAGCATTCCTGCTCCCACCTATCACTACAGCTTTCCTGTTGTGGGTTCCATAATATCCTTCTCTCCTACATCACCTTCCATGAAGCCACGTTCCTCTTTACTGTCTCTGTCCAAAGCATCTCCAGCACTTCCCAAGTGTATTCACTGCAGTCAGCTCAAGGAGCAGCAGGGTTGACTACTTCATGCTGCATGGCTTTCAACCTCACTGCAACAGAGCAGCAGCAATAACAGGCACTGCTAATTCCTGCTACACATGGGCTTTATGCAATCACAAGTCATGCACACACCTGGAGCACAAAACCAGTCTTTGCTGGGGTTTCTGTTTTGTCTTAAAGCCTTGTCCAAAGTTTACCTGGGGTACACAATGTACCTGCTCCCTCTTCTTCATTTGAAACAAAAGGAGAATGCCTCACACCTTTACACTCTTGTCCACATCTGGAGTAAAGTGACCTAGTCCTGGAGAGTCCTGTTTCTTTTGGCAGATGAGCTTTTTCAGGGTCAGATACTGGAGTTAGAATTTACTGGAGTATTTCAAATTTTTTCCCCAGTTAAAAAAAATCCAAATGGAAAACGTTTGGACTGTGAAACCCAGACTTTCACAAGATGAATTTTTAAAGAATAAAACATTCAGGTTTTACCCAAATTGCTTTTTGCATCTGGATTTAAGATTTCTATTTGTTGAGACATTGGGCATATTTCCTTCTCTTATTTACAAACACTGGATAAGACTCCTAGAAACTGGAACCTAATCATTGTACCTCTGCCAAGCTTCTAAGTTCCAAGACAAGCTGGCAAAAAGACCAAAGGAATAAAAAGATGAAAAAAAGAAAGAGAAAACCCCAGCCCACAACAGACCCCCTCATGACCACAAGAAGATAAAACCAAAGAACAATACTGGACACACACCTAGCATTTATCAGTATCTTCTTGCAAATACTTAGATGCCTTCTCAGTGCAAGTAAGAAGCTCCCAATGATTTTTAAGTAGAATAAGAAATTAAAGTTTTTAGCTTAAAATTATATTACTGCAATATAAGGATGATGAAGTACACAAAACCTACAATATTGCAATTCACACTAAAGCACTGAATGATTTGGAAGCATTTTCATGTTGTAGCACAAATTTTGGACAGAGAAACACATAATCCACAAAATATAATCCCCATTGGTCAAGGCAACAGACAAGGCTGTTATAACAGAGACACCAACCTCAGCTGAGAAGGGTTAACTGTTAAAGAGAGGGTGCATTACATACAGCAAACCACTGAAATGTAGCAACAAACTTGACACTAGAATGATTTTACTGTCCAAGCAAAATAGGTATGACATGTCTACAGAGCTTTAAAAGAAGAATTTAAAGAGAAGAAAACAACAAGCATATCTTTCTGAAGAAGGAAAAAACCTCTGTGAAATATGTGTGTCTATCACATAGAGAGAGACAGGCTATAAATGCAAGAAAAAAAAGAAGCCCAAGTGTCCTTTTCATATTTAAGGGTAAAAATTACTCTTGGAACATTTCTAAAATTTTACATTCATATTGTTTACAAACAAATTCTGCTATCTAATGATAGAAATACACTGGGTGGTTTTACTTACATTAAAAACATATAAATTGACTTACCATGCTGTTTTGATTTCTTCTTTTTTTTCTTCTTCTTTTTCTGTTTTGGTTTATGATCTTTCTCCTTCTTTTCCTTTTTCTCCTTTTCTTTTTCTTTCCTTTTACCTGAAATAAAAATTAAACAATTTAAAGCAGTTTAGCCTAAACAAGGCATTCAAAATCAAGTGCTCTAGTTGTCTAGGCAGATCAAAATGACTCAGTTAATTTACTTGATGTCTTGGATAAACCTCTTATTAATTGCTGGTAAAATAGTTCAAAGAATCTCATTTGACAAATAATATTTTATCATTTAGGTATTTCCAAGTAAGATATTAAGGCAGAAAAAATACAGCAAAGTACACAAAATATGTAACATCACATAAATAGCTTATAGCTTCTATTTTACTTACAGTTCATAACAAAAACATTTGGGCAAGAGAAAAAGCTTTCATAAGGGCAAAATTCCCAATTATAAAGGTTACATTGTCCTAGAAACACATATTAGGCCTACAGAAAGACATTTGAAGGAAATTTCAGTATCAGAGTGTTGATGTCAGCACTCTGCACTATACACTGGCATCCTCACAGAAAACTGATTCTGACTCGAATTTGACACATTTTTTATGCTGCACTTCACTTTTAACCACTGCTAGTACATACAAGGACAAGCACTTTGAAAGATTTTTTTCATCCTGTTAATTCTCCCTAGACAAAATACATCCCACATTTTCACTCCACAATAACTTTTTAAGTTATCAGCAGGGAGAAAAAGAACAAGCAAATTAGCTTGTTACAAAAAATAAGCCTGAAACCCAGGATTGTTTCCTGCACACAAACTGGAGCATTCTTATCTTCTTGGGGAACACAGAGACAAAGCTTTTACCTCCTGGAAAAACAAAGTAGAATCACTTCTCAATTTTTGCCAGTCCTTAATAACCTATTTTATTTTGAACACAGGATAAAAACAGAGTCCTCTTAATCTGTATTTTATTTTGTGAATTGCCAAATGTTTTGCCAGTAACCCTTGTTTGTTGTTCTCATCTCAAATCTGACAGTACAATGAAGTAGCCAGTATTACTAATTCCACTAAGAAAAACCCCAAATGAAAAACCAAAGGCAGTGGGCCTTTCATAGATACTTTAGGATCCTTCAAACTCCTTGCTATGGACACTTCATTTTATCTTATAAATTATTCTTCTGTTATAGACCTGTCATATGCATAACATTCTTTTTAGGACTTAAACAAACAAAAACTGCAGCTGGGCCCAGGAAATATTTTATGTTTTTACATTTGCTCTTCAGAGACAGGAAGTGTTAGAGAATTTTACTTTTTTTTGTAAAAATAATATTGCTTTCTACATACCATATGCTGAAGAACTTTTCTCTTCCAGTTTTCCTTTCCTTTCCATTCTAGCTGCACCTGCAAATTGAAGAATGTAACACATAAGGCCAATGTCTGGCTGATGACCCAATTTCTTGTAAAAGTCATTAGACTGTAAAAAATCGTCACAGCACACAATATTAAGAAACATACAGACAAAACAATTATTTTTAATGTTGTTTTACAATTATTTATATTGTCTAAAGCACTGGAAACAAAAAGTGTTGTAGTTTACCAACTTCTGAATGCTTGTCCTTCTCAATCACGTTCTTTAATATTTTCTCCTTCAGACTCTCAAAACATTTCTCCTTTATGGGCACAGAGCACTGTATCTCTGTCCCTTCAGAGCTCACTGATGTGGAAGACCTCTTTTTTTTACTATTCCCTTTGGGTAACTTGAGACTATTGGTTAAAGGCATTTCCAGATGCAAGGCATGTACATGGGACGAGGGTGCTGAAAACAAGAAGATGGATTTACTGGGCATCCCAGAAGGATTGCAGCCAGCCAGGGCTGGGTCAGATCACTGAAATGTCAATATTGCTCATACACATTTAACAGGTTATTACTGCACATGAATGCCTAGATCTTAGTCTTACATACAAGACAATACATGGCATAGAAGATTTCTTCCTATATTTTGGAATTTGCATTCACTTTTAAACTATCTGTACTGGTTAAAATGTACTTTTGCTGACACTTTTAAGACTTTTTGTTTCCTTTTTTTTCACTGTAATAGGAACCCATGACAAGAGTAACAGTTAAAGGTGCTCATCCTGTCAGTATCATTTAACTTAATGCTTCATTATGTTAACAAAGAAATTAAGCTCTGGTACAATATTTGTAGTCCTATGTATAAAACATTTCTGCTCATTGAATTTTTCATTGATTTTAATAACATTTAAATAACTCTCTTTCTTTCATTAATCCACATTTAAATAACATGTAAAAGTACCATGACTTGTCAGAATTCAGCATCAGATACTGACAATTCTCATCTTGTATTATTTAGAAAAGTATATTCAGTGAAATATTTAGTTGTTATTTTATCTCTTTATCTGATGCAAGTTAGGAAGTAATAAACTGTGAACAAAACAAAACTGAAATTGCAATTTTTCACTGCTAATATTTATAATCATTTTAAAATAATCAAACTGGAATAAAAATTATTTATAAAGAATATTATTGAAGTAATTCAAAACCCTCTATTTCTGTGCCCCTAAATATTGTTAGAGCTTCAAGATTCATCAAAATGTAATTAGGAAAGTCTAATTTTCATCAGACCCTTGGTCCATTTTAGGACCATGCCAAGGACATATTGTACAAAACTGCAGCTCTGTGAATTCACAAAGGGCTCAGGTTTTTCTGTGCCAGATGTAAAATCCTGGAGGCACCAGTTACCTTTGGTGTCTCTCAACAGAAGAGCCCAACAAAAGCATAAGCATGTAAAACAACAAAAGTCCTGAAAAATACCAGCTATTGGCCAAGATATTCAACAAGACAAAATATGGAGCTGATTTGGAATGCATTAAATAAGCAGCATTAAGATAATTTAGTAAATTTATCAGTCATAGAAAGATTCTGGGCAAAAGGCAAGAACATATCAAGCCTTCCCAACAGGGACAGACAATCCCAAATCTACTGGGACAGAACACAGTTCACACAACACCTGCTCTCACTGCTGAGCCTTCCTGGGGACAGCACCACAATGCCACTAGCTGGAAAGCTGAAAGGCCAGCAAGAACAATAGAAATTGGTGCATCACCTCCCACAGCACACAGCACTTTTCAATGCCAGGTGTCCCCAGCTGCAGGACAGCTCTGGGCTGTGTAACCCAGGCAGCAGCAGCTGCTCAGCTCTGTGTGCTGGCTCCTGTCACACAGCACGAGCTGCACAGCCACACCTGGGGCCACCTGAGTCTTTCCAATCACCTAAGATCATAATCCTTTAAAGACTGATTCAGGCTCTTGCCTATGTCTGTATTTCAAGTGCATTTAGCTTACTGGAATACTTATCACTGACACAAAACACTATCCAAATTATTCCTTTCTTAGGTTTCCTAATTACCATTTGTCTCTGTTACAGGACTGAACTGCTCTGCCATCTGTAGAGCAATAAGTATATTTTAGCACATTAGTAAAAGCAAAAAGTGACACTTTCCCACATCATCATGCTATCAACGTCTTGTCTCATTTCTAAAAAGAGCTCAAAAAGGATCACCCAAATGCACGTAATTCATTTAGGTCACTGCCATTTTGATGAAAAGATGTGAGAACATTCCATCCAAACAATCTCAAAAGAAATTTAGTCTCAATGTTAGATGAATTAGTATTTAAACTTTATTACTAAGAAGAAATCCTGACCTGACATCCAAATATGATTTAATACCAACAGTCGCGACACAACAAATTTCGGCATCTCAATAATTTTCAATGCAAGCACATCTGACAAAGTGATTAGTAACTGCTTGAGGGAACACTTATACTGGCAGAAATCTCTCCAGTCAAGCAAATTCCCATCTTACTGTCAGAACTCCCCAAATGCCGTTCTATAGTAAAACTTGAAAACAGAACCTGCTATTATGCCTGCATACATTGCAATGTTATTCCTGGCTTTTACTTTTCTTCATTGTAAATAATTTTAGACAGAGAATCTTAAATTCTCAAATACTACATAAAGTGTGAAAGCTTGCTAAGTCTGCTTTTCAACTGTGCAATCACTATGCCTTACACATAACCACAAAACTGGACAAGGTGGTCAGTCAGAAGGGCAAGTAACAAATACAATCAGGAAATATAAGTTCCTACCTTTTTTATTTTTAACTGCTACTTTTAATTGCAATTTATTCCTCTTAAGGAGTCTAGCCAGCCACCTCCCACACAGTGAGAGTGGGAGCTCTGCAGTTAACACTCGGCACAGAGAAAGACGACCAGAGATTAGACTTGGTAAACTACTGATTCTGTCACCATTCCAGAATCAATTTTATCACTAGAAGACTAATTTCAGATTAAAAAGAAATGCAAAGCACAGCATTCCCAGTCCAGTTTATAACATGCTTCCAGTTCTACTTCTCCTGTTACAGAACAGAGAAGTGACACAAGCCCCCTCATGCAAGGACAGGATGTTGTGCCCCAAGTAAAACAGCACAGCTGGGCTTGCAGTGGTACTGCTTATTGCAATTCAACAAGCTCAAATGAATTGTAGCAATCTGCAGCAATTTATTTTGATGACTAATACTCTATTTCATGGCTTCCCATGTTTAAAATAGTAACATAAATATCATTATCTGCATTAATAAACAACCTAATCATATTGCAATAGAAATATCAATCGTGCTGCTCATGTTTAATTTAGTGCTTTGAATTTCCAGGGCATAGGATAAATTTTATACCTAAACAGACTTTTAATTGCATACCACAGATTAACACTGGAGTCTGCCCAAAATGATGTCTTTAGGAAGGATAAGCTGATCAAACAGTTCTTGCCTGCCTCATGACCAGATCAAACTGGGAACTTCAGGGCAGATATCAGAATGGCAGGGGTTCAAATTAGGGAGTAAATTTATTGTTAATAGATGGTTGAAGTAAAACAAACAACCACAAAGTAACATGAGAAAGTAACAAGATGAACAATAGTTCATCCCTCTTAAAAGCAAGGTAAAGCAGAAACACTGGCAAGAGTTTTTAAAAAGTGATCAATCTCATTTTCCAAAAATTTTGAACATCAGCTGTCTCTTGTTCCTGCTGCAGTAAACTGTTACCAAGGAAATTATATAAAAGCATGCAATGGTTTTTTTTCTTTTACTCTTAAACTGAAATTTCTCCATATAGTTAACCTAATGTTACCCTAGCAGCAAAATCATTTATTGGTGTTAGAACAGAAAATAACAGCTAGTGATAATATTGTTATATCAGCATTACAAATATTGTACTGTTAGATTAGAAAGTGTAACAATATTTTCCTTTTACTTAAACTTCAAAACCCAGATTGCTTGCTGAAATTATGTTTGCTCAATATTTAACAGTTAAAGTAACATAAATGGTGCAGGGTTACAGAAGCCAAGAGAAAAGATCACAAATTTAAAGAGAAGCACAACTACAGAAAGACCTGAACTTCATATATTCATAATGGCAAAACTACTGTGCTTTGCAAGTATTCTGATTGACTGTAGATTTAAAATCTCTGAAATGCTAAAGTGATCAAATGCCAGTTATCTGCATTATAACTAATTTAGCAAATGAAAGCAAAGATTTTCAGTCATGTGTGTGCAGTATCAGGTGATCACAAGCAGGACTTCACAATAGTTTAGTAAAGCAGTACCTAAGTTCAATAACTAATGGTAGTGTGCAGGCGTCCACCAAAGTGCAAAGTACTTCCATGGAGCCTTTGGATTGAAGGAATTATCATAGAACTTTTGTTTTGTCTCTATAAAATGTTAAGGTGTTAATTTTGAGCAATGATTTTGAAATCTATGTGCTAATACTGTGAGTTGCCATTTATGCATCTGCACTTCAGTGCACCTAGTCTCTCTCCTCTGAAAACACATGTCAGTATCTTCTGAATAAAGTCACTAAAATGCATAATTTTTAACAACGCCAAATCATTTTTTCAATTGACTCAACTGATAGCCTCCATCAGAATTCACAGTGTGCAACATCACAAATCTCAGGGCTTCAACCAGCTCAGCTCTGCTACAGAAGGGTCAGGGATCGGACCAGGCGGTCCCAGGCTAAACACCATTGTGAGGTATCTCAAACTATTCACAGTTATCTACTTCAGTGGTTACAAAGACAGCAGGTCTAACTTAAGTGCACTTAACAGAATCTGCAGGGATGTCAAAATCTAGAACTCCAAATATGTCCAGACTGTGTTAATAAAATCTTAGCAGCAGAAATACCATAAACAGATGCAGATTTATAATAGTTCTTTCAGATCAAGAAAACACAATTACAGAATAGTTTGGATTTTACACCAGAGTTCTCAATTTGTAATGGATAGGGTCACAATGCATACATTTAAAAAATGCAGTGTATTAAACTGCACTTAGGTAGATGTTCCTGCTTAATGCAAATTTCTCAATTATTTCAAGAATTGACAGGAATAAGAAAGGAAAGCTTTGGGCACCTCTCCTGTATCTATTTGCTTGCTAGTGTTTAAACAGATAATGAACAAAGTACTGATAAACAGAGTGGATCCTATTTATTTTCCTGAAGCATGCAAGCATTTGGTGCAATTACGTGTGCTTCAGGAATGTGACTTGAGAACCTGTGCTATTTCAAAGGCAAAATGATGCCTTCTAAAGCAGAGAACACAACCAATTTATTCAGTAGTGTAGACTAATTCCAGAAGTTTCAAACCTGAACTTTAAATTTACATTTTTCTTTTTCTTCTAAGATTATGAGGATAAACATGTTCCAGAGTTAGAAGACTGGGATGAACCCCAAATATATGAATTCTACTTATAGAGTCCTAGTGATGCCACTGACAGAGGCAGATAGCTCCAAAATCTGTGATGAAATCTGTGAATTAAAGATATCAAACAGCTTAGTTTAGTCTCTCAGGCCAAAAAGTTGCTATTCAAGAAGCTTTTGGGCTACGTACTGCAACTTACTGAAAACTTCTAACATTTGGATAAAAAGTCAGTATGAAAGCTCAAGACACAGTTCCATTTATTGCATGATGGAAAACTGTAATACATGAAAATTAGGAACAAAACACAAGATCCTGGAAGGCAAAACTCATAAGACAAGGAATGTAGCTGGCAAATCAGTTTCATTAGAGATCTTAAAATCATCCAGATAAGAAAAAAGGCTCACTAAGCTTATATACAGTATGAACTCTATCCTCTGGTAGAGGTTGCAAGCACTTCCAGCTTCACACTATGGCCTCAAGCAGTAACAACAGACAATTTTATCCTGGAAATCTTCCCTGACACAAATCGTGTGGACATGTCACATAATTCTGAGTCATTAAATAAAGGTGGCTCTAAATGAAATTTAATCTTTCTTTTATTGCTTCACCTGTGGCCAAGACCAGACCCAGCTCAACAAACATGTCCAAAGTGCACTCCTGAGTGCTGGGTTTAGAACTAGATCACTCTGCCCCGAGCCAGGCCCTTGACAGAACAGACAACTCCCAGCATTACGAAGTAGACATAAAATGAGCTAGAAAATATAGCAGAAAAGCCAGAAGTTAAATTTCTAGTAACTGAAATGAGTTTTACCGAACAGGAAACAGATGGCTGTTGGTAGCTGTTGATTTCTTTTATGATCCTGTTCAATGAGTAGGCAAATACAAAACTCCCAAAAGCACTTCTCTTAGTGGCACAAGACATGACATAAAAAGGACTTTTATATAAGTAATTTTCCCAGGAATCTGTAAGTCTGCTGCTATGCCATCTATCAAGGGCAAATTAAGACTGTCACATTGTTTTATTCATGCAATTAAGTAGTATTTTAATATTTCAAAAAGCTTAAATGGTGGCTCACTAGAGATACCCATAAGCCTTATTTTGACAAATCAGTTTAAGAGATTCATAGATTAATAAACCAAGATATAGTTTAACTGTCATAACTATCTTTTAAGGTCATGCTGTCCTCCCTTACTACCAATCACATTTATCAAAAACTTTCCGAGCATAATATAATAATTTGATTTTTTTCCCCCTCTTCTTACTTTTCTGAACAAAACAAAATAAAAAAAGGCTTTAAAAGAATTCTTTCTTGGAAGCGCATTAAAAATGGTACAATAACCACATACAAGTCTTATAAAAAAATTATATGAACACCTAGCATACAGTGGATGAAAACATCCCACTCTTAGGGTCTGCAAAGCACTGTGTAAATCCTTCCCCCAATCTCTTGGTTACCTCTATCCAAGTGCTTCATGTCAACCACAGTAGTCAGTAAACTCTTAAACGGGAGAGGCAGCCCAGAGCTGCAGCACTGGGCTCTGTGCTGAGGGTGACCAAGTCTATATAAAAGTTTTCGAGGATTTTTCAGAAATATTTCTAAGTAACATTTTGTAGCAAGTGAAGGACAGAATTTCCATGGCAAAGAGACACGAAGCAGAAGAATGCTGACTGTCTTTGAGAACACCACTGCTTTAAAGCTGAAGCCACAAATTAGTATGTTAGTAAAGACTTCACTCCATTAATTATTTTTACAACTCTTAGCAATAGCAAAAATATTTTTGAGATGCTGCTCACTACATTCCACAGTCTCACATTCTCCTTAAATCGTGTTAGAAGTGCCAAAGCAGCTCTAAGCCAGTGAAGACAAAGAATATGCAGATGAGTGGAGTCCAGAAGAGAGGCAGGTTTTTGAGTGTGCAGAAAAGAAAATAAAAAGCATCCCCTCTTTCTGTGGGATTGAATACACACACATTTGAACCCTACAGCTATAAATCTCTCCGGTTGTACACCGAATCTCTTTACCTGACGCTGTTGTAGCTACTCTTCCATCAGTTAATGCTTTGGAAGGAAGATATGCAATCATCTGAATATCTTCCTTGTCTTTACTGGAATATTCATTACGGAAAGTGGATTCTGCAGATAATGGTGCTGTAACCTCCGAACTACGGCTTAAATCAAGAGGGAGACATGGTCCACGCTTCTCAAGTGACACATGAGCAACATCAGGTACTACACAAAAGAAAAAATGTCATATTAAAAAAGACACATGGGTCCAACAATTAACAGTCTGGTTTGCAGCGTTACATAACACAGGAACAGCAAACAGCTTTAGCTACAGCAGTTCAAAACATCCCATTAGTTGAAAACCATGAAAGGTCTAACTTTTTTGATTCAATTTCTCTTGGGCAGTTCTTTATGAGATTAGATACATTACCCTCCAATTTTGATGACTGTTGGTTTTGACCACTGATGGAGAACACTTTTCCATCAGTTACTGAAGAGGGAGAAGAAACTTTTTCTACAGAATCATCAGGCAAGGAGCAAGTGGCTAAACGCTGTGATCTTCTTCTCCGTTGGCTATGTTTGTAGGATCTAGGGGAATTCACTGGCTGTGATGGACCTAAAAAGAGATCTTTCAATGTTCATGAAGCAGAGAGATACACCATCATCTTACTGCAGCATTTGAGAGCTAAAGATGGGGAGTGCTTTTAATAGCTCTTATTTGCAAAGCTGGTAATCACAGCCAAACTGGTATAAGTAATTACAGAACTGTGACTACCAGGAGCAAATTAAGATTTATGCTCAAGACATGATCCTGGGTTTTGCTTATTATAAATTACTAGGGTACCTACTTCCCCACTGTAAAGGTTGTTGTTTTGTGTATTTACAGTAAGCAACCCTCCCCATAAAACCCAGGCAGCAAGTTACTTATAATGGAAGAGGGGCAATAGGATTTAACAATAAACATAACAAATTATTACAGTTAAAGATCTAAAAAGTCATGGATAGTATTAACCTACAACTTAAAAAAAAGATTGAAAACAGTGTTTAATTTTATATCCCACCTCTTGCCTTCTGATAACCTCATATCAATACCCCAACTGAAAAACTGTAACACACACTACGGATGTGTGGCACAGTAAAAAGGCTCCAGAACTTTATACTTAAAAAAACCCAAACAAATGGGGGAGGAGGAGATATAGGTTAATATAGGCCTGATTCATTAAAAACAAAAAACCCACATTCCCCTACCTCTCTTCAATATTACCCAGTTCCACAAAAATTTGCCTTAGAAAACCATTTGAGTTACTATTACACTCTCTCCTTTTTGTAAGCAGTTTTTAGAGTCAGATATACAGATTTAAAAATTAAGACACAGCAAAACTAACTTTCCACTAGAGGTAGAAAAAAGTTGGAAGCCAAAGATTAAAGATAACACTAACAAGATTCAAGCTACTCAGTAACCAAGTTTGAAATTAGCTGTTTTTAAAAAATATTGCTATACAGAAATCCAACTTATTCCAAAATAAAAGCATGCTTCAAGGAAAGCTACTTACCATTGCTCTAGGGGTGGGGATGGAAGGCGTATTACAATATAGATGATTGTTAACATTTTGTGGGGACAAAATACAATTTTTACCAATGTGTCCTGAATAAAGAAGGCTGAATTTGCACTCCTCCCTCTGCCACTCATTTAAAGTTATCTAAGAGCAAAGATTAAAAAGAAACTTATCTCATAAGTGAAAATACAAAATCAAGGTTGAGGGGAACACATGATGCAGGCTGAGTCTTCCATCCTCAATCTCTATACTCAAGTGAAAAAAAATGTAGCTTTTAACTTACTGAAACCTCCATATATGTTAACCTTTGGTCTCAGCATTTAATATTCTTTAGGCAAAGAATCTGGCACTAAGCAAGACTAAAAATCTAATGTAATCTCAAAAAAAATCATAGAAATACCTTAATATTCACAAAAATTAGCATATTCAAGCATGCAGCATAAAGCTTTCCCTATTCTTCTGATAAACAGCATTTTCGTGCTTGGCAAATCAGTTACACAGGTTAAGAAGCTGAACACCCATGGAATTTTTCTGAGACAAGGAAACACAATTTTTAACATTTCTCCATCACAGATCTTGAACCCATCTTCTCTTTCACATCATGTTTGGAGGAAATATCACATAAGGTGACGAATGCCACAGCCAAGAGGTACAGAACATCAGCCTGCTGAAGGTGAAGGTTCTCAGAGGAGGAAAGGTCCACACCAAAGTGTACGTCTTTTCTTTTTAATGAATCAGGCCCTTTTCAGAAGGGAGGTTTGATTTTTCCTGTATCACTGTTAACACTAGTGTGGAGATTTAAGCTAGAGGAAAAGCCAACCCTTAAAAGCCATGACTCTATAAATATCAATATAGTATTTAAATGTATTATTTCTGATAGAATATTTCAAATGCCTTATTATGTGACTTGACTTTTAAATAGTGAGCTACCCCTAATTCTCCCACTTGGACATTTTATTTAAAGCAGATTCATTTTTAAAAGCAATAGCCATTTACAACCAAAGAAAATTTCTGTATATCTCTTAGAAGTAGTTACGGAATTTTTTTTAAAATGTCTGTGCTCACTAGTTTTATTTATCACAGCAGAAGGAAGCTGAGAGACCAGCGTCAAATCCTCGACTTGTATTAATTCTGGGGAAAGTGGTGATTTAGGGGGCTTTATACACCCGGAAGAATCTCCAGATTCTTGTTTGCATTTCTTGCTGCGAGCCTTTCCTGAAGACAAAGTTGAGGATAACAGTGCAGGTTTCTGAATGTTGGCAGAACTGCTAATATCAGCTTCATTTTTTTTCTGACTTTGTGGTTTAGGTGAAATCTCCTGAATAAATAATAAAAAATTGATACTTTTATTTCAGTTTCTTCGTTGTACTTCTTGTATTCTATTTTGATCTTTTTAAAAACAATTTTAGTACTCAAACACATAATAAAGCAACATTATTTTAAGTACAAATGAAAACTATTTAAAATGCATCACATTCTATTTTGCTTTTTTTAAAGGAGCACTACCAATTTTTTTCAGTATTCAGAATATTCAAGTCTTACTATTTGAAATACCTGAAAATAAAACATTTTTCCTCTATTCCCAATTTAAAAATGAAAGAAAGTATTTTTAGTTTTCTCTTTCACCTCCCCTGTAAGTGCAGCCTCCAAGCAGAACCTGGAGAGCATCTGTTCCCAGCCAGAACACACACACTGATGCACCACCACAGAGCATCTCAGGCTGGAAGGGACCCAGAAGGATCCTCAAGTCCTCCTCCCTGCTCCTCACAGGGCTGCCCTGCTGCTGAATCACGACTGGGAGCGTTGTCCAGACACTCCTTGAACTCTGGCACTGCTGTGAGCAAACAATCCTTCCTCAGGAGGATTGCAGCTCTAAATAAAGTTGCCAAGATCTTCCCTACACACTCATTTCCCCAACCAGAGGCAAAAAAAAAAACCAAAAAAAACAAACAAACAAACAAAAAAACCCACACAGTTTTTTCAGGAAAACTATATTGAACAAGGAATTTGTATTTTTGAGAAACTGAAAAAGTTGATAATGCTCCTTTAAGGAATGTCTGAAACAATGAGAAATTTCCAATGCTGAGCACACTCTCACACAACCCGTTCAGTGCTGGGAGTCTGGATTTCACCACATTCTATGTTTGTGCAAACATGAAGAAATCACAGCTTCTAGCACCACAGGGTTGGACAGATTGCTAACTGTCAGGGGAAAACTGGCAGATGAAGAGTTAAAACAGTTTTTGAAGAAAAAGAAGTCAACATATAACACATCTTTCCAAATTCTCAATTTTCATCCTTCTTAACACAAACAGTACTATTTTTAGACCATTAGCATGCATTGACAGACATTAGCACTTTAAATTTTTCACTGGAAGATCTTCCTACATTACCACAACTGTGCATGTGTTACAACTTGCCTAATAAGGCAAAATCTGAATATAATTTCTTAGGCCTGTCTCCCTTCTCATCCCAGTTACATCATACAGAATAGTAGCATCTAATAAAACCATAACTAACAAAGCAGAGAGGTACTTGTAGAACGTGTGCACTACTTTATCCAAACTAGAAACATGGTGATTTGAGGGTATTATTGAGATCTGTTATAAATTGCAGTTTTATTTTCCACTAGAACTTTCCATGTTCCAATGGAGGAAAACAAAACAAAACAAAAAGTAAAATAAAGCCCCACAAGTGCATATTCTATGTCTGTAAAAGGGTGCCCCTGAATGCTACATGAATGGCTCGCTGGGAGTATCCTGTAAAGATGCAGTGCAAAACATCCCATTCAGCAGACATCAGTTCTACCTTGCATAACTCCATTACACACATACTAAGTGCAGTTTATTCATTTAAATAAAATATTCCATGAATTGTACAGTATACCTATGCTGGTTATGAGAGGTATTACCAGAAATTAATTAGAGTCGTAACTTGTAAATAAACAATTTTATTGTTCATCTTCACAGATGTGAAAGACATACTACAGCATCCATTACTTTCAAATTACAAAGTTATTTAAACAAGATTAAAAAAATTAAATTAAGATTTTGATAAGGTGCTTAACCTCTTAACAGGACAAATTAACATTAAAAACCTTAATGAATTAATGTTATCCATCTACTCAGGTCTTGGTCAAAAGGAAATATAACATGACATACCCTAATACAATTAAATAAACTATCGTATCTGCAACTAATTGTCTGAGGTTTTGGGTTTAAGACAACTGTAAACTAAAAATGTATAAATATAAACAAAAACTTGCATCAACAGAGTCAGTTTTCGGCTATTGGCCTGAATATTTCTACCATATTCTGCATTACATTATTAAAAAAGCCTACAAGATACTTTATCCATTCAATTTTATAGCAGTAGCAGACAAAGCCTCTAAGGAATGTCAGCTTCACTATCAGAAAACCTTTTGGGGAGGGTTATAACTCGGCCATTTTAATTTCACTTTGCACAGGAACTCAGGGAAAAAAGCTTTAAGCTCAAAAAACATCCTCCCCACAGTCAATCATTTAAATGTTTGGGAGGTTTCTGGTTTTAGTTATACACAAAAGAATAGGACAATTTGGGATTTTAGACGCCTCTTTAAAAGAGCTTAACTATTATTTCCAAAAAAATGAGGTTTTTCAGACCATTAGCATGTAAACAATGACAGAGACATCTTGTTTTTTATAGCTGATCAATAAAACAGGAACAGCCGAGTTACTAAGTCTGAGAAATAACAAAAAGGTTATAGTAAATATGCACTGCAGTTTATACTGTTGCATACACAGTCTATGTAAACCACAAAGTCCCATTCACCGCAATGGGATTCTGCATGGCAAGATTTACATTGTAATGATTCTCCCAAAAACAACATGCTGTAAGCCATTTCACAGTTTTTTGCACATTGAAAATATCACACACAGTAGCAAGAAAATCATAGCATCTTTAATATGCAAAAATTTGAGAAATGGAATGTCATGTCAGTACACTGTAAACCTTTATGCAAAATATCGGTCAATGCATCGGCACCGCAGCGGCTCCACCAGCCCTGACAGTGACAGCATCAAAAACAGAAATCAGGTTCCATTGACTCTCATCCAATGCAGCATCAATGGAAAAACCAGAGCAATGCAATTAATATATCAGCTCTAAAGAACCAGTACAACCAAAATATCAAATCAGGTTTGGGGTAGGGACTGTTCATAGAGTGTGCCGGGGCTAAAGAACAGAAGTGCTCATCAAAGAATTGCAGGCAGCAAGGCTACTTTGCTCAAATGCTGCTGTTAAAGAATGAAAATGCATACAAAAAAGCTGTATTAAAGATACATTAAGGCTCTGATTTAAATAATTGAAAAACAAAGATGTCCTGAATCAAGACTACTGTTCATCCTTAGCTTGCTTTACCATGCTCAGGCATTCAGCCCTTTTAAAATGCAAGATAATGCACAACTCGGAGTCAAGCAATGCCTGAACACAGTGCAATAAGCCAAAGACAAAATGGCAGCCTTCAGATCCTGCCAATAAGCAGGTTTAAAAATCAGACCCTTAACATTATTTAAAAGTTTCTTTTTTGTATTTATTAAAATACACACTCTTGCAAAATGTATGGCTCATTGAGCAGTTCATAAAACACATACAAGCCTACAACACCAAATTCTTACAATATAAAAGAAACTTCTTTTAAAAGAAGTTCTAAGTGATGTCAAAAACCCTGTTTCAAACACAAATCAAATTTGTGTAAGGGCCTGTTTCTAAGCCAGTCATCATTCCAGCTATAAAACTGGACCTTGGGACACTGGTCTCCTCGTATTTGTTGCACGGAGACTTTATTTTGTTTTCTGTTAGTTTTCTAACACAAAAGCTCATTATTGAAATTCAAGTTAACACTGTGTTTAGAGACAATTAAATTCCATACTTCTGGCTCTGCCAGAAATGTAAACATAAGATAAATTTTCAGTTCCCTGTTATATCTGAAGGGGAAAATTTTTATGTTGTAGGTACTATATCTCCATGGCACACTCCAGTGGGAACTTTGCAAAAGAATCAAACTCTACCATTTCATACCTGCTCCAGGACTGGAGCTGTTTCTTTGTTGCCTTCCTTTTTTTCAGCACCATCTGCAACAACAGCTTTGGATGCCAATAAACCTTAGGAGAAAAGGTGCAGATATCTTTAGTTAGAAGTACCTTGCAACAAGAATTCCTAGAGAAAGAAGTAAAATACTGAGACAAGAAATATGAACTGCACAAATCTACAACATGAGCTTTTCTGAAATGGCTCCACACAAAGCTGATCACTTTGAATTAGAAGAAATAAAAAGTTTAAAGGACATCCCAACAATGGCATGCTTACATAGGAAGCATTTCTTTGGCATATTTACTGACAAGAAGAAAATCAAATTATCAATTCTAATATGAAGCGTCGCCATTTTTCCAAGGCCCAAGCACCTGAGCTTTAAAACCAAACAAATGATACAGAAGTTATTTTTGAAATCAGAATTATTTAAAAAACTTTTCTCTCTCCCCTTTCCAGTCTTTGAGAAAGTCACATCAGAATTTGTATTACCACTTCTTAATTATAACACATACAAACCTTTCTAAGACATAATACAACCAGGGATTTAATTTCCAAACAAAGAGCTCCCAAATTACCTCAACAAGATGACCATATTGGGAGCAAATATTAGATAGAGTATGTAACTTCAGTCACCAACTTATGTAACATATCACTACTGCAAAAAATCTTGATACACAAGGGGAATACAAATATAAGAAAGCTTTCTGTCAGTGAAATATGGCAATAGCTTCAGTTGTACCTCACACAGTAACTTTCATTGCCTAACAACGCAGGGACAGAACTCTACACCTTTAAGAAAATACAGAACTGATAAAACCTAAAAAACAAATGTGAATAAAAATTTCTATTATAATCTCTAGGAATGTCAATATTAGGAGTGAGGAGTTCTAATCCTCAACATTAACTTGACAAATTCAGAGGGAATTGCTATTGCATTCCATAAAAATTAGATATGGCTAAAATTAATTTAAGGTTCAAAAATAACCAAGGTATTTTAAATTAGTGAAGCCTGGGTTTTCAGGAACTGTTCCAGACATTAAAATAAAACAAAAAAATTGCAGTATTCAACAATAAACACCAAGTGGTTTATCTCATTTACTACTTATGTTAGATTAAGCTATGCTTTAGTCTAGGTGACTGAAAAGCAGAAACTCAGTCCTATTAGATTAAAATGAAATTAAGTCCTATTAGATAAAAATGATAAATTATCAGGTAAGATTTCAAGTCTACATTAGACTACATACAAGATTCAGGTTTTATGGGCTTAAATTCACATTTAAATCAAGTTGCAAAAATTGCAGTGTTCTTTGTCTTTGCAATCATGCATTTATATCAAAAAAGTGTAAAATCATTTTCAAAGTGAAGTTGAGTTTTAAATACAAAGGTAAAACAAGCTACAGTTTATGAGAAGCATTTGTGGTCCTGTAAGGCACAGGCTGCCCAGAGAAGAGTGCCCCATCCCTAGGGGAGTTCAAGGCCAGTCTGGATGGGGCTTAGGGAAAGCTGGTCTAGGGGATAATGTTGAATTAGATGACCTTTAGGTTCACTTCCAACCCAGACCATTCTGTGATTCTCAGATTCTCTGATTTTTAGTTTTGGCTAGATAATCTCTGCTCAGAAATTCAAGCTAGTAAATCAATCCAGAGTCAGATCTGTCACTATATAATCCTTATGACTTCCTTTTTCTTTACACCATGAAGTATTTTTCTAACCAGGCACCATGCTTGTAGCACAAAGCATCTTAACAACTACTGCAAACCAGGACTACAGGCTCACCACCCTCTCTGTAAGAGCACCTAAGAAAGCAAAAGCAGGGAGTGGCACAGTGAACCAGGAATGTTTTGTTCTACAAACTCACTGTAGTTATATCTGGTTTTAGGTACCAACATGCCAGAAGACATGGAAGCAAACATTCCAACAGGGGAAAAACTGATTGGAAGATGACATTAATATGTGCTTAGCAGGGGATGTTCTTCACCTCTGGGAAATGCAACTGCTACCAGTGCTAGCAGCAAAAGAAAGGGCAAAGGAAGGAACTTTGTTTTGTTGAATGGTGAGCAGGGAACACCTGATGCAGCCGTGGGCCTTGTGGCAGACAAGAAGACCCTTCTCCATCAAATACTGAAATCCAGGGAACAGTTCCCTTCACACAGCCTCCTGCAATAGTGTTTTGCACTATTTCCCCAATACAGCCATAAAATCCTGGTATATGTTTTCCTAACAGCTACAATTCTTTTATTATTTTGTAGTCACTCCAATGGGTACACCAGCATTATTCCCAGTCTTCCCTCAAATCTAAAAGCTTCTGGTGCTGGAGACAAAAATGTTACAATTCAAGTGTACACTGATATACATTGTATATACAAGCATTTAATGCATAGGAAATAAGCGTGACAAGGATTAGCAGCCACATTTTCAAAATGTACTGGTATAAATGACTTACTATGGTATGAACTGCAGAAATGTGTTAATTTGAGAACAGATACATGAAGTACCTACAAGGCAAGACAAATTTCTTCTTGCAGCTAAAGGATTAATACATTTTCACTGAAAGGTAACACATCCTCTGCTAGCCAAGTATGTCTTGTGGAGACAGACACACTTTTTAAAATGGTAACAGAGTCAATGGTTTCAAAATCATGTTGAGTTTGCATGAACCTGTGTCACTGGTATGATTCTCATAATGCTCCTGAGGTAATCTAACCACAAGCACAGGCAAATATAATTTCTAAAGGTAAAGGTTTTTCAGCTGGTTTTGGTATCTATTGCTACTAACTGCTATTGGAAAGAAATTAACAGGGCTCCATCAATATCCATCTCCAGTCTCTACATCTTCTACTACTACTGCTCATAGCAGCAATTAAATTGAAACTTAACTGAAAATGTATGTAGCATGGGAAAGGAAAGAGAAATGGGGCTGATAAATTTGACATCCATTAACAAAACCTGGAACCAAAGAAGGAGCCCTCCAGGAATAACAATCCTGGAGGGAGAAGATGGGTTCTTCTAAATAATGCTTCCTTTGTACAAAAGGAACAGATCCTTTTCATCCTTTTTTGGATGAAAAGCTGGACATGAGCTGCCAACACTCTTCTGGGCTGCATCAAAATCACTGTGGGCAGCAGGATGAGAGAGGTGATTCTGCCCCACCTGCCCTGCTGTGTCCAGCTCGGGGGTCCCTGCACAGGAAGGACATGGACCTGCTGGGGTGAGTCCAGGGGAGGGACCCAGCGGTGGTCAGAGGGCTGCAGCACCTCTCCTGTGAGAAAAGGCTGAGGAATTGGAATTGTACAGCTTGGAGAAGGCTCCAGGGAGACCTTACAGACCAGTGCCTAAAGAAGGTCTAAAGAGAGCTGAAGGAGGGCATTAATTTAGAGGGGCAGGTTGTGATGGGAAGGGAATAGATTCAAACCTGAAGAGAGTAAATTTAGATTAGACAGGAGGAGGAAATTCATTCCTAAGAGGGTGGTGAGGCACAGATTGCCCGAGAAGCTGTGGATGCCCAATCCTTGGAAGTGTTCAAGGCCAGGCTGGATGGGGCTTTGAACAATCAGATCTAGTGGAAGGTGTCCCTGCTTATGGCAGCAAGGTTTGAAGTAGGTGAACTTTAAGGTCCCTTCCAACACAAACCATTCTGTGATTTATAGCATTTTATTTTTACTGATTGAGAGACTGAAACAGAACCATTCTCATAAGAAGACTGACTAAACATCCTCCACTGCAGACCAATGAAAGGCTGGATAAGCCAAAACAAGTATGAAAAAACTCTCACTATGCAGTTTAGTAAATTAGGTTATTTTTGTTTTACAGAAACAAGTAAGAATTTTTATCCAGTTCCAAAAAAAAACCCAACAAAAAAGCCCCTCTCATTTGTAGCACAGAAAAGTTTACCAGCCTTCACATGAAATACTATTGACTAGAATAATGAGTGGAAGGAATTTCTATCTTAGAGTGTGTCCAAGGGCTCCTCTGTAAAGGCAGACACTTCACAACTTTCTTCAACCCAACTTTTGAAATGCATCTGATACTTTGCCAGCACAGATACAAACATAAGACTTTGTCCTAAAGACTGACAGGACCAAAGGCAGCAACACAACTTTCTTATTTGGAGGACCATAAATTGAAATAATTTTTTCACAGGTAAGTAAATTTCTATTAAATTCTGGAATAAATGCAGTTCTCAGCTTTTAAAGATAAGACAAATTATTTGATTTCCTGTTCTAGACAATGTATTCTGTAGTAACATTCCTGTTTTCCATTAATATCTTTGAGCAATACAGATAGAGAATGAATGCTTAGACACTGAAAAAAAAAATCAGATCTTTATAGCTTCAATTTGTAGGGATGTTTATTTCTAAATGAAAAACTTTTTAGCAACAATTTCACTTTGGGGAAAAAATATTTCTGCTTCTCCACAGCTAACCCTAGCTTTAATTTACAGTAGTATGCAATTCATGACATTCTTAAGAAGTTGTATAAACCCATATCACCCAATAATGAAGAAAACTGTATAGCTAGAGGTAAAATATGCTCAAGAAATTAATCAATTCAGGATGGTTACTATACTAAAAACCTAAAAAGACCAAGTACAGTCTGTGACCAATTTATGAACCAGGTAGATTTTACCATTATGAATTCCTTTAAAATTCTAAACAAGTAGTGACTGCAGTGACCATCTGCCTCATGAATGTGCTTTATGCAATCCCCTTCAGCACCTTCTTTACAAGCATGAATATTTCACTACATGAAAAAGGAACAAAGCCAACAACAAAAAAAGTCTTTTACCAGTGATCTTGTTTAGGCGAGCTCTCTTTGCCTGAAATGAGTTGCCTAGATTACTTTTCCTCTTGTGTGATAACGTGCTCTCTGCCTGCACAAAGGCCATCTTTGGGACATCCACTACAGGAAATCCTACTTCTAAACACAAGAAAAACCTCATTAACTCACATTTCATAAATGCATAACACCCAAAATACTTGAATATTTCAGAACTGCTAATAGAATATGGTAGTAAAGAAACTTCAAATGTTTATGAAAAAGGAAAATGATACATTCTGAAGATCTGGAATTACATATTTAAGCAATAAATGGCAATTATCGAAAAATTTCTACTTTTTCTGAATGTTATGAGAAATAAGCACTAAATACTTTAAAGGAACAAATCTTATCAACTCAGATACAGTTTCAAACACCCTGAATATGGATGTATCATGCGTATTGGACGGTTTTGTTTTTTTTTTTAAAACAAGATAAGGGATTATCTCACAGGGAAGTGAAGATCCAGGAACATCAACCAAATTGTACAATGAAATCATTAATAAAAAGCTATGTTCTACTCTTGGTGAAGTTAGTTAGAAGTTTAGCACAAGCAGTAAATGCTGACTGAACTACATTTATCTGATAAATATAGTTTCTGAACCAATTACCATTATGTATCAGAAGATTACCATAACAGCAAATGTGACATTTTCCCCTAAAAATATTGGTTATTACTTAACTGCAAAATTAGCAACAGGAGTTCAACACTACAGAAAAACCAATTTTGTGTTTATAGAATGCGCTTTTACCAAATGTGTCACTAGATGTAGGCTCCTCTTCCTTTTTTTGGACTTCCTGCATGATTGTAGAGGTTGAGGTTTCTTCCTTTTTTGAAGGGACTTTTAGCCATTTTCTGTCCTCTTTATCTTTATTGCTGTTTGCACTGGTTCTAGGTTTACTTCCTGCTTTGTTCTTGGCTGCTGCAGCAGCAGCAGCTTTGACCAAAGCTATCCAATCCTCCAAAAAGGAAAAAATGGTGAGTAAGTATTATAAAGTGCCTAAAACTCAAACAGAAAATACTTGTAAACCCAGAGAACTTTATTTAGAAATATTCAAAGGAAATTCAATTTATTTTTATGGTTACTACTCAAAGTGTGGTAAAACTGACCTTCCCAAATTTCCAAATAAACTTGAAGCATTATCAGTATGTCATGCGGATAAAAAGGAAAAAAAATCTTCCAAAAAACCACTGTATTTAGAAATCTGGCTGTACACATTCCCTGTTAAATTATTTTTTATGTCATTGCTTTAGAAACCCAGGAGCTCCCAGGCCCAGAAGACTGACATTTTTCTTACCCTTCTGGCTCTGAAACACACAATTCCATACTTGTTGACCTATTATGCAAAGCTACAACTGCCTCAAAGCAGAGCCCAGCTGCATGGAATTCCTCCTGAACTAAACTTATAAACCAGAGATAACTCCTAGCTCATTACACCTTTGTTTCCAGAGCAACTACAGACACTTTTACTCTTTTTGTATTACATATTACAGGTTTCACTCACTAACTTCAATAAAGTACTCTATAATATAACTGAATTTCACCATCTATATTTAAGGTAATTATGTGTCATTTTGCATAATTGCTTATTTGTACCATACAGAAACATTCAAGGGGTGAACAATACGTCCCACTCTAATCTACTTTTTGACATTTAGACCAAGTCAAGCCACCCCACAAGGCAATAGAGAGAACTTCCTAGGCTGAGCCAAGCTCTTTCCACTAGTTTAGAGCAATGAGACTCCAGCCTTATGTCTCCTGAATGTCAGGGTTCAATCTGACTGCCAAAATTGTAACTTGATCCTTTTGACTGAACTATTTTTTTGAACTTTCTATAACACTGAGGTACAAAATTCTTCCCTGGAGAAGTTATGTGCAATACAGAAGGCAGCAGAAATGATCAACCAGTCAGAGTAAAGCATCTGAGTGCTCTGAATTACAAGTATACCACACACAAAAAAATATGAAAAAAGCATTTTGTCTAGTTACCCATGAGTGCTTTACAAATAGTACTTTTTTTTTTCCAACTGCAAACAGACTATTTTATTCTGGAATATCTCCTTGTTGGTCTGTCATCATACAAGATACCTAAAGTAGCTTGATTTTACAGATCTTGTTCCAATGCAACCTTTTCACCACTCATTACATATTATAAACCTTTCAAGTTTCTGTTCTGTTGAGGGTTTCTTTGCCTTCTTTGATATATGAGGAAATCATAACACCAATACAGAGTTAATTCTCCTTGCATATGCTTTTCCTTTTCCATAGTTCAATACTTTTAGATCACTGCTTTACATGGGTTATGCTTCTTCTTTGCACCAACTTAAGTAATTCAAAACAGCAACAGTTTTGATTCCTCTAAGATAAAGTGTTCCATGTCCACACTGTCAGTGCAAGATGCAGACACTCAACACTTTTTTAGCCAGCAGCAAAGTTTGGAAGCACTTTGGTAATGCTCACACAACAGGCAACTACTGAGGCCACTTGGTGACATGCCAGCACAAAGGAGCGTGTCTAAGTGCCAGCTGCATAGCCAGTCAAAGCACACAAACCTCTCTTTTGGGCAGCCAAAATGAGCACACCTACCAGCTCTAGTCCATCCAGGGCCTTGCCCGTCCAGCAGGACAAAGAAAAGATTGAGCTATTTGTGGTGGTGAGGAATTAGGAGACCTGAGAGTAGAAGTCTTACACTGTACCCTGGCTAAAGGATGAAGAGGTCAGTAACATGGCGGGAGATGAGATCTTATGATAAAAGTGGGAAGGGGAAGCAGTGCAGCTTGCATGAAAACAGCTTCTAAAGAGCACTCTAATTTTCAGTCAAGCTAAGCACCCTGGAATCACAAGCTTTGAGAAGATACCAAGCTTCAAAAGACAATACTGAACCAAGCATCCTGGTCTAAGTGCAGCTGGTGCCACACGGAAAGGAGTTTTGTGGTTTTCTTTTTATTTCATTTCACTGTTTGGATACTGTTCTTACAACATGGAGCTTACAGTAGCAGGACACATAACAATGAAGCAAACAAAGGTGGAACACTCAGAAACCAGAGAAGAGACACATTCATTATGGTGACAGTTATACTTTTTTCCAAGATTAACATGTAAATTTAAACTCAGTGAAGAAAACCTTAAGTAGTTGGGATGGACGAGATTATGACAAGAGATTCCTTTCAACTTAAAACAATTTTGTGATCCTGAATTGTTCAGAAACTCTGTGGGTCCATTTTTGTTTTGGCTCTGGAGTAAACATACAGGCACTAAAGTGACACAGTTAATGCCTGCTTTTTAACCTTGAATACTGCCGAGTGCTCAGCAGCACAGCTCCTGACATGTGAGAATTATTTGACACCTAAAATGGTAAGGTGACTATTTTTCTTTTGTAGAGCACAGGAATTCCTCCTTCAAAATGATACATTTGTGTCTTTTTCAGAATTTTTACCAAGAAATTAACAAAACAATAGAAGAATAATAGTGGGATCCCAAAGCATGATAAATTCTGAAATCTTCCTCAGGCTAATAGTATGTTATCTATTCTATCAACCATAATAGCAGGACACAAAATATCATAGATATCGCAGAAACTAGCTAGAAATTTTAACAGTAGGACAATTTCCCAGATCATACAAAGCCAAGGACCCAAATATGAACACATTTGAAATTAACAGAGTAAAAGCAAAATCCTTCTAAGAGAAGTTTTCCCTACTTTTCTTTCATTTCCTGACATTGTCTCTCTATTGGAAGTAGTTGTGTAACTGAACCAGCTACTCTGCATCATCCAGCCTGATATCCCACTTCCCTCAGTACCTCACCTCAGTGAGCTTCTCATTTACATATGTAACTTTAAAAAAAATATAACATAAAATACATCCAAAATGTGTATTTCCTTCTTTTTCTTTCTTACTAAAATTCAGCTTTCCAGTAAGCTGAGAAAATTGACAGGAGAATAGTAATGACCCACAGCAGTTAGAAAACAAAGCATTACTTTATGACTACTGAGGAAAACTGTCATTATGCTAATTAGAGTCACTAAATCAAAACACAGGAAACTGCACGATCAAGAAATACATAAGCAGAAATTACTTAACAGCCTTACACATCAATTGGCTAAAAAACTTGCATTTTAAAATATTCCTTGTGTAACCATAATCCTGCAAGAGTGGGAAGGCAAAACCAGAAGAATTTCCAAAATCCAACCCTTGCGTCAGCAGCAGAATTCACACATCCATCGCTCTCCCTCCACCTGCCTACAACCACCACCTTTTTGCTTCTCCACAGTACTAAAGATTCAGCTGCTTTTTCCTCTTCTGTCACACCATAACTTCCAACTCCCACACGTTCATACATTCACATACATAAAACATGAATCTATAGACTGGCTGATTCCACATCAAGCCTGGATTCCTTACCCTCACCTTTCAATTCTACAGTCTGCCCCACCTACATCTCGGCTCACATTGTCTCCTGTCACATCTTCTTTTTTCCTCTGGCCCATTCGCAAATCCATGCTTTTTCCTCAGCTTCCTCTTCCTGTGTGCCAAGTCCCCTCCCTCTCCTTCAAATCCCTCCTCAAAACTCACTTCTTTTGGTTCGATTTCCGTCACTAATCTCAGCTCCGGCGCTATCTGCTCCCTCTCGCGCGCCTGATTACATCGAAGATAAAACAAAAAACATGAAACAGAAAAAGTAAGTTATCCAAACACTTCATATGTGCTCTCACAAGGGCAGTCTCAATATCCCTTTTTCCCCTCTCTGTACTATGTTAGTGACAGATCTGTGTGATTTTGAATAATTTGTGCTTATCTGAACCACAGCTGAGCCTCGAGACTCATTGAGGCTGAGGCTCATTGTCACTGAGACAAATATTTTTCACTCTTTAAAAATTTTGCCTTTCCATCCTCATTGCTGAATTTTATTAAAACACACATCTGCTGCAACTCAGAAATAATTTGAGTGCTACAGCATCTACAGTCTTTTCCTTCAAGTCACACTAAGCCCAAATCAAAGTATTAACTAATCTCTATCTCCTTCAAGTAATTTGAATTCTGCATGCTTAGCACACACCTTCCACGAAGATCTTAAAATTTCTTAGACTTACTGATGCACTAGAACTTGAACTTTCTTAAGCTTACACTCATCTCTGGAAATGTATATTTTAGTTTGGATATGCAGAAAATACAAGTTATAAGTTTAAATGAGGCATGAATTGCTGCATCTGACAACTCTATTTAATTTTTCCAATCAGTTTACACTCTTGCAATTTTTGTAACCTATACATAAATTTTAGTAAATATTTTCTTACAAAACACATAATGCAAAAGAACAAAAACATCCATGGAAGTTTCAGGCTTAAGCAAAGCTCAGCCTCAGATAATTGATTTTCAACCAAATCTTAGATCATGTTTTTATTCTGAAATAACATAAAAACACTTTAAAAAATGAACATTTTTCCATTGCATTATATGCAAAAGAAGTTGCAAGAAAAATTATATCTTGCCTTTGAAAGCTAGAGATTTTGATGCTTATTTCTTGTTTTGCAGGATTAAATGCTACAACTAGTATCAATAAGCATTACAGAAAGCAGAGTTGGAGGTGTTCTTGTATCCAGACAACTTAAAATTCTAAATCCATCTCAAAGTGTAAATTTGTGCCCCCAATTCCTTCTCAAGATTTCATTGAAGCAGCCTACATTCAACCCCCGAGATGCATAAGTGGCACCATAACTCTCAACTACTGAGAAAAATTAGAAATAACAGATGAGCTGGACTGCCACCAAAGTCTGGACAACATAATGGCTGTGAAGTAATGGATTTACTTTTTTTTTTTTTAAAGCTGAGATTGCCTGTGGCCTAAGGAGTAGTAACTCAAGATTAGACACAACATTGCTCCCTAGGAAAAGCACAGGACAGAATCAGGGAGTTCTTTCCACTGCCACAAAAGGCTTATTTCTTTTTGGTCACAATCACATTACCCAAGTTTTGCTTTTTGTAAGGAAAAAGGAACACTCAAGCTTCCTAAGTTACTGCCATACTGACAGTATTCCTTGAAATATTACACAGTGGTTCTACAGAGTTACTGTAAGACTGCAGCAAGAAGCCAGGGTTAGTGTGACTATAGATTTCAGCTTAATGTCCTTCAGGAAACATCTTTTAAATAATGCAGTGGTGTCTGCACTAAGTTCCAGTGTCCCTTGCATAGTGGATCAACCCTACCATACAGCTACCTTTACCCTGGAGGCCAGGATGTGGTGATGCTTTCAAGCCAGTCCAATTATCCACGTGCCCTGGTCACAATATGGATGGCTACAATGGTAATTCTGATATATTTGAAGTCTACAAAGTTAGGAGTATTCTGAAGAAAACTAAGAGCAAAGACCAGCTTTCATGGATTTTGTCTCAAATAGTTTCAGTGGAGTAATTTCTCATTAAATATTAAACACAGTCACCATGCAAAATAAATGCAATGGCATTTGCACTGAAAGCATGTAAGAGTTTTCAATGATGTTTCCCTTTCACAAATAAAGATAGGCCTAGTGACTAAATCATGCCTCTACTTCATAGCCTTCCTCAGCTTCCATTCAGCATCTCTTCTTTAACAGCAACTGGACATTATAAGAGACAAGAAATAATTAACTGTCTGCTTGCCCCAAAGTTCTGATACAGAGGGAATAACCCCAAAGTCATGTTTGTAGGAACATGTGGGCAAAAAGCTCTCATAGTGGCAAAGAAAAGACATGGGCAGAGGGTGGGGAATAAATAAAATTAAAAAAAAAAAAATCAGCAGCACAGACTGCTGACAAGCTAAAGCTTTTTTCCTGAAAAGACAACAGAGGGAAAAGTCACTGGATGTCCCTGGTTTTGTAAACTCTGTAAGACAAGGCTTTGTGAAGAGATTAGTTGGCAATGGAGTGTCCAGCAGCCAGACATTTCAGTGAGGCAAGGCCACTTGAGCAGCACACTCTGAGGCACCATCCATAAACTAGTGAAGCAAGGCAGTGCAGGGCCTAGACAAAGACTAATTTCAATCTAGTTGTGCTACTGACACTTCTACTGTCTCATGATATAAAAAAACAAACAAACAAAACAATGAAAACCCAAACAACTACACAAAACCTAACAAAGCAATTGCTTTAAGCATCCTTACCTGCCCTTTTGCATCCTCTGGCATAGATTTGATATGCATCCTTTTAAGACATCGAATGACACCATCATAGAATTGCACTGTGAATGTTCCTAGAAATGATTGATGGAATCACTATGAATAGTTAAAAACAAACACATTTTGTAACTATGAAAGCTTTATGTTTTCCATGTTAGTTTGTATGACAAGAGTAACCAGGTGTTACCACTAGTCAGGATCAAGAGAGGTAAAAAAACCATAAATGATGGACTCAATGAAACCCTGCTTTAAAACTGTTAGTCCTTGTCCAGCTGGGCAATTTCAAGCATGTTTAAGCTATTGAGTCACTTCTGCTCATAATTTATTGAAATAATCATGTAATATTTAAGGTGCCACTCTAGGGAAAAAATTCAATTCACATACAAGTCTTCATTTGCTCAAAATTGTAGTAAAAATGTCAATTTTGTATGTTCATTAGAAATATCACCACTGTGAAGTATTTAATCTGTGCCCTTATTTTCCTATTTCCATTGTTTTTCTTCCATAAAGAGAACTAAGACAATTATGAAAATTTAAATAGAACATTAACTCAAATCAAAAATAGCACAAAATTGTCCTCAGACTGTGCACAGGAGCTTTTGATCATTGAAACAGTAAAAACATTTTAAAAAGCATTTTGTCTTCTAGGAGAAGATAAAAAAGAGGTTTTAAAATTTGATACAGATAAAAGACAAATATTTTACTAAATTTGATATATAAAAACGTTTTCACTTAATATTGGGGCAGAGAGGAAAACTTTATAGCTATATCACTTTTTAAAGTAGACTAAATCTACAGCACAGCATTTTCAAGCAGGCCTTACCAATGGAGCATTGCAATACATACCCTCTTTATTAATTGCTTCAATCTTTGCAGGGTAATATCGACAGTCTGTCCAACGTGCTAGGACTTCTTCTCCAGGTTTAAAATCCTATTTTAAACAAAATTAGCAATTAATATTTAAATAATTTAGATTTTTTTTCCAAAAAATTAAGTATTATGTGCTAGAGAGATTCAATGACAAGTAGAGCAGTTTACAAAAGTCTAAGACAAAATAAATGTACCACTTACAACAAATTCTTCATCATCCTTCAGCCCCTCTTTCCTCAAAGCTGGTCTCTCCAAAGGTCTCAGCCTGTTGCTGTCCCAGTAAATCCACTCATCGTAGCGATGGCTCCAGCGCTCAAAATGCACCAACATCTTCCCCTCCTCATAATCTATCTTCTCAATTCGAGATGGATACCTGAGTGTTAAACACAACTGCTAAGTCTCAAAGGTTTCTGTCTTGGTTTAGATACAATAGTGCCTACAGGATCTTCCAGAAAGTTGTATTAACACTCTGTACTGAAAAATCTCTAAGTCTGAGAAAGGCTAAGTAACTGAAATGATTGGATAACATTTAGTTCAAGAATCTATAAACAACATTGAAAATTAGAATCAGGCAGAATTCAGCTCCTTCTGCCCTTCAAAGAAGTATTGAAACAGATTCAAAAGTGCACAGAATCTCCTAAAAAATAAAGAAAGTTAATTACATCACTGATTTTTATCAGCATTTATATTAGGGCTGCTCTAAGGTTAACAATGTGTATGGAAAAGAAAGACCACAGGAAAAGGACAGCTGCCTTTAACAACCTGTTTTTCAAACCAAGTACTACTGTGAGCCAATAGTAAAACAGCAGAGCTTGAGCAACCAATTTCCAATCCTACTGCAAATTCTTTAGCTAGAAAGGCAACTGACATACATAGGGAACCTGTCAACATCATCAATTTTGAATATAATCCCTCCAAAATACTGATTGTGCTCTTAAAGGAGTCTCTAACACTAAGTTCTGACTAAAATGTAAGTTATCAAGAAGTATAGGATTTCCTTATTTCTTACTAACTGGACTGCACTTTAAAACAAAAGATGTCAATCTCAATTTGCTCCTTCTTTTCTCCTGTGCTACTTCTTCAACTGCAGTGGTGTATACAGCTTCCCAACATTTAAATATCTCAGGAGCTACTGATTAAGAAAATCTCTCTGATTTTCCAGGTTACTACTGCAGCCACATTTCACCCTCACACCAGAATTCAGAGACACACCAAGCTCTTGTTGCATTTCGCTCATCCATAGATTTCAGAAACACTAAATATTTTTATATCCATTCTTTAAGACCCCATCTTTTTCCTGCTGAACTTCCAAAAAAACCCACAAAGTCTTAGTCTAAAACTGAAGCCTCTGATTTGCCACTCCCCTAATAAAATGTTTTTCAAATCACTTTTTCAAATCTTTCAAAGAAACAAGATCAGCCTCTCTTCCCCCTCTAAAGTAGACTGATAACAACAATCTAACAAGAAAGGTGAAACTGATGATCTACTGCACTAAAACAGAATGTAAAACTCTTGGGTCAAACCAGTATCCCAGCAGCAACATTCTGGTTTAACTCTGAACAAGGCTTCAAGAAAATAAGTCAGCCATGAAATGGTTTTCCTAAGCCCTGCCTCTGATTATACTTTCTTTATAAGTCCATATGCTGCTACAGTTAGAAATTTTATTATAAAAAAATTAATTATAAAGTTTCTAGGTTTTTTTCATATTCTGGAGAGTTCCAGTTTCAGACTTAGAACTTGACACTAAAACACCAGAATAAGCAGGAAGAGGAGCAAAGCAGAGGAAAAAGTTAAGTTACTGTTACAACAGCAAGTGTGTGAGAAACAATGTAACCTAAAGGAGTTCCAAGCAGAAGGAGGACACAGAAGACATTTACCAGAGGGAAAGGAGGAAAACCACCAGAAAAGCAAAGGAGAGAAAGTTCATTTTGCAGCATCAGAAATTCAAGCACCAAGAACGGTGCTGCCCTTTCCAGTACAGTTCAAAATTTTAGGTTTATTGCATGTCAGCCACCAGTGATGCAAAACTATGGCTGTTTCACAAAATTCAGGGCCAAGCAGCTGAAAGAGAATTCTCCTTTTCCTACACATGTCCAATGCAAACACTCTGCTCCCACTATGGCACATCCCTGCAGCAGCTCCCCTGCTACGGCCAGGAGCTTCCTCCGGTCAGGAGCAGCCAAGGCAACACTCCAAGCACGCTGTGAGACAACAACAGGAGGGACAAAATGGGAAAATCCAGCACTGACATGGAAAGAGCAAACCACATCAGAGGGGAAAGTAAAATGCAGAGCACACTTTAGAGACAAATAATTTTAAATTAAGATAATTATAAGGAAAACTCAGCAAGCCAAGAATCAAGACATTAATATATATACAAAATCAAAAGATAAAAAGTTAGCATCAGTTAATAAAAGAAGAGATGCAAAATGTTAATTCTCATTAGAGATCACTTTAGATGAGACAAGAAGCTCAAGGTATTTACAGGGTAATTTCTCTTTGCTAAATATGATTTCTGCTACCACCATCTTTCTAAAAATCCATGATATGTCCTTAGAGATGGAACTGCCCAAGCCATATGCAACTGGTTATTAGGTAAGCCAAACACAACTCTGTATTTAGCAACAAACTATTATCTTCAATATCCACTAAACTTAGCCACACATTGTGCCACAAATATGCACAAACAGTAATATTTCACAATACTGATCCCACAGTGGAAAAGACCAGAACATATGTACTGCAGAACTTACTCTTGTAAATTATCCCCTGCACAAAAAGATCTTCCTGGTGATTTTGTATTTTTACTGAAAAGAATCAATTTCATGAATTAAAAATATTAATATTAAGATGATTACATTTCTCAGACTTCAGAACTTGTATATGGAAGTTCTTTCCATCACAAAGTTACAATTAAGCATTTGAAGAAATACTGCAAAGGGAGACACAAATATCATTCTTTACAGTACCAAAGAATAATAATATCTAAAGGCCAAAACAACTTTCTAGTCAGGTTAATTCCCCCAGCAACTAAGCCACATTAAGTCATCACAATGAAACTGATATACAGCTGGATCTCACAACACTTCATCAGCACAAACCAGAAAAACACACTCTAAAATTTGAGGCAAGTCTTCACTTTTCAAAAAAAAGAAAAAAAAAAAAGACTCAGGCCAGCACACTGAAATTCAATAATCAAGGAGTTTCTTTTATGGGAAGAAACAATATTCTGCACATTTTGGGTGTGCTTTTTCAAAAACAGCTGGAAAGAGCATGTAATAATCACAAGTGAAGCTTCATCCAAATTTCAGGGGGGTTTGCTCTTGCTTTTCCAAGAGGGAACAAGAGAACTGCTGGTAGCTGAATTTACCTGCCCAGTTTACACATTGCATGCCCTCCATTCTCAGGTTCCAATCTTGGCAGTTCCAAGCCATTAGAATTATGCAATATTTTTGGAAAGCCTCAGAATTTGATATGGCTTAAAAATGAATACTATGAAGCCCTGGTCAGGCAACAACAGTGTTCTAACATATACACAATAAAAAAAAATAATTGAAAACTTCCCACTTCGCTTCTTTACAGTGTAAAAAAAAACCACTGAACATTTTTTCCACTGCACTCAACACACATTAACAACCACACAGACAGCACTTCTTTTACATCATCCTTTTAACCTTTCAAAAGTGGCCAAAAAGTAGCGAATAGCCTTGTGAAATGGGACAATAGGCATTTCAGACTGTAAAAGAGAATACAATATTACTAAATTTGCCCAAGATTGTACCTACAAAATCTACAAAAACACTTATAATTCCTGCCTTTGCAACACTGGTTTGGTTTAAAAAGTGCTTCCTTCTACCTCATAGAGGATATAAAACCAAATACCCTCCATACTGACTTCCCACAAATAGTGTTCTAGAGTCTGCAAAACCTGCAAACACCTCTTTCTAGGTCCCCACATTTATTATACATATATTGTATTAAATATAAAGCAGACTTCACTTCCCTTTCAAACACCTGCCAGGTAACCCAGTCAACTGAAATCCAAAGCAAGGACTGTACCAAGTAAGAGTTCTCAAAGTCCTTCAGAGAAAAGACTTCCTCCATACTGGAGCAGGGGTGGAAATTGATCCAGACAATCAAATACACCAAGAGGTAGAACTGTTGTTCCAACAACTAACCTATTTAGAGGGCTGTTTCCATTCTAGAAAGCAGGGCCATCTATCTGTACTTCATCACCTAACTTAAGAGTTTAGATTGAGCATATTAATAAAGACTATCAGAAAAACAACAGGGTTTTTTCAAATCAGTATCTGATGCTTACAGGACAACCAGTAGAGAGCTACAGCCAAAAAACCCCCACAAAAATATTACAAAAAGGAAGAGATGCATCTTTAAATACATCAGCTTTGCAGGGACAGTGTCCTACTTGTGGGAGCTGACAGCTCAAGAACTGTCTTACATGCAGACATGCACTTGCAGGCAAGGGCAGCTCCACTGCTCTTTCACTTGCTCTGTCAGCAAAGAGAGGCAGTAGAGGGTGCATGCACGTGTATCAGTTTTTGTATGAGATCACAGGAGAATTCAAACTGAAAGCAACCTCAGAAAGCCTCCAGTCCGACCACCCACTCAAAGCAGGGTCAGCTATGGCAACAGGCCAGGTTTTCCAGTGTCTTATCCATCCCAGTCCTGAAAAACTCCCATGCTGGACACTCCACAAACTTCAGGCAACCTGATCCACTGCTTGACTGTCCCAACAGGAAAAAGATTCTCCTTGAACCTAGTCTGAATATCTCATTTCAGTTTGTGCCTGGTGTCTTGGTTGTTTTGTTCTCTAACTACCTGGAGGGTTTGGCTAAGGCTGGTTGATGACAGCCCTGTAGGTATTGGAAAGCTGACAGTGGGATTTCTGAAGCCTTCTCCAAGCTGAAGAAGTCATTTCCTCACTCTCTCTTCATAGCTCATACACTCTTCCAGCCCCTGATCATTCCACATACTTAATAAATTTCTATTTTGTAATTTTCAATGCCATCTCATTTATTATCTGCTGACAGATGATCAGTTTTGATTAGAGCTGCACTTCATGGTTTGCTTCAGTGGATTTAAATGGAACAAGTGGTACAAGTTCTTTATGCAAGATGATCCCCTGCACCAGCATAACTGCTGTGCTTGATAAAGGAGCAATACAGCAAAACTAAACATGCTCATTGACAGCCCGTCTTGTCTTTGCTGACCAGTTTGACCAGGCTTTCTTCTACTCTGTCACAGTACATGACAAATGACACCAGTGATCCAAACACCCTCTGCAAAAACTTCATTTAAAAGTACAGGGCTTTAAAGCAATAAGTAGTTAAGGTACATTGATGACATCTCAGAAGTTTACAGAACACAAATGAAACACCAGATGCCAGGAGTTCAATTTCAGCAACTACTACACAGGTGAAAATTAAAGACCTGCAAAAGTACCTCAAAAAACAAAAACATATTTTATTGTATTTCTTCTTACAGCTTCTAGAAGCCTTTCTTGATTAACATTTTAACTAGTCATGACCATCAGATGACAGCAAGCTTTCAGAAAAATGGAGAAAAAAATTAAAACCTTTTTAAAGACTACTTCTCAGCAAGTATGCTCAATTTGTCACTTGCAGAAAGACTGAGCTAAGCAATAGCAATGCTCTTCAATTTGGCTTTTGTTAAAAAATAATAAAGAGATTTCATGTAAGTTCAGCAAGTTTATTTTCTTTGAAGTATGTATTTCTGCATGCAAATGAGCAGAATGCATACAGATTATATATAGCAAGAATTTTAAAAACATCCACCACTCCCTTATGCAACAGAAAGCCAACTAAAAAAAAATCCCATAGACTATCATTACAACCCCTGACACCCTAATAATAGCACAACAGTGGATTTTCTGTCACAAGATATTTGGGTTTGTATTATTAGTTCATTTTGTATTACTAGTTCACTTGAAATGCAGTCCAGTTTTCATTGTTGCTGTAACTGCTGAATTTTGATATTAACTTTCTTCTGTATATGGCAGCACAAAAGTTTACAGGTATTTAAACTTGACCTGGGTCTACCTGGTGTACAGATAATAAATCAAATCCTGGAAAGTTCAGGATAAATTCTATTCTTCCTGAAAACACCCAGCAACTCAGCTGCAGAGCTTGTGACATGGCCATGCCTGACAATCCAAACCTAGACAAGAACTCCAGCACTGACATGCAACCCTTTCCTGGAAAAAGCTGGGCAGGTCTGACACAAACATACACTGGATACTCAGTAATATTTTTTTTATATATTATTAAGCTATTTTTACATACTAATTTTTGTTATCTGATTACATAACCAACTATCTCTAGTCACAGAATATGTTATAAAAAAGTTTTATTGCTCTATTTTGGATGTTTCCCTTATCCTGCCATTGAGTATGCTGAAAACCCAGTCTACAGCAACAGGTAAGAACAAGAATAGTTCTATAAACCAAGTTCGTTAGAGTCCATTAATTAGACAAACACTTTCCCTATAATTAAAATCAAAGCTCTACAAATAAAAAGTTTGATCCAACTTTGTAAACAGAGCACATAACACTGGAGCAGACATGTCAATAACACACAGACTTCCCTCTCACATCACTTGGAGTCACCAGGATCAGATATTGACAGGAAGATGCTGAACTCTCCAGGAATGCAACAGAAAAGCAGCTACATACCTCTACATTTCCCAGCCCTAATAAATCAGAGAGCAGCTAAGAAAAAACTTCTAAGTAGAAGCATCAACTACTTCAGTCACCTACTCTAACAAAACCAGGGACTTTTCAAACTCAACTAGCATGGCCAGCACACATCAACAGATTAGCCCACTTGCTTTAATAAAATTTTTACTAGCAACTTTTTTCATCAGAACAGCTCCTTTCACAATACACATGCTGTGCAGCAATAGTCCTTGTGCCCACAATTTCCATTTTATAGTCTGAATTCACAATAGGCCTGGCTGGTTGGGAGTCACAGTTTTAAGCACTTAATTCCTCCAGCTGTTTAATAAAAACACAACTGCATCTGCCTATCCCATGAACTCCAATTCAGGATGTGGGCTTGGTTTTTTTTTAGAATCAGTTTTGTGGACCTGTCAAGTGTGACAAGTGAACACAAAACAACTCCCCTTGCATGCCTTCAAATGAAGACAAAAGAAGTCTTTGATCATGAAGTTTGCCTCATTGACACACCGATCACCTCGGCCATGACACTGAATTCCACACTGCTCCAGAAAGGCTCTTTGCTCCCTACAGCTGCACAAGTCACCAAGAGCACAAACACAAACCCACAGGAAAGTTTAGCTTGAGATTTCTGAAGTGAAAATATTTTCCTGAAAGCTAAAACTTTCATCAGACTTAGGTGGAAACTCATAAAGTTCACATGTGGAAATTGACAAATAATAGATGCACTATTTTTTATAATCAATTATCAAAGCACACAAACAACACAAAATAATTACTCTCTCAGCAGACACCACCCAATGTCTTCCATACCATTTTTGCAAATAGTCCAGTGCCTCCAAACGAGCACCAATCTCAAATGTGATTCCAGGACGATTTGGAGGCTTTTTACTCATCTTGATATTGTCTTTTTCGCCACCTTGGAAGAAAGGAAAAAAGTAGCATTAAAACACATTATGCTGCTTAAAATGTGTCATTGACAGCAAATATATTCCAGAGGGTGAAAAGATGCAAAATTTTGATCCTGACTTTGTATTAACTGCTTAGCTTACAGAAATACAGGCAGGGCCCAAAAAAAAAAAAAAAAAAAAAAAAAAAAAAAAAAAAAAAAAAAAAGTCGTAAAAACCCCTTCATACAGACTTTTATTCAGATTTCTTTCCCTTCAAAAATATCTGTCATCAACCTTAACTCAAAAAATAATAAGAAAAAAACACAGTGCTCATCTCTGGAACTCTACTAGACTGTAATTCCTTCACATAATTTTTACGCAAAATTTTAATTTACCTATAGTTAACATGTGTGCTGTGTCCTCGGGTGAAGAAAAGGGAAACTAAGAAGAACTTACCTTATCAAGAACAGATAAACATGGCCTAAAGGGCAAGTAAGATTAAATGAGCACAAACAAAAAATAAACAAAACCTCATCTTGAGTATTTCTATGCACTCATAGTCGCATTCATAGCACTGAGTTTCAGTCACAGCTGGCTTCTAATTTTATTTTGCAGCTCAGTCACTATCAAAAAGGAAAAAAAAACACCAAAAACCTCTCTGTGCAAGTACTGTCGCTATCACCGCCACATTCCGCGGTGCTCCCTGCACCAGCCCAAGCCCCCTTGCCGAGCGGCACTGCCGGGATGCGGGCTCGGAGCCTGCCAGCCCCGCACTGCGGGGGGAGCGGCACCGGCCCCCGTTCCGCAGCGGGGCTCCCCTGCGAGCTCCGCCAGCGCCGAGAGCGGCCAAGGGCGAGCGGGGCCGGGAGCGGCGGGGCCGCGGCCGCAGCGCTCGGCACAGCCGGGGAGGCCCCGCCGGACCCCCGGCCGCGGGCGGGGCCCGGCGCGAGCAGAGCCGCGGGCGCCGCCCCGCCAGGCCCGGCCGGGGTGCGGGGGCCGCCGGAGCCCCGCCGCCCGCGCTCCCCCCGCATTCCCTCCTCGCTTCCCCCGCGGTGCCGGCCCTTACCGCCCGCTCGGCTCGCTCGGGGCCCGGCGCGGCTGCCGCGGGCTGTCCGGCACGGCCGCCCCTCACCGCCCCATCCTGCCCGCGCCCCGCGCGCGTCACCGCCGCGCGACGCGCCCCGCCCCCGGCACGTGACTGCGCAGGGGCGGGGGGCGAGCCAGACAAAGAGCGGCGGCCGCGGCCCGGGACAGCGACATTGGGATAGTGACACTGCCACACACCTTCACACTGCCACACACCTTCACACTGCCACACACCGCCACACAAACAGCGGAGGGAAAGGAAGGTGTTTAATCAAGGCACCGGGACATTTCTCGCCTTGGCGAAGGCTGAGGGAATTGGGGCTGCTCAGCCCCAGAAGAGGCGGCTGAGGGGGAACCTCGTCCAGCAGTGTCTGAGGGAGGGGTTGAGAGCACGGATCAGGCTCTGCTCGGTGGTGCCGAGTACAAGAGGGAACGGGCACAATGCACAGGGAGTTTCAGCTGAGTAGGAAGAACTTTAGTGTGCAGTGACCCTACACTGAAACATTGTCTAAAGAGGTGTGGAGTCTCTGCACTAATTGAGGTGGACACAATCCCGTGCAATGTGTTCTAGAATGACCCTGCTTAAGCAAGAGGGTTGGACCAAATGACCCACTGCTGTCCCTTCCAGTCTGACCAGTTCTGTCACTCTGTGATAGGAAGAAAAAGACTCAGGGCGGTCACTGAGAAGGTCCTGGAGGTGCCACAGCCCCAGCCAGGCAGCAGCCTGACAGTGGCCTGTCTTTGCCTCTGTTTTTCACCCATGAAATCACCTTCATCTGACCCACAGATTTTCTTGTTGTTATTCATCCCAGCCTCCCCCCATGCTGCTGAGGGCTGGGTGGGTGCTTGGCAGCTGGTGAACAGCCCACTGCTGTCCCTGTGACACCCAGGGTTGTGGTGGCTGCTGTGTTGCTTATCACTGTGCTCTGCTCTGCCTGAGGGACCTGTGATAAAGGCAATGACCATGAGCCAAGTCTGGCATTTGGCCCCTGCATTGCAGCCATCCCAGTGCTCAGGGAACAATCTCATGGAGTCTTTCCTTCTATTCTTCTGCCGGACAGATGTTCCCAAGCTTGTAATGGCAAGATCAGCAGCATCATCACATCCCCCTGGATGTGATCAGTAAAATAAATGTCAAGTTTCCGCCAATTAATAAAAAGGCATAGAGTATTTCTGGAAACTGCACATTCTGGATCACAGCTTGTCAGTCCTTTCTATTAAGTGATCTTTAAGAACTGTTCTGAGTGTATTGAGTTTGTGTGGCAAGATTTTGGTAGTGGGGGGCTTCTGTGAGAAGCTGCCAGAAGCTTCCCCCTTGTCCACCAGAGCCAAAGCCAACTGGGTCTAAGACTGTTTTGCCTCGGATGGTAACTGGTGAGTGATCAGGAGTGATCTTTAGGACTGACCTCTCCTCTTGCCCTAGAAGCCTTTTTTTATATTTGCTCTCCCCTATCCATTTGGGGAGGCCAATGACAGATTGGCTTTGGTGAGCACCTGGTGTCCAGACAAGGTGACTGAACAGCAGCAGGACAGACAGGACAGTTTGTGTGGTAGCCCTTGGACCTGTCCAGAGAGTACCAGCTGTGAGAAACCTGCTCTGTGCTCACCTGGAGCTTCTGGCAGAAAACACCTGGAAAGACCCAAGGTTGACCTCTGGGATTGTGGAGCTGAGGGTATCAAGGGTCTGAGATGTACCAGATGTTCATAGGAAGGGGCACCTCTACACGTAATGCAACTGAAGGTACAGGGAATAAGGGGATAGGATTGATCACACAGTGGGTTCTGAGGAACTCCCAGTGCCCCTGAATGCTGAAAGAGGTCACCATTTCTTGCAGTGTGTTGCAATTTCCCATTTTAAACTTCCCAGCCCCTTCCCAGGTGTGGCAATACCTTTCTTCCCCTTCCCCCTTGCCCCCTGCTGGGCTGTCAATCAGTCTTAACATTCCAGTAAGGCCATCGTGTGGTTGGTCAGGTTCAAAGATGCCCCTATGCCCAGAGGGGATTGGCCTGTCTAGGTGTCCCTCATTCCCTGAGACCCTGCCCCTCCCACCTGGTTGGTGCCTCACCTGTCCCTTCCCTCCCCCTGTCCCTGGCCTTAAATTGAGCCTGGACCATGTGCTCGGCATTCTGTTGGAGCTGTTACCTAAAGATTCAGATGTCTGTGACCATGGAATAAATTCTGGATATAAACCCTCTGTCAGAATCTGTCTCTTTTTCTCTTCACCTCGCCTGAAGCCTTTCCACCAGAAGTAAACTGAGTTTCTTACCTTGCCTGGACTTGTTCCAGTGCCTGCTGCCACATACAGCCAGCCAAAAGTGTCTCTGAGGTGAAATACCACAGTCGCCGCCTTTGGCCAGCAGCAAGGGTCAGACAAGCCCAGGCGCAATCTACCTGGTAATATTGGGATTCAATATTCCAATAACCATTGAACCAGGAGGCAGAGATTTCAGAGCATCATCTGAGGAGGTGGCTCAAGCCCAAAAGTATAATAAAGAGCAGAAAGTGAAAGGCAATATGCTCTGTTTACCAATGCTTCCTCTTGTGTTGTGCAAAACCATCTGATGTGGAAAGCTGCTGGGTGGAGCACAAGTCATGGACCAAATTAATTGATTGCACGTGTATGGATGTTTGGGGGATGTCCCACAGACTAAGGGAATGACATCTGTACATGTATCACTGGACAAGTAGGGGATCATGATTGATGGTGATGTTGATATCACACTGGTGTGGTGGCTGCTGCTGAATAACACTTGCACAGTGTCAGGGCTCACTTTTTTTTCCCCACTCATCTTCCCCAGCAAGCAGGCAAGGGGTGGCCAACAGACTGGGAGGTACAGTTGACCTAAACTGGCCAAAGGGATATTCCATGCCATAAAACATTGACATCAGCAAGAAAATGTGGGGCAGAAGAAGAAGACTGTTGGGACATTTTCTTTCAGGGTGACCATTGCTGGGAGATGGAGCGATATAGGTCTGCTGTGGGAAGTGCTGAGTCCTCCCCTTTGAATTGCCTGGGGGTTTTTTGGGGTTGGGTTGTTTGGTTTAGGGGTTTTTGCTTTCCTTTATTAAATTGTCCTCATGCAGATCTGCAAACATTTCTGGGGGTGCTGGTTGACAGCAACTGAATGAGCCAGCAGTGTGCCAAGGAGAACAATGGCATCCTGGCTTGTATCAGAAACAGGGTGGCCAGCAGGACTGGGGAATGAGATTGTCCCTCTGTACTGAGCACTGGTGAGGCTGTATCTTAAATCCTCTGCTCAGCTTTGGGCCCCTCACTGCAAGAAAGACATTGAGCTGCTGGAATGTGTCCAGAGATTGGCAAAAGAGCTGGGGAAGGGTCTGGAGCACAAGTCTGATGAGGAGCAGCTGAGGGAGCTGGAGGTGCTCAGCCTGGAGAAAAGGAGGCTCAGGGAGGACATTGTCACTCTCTACAACTCCCTGGAAGGAGGCTGTAGCCAGGTGGGGTTGGTCTTTTCCCCAGGCAACAAGTGATAGGACTTGGAAAGCGCCTCAAGGTGTCCCAAGGGATGTTTAGATGGCATATTAGGAAAACATTTTTTATGGAAAGAGTGGTCAGGCATTGGAACAGGCTGCACATGGAAGTGGTGAAATCATCATCATTCCTCAGTGTTCAAAAACAAACGTGGATGTGGCAGTGGGAAGCATGGGTTAGTGATGAACTAACCAGCAGCTCAATTGTCCAGCAGCTCAGTTGTCTTAGAGTTCTTTTCCAACCTTAATGATTCCATGATTCTCACTTTTGTTCTTCCCATTCTCTTCCCTATGCCACTGCTGGGGGAGTGAGCGAGTGGCTGTGTGGGCGTTTGGCTGCTGTTCAAGGTCAATCCATCTGCTTCATTTAGTCCCCAGGAGGCTGCCTCCCACTTGAGGAGTCTTTATAGACATAATGTTCAGTAGGATATTTTAGAGTATTTGCTATGATATTTTTTTTCCTCCCTAGATTTTCCCTTGTTACCATTTTCTGGAAGGTGGTAACAAACAGAAGAGACTGAAGGAAGAAGGAGGCTTGAAGAAAAGAAAGGAAACAAAATAAGAAAACAAAGAGGGAAGGGAAGGGAAGGGAAGGGAAGGGAAGGGAAGGGAAGGGAAGGGAAGGGAAGGGAAGGGAAGGGAAGGGAAGGGAAGGGAAGGGAAGGGAAGGGAAGGGAAGGGAAGGGAAGGGAAGGGAAGGGAAGGGAAGGGAAGGGAAGGGAAGGGAAGGGAAGGGAAGGGAAGGGAAGGGAAGGGAAGGGAAGGGAAGGAGTTTTTCCCTTTTTTTAGTAAAAATGTTGCCATTGTATTCATTTGAATTCTCCAGCTCTTACTACTCTTGGTGTAGTTTTGATGCAATCTTTGGTTTAGAGGGTTTGCCACAGGATAGTGAAGGCTGTTGTGTAAGAAATGAGCTCTTTTTGAGTGACAAAGAATGTGCAGCATCAGGATAGTTAGAAAAGTGGAGGTGCTTCTGTCCAAGGAGAGGGAACGGGGGAAGATAAAGGCCATGAGGATGGAGCTGGGCACATGGGAGTCACTGAATCATGCTCTTCACTGCTGAAGGCTGAGTTTTGCCATGGTGTGGGATGGGCTCAGAGCAGTGTGTGGTACCTTGAGCATCACCTTGCTGCTGAGGCTGTTGAGAGGGAGGCAGAGCTGGCTGGCAGGAGGTGGCAGAGGCACAGCAAGCCCCTTGTATTAATATGGACTAAAAGCACATCTGTGAGCACAGAAGAACACAGGAGGACAGGCCCATATAATCCCCAGCCCTGGCAGCTCCCAGGAGCAATCAGCCCATCAAGGGCCCATTTTCTCAAACTCAGAGGAGCACAGGGACAAATGGCAGGTGGGAACCAAGCTAAAGACTTGGAGGAAGGGACACCTGATGCAGGGTGCCATGTGTGACTCCTACCTCACTGCCTTCAGAACAGCAGAAGTCCACGTGTGGTCCACCAGCACAGGGCAGCATTTCCTTGCACTATTATCAAAACATCTGGGAGAACAAGGAGCCCCAGTCACTGTCCCCATTTCTTTGCTACCATTCCATGTATAACCTTCCCTGCCCTGCTGGAGCCCACAGGCACCCATAGCCCCTGCTGGCCCTGATTTGCCTCTCCCAGTGCCTCCCAAGCTCTGCCCATGGCCCAGAACCCCATTTCAGCTACACTATTCCACCATAAAACCAGCAAGGAAAAATTTAGGCCAAGACATTTATTATATTCTTTTAGTACAAAACCACATCTGATATTTAGTTTTGTCTCCTAGGAAAACAAGGCCTACATGGCTGCATTGCCTGTCTGCCTTCCATTTTCCCTTTCTTCGTTTACTCCTAAAACTTCTATCTTACTTCAAGCTTGACACAGAGAGACATACATAACATTATTCCAACTTTTCTGTTAAAATGCTCAGCTGGACAGGGGAGGGTCACTGAGTCAACCTCTTCACGATGGAAAGACTCAGTGATAATTTTCCTTCAGACACCAGAGCATGACAAGACAGAGATGCAGGAAAAGAGATTTCAGTATTTGTGCTCCTGACACAATTTGGTGTTTAATCTTGTCACGAAGCATGTCTGCAGCTTCGTCATGAATATACAGGCCATAAATTGGAAACCAAACTGGATGGGAGATTTTATATTGCCAGTCAGTGACTCACTGAGACTCGGAGAGGGGGAGAGAGGATTTCATAATCAGCTGAGCATGAGCTCATGATGTGCTGTTGATGCTGAAAAGACTAATGCAGTCTTTGCAAAGCACATGCACATGGAAACACGGAGTAGGAGTAGAGAGGTGACATTATCGCTGCACTTGGCACCAGTATGTTGTTATTAAAATAACTGGCTGTTCAGAGAACCCATCCAAAAATGGGAAGGGTTCAGGAAAGGTCTGGGAAAATGATCAAACACCTGGGAAAAGAACGATATTATGTGAGAAACCCAGACATCAGTTTGTTTATTTTGCCATTTGTTTTTTCTTGTGGGCGATTGAGTTAGGTCATGAAAGAACTACTTTAAATGTCAGATATTGCAATTGTGAGGTGGCAGTCAATAGAATAAAACTTTATTGTTGTTTACCCTTATTATAATAGAGAGGTATATTTAAAATTACTGCTGGTGCTTGTATTCAAATGGTGTCTGCACAGCCTCAGTCTGGCAAATGTGCAGCAGCACCTCTGCCCTGCTCTATCCATCTGCACAGGCAGCTTTCATGTGGCCTGGCTCTGTTCTGTCATCATCTGTCCTTCTCCTGCCACTTCCTTGGTCTATTTTGGCTCCATATCTGACATCAAGCTGTTATGGCCCTCTCTTCAGTTTCTCTGCCCTTCTTCTTTCATCCCAGAAACTCCCTCCTTTCCAGAAATTCCTCCCTCCTTCTGTGAAGATTTCCATTATCTCACCGAACACTTCTCTTTCCCTTTTAAAGTCCTAAATTTTTCAGATGCTGGGAAATACCCTAAAGTGAATGAGTTTTGAAGCATCTGGCCTTGTATGAAAAAAGAAAGTCACTAACAGCCATTGCCATGGACACCATACAAAATAGTAACCCTGTGGGTTTGGGACATCAACCCCATCTTTTTCTAGTTTTGAAAGACAGAGAAACTGGACATTTTTTACTGAGTTGCTCGCTGGTTCTTTGCAAAATGCCTTTAATTCTGTCAGTGGATTCTCTCAGAGAACTGCCTGTTTGCCCACAGGTGCTGTGTTTCACTGCATTGCTGGAGAGGTGGCATGAAGCTGGAAAGCAGAAGTAAGGATCCCTACTGGATTAAAATTCTGCAGTATTTTAAGAGTGAAGTACAGTAAGGTGAGAGTGCTAAGGAGTGAGACCTGGTAAATCCAGGTGGGGAATGAAATTTGCATTTAGCAGGTGGTTCTGACATTACTGAAAGGGCCCCAAATCCACACAAAGAAAGAGAAGAAAGAGCAAACATTGGCATTTGATGGGGTTAGAGGAAAGCCTTGAGGGAGAAGTTGCTGCCCACCAGAGTGGTACCTCCTGATGCTCTGCATGGCTGCAAGGGAGCAGCTCCCTGTTTTGGATGCAGGCAGCTCTGCTGTGTCATGTTACAGCCTCACTAAACCACTTTCTCAGTATCATTTGATATTTATTGGGGGCACAAGGAACATTCACCACACTATGAATATTGTTTCACAGTGAATGTTAGACCTCTTGAGATGTAATTGTGCTTTTGCCTCAGAAACAGTCCTGTCCAATGCATCACTTACTTCTACCTTTCATATTGCAGCCATAAGTCTTGGATAGTGTTTTGGTTTTAGATTCTGTAGATTGGACTACATTAGTAAATATATTTCTGAATTTTCCTTTAAAGCCTTGATGAGAGCAGTGTTAAACAAAAGCTGTAGTAATGATACCTTTTCTATGCCCTGATTTCCTAGATTATTTCCATATGAGACTGAAATGCAGCATACACTTTCTGGTGGATCAATAGAGCACTTGACTAACAAACATATCCCAGTGGGAAGATTTTCATGGTGTGCATTTCTAAGAGCTGACCTCTGGGTGGACAGAATTTGAAACTTGTGCTGAAGGAAAACAGAATTCCAAACATCACATGTCCAACCTGGTGGAGCCTACGAGTGACAATGAAAAACACACATCACTTCTGTCAGCAGGCAATACCAATCACTTTGTAAAACTAGTGTGATATTTTCCTGTCCCCAGTTTACATGTGGTCCCATGTAAACTGGGGTGTCCTCAGGAGTTGAAGGATGGTTGTTGATTGTGAGATTAGCTCTTTGTGCCCAGCCCTGCCTGTAAAATGCCTGTAATGCATTTGTTCACAGGAGCATGTGCTCTTGGTAGGAGTCACTTGTTTCTTGGTACTTGGCCATTGGGTCTGTGCTTGTGTCACATGGGCAGTTCCTGGAAGGCTATCAGAGTTCTGCTCTCTGTCCTTAATTGCCTTGTAGGGCACATTCAGATCCTTGATGTTTATGCAATGCTGGGTAATATTCAGGCTGTAAAACCACTCTGCCTCTTGTGTACATGGTTTTTCACTGGATACTGAGGCTGCCTGTGCTGTTGCCTCTCCCTAGCCATTGAAGTAGTCCAGGACATACTTTGGATCAAGCTGGAAATGTGAGTTGGGCATGGGCAAGGCTGGAAGAATTGCAAACAATACCAGAAAGGCCTGTGGACTCTCAGTATAAGCCTCACAAATTTAGACTTTGCTTAAATACTGGTATACAGGCAGAAAGGGACTCAGTGTCAGACTACAGAGAGACAAGTGATAAGGTTGCTGTGTAAAGACAAGCATTTTAAAGAACATTATTAGAGTATCACTTCAGTTGTTACTGGTCCTCATTTATCCCTCACTCAGTAGGATTTATTACAGAAATTACCATGATACCAGAATGATCAGTATTTTTCCCCTACTGTTGTCTCAGGAACCAGTGGGACTAACATCTTTCAGCTACAGATTTTCAGTATATATAAAGCATGTTATGATTCTTTACAATCATTTGTTGGCCAAAAGTCTTCACTGTACATCACTACAAGACCCTCTGTTCCATGTAGATCAAATCAGGGCTGTCACAGAAACCACCCAGGTTCCCAGGTACAGTGGGCAGCAGTGCGTGGCCACCTCCAGAGGAATATTATTTTTTTATTTTGGGACTCAAAATGTTACAAGAAAACCCCCAACCAAAGATGAGATTTTATGTGTCTAGTTAGAGCACCAAGCAGGTCCCTAAAGCCATGTGTACCTATGTGGCCTGTTCAGCTTTTAACCACCCAGGTGCTGCCATGCAAGTGCTGTGTCCAGCACTAACTACAGTGACATGGGAGACAGGAGTATGGGCAACTGAGTGTTCTCCATGTCTTATGGGTTATCCCTGGGTTGGTCACATAGTGATGGGTTTTAACACTTAGAGGTGAGAGTCAGCAGTGTCCCCATGCTGTCCTACCTGCTTTAGTCCCTGTCCTTTCCCTCTCAGTCTGTGTGTCCTAAAATGTAGATGTGTGCTGGAGTGTGATGGCCTGTGAGCTTAGGAACCACGGGTGTACACCATTCATACATCACCTCAAACCTGTTCCCACCCATGCTCTGCTCAGACCCATGATCTGTGCATTAATATTTCTATTCTCTGCAAATCAGATGCTGCTGGAGCACAATTGGCCAACAGCTGACTCTGCCCTGGCTGCTTGTAGTCACAGCAGACACTGCAGTGTGCTGACTCGTGAACTTTTGTCATCCTTTATAAAATCGAGCCAGACAGCTTTTAGCATAGATCTGTGTGTTTGTTGCTTTGTTTTAGTATTCCCACCTTTTTGTTCAGTAACAGTCAGATCTTCTTGTGAGGAAATTTATGGAGAACTCCAATGAGGACTCACCTATGTTTTATTAGAAACCTTGGCTAAATTCTGCTTTGGATTTTCTAAATTCGGCTGATGGATTTGAATCTCTTCCTTTTGTTTTCTTTTTCTGATAAAATGGGTTTTAAAGCAGTATTTTCAGATGCAGGGTGGGGGAATTACAGATTCTAATGGAAGCACTTCTTGTATTTTTCCATGCCTATTTTTACACTGCTCTTGTATCGTGATGTGGCATTTTCCCATGTCTACATCAGGTTCTGATATCAAGGAAATTTCTCCATGGTACCATATAATCAAGAAGCAAGGAGATACAACATAGCCTGGTCATAGCTTTGTACCGAGAAATATAATTTACATCACAAGCTGATTACATGATTTAGGTCCTTTTTAAACATTTTTTGTCTATCTGTACTGTGTCTGTGGTGTAATATAGAGGTAGCTGATGTAGCATTATTGGAGGTAAGCTCTTGAGAGCTAAGTAGTATGGGTGTATCAGGAAGCTCAGAGCTAATTCCAAATTTTACAGGTCTATTCATTGAACTCCACCATGCAAATGCCAAGAAATGCTCTTTTTCAAATTTTACAAAAATTTGTAAAAATGCCTTTTACAAATGCCAAGAAATGCCCTTTTACTCCACCAAGAAATGTCCTTTTTTGCCTGTTTTCCAGAACAATTAAGCTAAAATAATGAATTTGGGGGCAAAAATCAATCCTGAAACTCAGAAAGTCCCTGATAGAGTGTGATGGGATTTCCATGTGAAAACATTTAAAATGGATTTGTTCCACTTCAGGGCAAATTAATCTTTGTTCAGGCTAATTAATCTTTGTTCATATAGCTGACCTGATAAGGTTATTAAAATCATATATGATGTGACAATTCTGTAACCTGCACCAAAATTCTAACTAAATGCAGGATTAGCCTTTTCTTAAAATTGAAATAAAATGTCTAGTTTTGTGAGATTTTTTTTTTCTTAATTACTACAGTCCCTCAAATATTGCTGTGTTTCTGCTGCATAAAGGAATGCACTTAGTTTAAAACATTATCATTCACAAAGGTGAATGAAAATGGGTCCTAGTTTGCCCTGCAGCAAGATTGCAGGCAAGGAGAGTTTCATAGACCTTCATTTTGACCCAGTGAGGCTGCTCAGAGATGCTCATGACCAGCCTTTCCCCTGCTGGATTTTTAAGTTTTTTTCAATTATTTTTCAGATATCAAGAAAATTATTTTTTTTTACTATTGAGTACTATATAAACAATATTGACACAGACCTGTGATAGAGGAAAATGGCCTGATTTGATGATTACTGAAGCTGGTGGACAATTAAAGGTTGTCAGGTTTCCAGGAGGTTCAAAGGGAGTTACAGGAGCATCACATTACTCTCAATTACATTCAATCAATAAGCACTCCACTCTCTCTCCACCATGGCCACTCAATTCACTCTACCAGAAAATACCCTTCCTGAAAATTGTGTGTTTGGCAGAAGAGTACTCTGCATTGAGTTGCAGTTGGCTGTTGAGATGGCAAAGTTATGGTGCAATATGAGCTAAAAGCTCATCTGCACACTCACAGGGGATCTCAGAGTGGGGGGAGTGGGAGCACAGCAGTGGGGAGAGGAGCCCAAAGAATTCCCTGCACCCAGCTGTTCCCATTCCAGGAGGCATCAGCCCATCAAAAACCCTTCTGATCAGCCAGAGGAGCCTGGGAGCACAAAGGCAGGTGGGAATATTTCAGAGTAAGGGACACTTTGTCTGCTGGGCCTTTCCCTGGGCTGTCCCAGAGGAGTCTCAGCCCTCACGGCCAGGCATGGAACCCACCCAGATTTAACACCAGAGCACCTCGGGATTGCTGCCTGGGGCATGGGACACCCGTGGGCTGGGGTGTCTCCCTGTGGGCTGCTGAGGCCCTGGGCAATCCCAGCCAGCTGTACCTGTGTGTGTGATGGTCTGCACCACCAGCTGGGCTGTGGGCTGAGAGCTCAAATGTCCAGGTGGGTGCAACTGGTGAGACTGGGATCCAGGGACGGCTGTTGGGCAGAGTTCCTGAGCCCAGCTGCTGGAGGGGCATGTGCAGATGTGTGTATCCTCACTAGAGGATCCCTGCACTGTTCAGCCAGACGGGTGAGAAGAATGAGGCTCTTGGTGCTGTGGGAGTGCTCTCTGTGCCTGTTGCCTGCGTTGCCAGCCATGTGTGTAACATGTGGTTATAAATGCACTCTGTGTGTGTCCCTCCCAGGTGTGAGAGACAACTGCTCACTTGGAAAATTTAAAAAGGTTTATTAAACCTTAACAAAAATATAACAAAGGATTACTAAGGAAAAAGCTGCAGTGCTGGTAACTGCCCCTCATGCATACCACGTGGCCAGTTAATCTTCAAGATGGATGCTCAGTCTTTTATACCCCTGGGGGATCGCATCAGACAGCCCTGGCCCCTCCCAAAGTCTGTCAGTCAGCTCTTCTTTGCCATTTATCAGTGGAAACTGCTTTCTTGTACCTGGATTGGAGGTCAGGTGTTGCCATGCCATCCCCCTGAGCACCCCCAAGCTTTTCCATTCCCAGCTGTCCCATGCAAGGGACACTGTGCAGCTTCTTTGTACCTGTCCTGGACAACCCCGGGTGTCCGATGTTATGAACAAAAATTTGGTTAATATTTTTTTTGTGAGAAAAAGTTACCACTACTGCTGGGCTGCTGCCTTTGTTATTGTAATCACGGGTCGTTGTCGTTAATGGTTGTTTTTGTATTAGTAAAAGCCCTGGCTGGGGCGAGGTAATGGCCCTTCTCCTGGGTGGGGACCTTGCCCGAAGCTAAGTTTTACCTTTCTCAGAATAGGGAAGACACCTGAGAAGGTGGGGGGGGTTATGCAAAGTGACTCGCAAGACCAGAATGCTTTGTGGGACCCCCATCTCCAAACTCATGGAGAAACCCCAAAAACAACGAGCCACCTAAGAGTTGAGAGACTGGAGTGATGTCTGGACGTGAGGAACCGAGTGCTGAGCCTGCAGAGACGCGGAACACCTTCGGACCCTCTCGCCCTGACCACGGGAGTTGACCCCGGCGGTGAGACCAAGCTGACAGAGTGGGAGGGGCACCATCTTATGGGATCAGGAGGTCCTAAAGGCTCCCACGAGGATCTGATCCCCAGCTCTGCCCCTGGTGGACATAGCTGTGCATATCTTTCTTCTCTAAGTCGCCCTGGGAGAGGCGACGGACGCTGCAGACCCGTCGAGCCGCTCAATCCTGAGCTGATCGCTTCTAAGAAAGGCATTAAAAAGGAGAAGAAGTCTCCTGGCCCTTTTTTGTTTATTTCATCTGATGGTCACAATACGGGGGTGGAGAACAGAGGACATCTAAACTACAATAACACAACTATACATCACTAAAGCTTTTATTAATATTCACACAATAGTTATCTTTTAACTGCGAGAGCCAATCATCTCATTATCCATCTATAACACTGGCTCAGTGCTGGTGGGACCTCAGGCATGGACCTGCCCCAGCTCCACCTCTCTTGGACTGTCAGACCCTGCACAATCTGTTGCATCAAAAGCAGAGTGAGCCTGGGAGAAGAGTACAAATATGGGTGGTATTTAGTATCGTAATTTCTAATTTCCTTCCTTTTGTGGGTTGAATGGTAATGTGTGCCACAGGCATAAAACTACTGCCAGTAAGTTGTTGGTGTACTCATTTTGTAAAATTTGAAACCTGCTTATTGTTGAGATAGGGTGTGTTGGTGGAATGGGAAATTTGAGGAGCTACAGAGTGAAGAATAAAAAAGCTGTATATAAACCATTGTGTGTGTGTGTGTGTGTGTATTAACTATAGTCGAGCACTCACCTATAAAATACTCACCAATGCATGAGATTTATGCATCAAAAGCTTGTGGAACAGTGAGTTTCAGATACAAATAGCAGTGATTAAAAAAGAAAACACCTCCAAGCCTGAATATGATGATATAGACACAATATATTTTAACTATATAGACAAACATGAAATGCCAATGTCCTTCAGAAAAGCAGTTCAAACTTGGAATTAACTTCTTCCTGTTGAGAATAATAAGAAAAGAAACAAAAATATGCCCAAGGAGTAAATTCCTGTGTGTACAGAAATTCTTCTGTAAGTGACCTAGTTTTAAAGATCATTGGGAATTTATATTCATTGCCTGTAGAGAGGCAGGGTGGCCAGGGAAATGTTGCTGTGATGAAGCCCATGCATCCATGGAAATAGTGCTGGACTAAATTCCCTCATTGACATAATTCCACTAAATTAAAAGAACTGATGTGAAGATGGACTATGTCCCTATTTTCATGTTTGACCAAAAGGATCATAAAATGTTCATTTTAGTTTAACTCACAAACAGAAGATCTTTTGCAACATCCCAATTGCTTAATTCCTATTTTTGTGTTCTTTTCTGGGAGGTGAGCTTTTTACATTCTTTTTATCACTGGAAGTATTTTTCCTTCTCCAAGAGGAAAAAAACCCACAAACTATCACAAAATTAATCATATTTTACTAGATTTATGGTTTCATTTTTTTTGTCAGTGATACATACAGACATCAGGAAAGAAAACTACTAGATGATTTTATCTATTTGGAGATGAAGTGTTACCCCCTAAGGCTGTACAATTCAGTGTCAAGCAGCTGATTTATATTACTTTAGCATGTAATAGTTCTGTAGCCAAGTCCTTTGATTGCCAGGATACCTTATTCAGGCTCCATTTCTCTTATGTGGATTTGACTTTATTTTTTATACTTTAAAGTATGATGAATAGGTACCTTACAGAGTATGAAACATTTAGCATGCAACAATGACTATGTTTACAAATGGCTTTATTCCTTCCTTCTTTCTGTGGAATTTATATTGACATTGCATGGCATATATTTGCAGTAATGTTTTCAGTGTGAAACGTAGCTCTGAATGCTGCCCAAATGTATCTTCTTTACAGTAGTGCTTTTGCAAAATGTATTGTTATAATTTTTTTTGTAACTGGATCATTTTCTTACATCAAAGCCTGCCAGGCTCACAAGTATTTCAACAAATGGAATGATTTGTATACACAACTTGAAAGTTTTCTGTGTGAGGTGGAAAAGCAAATCTGAAACAAAATTCAGTGTCACTGATGAGAAAATGTTCTGTCTTTGTTCTCTGCACGGTCATTGGGGCGAGACGTTGTTTGTAGTGGTTCTTCTCTTTCGCAACAGCCGGCAGGAGCGTTCCTGGGCTAATCTTTATCTTCGCTTTGCTCTTCAGAACAAACGCCTGTGATGTGAGGCGACTTTACAGGAAACGTGACCTCACTGGGGCTCTGTGCCGCTGATTGCACGGGCTGTTTTCGAAAGGAAACAGGGACTTGCTAGAGCTGCCCCGGCAGAGCCAGGGCTGAGCTCTCCCAGGAAGCTGCTCCAGAACAGCCCCACCAGCCGTGCCACGGGCTCTCCCGCTGATGAAGAGAAAATTTTGCACGCATGTGTTAATTGTGAAATGGATTTTCCAGGTTTGAAGGATTTTAGACTTATTTATCTGTTAATATATTTGCCAGCTGAGGAATAGCTAAGCTTTGGGTTCATTTCTGTGCTGCTCTTCAGGAAGTTTCGCGGTTTTGTGAATGTTGCTACCATTACCTGCAGGGAGAAAAGACAAAGCTGCTCTTCAAAAACAACTGATATGTGTGAACAAATAAAACGCTTTGTAGACTCTTGTGTTTGGTAGATAAAATAGAATAAAACTGGTTGTCTGGGTTTCAGGTATTTGAATAGTTAGCACAATATTTTGGTGGGTACTAATGTAAATATTTAGATTGTACGCTGAAGGCATCATTTGCTTAAACACTAATTTGACTTTTGGAGGGAAAGGTAGTTAAAACTGACTGGTTTGCACAATGACTTTTTGTTTATATTACAACATGAACTTTTCTGTGTTTTGAAATCCAAGGGGGGTTGCTGGCTTAAATTTTTATTTGGATTCATGACATAAAATGTTGCCACATTCACCTCAGATTGGCTTTTAGTGAGATTTCATAGAGCTGTTGTCTTTTTCTCATGCCATGGTTTAGATGTGCTGTGTTGATGGCTCATTTCATGGAGTACAGACACAGCACCACTCTCCATTGAATAGTGGTGGTCGAGAAGCTTTGTTTTGTTATGTCATTACTATGGCTTCTCACGCTATTAATAGCACAGAAATAGGACTGAATATTAAATGAAAGCAGAACACTGTGCAGCATTGTCTACAACATAATATTTCCATGTTTTCTACATCATTGATTGAATTATTTTCAAGAACTCTCTTCATTATGCGTGAGCCAAAAATTTTCCTGATCACAGGCAGCAAAAACATCTGTTGGACTGCCTGTTCCATGACTGTTCACAGAAGCCAGATATTATCGTTACTTAAAATAGTTTAAAAGCAAGTTACAGCTGCTTATTAACTGTTCTCAAAAAGAGGGAAATGCCTTGCCTCCCCTGTAGTATATCTGCATATGTATATTGCTCTCTTTCCTTTATAGAGATAAATATACTCTATTTTATCTTAAATTTTATTTCTCTGGAGGGTGGCAAATAAACATCCTGCAGAGACGTACCTTGCAAAGTTATGAGAGAATTCAAATGAGGAACAGAAGGACTGTGGTTTGTTCTGCCACTGCGATCAGCATGTGTCAACACTTTCTAGTGAAAGCACCACCCCACAGGAAAGCTGCCACTCCTAAAAGTTATTCTTTTTTAGACATTGCTACTTTTTATTTTCATCACTGAAAGAATTGTGTGTGATACAGCTGTGCTGTGGGTTTCAGTTGCTGGAAAGTTTCACTCTCAGATTATTAAAGAGTTGTGATAGATATAACTGATCCTGACATCTACTTCTATATATCCTTTTCAAACAAATTTGCCCTAGAATCAGTTACTTTTGCCTAAGTGAGAATACATTATAACTAATAATTTGATCTATATTGCTGATACTATCTTACACATCCTGATTTTCAAACAAGACAAAATAAAACATGCTTCCATTTCTTTTAAAACTCTTTTAAAGATAATCTATATTCCCTGTTACCCTATGGTGTATGAAACAGTCCTTTTCAAGATGTATGGAACATCACATATTGCATCAACTCCAGGAGCAAATAAATTTGGATACATTTGTCAGAGTTTTAATAAAAATAAATACCTTTTGGAGGGAATCTTTTTTGACTGATAAGACTTAGCATTTTGCTGGTTTTGGTTTATATCCAGATCTACAAACTGCTTGTTGAGTGCTTCCTGTATCTTCTTCTAGAGTTTGAATGCATTTCTTGGTTTTAAATGTAAGATTTTTTATGCATTTAAGAATCATGATTTTGTCTAAAATAAGAGAAATTCTTTCAGGAGGTAGTTGTATGTTAAAAATAGCTCTAATACATGTCAAACTATACACCCCTGGTCCCATTGTTTGTACAACTTGCTCTGTGGTGTTCTGACTGATGCTTCTTGATCTCTCTGTACCTTCCCCCAAATTCTTTCTATCTTCTCCTCCTCAAGTTATTTTTGCAGCCATTACAGCATAATTCATTCATGGTAAAGCGATTTTTTTTTTCCCGAAGGGTAGGAGAAGCAGTATGTATGGGACCAAGGTAATGGGACTGATTTGTGAAAAGTATCTTGAAGGTTTTACTTTCATCACCTTGCCTGGTCCCAAGGCTGAGTCAGCCTTCACACCCAGTCTGTGACTGACAACTGAGCTCCCAAGGAGGTTAAACAAGATTACCAAAGTGGAAACCCTGCCCTTCATGTCTTTTCTTTGCCTCAGCTCATAACTGAACACAAAACTAAAAAATTCTCCTCTCAGAGGTGAATGATAGGCATGTACTAACAGTGTTGTAAGTCTGAAGCTCTAAAGATTCAGGAGAGACAAGGTAATATAGAGAAAGATATATCCTTTATCTTTTTATGGACTAATAGACAAATTCTCCCAATGCATAGGCCTTGCTCATATTTTGTAAGATTGATTCTGTCAGGTGCAGAACATCCAGCAGCACTTTGCACACTTGAGCCATGGTAATCCAGACAAATCCTATTTCCTTAGTCTCCTGCCACAACATTACTGTCAAATATTTGTCACTGTAGCAATCCCTGTGCTCATTGTTCTATGTCTGCAATTTTCATCTGAAAAATATAATGTAGTGGTAATGGTGGCCTTTCCATTCTACTCTGTATCTAGTGCCAGTTCAGGTTCTAGCTTTGGCATGAAGGAAATTTCTGATAAAACAGCTTAAAATTACTGCAGTTATTTTATTTGTGTCCATAATTATTTCTCTCAAGTCTGTTATTTGGGCAGAGTACAAATATCTGATTTTCGGTTGGCTCTGATTCTGTCTTGTCCTGGTTGAGATGAGTTTCCTATAAACACTAAGTCTTTCCCCAGTTCCCTCATATGTTTTGTCTCCTCTCCTCTAATTCTTCCCTTAATTTTCTTTTCATTTTTAGCACTTTTTAAATTATCTTCTTGGTATGCAAAAGCTATCTGACAGTGAATATGATAAAAATTCCTTCTTATTTCACCTTTGCCTCTGCAGGTTCAACACCATTTAATGAAGAGCACAGACACAGCCTCTCAAGACATATTTTTCCAAGGTATTAGGAAAAGTTACACTTGCTTAATTTTTTTTTGTGTTTTGGCATAGATTTTGTAAAAGTCCTTTTTGGGCTGCTGAGAAATGTAGTGCTGATAATAATTTAATTACTGCCCTAAATGGAAGTTCAGAAGTACTGCTGTGGAGGTTGGAAACACTGGCTTTGCAATTACAGGGTTTTGGAGTATCTCTCTTCCATCTGCTTTTCCCTACACTGAAATTATGGTATCTCTCTGTGACATGCCATATGGGGTAGTTAAACCTCTTACTGAAACACAGGTCAGACACTAAATCAATCTGGTGTCTTCCTTTCTTTCCATGATGCCACTACATGGCAGTTTGGAACTCAGGGGAAAGGTATAACCATAAATTAAATTTTAATCTAACTAAGTAAAATGTCTACAACTTTTAGATCCTTTCACCTCTGTCATTACTCCCTTCTACTTTAAACACCAGAGAATATATTTTTCTGTGCTGTATTTAATCCCAATGTCAATTGTGTTTCAGTGCTGGATGGAGCTATCACAATGTGTGGGCTTTATCCCATGTTGTTCCAGCTGCATGGCATTCTAGGATTTGTGAGAATTAAAAGTCATGCATCCTCAAATCTTCACCAAGTATGGCTAGTTTATAAGTATGGCAAGTAAATCCTGCCTGGCTCAGGGGCACTCAGACTGTGCCATGTAGAGGAACTCAGAGAAGCCAAATACTGGAATGCCTCTGATGGCTCCAGGTCGGTGTAGGTCCAGCAGGAGTCCTTGGCCAAGAGCACTGCCACAGAAACACACTGAGCACCTCTGAGCTCAAGCTGGCTCCATGCTTCAGGAAATGCTCTCCTGGCATGTATCCCTCCTGAAATCTGAAGCTCTGGAACGTGTGATGCACACGTCAGCTGGCTGAAACCCCCAGTACAGAGTAATACCATTACATCCACGTGTTTTAAATCTATGTCATTACCAGTCCCCATCAGCTTGAAATGTAGATTCATTACTATTAAATCACGGGTTTGCCCTGTTCAGACCTTCCCTAAATTAGAGGCTTTCATTTCTCCTTTTCAGTTGTGCTTGTGCCTTTTTGGATGACGACCCTGCCTATGAGTGCTCCACAAACCCTCTGACAGTCTCCATTCCTGCGTGCCGCCGCAGCCCTCGACTGCTTTCCAATGGTTATTATGTTTTGACAGAGGACAGTTTTCTGTCTGATGGAGAGGGCAACATAACACTGACACCATCCCACACCACTGTTACATATAAAGAGAATTTAGTTCGGTAAGTGAATTATGTGCAGATTTTACTCCATGCTGGAGATTGCCTCCACATCTCTGGCCTTACCTAGAGGTCTATCTGTGTCTGTCTACATTTTGCTCGGCATAAAACCAGCATTACTTCTGATTGGGAACATCCAATTGCTTTAGAGAATGCAGTGAATGAAATGATCTGATTTTCAGTCACATCTTACTACCTAAAAACTCTTTAGTGCAGAGTTGTTGGTATAATTGGAGTTGGGTCAAATAAAGGAAAAAGAGAGAGCTACAGCTCATTTTGCCAATGGGATGTTACACTGATAAGGACTAAGAAAAAATTATATATATATATATAAATATCTTTGTCTAAAACACACACACACACACATATATATATAAAATAAAAAGGTCTGGTCCTAGAATTCTTACTCAAGGAAAAACATCTCATGATTCAGAAGAGCAACAATTTAGAAAGGTATGTAAAATGTAGTTCAAAAAACCTGGAGTTCAATAGATGTAGACTACCCCAAATCAGATACAGCAGTGAAAATCACAGGTAGCACTCACAGTACTATCAGAGAGCAGTAGCTGTGATATCATTTGGTACCACAGTGCCCAGTATCACAAGAGCATGATCAGCCCTGCTGTTAATACATTCCCTGACACATTGTGGTGTGCAGCAGCCACTCCTGGTGACATGCCCAGGGTCAAGATCAGGGCCAAGAGCACCACCCAGAACTTGGTTCTTTCATGTCATTCCTGTAAGCTTTAGAGCTCTGTCCCTGCTCAACAAGAATAATTAACTCCACTCCTTGGCAACATCTTTTCTTTCTAGGGTATTCAGGCGAAGGAAGAAAATCCGTCGCTCTCTTGACAGCTTGTTCAATCTCAGTGCCTCCAGCTCATGGCTCAGCTCCACCACTTCCAGCAGGATGGATTTCTCCCATGTAGAGGATCCTTGGCCTGATGAATGCAGTAAACTAGAAGCCAGTCACAGTGATGTTGGTAAGCCCTGATCAGGTACCTGGTAATCAGGATACAACATTGCAGTCTGTGTTTAGTGTGAATTGGGCATCTCTTTCTGGAAGTTATGCAGGTGCTGTCTGCCAAGGTGTGCAGGTAGAGGACAGAATGAGCTACAGAATTCTAAGGGATAAATAGAGCTCCTGGCATTACAACTGAGTATGAGTCTGCAAAGACCTCTGTGCCAAAAAGTCAATTTTTTACTGAATTTGAATGCAAAGTCATCACCAGGAATGTTTATTCTGGTGTAATTAATACCTGGCACTGTCTGCTTTCACCTGGCTCTTTCAATAACTTCATCTGTTATGCCCTATGCAGTTTTGTCTTTACTCTGCATATTTCCTCCTGCATACATTTGAACCCACCAATTCCCTACCCATAACAATTTGCAACCTCTCCTGTGATTCAGTAATTAATTCCTAAATTCATTAATACAAAGTCTCAGAGCTCTTCTTCTGTGCAATCTCAGTTATACATGCATTTCTTGTAGGTGATTCAGACTTTTCTTCTGAATATAATAACCATGTGTCACAAAGGCAAATTCCAGCATCTAATGGAGCATTTCTCACCAAAGATGATGAGTTTCTTCATTTTGAGGAACCATTTTGTGCTTCAAAATCCAGCTCTTCATTTATGATAAATGCAAATGAAGAGAATTGGAGCAATGTAGGTATGTTATGTTCTTATTCTGGCATGCCTCATTTTTAGAGTGAAGTGAAAATACATTAAAAATATGGATCTGGCCCCTTGCAGAATAGAATTTATTTACTAAAACATATATTTTAAATAAATTATTAAAAATAACAAAATCCTAAAAATTATATTCAATTACTACCCCCTGTTCACATCTTTCCCTCACCCATTTTTCAGAAAAAAAAAAAAGAAAAGAGGAGTGAAAAGGAAAATGGAGGAAAGGGCATGGGAGCAAAAACTAAAACAGGCAATTATGCAGAAAGGCTTGTTTTCTGAGAGCATGGAGGGCACAGTGTTTCTGTAGTTGTGGGGGAAAAAGACTCCTGAGAGACACCCAGAGCATGAAAATTAGGTTTCTGCTTTGAATCACTCCAGGCAAGTTCTCTTTAGAAGCAGCTGAAGAGCCTGGTCTCACAGGCTGAAGGTAGCCTTTGCAAACACCTCCCGTAAAATATTTACTTTCATTAAAATCCTTTATTTTCCTGATTTTTATTTTAGAATCCAGGACAGTGCAAAATGTCATTTCTCAGATGGTTGCACTGATCATGTGTTTAATCATTTCAGTATGTACAAGGTAATTTTTATTTCTTTTATTTTCTGTTTCTGACATGAGTGCATACTTCATTTCAACTGGTGAATAAAACTTAAATTAAGGGTCACATTTTCAAAGTTATATGTATCTTACTGTGAAAATGTATTTTCACATGATAGTCAATGCAGGCAAATATCTGAGCTATATATATATGCACAAAAATAAGAAGTATGTATGCAGAAATGAAAGCTACTTTGCCAAGTGTGCTTTGACAGGGGTTTTGGCAGGCTGAGAAGAGTCAGAATGGATCCATGTCTTTCTAAGAGGATTTTTCTCTCAGTCTGAGTGCTCAGGTCTTTCTTGCCAGGAGATTATCTTCAATAGTTTACGTAATTTAAAGTTTCAAATTACAGTTCACCTACCAGAGTTCAGAGGGTTCATCTGCAAGAACCCTTCCTCCTCCTCCCACTCAGGCTTCACCTCTTTTTACCCACTATGCATCCCTTAGCTTTTTTTAACCTTTCTGGGTATTGTTATGTTCTCAGATATTTTATGGGAGGACTGTTTGCCACTTTGTTCCTGATGATTTTAATTTGTAAGTATAGAATTTCTTTATTTCCAACATAATTTTTTTTACTAAGTCACATCTGAGGAGCAAATTCTTTCCTTGAATGTATATCCATGGGTCTTACTGATCCTAATAAGAGCACTATATGGTCAAATGGGGACAAATGTAGCCTTCAATCCATTACAGCATTTTGCATTTTAATTTCACAGTTCTTTTGTCCCAAGATGTTGCTGTGTCCTCTTTCTTCAGTCTCGATACATTTTTCAAAACAACTAAATTTTGGTAAGTGGTTCCAGTGCCATGTGATGAATAGAGAAATTCAGAAATTTTATATTAAGAAGAGGAAGGAGATTCCTCCTGTTCTTTTCAAGTCAGAAGGTGGGGTCTGAAGTTACTGATGGAGCATTTGGCTTTTCCAGTTACTGATTTGTATTCATAGAAACTCTCTGTTAATTCAAAAACCTGCCTTTTCACAATGTGGAATAAATGTTGTAGCAGAAAAGGGAGGCAAACCTAATCTGCCATGACATGATGCAGACACAGTCCAAGCAGTGGAATTTAAGATTCCGGAGGTGCACTTTCAAGCCTCGCACTGAAGTCCACTCCGAGGCCACCAGACTTAGCCTTTTTTTTTCAACTGGAAAAAAACCCCCAAAACCAGCTAATTGTGATGCTTGCCACATCACCAGCTTCCAGGGGCTACAGAATTGATACAATTTGGCCTTTCTAACCCAATGCACCATTAGCTCATGCATTGGCCTTCATGCTGAAAGCAAGTATGGATGTGCTGGATTTGTGAATTACCATTCTTTCACCTTTTTTTGCACCACAAAATTCTAAATGTTTAAAATACAAAATATTTCTAAGACTAAAAAGTTTGGGCTCATCTGAATTTTTATGGGCTGAAAGTGAAGCTCAAGAGGATCTTTTTTGTTTCTGAAGCTGTCGGGGTTCAGGACATCAGTGTATGCCAAGGGCACCAAGACAATCTGGCAGACCTCAGCCTTTGAATTGTGTACACTGGAAGTCACAAACAGCAAGGCACAACCTGGAAAGCCCCAGTGCAATGACAGCCCCATTTTCTGACAGATGATGTATCAGTTTGTTGCTGTGCCTCTAGTCCCTAAAACTTTGGTTCTACCAAAGCCACCAGGTCAGGACCAGTGTGTTGCAAGCACATGCCCCAAAGTGCTGCTTTCCCTCTTCCTGAATAGCTTTGCCTTGAGTCATAACAAAGCTGTTCTTCTCAAGAGAGAAACACACTCTGAGAGCTCTTCAGCAGCAGGCATACAGAGAATGCCTCTCTTATGCTCATCACAAGTAAGAAGTTACCTGCTCAAACAAGTAGTCCTGCAGCTTAGCTGAATTTGTCAAACAGGACCTACTGATAATATACAATACTTACAAGACACTGTGATTTAAATCAAGACATACAAAAATGTATTCTTCTTTTTTTTCCTCCACAGACAATAATAAGAAATAAAGAACAATTGGTGAGTACATGTTTAAGTTTAGAAAGAATTCCATATTTTTTTGGGAATGAGTCCTATTATGGAACAGGGTCCAAACATATCAGAAAGGTTCCATGGACTTTTCATTAAAAGAAAGTTTCGCTACAGGACCCTTGCCAGTTTTCACTGCAAATTATTCCACTTTGATGTCTACAATTCCTTTTGGATTGTGTATTTTCCTTCTGTTGTCTGGCAGCAGTGTCTAAATAGTGTAAGCTGTTAACAATTGCTGCGCTTCAGCCCAGAGAAAACAAGTTTCTCAGTAACAGGCAAAACAAGTCCTCCTTTTCCCAAGTGTGAACTGAAGAGCAGGACCAGGTGCTGTGCTGCTCTGAGCTGGTTGCATTCCACTGAAGCAGTGAAGCAGCATCAACAGGAATTGGTCCAGAATATCTGAAAAACACTTAGAGATTCTTCTATTCCCTATTCTTTTTCCTCATCCTCACACTCCAGTTTCTGTTTATCAAGCATTTCTAAGCCTCGCTGCAGCTCAAACCCTTAAAAGAAGAGCACTGATTTATTTGCACTTGGAGTTGGTCATCCCAGTCCTGGCTCTGTTATTTCCTTTGTGTCTTTACTTCGTAGTTAAAAGCTTCAGTTAAAAATGAAAAGAAGGAACCAAGTGGAGCTGTGCCCACTTTGTGTTCCTTATAGTGTGGCTAGAACAGCCTTCTTCATCAGTTTCCTGGTTGAGCGCAGTTCAGCTTCTGAGATCTAAAGGCATCAGCACAGCTGCAGACACAACCTGGAAAACCTTTCTTTCAGCTCTTAGAAGAAGGGTGTTAATTCGGAGAACAAAGCATTTTAGAAAGGAGTTCAGGCATTTGATCACTTTGCCTATGGTGCCAAAACGTCCTACTTGCAGCGTGCCGTGCTGGGGATGCCACATGTGGCACTTCTTAAAGGCAGTGGAACTGTTTATGTAAGGCTGAAACACCAGAGCTTGAAAGCTCACTCTGGTTTTGAAAGCAATTTTCAGTGTTAACCAAAGCAGGGGCAACAGGATGGAGCAGAGAACTTGGCACTTGTTGTGTGGCAGGACTAAACTAAACACAGGCTGACACAGGGTACTGCAAGACAGGACCTTCCATAGTTCAAAACATGCTTGTCTCTTGCACTCTTTTAATTAAAAACTTAAAAGCAGAGTTGTTACTTCTGTTCATTTTGAAATAAATTCAATAACAGTTTTCATTTTTCCTCCTCCTCCAATTTATTTTCATCAGCTCTTCAGCACTGAACTCCTGGATACCTCCTTATGGCCATGGCTACACACTCCTGTGGGGAAAAAATATAACAGATTTGATAGTATTCTTCCTCCAAAATACAGTGAATTTTAGCTTTATTTTTCTTCTTATCAAATGTGAGTGAGGCCTTACTTCTTGGTGACTATCTGAAAGAAATCACACAAAAAAATGCTATATCTGTAGTATCTTATCTCAATAATGAAAAATGTTCTACAATTCCTGTGAATTTTTTTATATAAAAATGATGTAATCTCATATTTTATGTATTAATTTCTTGTTACAACATGCTATCAAAGATAATGGATTTGGATAGTGGCTGAGTACCTGTGATAACTGATTTACTATGCAACTAAAACAGTATTTATTATACTCATCCTCATATTTACTTGTAGTTAATGCACTTGAATAGTATTGTGTCAAATAATTCTTTATTTAAAGTACAGAGACAACTGAGAGTAAATATCAATCTGTAAAACATGTAAATATTTTGTAATCTATTTCTGCCTAACATAAAAGGTCCATTACTAAAATAAGGATAAAAGTAAAGGATTATAAAGATTTTTAGTGTTTAAATAATCTCTTAAAATAATAATCTGGAAATTTAAATCCCATCCTGAGAGAAAAGACTAAGACTGTAATTACCCTGCAGTCATCAAAGCAATTATGCTGAAAACTAGAAAAGAAGAGTTCACTGTAAACTCATTAGTTCACTGTAAACTATCTAAGCAAAATCTGATTGAGATTGAAAGAAAAAAAGGTGTACAATTAATTCCTATAATCTGTCTGTTAATAAATACAAACTATAAATTAGAATTGTTCTGATCTGCAGTGAGGGAACTCCTGGGAAAATTTCTCAATTGGAGTTCAAGGACTAAAAATAAAATGCTCGGGATCTATTAAGATCTGATTTCCTTGATATTTGTGGATGTTGAATTAACAAAGTTCTAGTCAATTACCAGAATGGTTGGCTTTGGCAGTTCCCTTCTGTATACTCCTATGGACATAAAAACAGGCCTCATCTTTTTTCTCTGAAAAGAGGAACAATCATATGTTTCTTCCTGTTGGATAAAAAATTGAAGCCAGGATTTTTATGATGAAAAACTGAAAAAAAATTTCCAACCTAAATGTGTAAATTCAGAGTTTCAGAGGTAATGAGAATTTGCAGCTTCTGGTAACTACAGTATCAAGGCTAGGATAACTGTTGGAATATAATTCTCTCACAGTAAAGGCACTTATTAATTAGTGATTAACTGACACATATACTAACAGAGAAAACAAATAGAATTTTATGGGATTTTTGTCCCCAGTGATTAAACATTTACTCCCCTTTAATATAGCACCTTATATTACCATCTTTTATTTAAGTTATATGGAATAAACGGCATGGTACAGAATACAGGTTATGACCACTTAGTCCAGTTCTGCAAAATCTGCTTTTTGATGTACATTTTTATGTATTGGCTGCACTATTTTGTAAAGCTCTTTGCACAGTTCTATATACACTGAGCAAAACTGGTACTTCATTTATATTGTTTCCTTTTTTCTGGTTTCTCATGCTGCTTCTTTCCCCCCTATCTCTGGCATTTCTGTATCAGTAAAGTGGTTTCTGTTCTCATTTCGTCTTGTATTTGAGAGTGTGTTTCAGTAATGAAGATTGTTATTATTAGAAATTGCATATATTTCAGTGAATTTCTTATTTGTGAGTTCATGTCCTGCCCGGCAGGTTGTGCGCTCTTTGGGGGAGGGATTTTTAGTACTTTAGTGCAAACATAAAGCCTTGTTTTGTACTGGTGACTACATTACCTAGCACCATAGAAAAATAAAATAAAAAATAATATTTGAAAAAATGGTAATTCAATAGGAAATAAATAAAAATACATAGGTGTAAATTCTGAGTGGGTATTAATGAGCTGATTAACACCAGCTGAGACTCTAAGCTGCAGCATTTCAACAGCTTTGTCCATGGATATCAGTTTTCTGGGGTTGGAGCACCTTACATGATTGTATATATGGATAAAGTCAAGACATGTTCAGAAAACTTCTGTATTAATAATGCTATAAATGCTAGCATTGTAATAATAATGCTATAAAGCTTATTTTTGTCATTACATAGAAATATATATTGTGTTGTTTTACACATGTAACAAATAAAATTGTAATATATTGAACTGAATGGTAAATTGAATTTCTTCATGACAGTCATGCCAGAGGTGACTTTTTCTTCTCTTCTCCAATGTCCTGTTTGTAATATGGTTCTTTATATTATCTCTGGCATGTACATTGCTTCATGCTAGGATTTCAGGCTTGTGCTGCTGAAAACTCTTGGTACATAATTTAAAAAGGAAAAAAAACCAACAACTGTGTGAAAATCAAGAACACAGCAAATAACACACTTCAGCACCCAGCTTTGCCCTGTGTGTGCCAGACCACCAGGTGAGGACCAGTGTGTTGCAAACATGCTCCAAAGTGCTGCTTACTGTCTTCTTGAATAATTTAGCCCTGAGTCACAAAAAACCCTGTTCTTCACAAGATAAAATCAAACACATTCTGAGAGCTTTTCAGTCACTGGTGTACAGAGAATTCTACTTTTGTGCTCATCACAAGTGAGAAGTTACCTGCTTGGAGAAGAAGTCCTGCAGCTGAACTAGATTTGTCAAACAGGACCTATGTATGTACTGATTAAAACAAACTGTGGCTTAACTCAGGACATTGAGGTGCAAGGGTTTGGAGTGAAGGTGAGCTGGGGAGAAGGGACAAATAAAAGGAAGGTGGATTTAGATTTGTCATTATGTCTCTCTATCCTACTCTGTTTAATTGGCAAAATGTTAAATTAATTTCCCCAAATTTAATAAATTTTGCCCATGATGGTAATTGTTGTGTGATGTCCCTGCCCTTATCTCAATCCATGAGCTTCTTATCATATTTTCTTCCCATCTTCTGTTGAGGCTGGGAAGTGAGAAAAAAAAAGCTGGTGGGCACCCGGCATTCTGCCAAGTCAACCCACTCATCAAGTCAACTCACTTATTTGGTAATTTAATTAATTGCAGATTTTATATTCCTTTCTCCAGAATTATCATCCAAGATACCTGAAAAAAGGAAGAACACTTTCACACCTTGATTTTAGCTTAACCAAATAACATAGGCATTTAAATGTAATTCAATGTAAACACAGGGTTTAAAATACTGTACGCAGTGAAAACAAGATTTTTTCCTTGCTTGAAATTAAAACTTTAATTGTGAATTCTGCTCCCGAGTGCAAAAAAAAAATATTACTAGCAAATAATTATTATTTGATGAGGCCTGCATTTTGACATAAATATGTAGGTAGGAGGATTAGTGATCTTTCTTTAATGTCTGTGATTCTGTGCAGGGGCCCTGGGCCACATCCAACCATCTGTGTAAACCTCGCTGTCGTCTGAGTGGAGTTGTTCCTTATCCAGTCAGATAGGCCAGGACACAACTATGGGAAAAAAAGTGCATAAACTACTCCTGCTTCTTTGTGTCTCGTCATCTCCACAAATCTCAGGAGATTAACTCAATGGCACCTTCATATTCCTCAATATAAATAGAAACCAGCAGAGTGGCTGTGGGGAGCTGCACTTACACACTTACATCAGAGGTAAACAGCTGAATAAATGAATTTGATCATTGTGAAAATTCCTACAGCCTTATTTAAATTTATAGGTGAATTTCCTGTTAGTAAAAGATGACTCTTCAGTTTGATTAGACCTTTAGGTTAATAAAGGCAGGTAGGAAATACAGAATGACTTTCCTGATGCCACCATTTTGATCCGATGCCAGTTGTGATCCAGAATTGAACAGGCTGGGCTGGGAAGTGGTGGAGTCACCATGCCTGGAAAAATCTGGAAGAGGTGTAGCCCTGGCACTGGGGGACATGGTTTAGGGCTGTGAAAAATGCATATTTTATGACTGGCTTTTTGTAAATATTAAAATGAATATTATATGGGTTGTGTTAGAAAGTGTGAAAAATGCATGCATTTTATGATTGGCTTTTCGCAAATATTAAAATGAATATTATACGTGTTGTGTTAGAAAGTAACGCTGTATTAATTCTCTTAAGTAGTGTGTAAAATATAGTTTTAAGTTATAAAAAATGTTAAATTAGAAACTATGCTATGTAAGATACCTTTTGTAAAAGTATCTTTTTTAAAGAAAGGGCTTGCAGTGAAATAGCCACAAGACACCTAAATTTTTCAGAGAAAAAATAATTTATTGCCCCATTATCAGAAAAAATGAACTTCTTCCTGCCTCAAAGGTGCTGTTAGGATTCAGAGGAAGAAATTGACCATGACCAGACAGAATCTTGTATTGGAATAGAATTTATGCATCATGTATGAAGTGTATAAATATGCAACAGGCTGTTGTTTTTAACGGTTAATCCTTTGTTAAAAGGGGTCCTTTTTCGGGCTTGTGCTGCCCAGAAAAAGGTACCCGGACATCCGTAACTCTTTGGTTCTACTGTCTCATATTGTCCTAATTCAAATTATTATTACTCTAATTGTATTACTATTTTTATAACCATTTTATTACTATTAAACTTTTAAATTTAAAAAAAGCCCAAGTGATTGGCGCTTTTCACAATGACTTACTTGGCAGCGTCAGATTAACGGGTGGACTTGGTGATCTTACAGGTCTTTTCCAACCTAAACTGTTCTACGATGCTAAAATTGTACAGGACTGTGAATCACTGGAACAGGCTGCTTTCACAAACAAAGGAAAACAAGCTTTCTGCCCAAAATGTGTGAGGCAAACTAGTTGACGGATACGCAGGAGGAGGACAGAAGTGTCACGCAAAGGACGAGACGCGAGATTTACGCCCGAGGAAAAGAACTCCCTGATCTCGGCCTGCCGAGGGAGGGCAGGGCCGGGATCCGCCTCAGCGCCGCCGCCCGGGGCCGTTGCTGTGGCAGCGCTGAGGCGCGGCCGGCAATGGCGGCGGTGCCTGAGGGCGGCCATGGTGCGCAGTGAGTGTCGGAGAGCGCCGCTTCCCTCCCCTCCCCGGGCCCGGCCCTCCTCCCCAGGACGGGCCCCGCGCCCTGCGCCCCTCCTTCGTGTCCGAGAAGGACACAAAGCTGGGGAAGGGGCTGGAGCACAAGTGTGATGAGGAGCTGAGCTGTGGGTGCTCAGCCTGGAGGTCAGGGGAGACCTCATGGCTCCCTACAACTCCCTGAAAGGAGGCTGTGGCCAGGGGGCTGCCGGCCTCTTCCCCCGTGTGACAGGATAAGAGATGGCCTCAAGTTGTGCCAGGGGAGGTCTAGCTTAGATGTTGGGAAAAATTTGTTCTCAAGCACTGGAACAGGCTGAGCGGGGAGCTGGTGGAGTCAGTAGGCCTGGAGTTATTTAAAACTCATGTAGATGTGACATTTAGGGACGTGGTTTCGTGGTGGATTTGGCAGTGCTGGGTTGTACTAGATGATCTTAAAGGTGTTTTCCAATCTAAACAGTTCTCTGGGTCGCATTCCCTCTCGCCACAGTTGCCTCCCTTCCCCACCATCCCCACAGTCCCCTACTCTCCTGCCTCCCTTGGATAATTGTCAGATTTTCCTCCTCCCTGGCCATAACCCCCGTTTTATCTCACCATGTGAAGCACAGGGGTTCCTTGTATCCCAGAGCAGCCCTGAGAGGGCCAGCAGTGGGGACTGGGGTGGCCCTGCTGGGGACCCCTCCTTGGATAGGATGGCATCTGTCAGATGTGGAAAAACCCCAAATAGAGATAAAACACTCTATACTGTTACTTATGAATTGGTCATCTTTTACAGGTACAGACCAAAAGACTGAGTGCTCACACCTTTTACCCATGAAAAAGGAGTTCCCTTCCTCTGTGATTTTTCCTGTAATCTGTTTTGATGGTATATTATCACTGGACTGCCAGTCCCATGCTGGGCTGACACAGTGCTTTGGACAGGAGCTCCTTCTCCCTGCAGGAAGCTGGCAGCTGCCCTCCTGGAGCAGGCACTGCCTGAAGGAGAATGACTTTATCTCCTGAACAGCACAGCATGAATTTGAGTCTAAAAGTTATGGTTGCATACTTCACTTTTCTGAAATGCAGCTTCCCCCACCATCTCCTGCTACACCTGCAGCTGTCCATCTGCTTATTCAATTAAATTTCTTTAATGTTATCCTTCATTTCTGCTTTGTTTTTTGAGTAAAACATGCAATTTTTGGAAGCCCAGGCTTTAGAACTTGAATTGAACTTCAAGATCTTGGCTTGATTGATGCCATCCCTCATTTCCTCCTGTGTTCATGGGAACCTGGGAGTAGCTGTGATCTCTCAGGTCACTGCTCCAGTCCCTATTACTGCACACAACACCAGAAAATCTGGTTAATGAACGTTTTATTGAGTTCAGCGTGTTTGTCAATGTCCTGGAGATGCTGTTATTTAAAATTTTATGTAATATTTGTTTTCTCTTGCAAGCTTGTTTCCCTCATTCCTCTTCAATGAACTAGATCTTACACAAAATGTCAAATATTCAGGCAGTTCCCTACAACAGGATGTCAAACTAGGTTTCTAAAGCTTCACTGTAGCTTCTATTGTGAAAGACTGTCTGCTTTGCAACTCATCTGTTAATGAAAGTGGACATTTTGCAGAATTGCTGCAAAAATAATTTCAATTTTCATCAGCAAATGGAAATTGGGCTGTAATTAAGCTTTCAGGAATAGTTTGTATGACTTTTTTTTCTATAAAGGGTATGGAGCATAATATTGCCACCTGTGAAAAATGCCAGTCACTTGTTTTTAAAATTTTTAAAGTTTAATAGTAATAAAATGGTTATAAAATTAGTAATATAATTAGAGTAATAATAATTTGGACAGTTTGGATTAGGACAATATGATACAATAGAGACAAAGAGTTACAGATGTCCAGGTACATTTTCTGGGCAAAATAAGCCTGAAAAAGGACACACATTAACGGAGGATTGACCCTTAAAAGCAATAGTCTGTTGCATATTCATACACCTCATGCATGGTGCATAAATTCCATTCAAACACAGGATTCTGTCTGGTCAGTGACACCTTCTTCCTCTGGATCCTGACGGCATCTCCAGGGCTGAGCAATGCAGGAAGAAGTTCGTTTCTTCGGATAATGGGGCAATAAATTCTTTTTCTCTTAAAGATTAAGGTGTCCTCCTGTGGCTGCTATCTCAGTGCGAGTTCTCTCTTTAGAAAAAGTATCTTACACACATAGTTTCTATTTTAACATTATGTTATAACCTAAACCTATATTTAACACACTACTGAAGAAAATTAATACAGGATTACTCTCTAACATAACACATATAATGTTCATTTTAATATTTGTGAAAAGCCAATCATAAAATATGCATTTTTCACACCACCAGTGTGTATGTATGCAGACTGGGGAGTATTGTTTTCCTGCTCAAAATGACCTGGTAATAGTGCCACTGAAAAATCTGCAGCCAAACACAGTAGTAAGCAGACTTTTTTTTTCTTTCAATTTCCAGCAGATTTGCCAAGTAACTTAATAGAAATGTCAGTGTTTTTTCATATTTACTGTGAAGACTGAAGTATTTAGTCATGATTATTGACTTTTTTTTTCTCTTTTCTCTGTTACTTTAATCAAGTTCAAGGGAAGGGAAGATGATTGTTCAGATGCAATAAACCTGCTTAATGTGGCTAAAAGAGACAAAGACACCTTTCCCAAAATGATTTATGTGCAGATAGGTTCCCCCTTCAACCAATATCTGTATCTCCACATTTAATTCTGTAAATTTATTCTGTCAGGTGAAACTCTTTTGAGCAGAAGGGAGATTTAAGCCTGGACATTTATAAATAATAGAATATAAATATAACCAGTTTCACCCTTTCCTGAATTCTGCAGATAGAGGAGCTGTACAGACACATGAGAGTTTGGGCTGTATTGGTACATAGTTTGCTGGTCAATGGGAATGTGTGCAGCCATTCCAGGACCTCTAATAAAGCTGGATGATTTCACAAAACCTCCCTGAGACAAAGAAATAAAGAGTACTTTTAATTAATGCATGGTAGAAAATTTGTTTTCACAGATCGTTATATATTTTTTCTTTTTCCTTGCTGTTCTTCAGATCCTTTTTGTAAGGCTTTTTTGTCTTTTTTTTTCAGCATTAAAAATAATGAAAATACCTGTGCTAACTTGATAAAACCCTGTGGTTTTCCTCAGGACTTCACTATAGCCCTGTGCTTGTCAAGGAGAGGAAGATGCTGGCACTTTTTGGTGCTGGAAACAAAGTTCTGTTATCTAGCTCAGGAGTGAGCACTGGTTCTTGTAGGATTTCTTTACCTTCATGATACAGAGCCTTTTCACTGTTTGAGAGACTGCCTGGCATTAAATATTGCAACATGATAACTGAACCCAGGGCTCTGGTGCTTTTAGCCACTGAAACTCCTCTGCTGGCTCTGATGAGCTGGTAGTGCCTAAGTACCAGGTATACATTTCATTCTAACATAAACATTTATAAACATGAGTTAGCTATGGAATAAAAAATATCTGCCCATTTTCAGCATTTATCCTGCTAATTTCTGTGCACCCTGTGCTGCTGCAAGAATATGATGACACACTGTGGTTTGCTTCCCCCCCACCCCCTGCTGCTGTCTGGGATGTGAACATCTGGCATCTGGAAATAAAACAGCATAAAACACTCCACTACTTGTCTACATGAATCAATCTGCAACCCAAGCTATGCTGAAAATAGTGGCTGCTGGGTTAATTTCTGCAAGGGTTGTATGACATTCTTATGGAAGACTCAGCAGTTTTCAAATGGATCTTTCCAAATGTTGCAGGTGACGTGATTGTGTTTCACAAAAGATGTTTACTGTGGCAGAGTGGGTCAAAGCTATCTAGTACTTGATATCTTGATATCATTTCTGCCAGATTTTATTTTTGTTGTCATTCCTACTGGGCTATTTGGTATGGTGGAACAAAATATTTTAATGATTTTATAATTTGCTCATAAGTCAGATGGCAGAAAATGATTAAAGGGAAATATGACATCCAATGTTTCTTTCAGTCACTGAAGATCTCGTTAGAAGACGTGCAGAGCATAACAACTGTGAAATTTTTTCACTGGAAGAAATCTCTTTGCATCAGCAGGAAATAGAAAAGCTAGAGCATCTTGACAAATGGTGTCGAGATTTAAAAATTCTCTATCTTCAAAATAACCTAATTCCAAAAATTGGTAAGTCTGTTGTCAGTATGGTTCTTTTAAAATGTATTCACATGCATAATTTTGAAATCAGAAAAAAAAATATCCTGCTATACTTAAGGGAATGTGCTCCTATCAAGAGTTCCTTTCCTGGTTTCTTTGTTGAATTTATAAGAAGGTCAGAAATTTTTAAGGGAAATTTAAAATTAAAAATATACTACTGAGATACAAGTCAGTAGCATATGAGTATGAAACACCTTTCATGGATTTAAATTTCAAAAGTCAGGATATAGTTTAAATATCCCATCTTGTGGCAGAGAGTCAAAGAGTTTACCATATACCATGGGCTGTGATACCACAGAATTAGCTCTTTGAGGCTCTTTTCAAAATTTCGTTTTCATGCAAATCATATTTTTTGTTAACATTGAAATAATTTTTATTCAGATAAAATACTTTCTTGTGTGCTTGAACCAAACTTTCTGCAACAAAGTCTTAATGGTCTTCCTGCACCACAGAACAAGATATAATTTCATACCTTGGTTTTTTTCCATATTGGAAGATGTGGCATCAAGCCTTGGGCTGGAAAAGCTTAGATTCTACACATACTGTCTAGATGAACAATGAAAAGTTGGAAGTGGTCAGAAATATGTTAGAATATCTCTTAGAAGTTCCTCAAGAGGAAAACAAAAATCCTAAGGTTTTAGGAGGAAGTTCCGTGCTCAGAAATTGTAGGCAAATCCTTTAAGTTTTCTCAAGGGACTCATCAGGAAATTCTATCTCTAAAGTGAGAGATTTAGAATTTTCTAAAGTGGAGGAATCTTTTCCCAGAGAAAACCAGTTTTTTAAGCTGCTTTGTGCTTCCTTGCCCCATCAAAAGAAGGACTAAAATAAGTTGGTCTTCTCTCTGTTAATGAGTTCTTAATAAGGCACAAGATCTAATCTTGTGGTTTTTCTGTCAACACTCAGGCCTCCTTCAGGTTAGCACAGGATACCACATTCGGACTGTTGCTTTTTGAACCCAAAATTTTTTCAGCAGTTTCATTTTTGAGACTAGCAATTTCATTTTTGAGCAGTTTTTTTGTTACCATAATCTAACTGTAGGAGTTGAAAGAGTATGCAACTTGCTGATTCATATATTCTTGTATAACATGACAGCTTTCTGAGGTAATACCTTAATAACAAATGCAAAATAAAAAACAACCCCAAATCAAAAAACAACCAAAACAAGCCGCACCAAGCCCTCCCCACACTATAGTGGTGACCAAAATAATTGTCAACAGGGGCTGTGTTGCAAAGTATTGAAGTTGAGGAGTTTTTCTTCCCGCTGGATACCAGCAACTCCTTTCAGAGGACACAGCAGTTCCAAGCACTCTTCTGAATATCACAGAGAAATGGTTTATATTGGCTCTGTTGGGCTGTGTCTTTTCTCTTCTTAAAGCAACCCTTGATGCAGCTCTCAAGATCAGCCTTGCCTCATGAGCAGGCAGGGGCTTCTCAGGCATCCCCTGTGAGTGTGAGTGGTGCCACTGCCTTCAACACAGCTCTCACATCTTACAGAGATACAGAAATGTTCATTTCATTACAGAAATATTGCAAAAACAAACATCCAAACTAAGCTGCACAAGTTCTTGCTGAGAAATTGATGTCATGGTTTGTTTGTGAGTTAGGTAGAAAATACTTCTCTAAGTTCTTAGTAAACTGTGGTAGGATTCATGTCACTGAATTTGTAGATATCTCACATTTCCCAAGATGGAATGTATCACTATGCTTTTTCAGCCATTCCTCTTGAATTAGATATGTGTGTTTTATGGATTTGTGATAAAAATGTGTTTATAACTTTCCTTGTTTCTTTTTTGCTTTTTTATTTTGTTTTTTTTCAGAAAACTTTTTTGTTTGGTCTTTTTATTAACATTAAAATAGTAATGTCCAGTAATGTGGTACATATTCTGATTTGTCCTTTGCTGTTTTTCTGCTTCATTGTTGCTTTAAGGTAAGCAGGTGAAATCATCATACTTTCCAGGGCTGAAAACTGAAATAATCATCTATGTTTTGTTACAGAAAATGTGAGCAAACTAAAGAAGCTGGAATATTTGAATGTAGCTTTGAACAACATTGAAAGAATTGAAAATCTGGAAGGTCAGATTTTGAAAAAAGCCATTTTGCCTTTTCATATTAAAACAATGAATTTGTGACTTGGTGTAAAAGAGGGTGGAAGCCATTAAGTGTGCCCACCTGTGGGGGTATTTTGTGGATGTGTAGAGGATCCTTGGGTGCAGGGTTTCAGTAAGTTCTTCCTTAGAGCAAGCATTTCCTACTGCTGAATTTTTCTCTTTGAACTTTCCTAAATGTCTCTGGGTCACGTTTCATCTTCAGGAATCAAATGTCACACACAAGAAGGTTCTGTGCTCAGCACAGGTTTCATTGAGGTTCTGAGTTTTTCTAAAAGAGGTTTTTACAGGATTTTTTTCTCTTTCATTGCTTGAAATCCTGTCTGTTTTATCTCTGTTTAATCCTTTATCCTGTCACTTTTGCACATTTCATGTGCAAAATATGGCACTTTCCAAGATTAAAATCTAAGACTTGGAGCAACCCATAAACACATTCCATATTACTTGAATAATTTATGACTTGATTGTTTTCTGTTTCTCAGTTCTGATTAGGCCAGTTGCTGAATCTTTAATATATCCACCTTGACAAAGGAACAGTTGAAAAAAACCAAAACAAACAAACTGGTTGGTTGGTTATTTGTATGTGTGTGTGTTTTGGTTTTGTTTTGTTTTTTCTTTTGTTGGTTTAGTTGGGTACTTGGTTGGTTTACTTTGTGATTTTAAGTGTGCAAGCTGATTCAAGGGGATGGCTTAAATAAGAAACAAGCAAATAGACTAAACACAAATTTGAAAATAGTGAAGAAGTAGGTAGTGTGGTGCATATTTGGGAATTTGCTGAGAAAGTTGCATTTCTTTATGTGCCACTAAATTTTAAACTCAGCTATCAGGCTGTATTATTTATTACTGTGATTTGTCATTTACTTAGGAGTTACAACCTTTGGGATTGCCCCTTGCATAAATTTGGGTTCTTTAAATCCCCTAATAAATTGTTCCATGTTGTTTACTCTCTTACAGCCCAACTGTGCATAAAACTGAGCAGATAGACCAGGAAAGGAAAGTGATTACAGTGATGTGAATCAAAGTTGAGCTTACTCTCAGCTAAAGTTTTTACTCTTAGAGTCAAGTTTATGATTCATGGACACATTATGATAACAGGAAAAGCTAATAAATTTAAAAATCAGATTTTCCAGAGCATCTTGTTATCTAATTTATAGTTTCTGTTTGTAATGAATTGTTTTATACAAACACTTTCTCACCAGTTTTTGCAATTTAACCAATGATAAAGTGTTTACAATGACAGCTGAGTCCACACAGTGAAAAATATAACTTGCAGTGAGTTTTTGGGAAGTTTTATCTTTGTACTTGAATAATATTACCAGAGATTAACCATACTCAGAACTGAAACTCATAATTGATTCTGCTGTCTTTAAGCAATTGGATTGGATTTTAGCCATATGATTGAAACTTAGCTGAGAAGGGGTATCATGGCAATCAGACTGTTAAAAAGGAAATCCAGCTTATCTGAAAATTAAATATTTAATAGCTCATCCATGAATGTCCACAAAGTTTTGATACTGATAAAGCCAATAATGTTACGGTATTTTGTATTTTATTGAGTTTGTTTTATTCCTGTAAATATTGTAAGCTCATAACTTCAGCTGTGAGTCACTCTCACTCAGAAAGAGTCTTGGAAAAGATGAGTTTTGATAGAATGAAATCAGTTTACAGAACACAAATGGAGACAGTTTTATATCCAGCTGTGTCCACGTGTGTGTATGTATATCATGTGTACAGTTATGTTATGGACAAATTGAATTAAGGCTTCTTTCAAACAGGCTGTGAAGAATTGAAGAAACTTGACCTGACAGCAAATTTCATTGGTGAACTCTCCAGCATTGAATCCCTAAAATGCAATATTCATCTGAAGGAGTTGTTTCTAATGGGTAACCCATGTACTGAATTTGAAGGTTATAGACAATTTGTAGTGGCAACTCTTCAGCAATTAAAAGTAAGATTTTAAAACTTAAATTCAAATAAAACATGAGTGCTGTTGACTGAACATACTTGGCCTAAACAAAAAAAAAACCCTGTACTTGGAAAGCTAATAGACTTTTTCTTAATGTTCACAGGAAATTAAATTATATTCCAAAGAAGAAATTACTACAATAAATAATATGATAATAATTGGTTCCATTCTGATGGAACCACAATTATTCATTAACTTTTCTGTCATCTTTATTGGAGATTCTTAAACAAAAGTTTTTCAGTTTTTTTTTTTTTTTCAAATAAATGTGTTTTACAGTTCTGGCAGTTTTTTCCTCATGGTTGTTATATACAATGTATTTTTAAATTATTAGCATGATTGCAGAGAGTTAGTGGGTTGTTGGTACCATTCCAGCAATATGTACTAAACCTGAGTGTGAGACAGAAAAAAATACAAATTGGTGTAAAACTGCACTACATGGCATTGGCTGGAATTAGACACTGAGATTGTGGTTTTGTGCTGTGACTGAGCTGATGTAATGATTTCCTGCCAATGAAGCAGTCTCAGGCCTGAAAGATGTTCTCACAATTTTCCTCAGAGAAGCACAGGCACTGCTTAACTTATTAAGAGTAGATTCAACTTTGTCAGTTGGCAGCAAGCTTAGACATCAAAAGAAATCATTTTGGGTTGAATCAAAATCAGACAAAGACCAGAAATGGCTGAAGGGAATCTCTACTGTATAGTCTAGTAAGACTAATTAAAATTCCTGGAAAATGCTAAATGCAGATCTTAGAAACACAAAACCATTTTCAGATCTGAATAGAAAGTAATTGTTAATTTTTTGTAATAAAGTATAATCACATAGTGCTTTTGATATGTGAAAGATGCATTTCTAATTATAGACAGAACTTAATTATCCAAATTAAACTACAATTGAATGATTTATTGATTTGAATATATTTATACTTTCTCACATATTTATATTGACTTTTTCTCCTTTGGGAAGTATTTGGATAGTAAAGAAATAGAACGTTCAGAGAGAATTAAAGCCCTTCAAGACTATCCAGAAGTGCAGTGGAAAATCAGAGAACAGGAAGCAGCTTACTTTCTCAAAAGGGCCAGAGAAAAGGAAGAGGCTCAAAGAAGGATGCAAGAAAAAAAGGATGAGAAACAGAAACAGATGGACTCTAAGCTTGGATGTGACAGGTAACAGTGAACAACCACAGTTTGTGAGTAAACATTATTCTTTCTTTATTCACAAGTTTGGCTTTTTCCATTAAAGAATTTATATAATTCCACTTAAATATTTTTGTTCATCGTTATTGTTGATTCAAGCAGAGTTATTTCTCCTCATGCATGTTACCTCTAATGAAAAATATAATTAGTTACAAACATAATTTATTATTGACCTGCAGACACAGTTCAATAGAATTTTTTCTCCCAAAACTCCAAGCTAAGTTGTCTGGGTGCCAAAGTAGTGTAATTAATAGTTTCTTTCAGGAGAACAGCTGGAAATTGTTGTTTAAGGTAAAGCAGAGGTTCCAGGGAAAGCAGCTGTTCATCTATAATTGCTTTTGCCTTAGCATCATCTTCAGCATCTGAGGGCTGAAGTGGAATATTCCAGGCCTTTGGTGTTGGTTTTCCCATTTCTGCCATTTCATGTCACTGACATTACCTAGGCAGCAGCAGGATTTTTGTCTGGTGTCATCTTCTATTGCACTTGCTGCCCATTTTATTTTTAATCCCATAGAAACTGTTCCATGAAGCTGCCTGCAGAAATTTGTCCTCGTAGATCACACCTGTATCATAAATTTAGTTGTCTCTCTCTATTGATAGAGATTTATAGAAGCTTACAGCTAGGGAGAAAAAATTATTCAGGTGTTAAGATTGCATTTGAGGAGATGCTCATTGCTACCATATAAATTTCTAATCTAATGGTGGGAATTCTTAAACAACACATGGAATGAAGGTTTTTTCTCACCTGAAAGTTGTGAGGGTATCTGAAAATTCTTTTCTGAAATTAAATCTGTTGAACTATCTCTCAGGGTTTTCAGGGGATTAGGTACAGCCATACTATCACTTCATAGTCAGGTAAATAAAAAACATTTTGTCAAAATGTGCTTTGTTCATTGACAAAAGAAGCAGAGCAGAGAATGTTCTCCAAATATATAAGATACCAATCTTGATAGGAATTGTACAGTTATTATTGGGTTAAAAAATATTATTGCAGTAATTTATTACCAAGTTACTTTTCCTTCACTTCATTGGGGTAATATTTCAGTGATCTTGTGTAGCCCAGACTCCCCACAGGAAAAACCCAATCGGGCAGAAGCAGATGGAGAACAAGAAAGATGCAGAACTGTTGAAAATGATGATGATGATGAAGACAGAAAATTTTGGGAGGAGCCTACACCATACACTCCAGAATCTAGATTAGAAACTCACAGGTACATGGAAGAAAAACGGAGAGCTAAAGACAATGCAAGGTACTTCTTTGTTTTAATATCTTGATGAATTGGAGGAGAAATTTTCAGAGGTGCAGAGAGCAGGCAGATGATTGCCTGACATTAAATATTACTGAGAACTGACAACTTTAATGCCTGTTGATTGTTAAAATAGGCTTATACAGTCTAAACTAAATATTCAGATTGTTGATTTTGTTTTCTTTCATTTTCTAAACTTCATTTTGTACTCCTTATTTTATTTTTCCTCAGAGTTTTTAAATATAGTTTTTTTTCAACTCATTTTTATGCAGTTTAGAAGTTCCACTTTTCTGTCAGTTAACTGTTTTGTGTAGTTCAACATTTAACTTTCTGCTAAAAACATTTATCCATACTGCAGATTGCATTATGTAATGCAGGCCAGGCTACAAGTTTTTTGCCCAAGTGGCATTTCAGGCACTTTTTCCATGTAACTGATAAATTTTTTCTCATACTTTATCAAAGATATTTGTCACAAGTCATAAGATTCTTTTATCTGTGCTATTTGACATGGTGAATCTGAAGAAGTCTGGTCCCTGAAAAGCCTTTAAAACTTCATAAATTTGTTCCTTGTTTTGCTGAACATGCAAAATATATGCAGATACTAGCAAAACCCCCAGTATTTTATTGCTTCTGGCTTATCAGTTCCACAGACATTGCAAACAGTGTCTTGTTGTTTACAGTGTCTTTTTCTTTTTTTTTTTTCTCTCTCTCTTCTACTTATATGACATACTTTGTGCTGGAGATTTTTTTAGCTGTTCTTTTTAAGGACTTGCTTTTTAAAATTTTTGTCAAGGCTAAGTATTGAAAAAGTCAGTCCTAGGGAATTCTCCAGGAAATCTGGAAATGTGCATAACTTGTTGTTATTATTAATTCAAGTTCTAGCACTTTCCTGGAAGAACTTCTGTGAAACTCAGTTTCTAACCAGTTTGAGTTTTGCTGTGTTTGGAAATACCTTGCTCTAGTCAAAAGCAAATGTGTTCCAAATGCTTCCCTCTAAAAATTCAAGGACAGTCCAAACAGTGTTATAATAAAGATATAATAATTAATTTCTGAATTTTTCTGAATTCCCAATGCATTTGAAAGAGTTAAAAAATCGTTTTAGGGTTAATTTGATTTGGTGTTGAGAAAGTTTCACAGCATCACCGTAAAATGGTTCACATGAATAGACAATTTCATCTGGGAACAGATTGGTAAGAGCTAACAGCTGGTAGGATATAATTTGTGAGGTGTTTCTGAGAACATCCTTTGAACAGTGGTGGTTCATTCACTTTGCTTTTACGTGTCAAATCTAGGAATTCAGGTGTGGAGACTGGCAGCCCACAAATCCCACACAAAAGCTGATTTATGTTATAGAATATAACATATGTTATAGAATATAGAATATGTTATAGAATATAACATAAATCCAAGTTTAACACTTGGATAATTGTCTTTCTTAAACAGAAATTGGTTTTATGTAGTTGTTCCAGTAGGTCCATTTAAGTGTTCTTACTTCTTTTTCAAATCTCTTGTATTTATAGACCAAATCTATTTTTATGGGGGTTTTTTCCCCAAGGTGTTCTAAATCTATAATATTTTATATCTATCATTAGTGATTTACCTTTAACATGCTCTTAATCTTGAATTTATCATAAGAAATAGGTTCAGGAACAGAAAAGAAGCAATGCATTGTTGTTGGGCTTTTTTTGAGAAATGTTTTCCCTTTTAATATGGTGACTAATGTGGTCATACCCACTATATTGACCAGCTGAAGAGTGGATTAATGCAATGTGACAGTGCTATATTTTTAAAGAAAACTCCATATTTTTACTTAGGTGTGAGCAGAATTTTCTTTTTCATGTTACTAAGGTTCCTTGCTCTTCCTTCCCATGCTCATAATTTAAGCATTTACACAGGAAAATACCAGTATTACAAGTATCAATATATTAATACCACTATTACAAGTCTTAATATTCTTACTGTGATCTACTTTGGGCAGATAAATTTATCATAGCTGGTTTATTGTACTAAATGAAAGTCAGTTTCGTTTAATTGCTCATAGCTGGAAATGGATAGTGAATATTAAAATAACAAATCAGTACATCATCAATAAATCAGGAATATGTATTGCATTTTTTGAAAAAAGAACACAACCAAAAATGTAATATATGCATAAACAAATAATCTATATGTCTGCCCTTTGGTCCTACTGTATCCTATTGGATGCTGCTTTTAATCTTTTGACCATTAAAATTCCTTTTGCTAGAGCAAAATTAGTGATTGAGGGACAGATGCTGTTTGAAGGCAGGCCAGGCATTTTTTCAGTGGGAGTAATCAAGTGAGCATGAATAAAACTCTTTAGAATTGCTTGCCCATACATCAAACCAGTTATCAGTGGCAACACCTCATGATGAGTTTGACCATTCCTAACTAGGAAAAAGTCCCATTTCATACATTTAAGCCATCCATGGTTTTCTTGTGGTATACCAGATAATTTGATATATTTCTGTTTGATAAGGACATGGTGATATGCAGAAGAAGTCACTGTCCATGTAAGTTGTGACATTATAAATTATTTGCTCATCTTTAGATGATGTTCTTAATGTGCAATTGGATTCATCATGCAATCTGTTTTGTTCTGATCTAAATTGTAGCCTTAAATCCAGTACCAGCTAATTCTTATGTCTTGCCATCCTCTTCTTTATTTTTGCTACTTTACATAATAATGCAACTTTTTAATGATTAACCATAAACAATTTTTCTTTCTGCTTGTTAAGGGAATCAAAAAAGAGAGAGAAGACTGCTTGGACATTGGTCACTGCAGAAGGAAAAGTTCTGAATGTGAATGTGCCTAAGTATGTAAGGTTAAGAGGTTAAGCAGTCTAATCTCTCTGTAGTTGATTTGGGCAGCTATTTCAATATATGTGACAATCCAAAAATAAGAGGGCTGAGAAATTCTTGTTGCAGTATTATATTCCTTGTGGGAAAAGTGGATTCTGAATTTATATTCTGATGCTGGAAGAAGAATCAGTTGTCATTGCGTTAAGTGTTGAGGATTGTTTAATTTAACAACTTTCTCTTTAAAGAGTGAAGAACTTGTTTTCTGTAAAATATATAAGATATTTTAGTCTTTTCCCTTCTATAGTAAGGCTCTTTCTTGGAGCATCTTGCTAATAGTGTAAAAAGTTTAACTGTTGAAGATAAATGAGTATGACAAGTCACTTTAAATGTGAAAAGATACATCCCAGTAATATTTCTGGACAAAATCATCCTGTCCTCTGATGGCAGGTGTAAGGATAATCAGCTTCTGGCAAGGGGCCCTGTGGCCCTGAGTGGGGTCTCCAGCAACAGAGGATGGAGATACAGAGGAGTGTCTTGTGTTTTACCATTGACAAAGGCACTTGGATTTTCAGGTGTTTTGGAATGAGTTTCCAGGGATATCAGCCATTGATTTTACTTGAACCAAACCTTCATTTTCTAAGGGAAAGCAGGGAACTGAGTGCAAATATTTTTTCCTTATAAACAGCTTCCCATAGGGTCTCCTGCAGCAGAGTGGGATGAGAAAGTGGCCACTGACCTCTGCAAAACCAAATTTATGAACATGCTTATCATTAGCATGAATACTGCTTTCTAAATCTTGTAAATTCAGAAATCCTTGCAAATTCAAGAAATTATATGCAGTGCACATTTTTCAGTAGAACAGAGAGAATTAAAGGCAGTGCAAGAGTTTAGTGTCATGTAGAGCCATGTTTAGTCTGTCTGTACCAGGAGATACTTTCCATTGTATTGATGTACTTTTTCCAGTAAAAATGTATTGACTAAAAAAAAATATTTGTATCATTTTCTAATCCAAAAAGACAAGCCTAAAATAATTTAAGTCTTGTTTTAATATAAGTTGCTCATGCCTCTAAAAAGCAGGGACATTTAGACCCAATCTCTGGCTGTCTTTTTTAGAAGAAACAGAGTTCACTGTTAGTAGCATCCCTGTTTGTGTCACCCGAGTTTTCTGAATTTAGTCTGTGGATGTGCCCACGTAAAGCCAGACCAATGACATTTTTTGTCATGACTTCAACAAGAATGTCACAGCTGTTCAGTGCAATCTGGCAGTGTATTGGAGAGACATAAAGAAAGAGATACAAGTAAGCAGATGGTGTTCTCCAAAGTTTTTGCTTCAATGTGGAAGTCTCATGTCCATAAAAATGTCCAAATGTCTCTGATGTTCTTTTGGAAAGTTAGCAAGAGGAATGGCTGCTTGCTGCTGAGGACAGACTGTTTCTGTACTTCAGTTCTAATTAAGATTCCTCCTGGAAAATTTTATAATTCTGTCCTCTTGTTCACCCTTCATGTTTTAGTGGATTCTCAAGATCATTGATGCAGTAAGACAGGAAATAAAACTCTTTTGTATTCTTTGCACTTTTCCAATAAAAAGTACTCGTAAACTACAATCTGTAAACTTTCTTGCAAATGGACTGTGCCAGAATATAGGAGAGCAAAGAGTGAAAAGCATATCTGGCAAATATTTTTATTGCTGAAAAAAATTATCATCTAATCTGTTAACATTTGGGCATCTTTCCATTACCTGAACCCATCTTATCTAAGTCTTTTAATGTCACTGAAATAGCCCAGATAATTATATAAAGCAAAATCCCTTCATATAATACTAATAACTAATTTATCAAAAGCTTCTATTTTGTAGGTAATTTCATTCTTTTTTCCCTCTGCTTTCATGCATGGGAAATGTTTGAGCATATGAGCAGAACTTGTAAGTCTAGACTAGATCTCCTTACAGTTGTAATAATAGATGGCATCAATTTATAACTTATAAGGTTCAGTCCCAATTTTAAGAACACAGCCAGCAAATCACAAAAATACAGCTAATACAATCTACAGGCTCATTTTCAGCAAATATAAAGCTTATAGAATCAAGGATATTATGCAGATCATGTTTTACTCTGGAAATACACAGACAGATTTTTATACTTGGGACAAATTAATTACTATGAAAAAAGTGCATGTCTTTTGAACATACAATAAGGTTAGAATTACAAAGATCTGTGTTTTTCATGCATTTTGGAACTGGTTTTTTCTGTGAAGATGTAATAGAGCAGACAGGTTTCACCAGCAGATGTCTCTCGTTCTGCATTATCAAAATAAGCTTAATTTTAACCGACCTTCAGCAGAGGATTTTTTTCTCTTTCTTGTGGTTTGAGTAGGGAGAACAGAAAATAAAAATCAGAATGACCTTGGCTCAAATGCCAGTACTGGAGCAAATGGCAACTGTTTCTAAATTATCACATGACATATTGTCTAAATGGTGTTTGTATTCATCTAAAATTGCTGACATTTGAACTATGCTGTAATGTTTGCTTATTCACTCCAGCAGTATTTATCCTGGAGCTGTTTCTTTTCATTGTCTTTAGGCTTCATTTCTCTCTGAAAGATGATGAAGAAAACAACCAGATCATCTTGGATCTTGCTGTTTACAGGTCAGATCTTTTTTCCCAATAATTTTTGCCACTCATAAGATGTAATACACAGTTTTTCAATTATAGTGCTCTCTGTAATGGGGACTTTTCAAGAAGAAAACAAATAATGTAGTGGATAGTGGAACCAATCTCAAAACCTGGAAGGAAGTAAAGCTGAATAAGCCAAAGGCCCTTCAGACTGTTCTGTTAATCCTGAATGGACACTGTGTCTAATAATCCTTTTGGGAGCTGATGTTTTTCTGCAGCCCACAGGCAGGTGTCTTCCACACCTGTTCTCTTATACATATGTAAAATCTTTTCCATTCTTCCTTTGCAGATAAGGGCTCTAGGGAGTGGGGTTTTTGCTCATGCTTGGGCCCTAGAAGTGCTTCATTACTGTTCATGTGCTTCTAGTTAAATTCTTCTTCTCCCTGAGACAGACTGAGTAGGGTAGACTTGCCTTATTTTCCTTGATTAGTGAGGAGAGTCCATGGCTCATGCCTATTCTTGAAATGTACTAGAGCATTGCTTGGAAGAAATTTGGTTGAGTCAGGCAAAATCTGACGAGGAGGTAGTACATACACTGCTAAGCATTTCAATGACCTTTTCCATTCTTCAGGAAGGGGCTGGAAACCCAAAAGTTTATCTGTCCATAATAGAAACTTGTTACATAAAACTTGTACTAGTTTTATAGCACAAAAATATTATTCATGCCAGGTGTGCTTCCCTTGAAAGTCATTAATTTCCCTCAAAAGAGGTTTGCTCTATGTTTCTGACTTACAAGATACAGATCTTTTTCTGGAACCTCAGAAAATCTGTTCAGGTTCAATAAACTGCTGGATGTACTACAGAATCGCAGAATCATTTAGGTTGGAAAACACCTTCAAGGTCATTAAGTCCAGCCTTTGACTCATCATGACTTAGCCAACTACCCCACAGCACTAAGTGCCATGTACAGTCATTTCTTGAACACTTTGGGACCCTGGGTAGTCCAGATTTTAATAATCTGTGCTCACCTGTAAGAAATGCAGACTAAAATATTTGAAAAATTCACCTGTTAAGTAATGTTGTAAAAGAAAAGAAATGGGAAATACATGCTTGTGCATTCCCATGAGTCACATCAGGTGTCACATAGGGAAGAGCAGATATAAAACTGGAGCTTTTACAGGCCACAAATTTTGTTTGAAAGATTTAAAATTACTGTGTTTTCTGGGAGTAGAAAGTATATCTGTTCATTGTTTTCCAGCAAGTTCTGTACAAAAAAGGAGAATTTTTTGGGGAATCTGTTATAATTTTAGTAGTAAAACCTTCAGAAGGAAAAGTAGCAAATTATTTTCACAATTTAAAATATCATGTAGATTAATTTCATATTAATGTAGAACACTATACTAAGAGATGAAAGATGTTTTTGTTTTCTTCAAGGATTTTGAATTCTTTTAGTTATATAATAGCTGATGTCATGGACTTGATAGAATTTAGACATTATTATAAGTGACATTCACAAGAAGATCATGGGGTGTTTTCCCCCAGAACTTTAAATCCTAATAGTATTTTGGAGAATTTAATAACTGAAATTTAAGCCTGTGCTTTAGAAACTGTGACATTTTGAAAGAGCTATGTGGTCTATTGTAGATTGATTCATTTATTTCTATTTCATTTTGAAGACATTTGGACACTTCTTTACTTGATGTTGATGTGCAGCCAACTTACGTCCGAGTACTGGTGAAGGGAAAGGTTTGTGATTTCTTATACATTCATTTTTAAATCAAGAGTTAATGTTTGCCATAGTTATTCAGTGGACTCTGGATCTGACTTCTCTAAGTTACCAATCATTTGCATCTATGCAGAGAGAATGTTCTTTCAATACCAGCATTATTTTGAAACACACATAAACTGTGGAAGTCCTAACCAGAAGATGTACAAAGCCTGAAATAAAATTTCACTTTCCTTCTCTCCTCTGTTCTTATTCTCCCCACACAGTGTACCATAATTCACTTTAGAAGAGAGCTTCCTAGTTGCCCTAGGCTGGAACTTAGCAATTTCACAATCTGGAATTTATAGCTGACAGAAACCAATGGATGTATATTTTGGAAGGGCATTTAAAATGTCATTCCAGTTTTCTCTCTTCTTGGTGGTTTTAATTTTATCATCATTTTAGAAAAAAAATTCCAAGTACTTCCACAGTAAACCAAAATCCCTATTTTTAACTGAGCCAACTGCATAAACAAAACTTGAGAATTGATTTATGTTGAAATAGACTGGATAATCTTTCTCATTTAATTGCTAATATAAGTCTAGCATCATTTGTAACCTTCTTTAGAAATGCCACTTCAGGAATGGCAGCAGTTCAGGAACATACATCTGACTCTACTTGTAAGCAAAAGGTATTTAGCATAATTTATTAGGTTCAGTAATACCATACATAAAGTGAAAGCATTTACACCTGCAGTGTCCTTAAACTCAAAGGACGTGATAGTGGTGGCTTTGTATTTGTTTGGTCCATATAAAAGAAAGAAAAAAAATATTTTAGCATTATATACTTTAATTCCATTTTGTTTGGTAGCCTTTTCAGCTTGTGCTCCCTGAGGAAGTGAAGCCAGACAGCAGCTGTGCTAAAAGATCACAAACAACTGGCCATTTAGTTGTCACCATGCCAAAGGTATGTAAAACAGGAGACATCACACAAAGGTCCTTAAATGTGGTGAGTACTTTGGGAATGTCTCTGAGTTACAGGTAACATCTGGCTTGATAAAGATATGCAGTCTTGCCTTTCACATCAGGGCATATTTCCCAAGAAAAGGAACATTGCATAAAGACAATTTAATTGCAGAGCCAAGCCTTAGTATTTAAAATCCCTCTAAAGGAGCATAATGAAAATCAGTATTAATAGAAATTCGTATTTCCTTTACTTTAAACAAGATCAGCTTTTTATGTGCTAAAAGAGACTATGCAAAACATGCAGTATTATGCAAATGTCTAAGAAGGTAGAGTTTTTTAAATAATGAAAATAAATACATACCTACTTTCTTTTTTCCACTTCTGAAATAAGAAAAAATCAGTTTATCAAAATTTGTGTGACACACATGTGTATGAAGGTTACATATTTGTCCAAATAAAAGGATGATGCACTACTGTCATTTCTCATGTGTTTGGAAAAAGACTTGCTTTATGAATGAAGAGATCATTTTCCCTTCATGCTCTGCCTGGCTGGAAAGGATCCTGTGACCAGCTGTACAAACTACTGTGACCATAGAGCAGGAAGGTTGTGGCAGCATGGTGTTTCAACTGAAACTGCTTGGAGCAGACAGGGAGCTGGAAGTTCTGGGGAGGTGGAGTTCCAGAGATGAGAATGGATTGTATGGTGGGGTTCTGGATGCTGAGGGAGAAGTTAATCAACTTCAGCATCTTCTGCTGTTGCCTTGGGAGCATTGGGTTGCTTTTAAGGCCTCTGTAGGACATCTTGTACTTCTGGCTTCTGGAATATGGTAATCCTGCCCAGGGATAGTTACAGTGAAAAAACAATCTCTTGGTGCTCTAGCTCTTCTGGACTTTAGGAAATTTCTCTGGTGTGTAAGGGCAGGGTATGTATGTGAGTCCACCAGATATATCAAATGCATTTCTTTCTGAAGGAGGAAGCTATTTAGCTGAAATAGCTTCCCCTTCTATATGGGGTTATTTTTTTTTCTCTTCGTGCTCTGATTTAATTCTAACACTATGCATCTAGTAACTCTAACTTTTGTGGCTATGGCCTTCTATGTTCCCTTCTATAATCCAATCCCATACCATCTGTCTGTCCCTATGAGGACAGCCCCTCATGGAATCACAAACTCTCACTCTAGAATCAAACATGCATTTTTGCCAAAAGCTGCAAGAATACTGAAAATTGTACTTATTTGGTTTAGGTTTTCTGAATGTTCAAAATTCACTCAAATGAGAATTTATGTTTCCATAAATTTGTTTGAAAATGAGGCCTTGACATTTGTCATTTTGAATAGTGTAATTTTCAAATGTATATGATTTATTTTTGTTTAATAGTTACTTGTCTTTGCAGTTTTCTGTCCCATACCCTGCTTTTATTACTCATACATCTTGCTAGTCCCTTTGTGGATGATCAATGCCTTAGAAAATGTAAATATTTCCAAGTGTTTCTAGATATCTCTTAACTCTGGTGCCTACCCATAAAATCATACCTAAATCAGCAAAATGAATATTCTCTCTTCATACTGTGATTGAGAACTGCCTTTATTCCATTATTAACTTTATATTTAACCTACCTTGATATTTTAGCTACACCTACATATTTTGCCTAGCCTGAGGCTCTGGAGCATACTTCCTCTCAGAATATGTGATTCTCAGATATTTGTAAAACATGAGGAGAGAGAAGCACTATGGAATAACTGGGTAGATGTCCTCAGCTTGGACTTGGTTTGGTTAAAACTGCTTGAGTAACTTGGGGATGCATGAATGGAAAGCTGCATGTTGTCAGTGGATTCTGGGAAGCAGATTTTCAGAAAAGCACCTGGGAGTCTTGGTTGCCACATAGCCGAACATGTCAAAGAGCACCAGCTGTGTCCTGAGCAGCTTAAGAGCATTGCCAGCAGGTGGAGAGGGCCATCCTCCTCCTTGTTCAGCATTGGTGGGAGACACGTGGAGTGCAAGAGAGACATGGACCTGCTGGAGAGAATCCAGCAAAGGGCCACAAGGATGATCAAGGAACTGGGGCACCTCTCCTGTGAGGAAAGGCTGAGAGAGCTGGGACTGTCCAGCCTGGAGGAGAGAAGGCTCGAGGGGATCTCATCAATATACAGAAATACCCTAAAGGAAGGGTGCAAAGAGTCAGAGCCAGGCTCTTTTCAGTGGTGCCCAGTGACAGCCCCAGAGACAGTGGGCACAGACTCTAATGCAGGAGTTCCCTCTGAAGACCAGGAGACTCTGACTGTGAGGGTGACCAGGTGTCTGCACAGGTCACCCAGGGAGGCTGTGAATCCTCCATCCCTGGAGATGTTCTAAAGCCATCTGGACATGGTCCTGGGCAACTGGCTCAAGGGGCTTGAGCAGAGGGCTTGGATTAGATGATCTCCACAGGTCCTTGCCAATCTCCAGCATGCTGTGGTCCTGTGAACTTCATGGATTTACTGACCAAAGATGGATCTGTGTTACTTCACTGCAATTGCATGTAAAGGATACTAATCTATTGTTCACTGCTCTTTTTACAGTCACAGAATCTGTTCTCTTTCTCTAGGACTGAAATAGAGTGCTTATTTGAAATTTTTGGGGCATAGTTCCTCTTCAGATGATCTCAAGCCATACAAATTTTATCATTATGATTAATGGGATGTAATATAGGAAGAAAGGTAAATGAAAAATGATTGACAACAGGAAGGCCAATAGATATTTTTCTTGCAGAATATTGTGGCTGATTTTATCAATGCTTGAGAATACTGGTTCAAGATCAGCAACTTAATGGGAATTCCTCTTAGTAAAGTTAATAGGAAGACCAGAATACATTCCATTTCTTTCAGGCTGTATCAGTGACAAGACAAGCTTAATGACTATATTACACTGTATTTTATCCTTTTTGTTTCTAAAAAACAGTTATCAAAATAGTTTTTTTTTGCAGCTAGATAAATGGCCTAGCACATTGCTTACATAAGTGAAATGTCCACTAATCTAAAAATAGTCTCCTATAATAAGCTTCATGCAATAGTGTCCTAAAAATATCTCTCTCTTCTCAGTAACACAATAGAAATCTATCTGAATTCTAAGTGGTTTTCACTTGTTTTACTGATATTCTGATCAGGTTAATAAACCTTTCACCATTCATCTTCTAGCCTGTTTATAGTTCCCTAGTCTTTAAAAACAAACCCAAAACTTCTTTCCTTGCCTCTCTGATGAACTTGTCACATCACAGATGTTGGACATAGTAAATTCCACATGAAGTAAAAGAAAGGAATAATTTTCACATTCATTTCTGGGTACATATTTTTAACCATATTACATGCTACACAAGAAATCACCACAGAATGGGTGCCTAAGGCAGTGTTTACCAACACTTTTTGGAAGGTCATCAAAAGAAACTGAAGGACACAATGTTCAGTGAAATAATATAGTGACACTTTTAAAGTGTAGTGTTTATACTGCAATAATCCTTTGTAAGGAGATTTTACATGAGTAAGGTGTGGACAGTGACTACATTGTACATGCCTTGTGTTCTGGGAAAAATATTTGTGACATGAAACTTCTTCCAGTTTTGAACCTCTGTGCTTTGGCAGCATCATCTTTGCCGATGATGCAGGGAAATAAAAAACTGGAAGATTCTTTAATAGAATTTGACTAAAATTGGCATATTAAATAAATTTTTTCATAAAATGTCATCAGTAGATTACATCATCATTTTAATTGCTGCCTCAGTAAACGCATCAAACCCCAGTGTTATTAACAAGCAGGTTTTATTTAGGGTTTTGAGACCTTCTGTCATGTTTGAAAACTTTCTTTTTCTTAGTTTAGTGAGTCAGAGAGTAAAATTTGGACTTTTGATCAATTCTTTATTGTATTACCAGCCTCAAATGAATGCTGACAGCTTTTTATTGCCTGGGATTTCAAAAGAGATTAGAAATTTAAAGATCAATGAGATTTAGATTGCTTAATTAATCCAAAAATAGGAGTAGTGTGTATTATGCATGTCAGTTTTATTTTATAGAATTACTTCATATAATTCTTACTTATCTAGGTATGGTAAATGTGGTAATATTTCATTACCATCAAAGGCATGTGGAGACACAGCTCTGGAACCCTAGAAATCTAATAATCCTTCAGCATAAATGTGTTTCAGGGAAAATCTGTTTCCTCAAATTCCCATTGTAGAATAAGAAAGCCATTGTAGGAAAAAAAAGATGGACTGAAACTATGAATAAAAATATGGCTTTTGCATATTCCTTCTGTTTTCTCAAATATACTCCAGAGTTTTTTTTTAAAACATCTCTATCTAGAATCCTTTGATAGCGATCTCAAAAGGAGTGCATTTTCTGTTTTCTAATTAATCATAGAATCATAGGATATGCTGGGTTGGATGGAACCCATCAGGATCATCAAATCCAACTCTTGGCCCTGCACAGGACACCCCAAGAGTCACACCATGTGCCTGAGAGCATTGTTAAAGCTCTTGAACTCTTTCAGGTGTGGTGCTGTGACCACTCCTGGGGAGCCTGCTCCAGTGCCCAAACACCTTTTAGGTAAAGAACCTTTTCCTAATATCCAGTCTTAACCTCCTCTGGCACAACTCCAGGCATTCCCTTGGGTCCTGTCACTGGTCCCCTGAGAGAAGAGATCAGTGCCTGCCTGTCCTGTTCCTCTCATGAGGATGCTGAAGACCTCAGTGAAGCTTCCCCTCCATCTCCTCCAGGCTGAAGAGACCAAGTGACCTCAGCCACTCCTCATACAGCTTCTCCTCCACACCCTTCACCATCCTCATGGCCTCCTTTGGATGCTCTCTCATATCTTCATGTCTTTTTTATATTGTACTGCCCAAAACTGTACACTAAAATGTAAATATTAGAAATCATAGTATTAGTGTCATAAATATTAGTATCATAGAATAACTTTCAGAAAGCTTCATTATATTAATTTAGTCCATTTTTTTATATACCACAGGCTTCAAATTTCACATTGTTATCTTACTACTGAGGCCAAAGTAGGCAAATCCTAACCCTTCCCTAAGTGCCAAGGTCAGTTCTTGTCAGGGATGTATTTTCTTAGGAGTGCAGAATCAGCATGTTTCTCCACCATCCTTGATGGTGTGCTCTGAGGACAAAGGAAGAAGCACAAGTCTCAAGGGGATCAGCAGAATGAATCTCTGTTAAAAAAAAAAAAATATTTGAAAAGCGGGAAGGTAGAAAGAAACAAGGCTTCCTTTCTGTCATCAAAGCATATACAGAACCAGAGGGATTCAGCCTCTTCACACTGATTCCCAGAAACAGATGACTGAAGCTACAGACTGTCTTTATATAATTTGGGGTTCAGAATGGAGACTAAATTCACAGTGAAGGGCTTCTGGAACAGACTGCTCTCAAATCAGTTGGACTATGAAACAGTGAATAACATGAACTATTTGGTGTAGTTCCTGTTCTTCTGCCTTTCAGATGTTTCAGGGATGCCTCTCCCATGCTGTTGTTATGAAGGGAAAGAGATCCTTTTACAATGAGATACCCTTTTGTCAATAACACATCTTCCAAAAAATCATGGTGGATGTGTTTTCTTTAAGAAGGGGAATTCCTCTGGACTTTGAACCTCACTTTCTGTTTTAGCAAAGGAGCTGAAGGAGTTTGTGGTCACTTGTCATTTGAGTGAGGAGAAGTCCAGATTGCAGCTTTTAATAAAAAATGTCAGAACAAGTACTTGGACACCAGAACCAAAATGAAATCAGTAATGTGCATTATTAACATGGTGCTAAACAAGATGGTATATATTTAAACACAAGTAGATGTATATATTTAAAGACTCTTTTATGTATAATTATATAAATGTTTGACTGTGTTTCCATTCAGATAATTTGGTTTAACTTGCCTTATGTCTGTGTTTCATGCTCAGTGAAGAGTGGTAAAATGTAACAGAAAGAGTAAATGTCACAAGAGAAAATTTATGCAGACACAATTTTCTATTTTTGAAAGATTATTTAAATGCTTGCAAGCAAAAGTGTCAACTTTTATGAGAATTATGTTTTGTCTATTTTTATTTTAGGCTAAAGAAATAATCCTGGCTAAGCAAAAAGTTTCAGCTTCAATTAAACATTCTGACTGCAATACACAGCAAAAAGCCACAAGAAGGTAATTCCTTTTTATTTTCTGTATCAGGTTTTTTTTTTTTTTTTATCAGTGTGTTATTCTCATGCCAGAATATGTACTTCTTTTATGTTATTGTTGAAAATATGAAAATATTGATTAGTGTAGAGTAAAACTATGTCTGAAATTTTTAGATTAATAACCTGTCTGGTGCTGTTTATTAAAAAGTGATCTCCTTCAATAGCAGATCCAAACATCCACTTATTTTTGCCTATCAGTTTTTTTCCATCACCTCATTCAGGTTGTTAACTAGTAAATGCTAAAACAAAATCACCTACTGAGAATAGCCTCTGCAGAGCTCCTTGCTATGGAACTCAACTCTGGAAACCTTGTAGAAAACAATTATTTTGAATCTGTCTCATGAATGTATTTTCTTACTGTTATACAGGTTAATCTACTGCTTTTGTAAATAGCTTCTAAAAACAATTCTGTAAGGTATTGTAACCCAGATCCATCCTATCAAATGTGATGTCAACTTGAAATCTTGTAATTAATGACTGCCCAAAGCAAGTGAATATCAGTGATGCACTATTTTCTGGTTTTACCCTTAGCAAATGCTACTGTAGATAAACAGTGGGGTTCATGAACACTTGGCCTAAGTACAAACACCATGATAAATGTTTTAATCTTTCCTTTTCCTTTTGCTATAGCCAATGGTATTCATACCAGAATAAGATATTGTAACAACAAAGTCCCTTAAGCTGTTTATCCATTTACATTTGAAGTGTTGCACTTGTTTCCTTGTTTGATTTCATTGTGTTAAAAAGGCTAAGCAGTTAGTAAAAAATAGCATTTTGGATCTTGGCTGTTCTTGGTTTCAATATTTAGGACACTGGCAAAATGGTTCTGCAAGAGTAATTGGTTATTAATTCTACTTTTAGTTTTTTATTTCTAAGAAAAATCAGTCCTTAACTTCTTTTCTTGATGATCTGCCTTATGAGAATATGAGAGGGCACCTGCAGGAATTTGTTGAGGTTTCTAGTGAGCCCCAAGGACTGTACCCTTTCCTTGGGCAGAAGTCAATACAACAGTGCATCACTCTGATTACAGAGTATTTAAAATATTTTAGAAGGTCTAGGTCAAGTGGAAGATACTTACTCTCCATTATAATTGCAGACTCATGGAAGGAGTCAGGTGAAGTCCCTGGTGACTGGAAAAATGGAAATATTCCACCCATTTTTAAAAAGAGTAGGAAGAAGGATGCTAGAATTTGTTAGCTGACAGAATATCATCCTCACCTTTGGGGTTTCTACTCTGCCTGGGAATCATGGAACAGATCCCCCTAGAATCAATGTTGAGGCACACAGAGGACTGAGGGGTGGTTCAGGACAGCCAGCACAGCTCCACCAAGGACAAGGCCAGCTCAGTGACCTGCTGTGGCCAAATTGGTGTGTCAGTGAACAAGAGAACAGCTACAGCTGTCATCTGTCTGGATGTCTGTAAGGCCTTGGTCATGGTCCCCCACAACATCCTTCCCTCTAATGTGGTAACATGTGGATGTGATGGGTGGATGGTTCAGTGGATCAGGAATTGGTGGGATGGTTGTGTCCAGAGGAGAAAAGGCAATGTCTCAGTCTCTGGATGGAGATCACTGACAAGTGGTGTCCCTCAGGACATCACTTGCTCAAAGTCAAAGCCATGAAAAGGCATGGCATGCCATCTAGTGCAGGGACATGCCCCAAAGATTCCTCTATTGGTCCCCATTGAAACCGCAAGATTCCGTTTCCATTCCCGAAAGGAAATTTCATTTCCTTTCGGGAAGGGAAACGGAATCTTGCGAACACGAAAAGAAAGTCTAAGAAACACTCTGGAAAGGAGATAGGCTCAAATGAAATGCAATTGTAACAAAACAGAAAATCGGAAGATTTAGTGTCTCCAAAAAATCGTTTGTGAGGAAATGAGCTCACAGTGCAAAGGACCAAAACATGCCCAAACTATGCTCACAGATGTTGCAAAAGCAAGGTAAAAAGTCAAACAGGAAGACACAACTTGGATGGGAAGATATGAGGGACATGCCATGGATACTTTGGGAAAAAAACAATCAGAAAAAATCAGGGTTCTATCAGTTTCAGCGCAAAGGACAAAAACATGCCCAAACTATGCTCACAGAAGTTGCAAAAGTGGGGGGAAATGAAGGAGGAAGACATAACTTGAAGGAGAATATATTATGGACATTCCATGGATAATTTGAGAAAAAAAAAAAAAAAAATCAAAAAAATCTTGCCCACAGTCAAAGCCATCAAAAGCATATGCGATCAAGTGCAGGCGGCTGCAGCAAAATCTGCCTAAATCGATCCCCGCTGAATGCCAAAGCAAATAAGAAGGACTTACAAACACTCTGGAATGGAGATTCCATTCAAGCAATTGCAATTGGAGGAAAAAAAAAAAACAAATGTGGGAAATTTGGGAAATTTAGTGACTACAAGAATATGGACCGGGGTTCTATCAGTTGCAGTGCAAAGGACAAAAACATGCCCAAACTATGCTCACAGATGTTGTAAAAGCAAGGGAAAAAGTCAAACAGGAAGACACAACTTGGAGGGGAAGATATGAGGGACATGCCATGGATACTTTGGGAAAAAAAAAAATCAAAAATTCTTGCCCAAAGTCAAAGCCATCAAAAGCATATGCGATCAAGTGCAGGCACATGCAGTAAAGCCTGCCTAAATCGATCCCCGCTGAAGGCCAAAGCAAATAAGAAGGACTTACAAACACTCTGGAATGGAGATTCCATCGAAGCAATTGTAATTGGAGGAGAGAAAAAACAAATGTGGGAAATCTGGGAAATTTAGTGACTACGAGACAATGGACCAGGATTCTATCAGGTGCAGTTCAAAGGACCAAAACATGCCAAAATTAAGCTCACAGATGTTTCAAAAGCAGGGGGAAAATGAAGGAGGAAGATACAACTTGGTGGGGAAGATATTATGGACATGCCATGGATACATAGGAAAAAAAGAAAAAATCAAAAGTCTTGATCAAAGTCAAAGCCATGAAAAGGCATGCCATGCCATCTAATGCATTGACATGCCCCAAAGATTCCTCTATTGGTCCCCATTGAAACCGCAAGATTCCGTTTCCCTTCCCGAAAGGAAATGAAATTTCCTTTGCATGTCAAGCACACTGTCAGCATGTTTGTGGGTGCCTCCAGGCTGGGTGGTGCAGTTCACATTCCAGAAGGGGGGATGCCATCCAAAGGGATGTGGATGAGCTTGTGGGATGGGTTCATGTGAATGTCATGGGGTTTAACAAGGTCAAATATGGTTAATCAGCTCTGCTCTGGTTAATGTAGTATAAAAACATCATCTGCTTTTGCAATATGTCCCAATGCACTCGAAATGCAAGGTGGTGTATATGGGCTAGGACAGCCCCTGGTATAAATAAAGGCTTAGAACAGAAGGGATTGAGAAGAAGTTGAGGATACTGGTGAATGAAAACCTGGACATGAGAAGGCACTGTGCCTTTGCAGGCCAGAAATCCAACCATGTCCCGGGTGGCATCAAAAGCAGCATGGATAGCAGGCTGAGGGAGGGGATTCTCCCTCTCTGCTCTGCTTTCCTAGACCCCACCTGGAGTTCTGCATCCAGCTCTGGGATCCTTGGTAAAGACATGGATCTGCTGGAGCCAGTCTAGAGGAAGGCCACAAAAATTATCAGAGGACTGGAGCACCTCTCGTATGAGGAACGGCTGAGAGAGTCTGTGTTCTTCAGTCTGGAAGATAAGGCTTCAGGGAGACCTTCTAGGAGCCTTTCACTCTAAAAAGAATCTTGTAAAGGAGATGGGGACAGATTTCAAGGCATAAATGTCTTAAAGTAAAAGAGGGAAAATGTATAAGAAATAATTGTGTTAGGAGGGGAATGAAACACTGGCACCAGCTGTCCAGAGAGGTGATGGAGGCCCCACCCCTATAAACATTCAAGGTCAGGTTGAATGGGATTTACTTGAGGATGTGCCTTGCTCATTGCAGAGGGGTTGGACTGGATGACCTGTGAATTGCCCTTCAAACCCAAACCATTCTGTGAGTCTATTTTATGATTCTTCTTTGCAAAAAGAATGGTGTTTTCCCACAGAAATGCAGCTAAATCTTTAAATGCATTACAAGAAAATAAGTTAAAGAAACAATTTGTGGGCTAGGAAATTGGTTTTAGGGTTGTAGGTTCCTTAGAACTCTCTGCGTTTAGTTTTGGCTGCATAGTAAACATTTAAATAATAATGGGAGCATGGAGGTAATTATGTGAAATGGTGCCCTTTCCTGCCAGCTGATGAACTAGAGATATTCTGTGGCATAGTGAAATTCCAGAAATTTGTGTTTGATTTCTGTGCAGTTTTAATAATATGATTTCTGCAGATTTTGAGGGCTAAAATATTACAGGAATATGTACCACAAAAGTAGAAGTAGCAAAAGAGTCTTTGAATTACAGTTCTTTCTAAAAATAGCATGTTTTGACCTCTTTAGCTGAAAAGTCGCTGACTAGCCAGATGTTAAAAATTTGCTGAATTGTTGTCTCTTAGATTACAGAAGAACATTCATTACAGTGATTATACTTGACAGCTACAGATGTCTTAGCTAAATGCTGTCAGACATATAATCTGCCAAACTGTAATGCAGAGCTTTAAATCTCTTTAACTCTTGTTAGCTAGATTACATGATGATACTGTCATTACTTCTGCAATGTATGAGAGATTTCTTCTGTGACTGTGTACAAAACTGTATATGGAACCTTCAAAGAGGCAAGTTTCTGTAAAAGGAATTATGCTGATCTATAATATTCAGACTAATATAAAAATAATAGACCGATCTGTTCTATTTACAAAGCCTCCATTAATGCAGTAGCTGGGTGTGCCATTCCTTACTGGAACTGGCCTCACAGTTCAGCTGTATGATACCAAAGCTGAGATCTCCATAGATGCACAGAGGAAATTCAGAGGTAGGTAGAAACTGACTTTTCTGAAATTGTACTGGAAATCTTAAGAGCAACTGTTACATAAAGTCAACAATCCTTGTCTCATACCTTCAGCTTTAGACTATTCTTCCTTTAGCGTGTTGGAGAAGAAAAAAATTAAACACAAAATGTCTCTAAATGTAAACATACACACATTTGAGTTCCTCCAGTAATTAAATATTCTTAGGAATACAACTTTTTTTCTTTAATTTTTTGAGTTTTCTTCTTTTGCTTTTATTTTGTTTTTTATTACTGTAGATCTTTATATACAGAGAGGTTGAGAAATGTAGCCAGAGAATGGTTTGATTTGGAGAGGCAGAGGAATGGAGTGGCAACTTCTGCAGAGTTAAAAACCATCAGCAAGTTCTGATCTATACACATCTTTTTTACTGAAATAAGGAATGTAAGGTAGAGGTGATTCCTATCTTAGTAGTTCAGGCATTGCAAATCTGAGTGCCCTAAGTGTCTTCTCCCATCTTAGCTCTGCAGGAGTGCACTGAGTGACCAAGCCAGCACATGCTCTAGAGAATACCATGTAATATATTAGGTTGGAAATCTGACTTACATTCTACTGGAATTAGTTCTTAGTGGCAGTGAATAATGTTTGGCTTTTTGGGTTTTTTTTCATCTGAATTCTTAAGGAGAAAAAAAAAAAGAAAAATATGCTGCTGGATTGTCCACCTCTGTCTGCTGGTGAGCCCATAAATGCCTCTGAACAGTTTCAGATGAATTTCACTAATTGTGAGAGACATAAAATATATAAAATTACCTGTCATTTGTATTGAACTTGAGACTGAGAAAACTTGAATGGTTTTAATTACTGTATTGGATTTTAGTTCCAATCTTTTTCTAGCAAACATGCCATGGTAAGACTCATTAACAGAACTTCTTTTATGGTTTGCAGTTTCAGTGATAAACTGAAAGCATTACTTTACTTTTCTTGGAGAAGTAAAGTGCTGGAGAAGGTTTTAGTTGAGCTGTCTTTGCTTATTAACAAATAAAGAATAAAAGATTGATTATTTCAAATATTCTCTACAGCCATCTCACTTGAGATATAAGTGCTGGTGAATATGAAACATACTGCAAAGCTCTGTCTTACTAAATGACCCTGATTTAGCTTGGTTCATTTTGGTGGAGAAGACGTAAAGAAAAAATTTGTGGGAAAAATTGTAGATTGAAGAGTAAGAATCTTTCTTTGGGAGTGAGAAGTTCTAATTTGAATTCTTGAAGCAGTCCTTGTGAAGTGTCAGAATAATGCCTTTCCACAGAATAAATGGCTGAAAATCTCTCCCAGTCTTAAATTCCTACAACTTACACAGAGGGATGTGATGGGTTGGAAGGGAGAGAACTCTGTGTTGTGAAGAGAAATACAGTAGAACAAAATGAGTTATTTCCTCAGGATTGGGAAGGGAGGTAAGATGAGGTCAGAAACTGATTGGTGTTACAAACTGATGTGAAAGAGGTGCAAGAGGATTTATGGGATCTTTCAGAACCCAAATTCTCAGTGTCTATATCAAACACAAACATTTCAATGTGAAGAAAGACAAGTGTATCTCAAGAGTGGCCTGAATGACAGATAAGTAAATGTGTGAAAAGATCACAAATGGCAAGTCAGTTATCAGTTCTATTGAGATATAATGCCTTTGATAAATATCTGGGATTAGATCACAAATCTTGAGAGCAGAACAGTTTGCAGAATTAATAATTTCTGGTAATGAAATTTGCTATCTGTCATGAAGACATTGAGAACTTTTAGAATTCAAGTAATATTGTATGGGAAAGAGGAATCATAGGAACTGTAATTCAGTTGGCTTCTTAACCAGAAACTGTAGTCAGATATGACCAAGCAACATGTTAAAATGTTTTTTACTCACATTAATCTCGAAGGATGGAGTCATTTGCATTCTCATGGAGGCCTGGAGCTAATCAAAGTAGAGGGTGTACATCTCCATCATTTGACGAATTAGGAGAACAAAAGGTGGGGTTCCTCAGAAGGGATCTGAAAACTAATTTGCACACTGGCATCTGACAATCCTTAACTATAATAAAGGTGAGAAGGCTTCAGAAATGTGCCCTTCTGGAGGAAGCATTCTCGAGAGAACACTTCTGTTAGTTCCTGATCACTGCAGTCTGAAGTTATCTTTGGTTGTGCAGATTGGACAAGGACACAAGTCTGAGGACAGAGATGGACTTAAAAGTTGCTCTCTACCACTCCATAACTTTGAAAAAACTTTGCTAGAATAAAGTGTGATTTCAGTATATGTTTCCCAAATGTTTAAGGATTTCAAGTTTTTCTGACCAGTATAACAATGAAAGGAGAGAAAATAAAATTATATTATAGTCACATATACAAATTCAGAGTCAATTTGCATATTGCAGGTATTGGAGCATTTTTCTTGCTTGCAGACAAGAGCAGTTTAAAATTTAATATCTTGAAGTGATTATTCAAAAGAAGGAAAGGGATGGAACAGTGAAGTTGAAAATGTCACAATGGCTATAATTTTCTGTCTAATTTTCAAAAACATGGACATTAGTAATATACATATTCTCATATGTAAACAATATTCTGGGTAAACAATATTCTCAGTCTGATGAATCCTATTCATGAAATATATTTGCCTTTTAGAACACAATGGCCTAGATATCGTCAGCCTTTTCTTTATCAGAACATTTACCACTGTTTTGTTAGTTATTTTTCACTGTTGTTTTGTCCTTGAGAGATGCATCTGATTCTACCAGTATTCATGTCTTCTCACTGATTCTGAAGGCTCCAGTGACAGCTTCATTCCAGATTACACACATATACAGAGATTTAAAAGGTCTCTTAAACAATGAAAGAGGAATTGATTTTTCAGTTACTTAAAAAACTATAATTATTTGCTTAGATTACCTAGTAGATTTTTTCTAAGCTTATAATTTCAAAAATTAAGACCAGAGTATGACAAGTGTCCTATGTTCACCATCAGTTTTTACCACACCTAAATAAAGAACTGTCTTTCTCTAAGCTCTCAAATAAGATGTCATTCCATATACTGGAATCACTCTATTTTTTTATTCAAAAAAAGTATTTATTTGTACTTTGTCTAGGATGATATTGTTTTTTTTGTCCTGTTTCATTCACAGTGTTAAAAGATTTGAAAAAGTGCCTCTTCAAAGCAGTTGGTTGTGACTCCTAAACATCTTTATATTTATGTCCTGATACCAGAAAGGAAACTTTCAGTCACATGTCAATAACCATATATTCTGGATCAAAGATATGAGAAATCTCTAGCAATCTAAATTTTATTGAAATTCAGAAGTGACACAGGGAAATATAACTGTCAAGTAATTTAAATATCAAGTATGGGGATTAAAGACTGTGTAAATAAAAGTGTAAATTATCAAGAAATACCAAATTATCAGATATGCCGTATGTCACACACCAGATTGTTCAGCAGGCTGCTATTGATGCAAAACTTTCTTTTTTGTGGAGTCTTCCAATTTTAATTTATTAAAAGCCTAATCAAACTGTATGGAGGTAGAAATAGCCTTTCAAAGGGAAAAAACATCAGGAGGAAATAAAGGATTTAATTTATTTTTGTGTGGAGCTCTAGTGTTTGAACATAATTTTTTAGGTAGAGAACACTCAGCAGCAGGTAGCAGTGCCAAAAACTGTGAACTTCATCTAGTTTTAGACCTGAACTTGAAATAGTTTGCAAACACTGAGATTTTCAGGTATGTTCTCTAGCTGGTCCTTCAAAGAGTATTTTTGTTTCCATAACAGCTGTTGTACCATTGCTCATGGAAGAGCTTCAGCAACAAGATGATTTTTATTCTGTTAATTACATGGAAAAACTTGTTCTTCAAAAAATGTTCAGGTGGTTACCCTTGACCTCATCAATTCCCAGCCTCTTTTGCATGATTGCATAATGAGAGCAGCAGATCTGTGCTGTAGCTGCACTGGTTTCAGCCTGGCAGAGTCTTGCTGTCAGCCAGTTGTTGTATTGTGGTAGCTGGGGTAGCACTGGGGAGCTTTACTAAACACGTATAGAGTGTTTGATCATGTTCATGTAAGTACATGAAAACCACCTCCTTTGTGGAAAAATTCACTGTGCTTGATTCTCAGTCTTACCTGTTGTCTGTTGTTAACAGACTTTGAGATTACATGTGATGTTGCAAAATTGAGAATGCAATTTTGAGAATTGCATTTATGATGCAATAACCTTGTCATAGCTTGTTGATGTGGATTGTTACTTATGACACTCACTGTGAATTCAATTCTGGAATGCTGAAGTTTATTCTGCTACTAAGCAATAAGATATTCAAACTCCATTATTGTGTTTTCATGAATGACAATTTGTACAATTTTAGAGTCGTTGAACAAATGTGAGCTACCACTGCTAATTGAAATACTTCAATTTAAGGAAGTTCTTTTCTAGCATGTGATGGAGGCACAAGCTGAGCCTAATTTATTCTCATGTTTATGCTTTTTAGCTTTTTCTGAGGTGCTTAAGATTAGTGGTAAATGATTAATTTAAGGGTCTGCTCTCTTTGTGATCTCACCAACAGCTAATGATAAAGTGATTCCAAGTCACAGCACATTTTGTAAATTACACAGGAAACTAAAATGCCCTTTACTTTTGGGGAGATGAACATTTTTCAGCATGTTGCCACAAATGAACACTTTTTTGTTTCATTTAATAGTATAGTGCAATATCAGAAAAAAATCTAGCTTTTTAAATTGAAGAATTTTTAGGGTAAAGAAATAAAACTTTTCTTGTATTTGTTTTAATTACCCATAAAATTCTACTCGGAGTAATTTTTGCTTATGCTGCTATTTGGAAAAGATTTATGCAGGTTATTAAAGCATCTATCTTCTCTGGCTGTTTTCTTCTCAGAAAAAGTGATCAAATTATTCTTTTAGTACAAGAAAAACCTAGTGGCATAGAGTTGAAAGGGGTGGTTAGGCTGGTGACTGCCTCTTGTGGAGCTCCTGCTTTCCTCAGCTTGGCACAGAGGAGGAGGAGCCCTCCCGTGAGCCCCTCTGCATCTCTGCTTCAGTGGCACAGAGACCCTGCCCTAGTGAGGGCTGCGGTGTCTGCTCACATCTCCCACAGCCTTGATGGAGAAGCACTGGCACAATCTGGAAGCTGCCCTGCAAAACTCTCCCTGTTTTAACAACTAAAGATGGTGTATTTTCAGTTTAAAATCTTTTACTGTGCTTTATATTCGAATTTTCATTTTCTTTGTTGTCATCCATAAAATTCATTCTGTCACGCAGTGACTTTGCCTCCCCCTTGTTTGTTCTATTTCTAAGGAGCCTTTCTGATCTCCTGGGTAAACAATTTTCTCACATCTCTGAAGGATGAGGCACTGTCTTTTCTAATGCTGAGCTGGGAGCTGTGACTCAGTATAAAATGGAGTACAAAGATGTACAAATCATGTTCTAATTTGAAGAAATTAAACGTAATTGTACAATTAAATTTCCATTTTGCCATTTTTTCATGTAAACAGTCACAAATTGCATGAAAGCAGGTTAGATTTTTTCCATTTAATCACTGAGCTCCTCTCTTAGAAATAAACAGTGAGATTAAATGCTGCAAGACAGAGAGTATGTTTCAAATCTTTGATCATCATGTGATGTGGATAGGTTACCTTAATGAGTGGCCAGTACACATTTCTAAGTGTCATCTGAAAGAGTATCCTTAATAGCAATAGAATATGAAAATTGTGTTAAAACTCTGACTTTTCTTATAATTTAATTTATTTTTTAATAATAAAAACATGGTGAGGAGTCATGTTGCCAAAATACAAAAATTAGCTGATCAAGGCAGATAAGTTCCTAAAATTGTATTTTCTCTATAAATGCAAGTATTTCTGTTTTCCAAAGATGGACCAGTCACCTGGAAATTAATAGACAGTAAGTGGGAAGGAACTGTGCAAAAAGGAACAGAAAAAAAAAAAGAATAAAAAAACCAGTTGGATTTAAAAAAATCTTACATCAAAAGCCAGTGATTTGTACTGATACCAGCAGTCACCATGTTCTGATATAAAGGGAATTACAGCTATCTAAAATTAACTTTTGAAGTTGGAGACTAGTGATTCTTTTGTACAAAATCTTAGAGATTTTGTATTACTTTCATGTGTTTGCACTTAGGGTTTTTATTTAGCAATCAATTCTCAAGTTAGAAGAACTCTTAACTCTTAATTGGACTCAGTAACAACCCTCATACCATGTGTTTATAGGCAGGCACCCAAAATAGAACCAGAGAATCACATAATAAATTCAAAGAGTTCTCCTATATTTGACACTCAAATTATGTTTTTTTTCCATTTATTTCCCTCTTGTCTCAGGAGTGGACAAGTTGAGAAGTTGGAAGTGGATCCTAGTAAATATTCATTCCCTGATGTGACAAAGATAGTCCAAGAAAAGGAACGAACTGGACAGGGACCTATAAAGCTCCAACCACAGAAGGTTACTGAGGCTAAGAAGAGCTCCTATGATTTTGAAAATAATGAAGATGTTCCTCCCTTAATTTGAAACATTGTAAAATATCCCCTCTATAAGTAATGTGAATGCTTGTGTTGAATTCATGACCCCACGTATAAATAAAATAGAGCTGAAGTTGGGAATAACATTATATTTCCTATCAGTAACTTTTTATGCTGGTGTTTTCTGCTAGTTAGTTTTCTGTTAGTATATTGCTATATAAATTGTTTTTTCTAGATTGTTTACTTAGTAGCTCTGAAATTAGAATTGGGGCCTTATATCAGAGATTGTAATTTCTTCAAACAATTTACTGTCTGTGTTGAGAGATGACCCAATACTGTAGAAAAAGAGAAAAGGAAGGAATAAAGCACTTGTATCAAGAGTTATCATTTTTCTCATTAAACTAAGGATGGGAAAAATCTCTGTGTACTCCTTCAGTGTTTTCATTTTCATAACAGACAACAGTAGAAGAAAAGGGTATGGTTGGAGTGAGAGATATTGCTGTAATCTACCATTCATGACTCAATCTTCAGCATAATGCACAGCTCCTGGATTCTGGAGCTTTCCTAATAATCCCACTTCTTGAAGATTTTGGGAAAAAATAAAGAGAAACTTCAAGAAAAAAAGTAAGTTGAGTGACCTACATTACCTTGCTTATGCATTTGTAATTGTTTATAATGGAAGACTTCATTTGCAAGACAAAATACTTCAGATTAAAATCAGCTTTTGCTTTTAGTCAAGAGCAAGCAAGGTCAGGAAGAATCAAACAATATTTTCTGGTTAAAACTTGTTTTCATCCTCAAGATAGAAGATTAATGAGTTGCAGTATAACTGAACACTGTCTAAGCTCAGATAGTGCCCACAGTATCCTCAGCACCGTCACATTGACAACACAGCCTTTGAAAGTGTTGTGTCCCTAATTGTGAAAAACATCGTGCAAAAACCTCAGCAGTTTGAATGAAAATATTCCCATTGAACTCTGGGAATTTTTAGCCACTCTAAAGTGTTTTATAGTTCTTCACAGATGTTTAATGTTAGATAAAGATAAATAGTCTGTCTTAAAGTGCACTGAAGAGAAGCAGAAAATATCCATCAACTTAGGCTGATGGCTTGAACCGATGCATTTTCTTCGGTTGCAATTTGAAATGGATACAGGGTAAAAAAATGAAGTTTCATACTAATGCTGGATATACTAAAAGCTGAAAAGAAAATTTATATATCTCAAAGACATAAACCAAAGTTGAATATGGGCATTATCTGATGGACATCATATCATCTTGGATTTTTCTTTTGCACTGACTCAACTTTTCCAACCCCAGAATAAATTCTTCAATGATACAAGCCTCTGAGCCCTGAAACATATTTAATCAGCTCTGCTCTGGTTAATGGAGTATAAAAACATCAACTGCTTTTGCAATATGCCCAATTCACTAGAAATGCCTGACTTTGCCAGCTAATATGGACAAGACATATTAAATTTTATCTCTTGATCTCACTGAGTAGTAATATGCCCATAAGGTGAGCATGGATCATTTCTAGATTGCACATCAAGGTTCTGTATTTGAGGTGGCACAGGGTGTTCCTGCCCTGGGGGTGGCAGTGGGGCTGCAGGATCCTGGGGACAAACAGGTTCCAGCAAGGGCCAAAGGTGACAGCAGGACAGGAGGAGGAGCTGAGGAGGGACCCCAAGGGGAGCTGGAGGAGGAGGAGGGCAGAAGGGCTGCAGGCTCAGAAAGGGATCCCCCCTGGTAGCCCCAGAGAAATCCCCGTGGAACAGAGACCCCCTTGCAGCCCAGGGAGAGCCTGGGAATCCTAAAAGTTGGTGCTGTTTCATGAAACTGTGCAGCCCAACAGGTAAAGTAATTTTTACCAATCAGATGGACAATTTATGTTTTTATTCCTTTCATGCCTACTTCCTTTTGTTTCAGAAGTATGAGTTTTGCTGACCTTGGGATATATGAAGATAAAAGGCTCCACCACTTTTGTGAAGAGAAAAATCAGTAAATTTTGGCAGCAGATCCAAATTTTTTTAATTTCCTGTAATTTTATTGATTGCTCTGAGGATTTCCTGATGCTTCTAAGTGAACCTTTTACAGGATTTCCTCTTTTTCTTCACTGCTTATTTCTATAAATCTTGTAGGGACAGTCAACCTTTGAAACCTTCAGCCAATATGGGTGAACCTTGCAAGAGTTTCACACAGTTGTGGAAAACAGAGGTATCCATGCAGCCTGGTCTGGTAAGGTTATTTTATTTTTTCATAAAGAGATCTATAAAAATTTATCTATAATGACAAACCAAAGGATAACATGATTGTATCTTTCCCCATTCCAACTCAGTTCTCTTTTTCATCTGGTTTCATTGTGAATAGATACTGCTCTGCTTTTGGGGATAAAAAAAGTATTGAGCTACAATTACACCTCATAGGAAAATAAATGGTAGGTACCAAAACATTCTTCAAACTACTGAAGACAGAGTTGTTTCAAGGAGAGGTTGATCACAGAGGGACAAAGTGCACAAGCACAAGATGACACATCAAGAGCATAAACACAAAATTTCTGATTACTGCAATGTATTTTTGAGAAAAGATGACAAAAGAGGACAAAGGACATGCAGCCAGATAAAAAAAATCACACAACAAAGACAAAATATCCCCTGTATAGTGAAAATTAGAAGAAAACAAAAGGAATGAAAGATAGTCAGAGCCCCCACCAGAGAAAGGAAGACTGAGGAAGGAAACTCCAGCATTGTCCCCCACAGTTAAGGACATGGCAGCTGATCAAAGCCATTGTGCATCTGGAGCACAATTCTCATACTTAGAGGAGACAAAAAAAAAAGCTGCTTTTTGATTTGCCACTTGCTGCATTCTACCCCTGCAGACTCAGCAGTTGTACATACAGCATTATCTCTTACTATGTAATTGGGTTAAGCAGATTAAAATTCAGAAAGCACTGAGTGTGTGTTGTGATATTTCACCTCTAACTAGATGACTGGAGGAATTTTAGCAGCATGCAGTTGATGGATTTACTCATCATCCAGTAGACAGGAGATGGATGGGGTTAATGACAAATTCTAGCAGTACTGAGAGGAAAGATGTGTAACGCTTCAGGAATGCTCTTGGATTTGCCACAAAATCTTCCTCTTGTTCTAAAATTGGGATGGGATGGGATGTAAGTTTTAGATTTGCCATCAAAATGAGATTTTGTTGATGCACAAAACAGAAAGTGTCCATTTCCCTCCAGCACTAAATTGATTCATCTTGGTAGAAAAAAGCAACAGGAGAAGGGAATCTGTTACACTATGAGAGGATAAAGCTATCTTGCACTTCCAGTTACAGTTGTAGTGCAGAACAATGTGCAATAAAACAGCAAACTTGGTTCAAAACTACCAAAAAGTCTTTTAGTCTTAGATTTCTGAATATACTCAATAAGAGTATATTATATATGAGTAGCAGTACTGGACATGCAAAATATGCTTTCCCACTGCATATTTCACATGATAATTCCCATAAAGGGGAACTGGAAGCAAATACATTTTTTACTGGTTAATGTATATGAAAGAAAGATGTAGGGAGCCTGAGCATTAGTGTTTTTCTGAGCAGTTGCTAAAGACCAGGTGTTTGCTGTCAGTGCTGGGCTGAGTAACTTTACCCAAACCAAATCACAGCCTCACACAATGTTCAGGGTTGGAAGAGCCTGTGATGGTCATCTGGTCCAACTTCCCTGTTTAAACTGGAGCCTGTTGTCCAGGACCACATACAGATGGCTTTACAATATCTGCAGGGAGGGAGAATTCACAGACTCCCTGGGTGACATGTGCAGGCACCTGGTCACCCTCACAGTAAAAAAAAAGTTTCCTGATGTTCAGAGGGATCTCCCGTGTTCAGCCTGTGCCCACTGTCTCTGGTGCTGTCACTGGGCATCACCTCTTCACAGTTTAATTGCAAATTATTTGTGAATAAATGTGTTTCTTCTGTTGCAGAGCCATCTGTAGCATGCTGAAGTTTATTATTCTCATTTGCAGCACCTGAGCAATACTGACAGAACCAATTTTCTCCTTCCACCTCTGATACACCCAGGCAGAGTGAAAGCTCAATGAAGCTGAAATCTAAGAAAACAGCATATGAATTAACAGGGACAAAAGATATGACAATTTAGAAAACACAGCTTACTCAGAGTGACAGTTCATGTTTTACTTTTTAAAAAGCAGAAATGATAAAAGATATTATTAGTGCCAGAAGTGCTGCTCTTGGTTGCACTGTTGTGCACTGGACTATCTAATAATCAGGTGGGATCTCTCTGAGGCAGGTTTTGTACAAATTGTTCCTTCATCAAACATGTCACAGTCAAAACTCTGTGAGAGCCATAGAGTACATCAGTTCTGGAGACTGTTTACTGTGTTGGTTTCACAATCACCATGGATTATCTGAGCTAATTATAAAACAGACATTAGAAAGAACAGGGAAACAAGGAAATCATGTTAGACAGACTGGGCATAGGTTCTTCTGCCTTACAAACCCTACAAAAAACAGCAACCATTCCTTTACACAGAGCACAGAAATGTGAGCCACAGATCCATTTAAAGAAACTCCACAGCTCTTCATAGAGAAGCCCTGATGTGGTGGGAATTGGCCAGGGATCAGGAGTCTAAGCCCATTCCCTTAAGGAGATGGGACAGCACAGAACCAGCCCTCTGCTTTGCCTAGGTTTCAGCATAATAGTTTGCCCTTGGATGAGTTCAGATCGGCACAAAGTGTCAGTTTTCCCGTACAGGGCACTGTATGGAGGTGGTTCAACTTATAAATCACTTTTCTGATATTTGACAACAGCTTTTCTAGCACGATGCATAGGAAAATCATAAGAACCAGGTCCACACTGGGGGTTTTACTTCTGTTCCTGGAAATACAACTCTCATGTAGTACAGCCTGAATGTCTGGGCAAAAAAAAGATCTCAGAAGTTATAGCATGTATCATATAAACAGAAGCACTTAAAAAACCCACAGCTCTAAACAATAAACACCTTCCTCCTCAGAAACTTCATAGGAAATATGTGTATAGAAGAGCTGACTGGTGAACATTTGGCTAGAAAGACGCGACCTGTGCTTATGTTTTGACCCTTGTTTTTGTGCTCTTGCTGCTAACCATCTGCAAGTCTACCAGCAGCATAATTATGCCTGTTTGACAGTGTACATAAATTAGTGTTGGCTCCTCTGGTTTTACAACAAGGCAGGCAGCCATCTGACTTTTTAATTAGGATTTCACTGAGATTGATAATAAAGTTCCAATATGCTTCCATATTTAAAATGAAAGTGCATCATCAGTATAAAAATTTTCAAAGGGAAAGCACCCATGGAGATTTATCAGGCACCTATAAAGGGTAGCTGAAGTGAAACATGACATCAGCTACAGAAGAAATCCAAGCTGTCTGCTTTTTCTGCACCAAACTCCATTCTGCAGTGGAAATCCTCTAAGGGAATCAAGTCCATTTTTTTTTTCACTCTTTTTTTTTTTTAAATTTCCATGAACCTAAGACTCTGTACTGTGTTTCTGAATATTTAAAGATGCTGATATCCTGCACCATTTCCAGAACTTCCTTATGTGTGCTTCTGCTCAGTATCTAGTTACAGCTTCAGCTATTTAAATGCTTTAAAGTGTCACCCTTCCTTCTGTCTGTAGTAAAAGCTATATTCATCTCACTAAAATTATTTTTCAATATGCTAAATAAAAATGCTTGCCTTTTTAAATTTATGCCTACACTTTAGCTCAATCTGGTAATTCATGTGTGAAACTAAGTCACTGTCAAACATTCTTAAAACTTTTCCAAGTGTGCCTCCAGTGTAGCTCTAGAGTATCTTGGATAAATTAATTAATTTTTTTCAGTTTCTATCATACAAAACTTGAGTTTCAGTCTGAACATTCTCAAAAGTATCAAAGGCTCCTGTGACATGTTGTTATGCACCTATTGTTGTGAAGGTGTCACAGATTACTTGGTGCTAATGTGCTGGGGGGGGTTCAGGTAATTTCTCACACTTTATCAGCTGTGTTGAGATACATAATTACATGTCTGTGATCTGTAAAGCAAATTCTCCCTCTTTATCAGTGTTTGACACTGGATGCTTAACAACCTGGTTAATCAAAAACAGATTATACTGCTAGAATTAATGAGGCAATGAAAGGGTTTAATGACTGAGGGAAGCTTTTTAATGTCTGTTTCAAAGGGATTACTCCGTCTAATATTTGCTCATAAGTAGTAGAGAAATGTGTGGCATGGAAGTCACAGTTATCCAGACAAATGAATTTCTCTGGGTCAGCTCAAACCTGCTATCTCATCACTGAAAACCTCAAATCTAGTTCATGTTCTTTTGATAGACAAATTTCTTTTTTCTTTCCTCTTGTATTAATTCAGGATTCAGTGTAGAAGATTCAAGGACAGCTGGCAAAAATGACCATTTAAATCAGCTCAGGACTCAAGTAGGAGGGATTTTATTACTGGATATATCTGAACCACAAGAGTAAAGAAAATTACCACATGTGGTCAGAGACAGAGAATTCTGCCTATTAAATGAGCTGTGAAATTAGTTTAAGCAACTATTAGCTCTTGAAATACCAGATCTTGAATTTATCACTGGGATCTTGAAAAGAAAGATGCATAGTTTGGTCAGACAGACTGAGGTTCCAGGTTCCATTTGTCTGTAAAGACTTTATGTAGTATTCTTTGGCCTGGACTTTTACTCAGATTGGGAAAGAAAACCCCAGGTATTGCTCAGTCTGTCTGAGGAAGGAACAGCTGTGTGTGAACACAAGCGTGAATGTTCTCCCCATTTCTTGTCCTGCATAGTGTTCTCACTGCTTTTGCACCATGACACAGTGGGTCTGCTCAGGTGGTTCTAAAAATCTGTTCCCTGACATTGCAGAGAGGGGAACAACAAATGGAGACCTACTTCAAAACTGCCATCCAGTCTTGAACTAAGCCAGACTCCACCTGTCCATTTCCAGGCCATGAGAATGTGGGGCTGGTTTGTGTCTTTCATGCTCATTTTAGAGTTCTTGGTTAGAGTTCATAGGAGCTCTTATCATTTTTGCTAAAGGAATTGGAGTGAACAGCTTGATGTACAAACTAACTCTTAAATTCTGCATTTAGCATGGTTTATTGTCAAGATGATCCACAGGTGCCTTACTTCAGGACCTCATATATCATATCCTGCAGTTTCCCAGGAAGGGCTGAGCTCTACTGTTTTATCTCTACTCACTTCCTGAGGAGCCCTGAAAGCTTCCCAACTTCTGCTTAATTGGTGCTGAAATGATTGGTGAACTATGAGTCAAAACTGGGAAAATATATGCTCATCTTATGAGTGATCATATGAAGAATTTTGGATAAAGTGATAAGCCTCAATCACTCAATCCAGCAGTGGCAGAGATGAGAATATAATTCAGAAGCCTATCACTTGAGGGCAGGAGGCACAAATTCACCAATGAATTTTTTTTTGCCATTGCCCACAGCAGTAGGTGCAAGGGAGACCAGATGAAGCCAAGCCAGAAGCCCAATTGGCCCAAGATGTGCTTTGGTTCAAGCAGGACATTTCTGGGCCAGCAAATACAGGGAGTAACAATCTCCCACTGCTCTGGAGGGCTGTGTGTGGCTGCCCCATCACACCTGCTAACCCTTGAGGCAGGCAGGTTCTCTTCCACACTCCAACCCAGTCCAGCCCCTTCCTCTCATTCTGGGAGAGGCAAAATTCAATTTTGCACACCCTGCTGGGAAGACTTGACCATGATCTGTACAAGAAATTTTGAAAAGAGAGATCCTTCCCTGACACAATCTCAGACAGCAGCTAGAGGAAAGTCTGACCTAGGGGGCTGCCATGCAATTATCTTGGATGGAACACTCCTCTGGGAACCTCTGTTGCTGTTATTTCACACTAACTATGCTTATAAACCTCCATCCTTTATCCTGTGTCTACAAGCTTTAATTATGCATCCTGTAAATATTGGCCTTAGTTTATTTTAGGCCTATCAACATATCCTTGGGGATTCCCAGTTCCTTTGATTCAGCCTGTTGTTTTCCTCAGAACCTTTTCTACTTCTGTCACATCCAGGACAGAGTGGGGCAGAATCAAAGTGCTTGCCCTGTGGTTTTACACAGCACCATGTTATCTCTCACTTTCCTACAGATTCCTAATGGTCTCTTATCTTTTGAATGCTGCCAAGCACTGTGCCCACATATTTATGAAACTGCCTGCAGGGAGGTCAGGTTTTATTTCCCGAGTTTCAATAGCTAGACAAGAACCTGCCACTGTGTACTGACAGATCAAGAAGGTTTAGGTAGAGTTATCTTCCCCTTTGTATTAGGAGATATTGAGCTATTGTTTCCTTCAGTCACTCAACTCCTTGGGATTTTCAGACATTTTTGTGCTCTTCTCAGGCAGTCTGAGATATGATTCCTGCAAGCCATTTTATCACCTCAAAATTTATTTTAGCAAATACTATCATCTCATTGTTCATCTCTTTTTCTGGACTGTTTGAGAAGGTGTTGAGCAGCTCAACTTTGAGCCTAGGTCTCTCTAGGGATCCACAGATAATCCTCCATTGTGAAAACTCTTTATTTTTACTCTGTTGCCTGTCTTTAAGAAATTCTTTATCCTTGAGCTGACCTTTCTTTTTATGCCATGACAGCTTAATTCCTTTTCCTAATCTTTCAACCTTGTCAGAAGCTTTCTGAAAAAATGGATGCCTTCTATCAACTAGAACATCCTTTTCCATAGGCTCAGTAAAAGTATTTCTATTTGAGTTGAAATATTGACAGTAAAACTTTCAAATGACTGGCTATTTCAATTGCTTTTGTATTTAGTATCTAGTCTGAGATGCCTTTGGAGGGCAATGATTTTCCACTTTTTCAGTAAGTGATCAGACCCTATCTTTCATCATTTCCTTGGATTAATTTAAACTTGAACTCACCAGTTCTTGCTTAAAAACTTGGTTTGGATATGTGGAAATATATAAACAGAAAGTAGAATACAGCAGAATTTCTGATTTATGCTGGACAGGGACTGGTCACAAAACACAAAAGCAAGAATTTCGAGAACATGTCTTCAAAAAACACAAAATACTTTCTTACTTCCCATGCAGTATTTATCGAGTCAGATGAGGTAAATGCACAAGATTTATTTCCCAGAAGGCAGATGAGATGAAAATGTTGCTCGATTGATAAATGACACAAAACTCGGATAAGTTTTGTGGGTGCTTTATTAAGGGCCCGGGGAACTGGGGGACTCACGTCTCAAAATCTCAGCTCTCGAATTCACGTATGGGTGCTTCTCTCTTATACATGCGATTCACAACAAAGTCTCTAAGGAACAGTTTCTCCGTTCTCTTTGCTTAGCTTCTAAGGAACAGTTCTCCGTTCTCCTTGCTTAGTCACAGACTCTTTGTGATACATTCTTTGGTTCACAAACAAGATCATTAATCTTCTGCTTATCTTATTCTAAGAGCATTGTATGCTGCCTCTAGACAGGTTAGCATTCTTACTTTCTTGCACTAGTTTAATTATTTATTAAATCTTTAAGACTACCTGCTAGGTTACACACAAAACTCAACACACTTTTCAACGGCTACAAAACTGCTTTTTAACAAACCAGTTCACACACAACTCACTATAATTAAATATTTTGCTAAATTTCATTTCTTTTCCAACATTTCTTCTCTTTTGAGCATCTTTCAGTCTTGCTGCAAGGATGCTCAATCAACAGTATTGACAGTAACATCTTCATAACGAGGTGGGGAATGTTCTTCATTCTGCTGCCCACGGGTCATCGCCTTTAGCAACCGGAGAGATTGCCTCTTTTCTTTTTCGATCACACTTAAGAGGCATCTATATACAATCTATATAGTTACTAGAAATACTAAAAACATTAGTACATACTGTATAGCAGACGTAATCTAGCCAGACAGGTGAAGCTCCAAAGAATCAAATACTGCTCTTATCCATTTATGCTGTGCTTCCTTTTCAATTTCTTTGGTTTTTGTTTCTACTTCTGCCAGTTGAGAAATATCTTTTTCAACTTCAAGTGTAACATTTGGAATGTGTACACAGCAATGATCTATTCTCTTACTCAGGTAACTACAAACTCCATGTTCCTTTAACAGTAGCAAATCTAATGCCATTCTGTTTTGTAGGGTCATTCTTGATGTAGCTTGCAATTGCAAATTTAGATCTTTAAATCTCTTCTTAGTAGCTGCTGCTAACCTTTCTGTCTGTCTTAACAAATTGTTGAGCATTTCTCTGTTTCGATATGTCGCTACTGGAGGGAATAATGACTTTAATATCTATCTAAATTGCACTCTTGAGCCAGGTTCATGCCACTGCTCCTCTAGGGATTCTTCTCTCTTTCTGAGTCTTTTCTTTTGGATCAATCTGTTCTGTTTCTAGTATGGACACAATGTGGGAACTTCTAGGGTGATTTGTGTTACTGATCTATCTAGAGGTAAATGTGTGGTCCACTGTCTGTGTCTCAACACCTAGACTAGATTTCTAGGGCTATGCACAGTAGTATATCTGCAATCTATAGGTCTATCTATGGACTCTCTGCTAACTGTGTGATCATACTCCCTACACTCGCATCTCCACTTTAATGCTATTTTTACTAGTACTAATCTAATTCAGTTTTTTGGTGTATCACATGTAAAAACTTCAGTACAATTCTAATCTTCTTTCTGCGGTCTGAACTCTCGGGAAGATGTAGACGTGATAAGGGCCCTATAATGTGACTGATTCTTTACTCTTGACTATTGGATGCACCATTGTACTTCTCCAAGGTAATTATAGTGTTCCAAAACACTAGGTCTTCATAATGTCTTCTAAATATTCTAGGTGTCAAAATTCTGTGTGACATTCTGACAACTCATCTCATTTTGTTGGGATTTCGTTCTATTGTATCATTAACTTCTCGTCTACTCTTACTGTGTCTCTGTAAGGATAACATCATTCTGTCATGCTTCTACTATGCATTTCTTATTCTAGGATTAGTGACACTCGACTACCTACAACTTTTGTCTTCTTTTCTCCACTAATTGGTCTCGTCTTCTATTCTGTCTCAGGTCAGTTCTCTATTTTGCTTCTACCATTTGACCCAAAGGTTCTTTTGATATCTTGATCTTACTAGGAAGGAACAATTTATTCTGAGAGGTGGCCCATCTCACATGTCTACTGCCATTGATACTGGATTAACTTTTATGTTTTCAGCACAATCTTCTGTCTATGGCAAAACCCTCATACTCACTCTTTTGTAATCAAAACTATCTCGTATTTTGACTAAACATGTATATTCTCTCGTATCGTTTGTGGTTACTTTGGTAAGATTCAGTACCGTGTTTCTTTGTTGTTTATCTTGATCTCAACTGACTCTTATCTTGCTTCGGCTTCTTTCAGCCTCCCGTTGCCATATTGCAATAACTTCACCGGCCTCAACTCTCTGGCTGTCAAAGATAACACAAGTTAATTGAACATTTATCTTTTCTATGACTGTAACTTTTGTTTCTTCAACTTGTACTAGAGTAGACTTTTGAACGGGTAATAGTCTCATGATCACTAGCAGTAATATAATTAAGAAGGCGGCTTTGCGCGGAAGATCATCCGGGTTTGAGACACTATCTGGGTTTCTTACTGGAACGGTGCCTTCTTTACTTTGGTGTAATGGATCTAAGCATCTATCTCCTGGACCTTCACCGCCGTGTAGGTCGTCATCATCACCTGGTGGGGTCCGCTCTATGATTCTCGTAGCGGATCCGTGATCTACTTCTTGACGTACACTTGGTCTCTAGGCTGGATGTCGTGGACAGAATTCTCCAGCGTGAGCGGTCTATTCTACTGTAACGTATTTCTTAAAGAATTCAAGATCTTATTAAGTGACATAACATACTCTGCAATCGCCTGGTCCCCACTCACATGTACTTCTCCTTTTAATACAGTTGCATGATATGGTTTGCCATATAATATCTCATATGGACTTACGCCTACTTTTTCTTTTGGTTTAATTCGAATCTTGAGTAGGGCCAAAGGCAAAGCTTGAGGCCAGTGCAGTTTATCTTCTTGGCAAATCTTTTTGATTTGTCTTTTCAGGGTTTGATTCATCCTTTCTACTTGCCTACTAGACTGAGGTCTCTAGGGGGTATGCAAATTCTAGGTTATATCTAACATTCGTGCTAATTCTTGCACTACTCCGGCTATAAAATGTGGACTCCTATCTGATGACAATCTTAAAGGTACTCTAAATCTTGGTATTATTTCTTTTAACAAGGTTTTTACTACTTCTTTAGCCTGATTAGTTCTACATGGAAAAGCTTCCGGCCACTCTGAGAATGTACATACGTACACTAACAAGTATCTGTATCCTTGTGCCCTAGGCAATTCAGAAAAATCAACTTGCCAGTAATCTCCTGGTTGTGGCTCGACTTGCAACTTTCTCATTTGTATTTGTCTCCTAACTACTGGATTATTTTTCAAACATACTGGGCACATTGCATTAACTCTTTTTGCCATTGTTAACATCTGATTAGAGATTATCTCATTCTTCAAAAATTTTACCAATACTTCTGCCTCCCAATGACATTTATTATGTTCTGATTCTAAAATAAATTTCATTATGCGGGTAGGTACTACTATTTGTCTCATTGGTGTAACGTACTACTTAAGTTGATTCTTCTGTGCTTCTAGCAAGTTTATTAGTTTTCTATCTTCTATTGAATATTTGGGCTCTTGATTCAGGTATGGGGTAGCCGGATTTGTTCTTACTGGTACCAATGCTATTTGAGTCCATACTTCTCGTGCCACTTGCCGAGCTGTAACATCAGCAAATCGATTTCTTCTGTAAACGTTTCTTTCTGCAGTCTGATGTCTTCTAACATGCATTACTGCAACTGCTTTGGGACTGTGTACTGCATCTAGTAGCTGTAGCACTTCTTCTCGGTGCTTGATGTTGGTTCCCTGTGAATTCAAAAGCCTTCTTTCTTTCCACAACGCCCCATGTACATGAACCACACTAAAGGCATATTTAGAATCTGTCTAGATATTAACCCTTTTGTCTTTGCTCAAATACAGGGCTCTGGTGAGTCTAATCACCTCTGCCTTCTGGGCCGAAGTTCCAGGTAACAAAGCCTTTGCTTCTATTACTCGATCTAATGTTACCACTGCATACCCGGCATAGCGAGTCTCATTCTCGACAAAACTGGATCTATCAGTGTATAGTTCTCATTCAGGTTCTTCTAATGGTTCATCTTTTAGGTCGGGTCTGCTGGCATATACTTGTTCAATTACCTCTACGCAATCATGCACCAGTCCCTCAGCTTCCTGGTCACTGCGTAAAAACTCTGCTGGATTAACATGATTAGTAGTCCTTATTTCAATATCATCTTGTTCTCTCAGGATGGCTTGGTATTGCAACATTCGACTGGATGATAGCCAGTGACTCCTCTTTTGCTCCAAAACGGCTATGACCATATGGGGAACAAACACTTTCATTTTTGCCCCTAAAGTCAATTTCTGGGCCTCTTGAATAAGAATTATTGTTGCCGCCACGGCTCGTAAACACGAGGGCCACCCGGAACTTACTGAATCTAGTTGTTTAGAGAAGTATCTCACAGGCCTCTTCTAGGATCTCACCTTCTGGGTGAGGACTCCCAATGCCAGTTTTTGCCTCTCATTCACGTACAACTGGAATTCTTTGGTCACGTCAGGGAGTCTTAGGGCTGGGGCCTCTTTTAATGCCTGCTTCAATTCCTGGAAGGCCTTCTTTTGCTGTGTTGTCTACTCTAACCGATGCTGCTTCAAGGCCTCATAAAGTGGCTTGGCTAGGAGACCGAAATTCATGATCTACAGTCGACACCATCTCACCATTCTTAGAAAAGATCTCAATTCCTGATGGTTACGAGGCAAAGGAATAGCACATATTGCCTCTATTCGGTTTACTCCCAAACGTCTCTGCCCTTGTGTGATCTCACAACCGAGGTAAATAACGCTATTTTTGACTAATTGAGCTTTTTCTTTAGAAACCCGATACTCTGCTTGGCCAAGCATGTTGAGTAATTTAATTGTTAATTCCACGCACATTTCTTTTTCTTTAGTAGCCAGAAAAATGTCGTCTACGTACTGCAGGACTACATACAAGGATGGGGATATTGTTACTTGGGTTATCTTCTATTCTTCTAGCTCCTTGACCAGTTGGTTTCCAAAAATAGTAGGGGAGCATTTAAATCTCTGTGGGAGTCTCGTCTACATGAGCTGCTTCTTTCTCCCAAAATCAGGACTCTCTCACTCGAAGGCAAAATATTTCTTACTCTCTACTGCCAGTGGGATGCAGAAGAAGGCATCTTTAAGGTCAATCACTGAGAACCATTTAAACTCTTCTGATACAGATGTTAACAAAGTATAAGGATTAGCAACAACTGGATGTATGTCTTTCACTATTTCATTAATAGCCCTTAAGTCTTGTACTAAACGGTACTTACCATTAGGTTTCTTTACTGGAAAAATTGGAGTATTATACTCTGATTCACATTCTTGTAATATTCCTTGAGCCAAAAATTTTTTAATTAACGGGGCTACTCCCCTCCTTGCCTCAAGCTTCAAGGGGTATTGCTTTATCTTCACTGGTCGGGCCCCTTCTTTTAGTTCCACTTTTACTGGCTGCGCAGCTTTAGATTTTCCGGGGACCTTTGACTCCCATACTCAAGGTACTACAGCCTGCTCAATTTCTTCTGGAATAGGAGAGGCATCTACTTCCTTGATTACAAAAATACCTGCTATTTGTTCCTCAGGTATTTCCAATTTCACCCTTCTTCCTTCAAATATTATTTTCACATTAAGTCGGGACAACAGGTCTCTGCTAAGAAGGGGTGTGGGGCAGTTTGGCATATACAAAAATTGGTGATCTAATTCCTTCTCTTCGAACCTAAGATTTAAAGGTTGTAAAAATGGTTGTTCCTCTAGTTTCCCTGTTGCTCCTACCACCTGTACCGTTGTGTCACTCAAAGGTCTCAATCGTCTATTGAGTACAGAATAAGTAGCTCCAGTGTCTACCATAAATTCTTGATCTTTTCTATCTATTTCTAAAACTACTCTTAAATCTTTTTCTAGTCAGCTTTGATTCTGATAGTTTCTCAAAACTAGTGCTTGAGCGACTTCTGCTGGTCTTCCCGTGAATCTTCCCACAGGGGCATTTCTCACTGGGGCTGTCCTTAATCCCATGTTTCCCATGCCCATACCTCTAACCGGGCATTCATTTTTCCAGTGTCTCAATTGTCGGCAAAACGCACACTGGTTTGGATCTAACTTCTCCATGTTAGGTACAAACCTAAATCCTCCCCGACCTCTTGGCAACTCCCTCTGTCCGTGATTAGCTCCTCCCCGACTTCGACTCCTAATGGGTCTTCTTCCTGCCCCTGCCTGTTGCATTACAGCCAGAATACTAGCTTGTTGTCTTTTTGCAGTTTCTTTTTCTCTGTTGTTGTATACCTTTTACGCTACTTCTAGCATTTTATCTAAACTTCTAGTATCCTCTCCTTCCAGCTTTTGTAACTTTTTCCTAATATCCTCTTGTGATTGCCCCATAAACAACAATGCCAACTGAAGTTTTCTTGATTGATCCTCTACATCTAAATTAGTAAACTTCTGAGCCATGTCTTTTAATCGTTCTAAAAAGGCAGACGGAGACTCATTCTTGTCCTGCTTGACCGAATACAACTTAGACTAGTTCATAGTCTTAGGTATTCCTGTCCTAATTCTTTTTACCAACAATTCCTGATATCGTTTTACAGCCCTTATTCTTCTCGTAGAGTTTGGGTCTCACTTAGGTTCCTCACTTGGTACCAATTCATCAACTGTCTCATTTAGTTGTCTCAACCGAATTTCTTCACGAGCCTTTTCTCTAGTGGCTCTAATAACCATTTCCTTTTCCGTGGAATCCATTATAGTATCTAATAATACCTGTAAATCATTCCAGTCCGGATTCTGAGTCTTTATCACCATTTTAACCACCCTTGCTACTCTTTCAGGATCCTCCCGATAACTCCCTGCTGATTGCTTCTATATTACCAAATCCCCGGGGGAGAAAGGCACCTTTATAAGTATTCTTTCTCCCTGTGGTCCCACAGCTTCTCTCAACGGCGCAATTAAATGTGGCCCCTTCTGCCCCTTCCTTCCCTTGCGCGTCCGCCCTGCTAACGGAGTTCTTTTAACACACTCACTCTTTTCACCATCACCACTATCACTATCACTCTCACTAGATCTCGTTTTTATAGCAATATCTGCAGAGGGAGAAGGGGGCACATTAGGAGCAACCGGAACCCTTGGAGGTGCTATACAATAAGACAAATCTTCCTCGACTGAAGGATACAAATTACGCTCCTTTCTTTCTTTACATCCCACACACTCCCTTTCATCATTCACTTCTAAAACTAAAATACTACATTCTTTTTGCCATTCTTCTTTCTGATATAAAACGAAAAACAAATCTAAATATGGTATTTCATCTCATTTCTCATTCCTCCTTAAAAATTGCATCAAAGATTCTATTATCTCCAATTCCAGTGTACCGTTCACCGGCCATCTCGCTTCCCCAATCTCATATTCAGGCCACCAATGATTACAATAATCTATCATTTTGCTTTTATCTAATTCTTGATAATACTCTTCACTTTTCTACCGTTTCAATATACAACCTAATGGTGTATTTCCAGGTATTTTACCATTGGCTTGCACTAAGGTTTTAAAAGTTTTAAAAGACATCATATTACAACGCTTAATTCCACTATTAATCCCAATAAACCAATATACCTTAAACCAATATACCTTCTCGCCGTCCTTCCCTAAAACAAACAGGAGGCGAGTTCTGGTCCTGCGTCCTTAGACGTCTTATGGCCGGAGCCTAGGCTTTTTTACCAACCACCAAATCTAAATCCAATTATCACCTTTTTCCAATATAAAGCACCTTCGGGCTTACCTTAATGCAGTTTGTCCGACAGGCGCGGGGGGTCGGGCACGACTGATGACTCCCCGAGAAGTGCTCGGTGCCGGCTTGGAGTGGATCGGGACGCGAACCGCCCCAGCAGCCCTCGGAGTCCTGCCGCGGTCGCCAGAAAACTGTTGCTCGATTGATAAATGACACAAAACTCGGATAAGTTTTGTGGGTGCTTTATTAAGGGCCCGGGGAACTGGGGGACTCACGTCTCAAAATCTCAGCCCCCGAATTCACGTATGGGTGCTTCCCTCTTATACATGCGATTCACAACAAAGTCTCCAAGGAACAGTTTCCCCGTTCCCCTTGCCTAGCCTCCAAGGAACAGTTCCCCGTTCCCCTTGCTTAGTCACAGACCCCTTGTGATACATTCCTTGGTTCACAAACAAGATCATTAATCCTCTGCTTATCTTATTCTAAGAGCATTGTATGCTGCCTCTAGACAGGTTAGCATTCTTACTTTCTTGCACTAGTTTAATTATTTATTAAATCCCTAAGACTACCTGCTAGGTTACACACAAAACTCAACACACTTTTCAACGGCTACAAAACTGCTTTTTAACAAACCAGTTCACACACAACTCACTATAATTAAATATTTTGCTAAATTTCATTTCTTTTCCAACAAAAAAAGACACCACCACTTGCAGATAAAGCAGAGGAGAGAGTGTCTTTCCTTCTTCTGGACTGGAGGTGAGGAGAAAGGAGAACATGCTGAGATGCCAAAGGCACTAAGTACAAAAATCCCTTCAAGCATTTTTGTCTATGTCGCCTCTTAAGAGTAAATTGTTGGGACTTCCTCATTTCCACTTCAATCTGGCTGTACAATGTATTTCAAAAATGTCATTTTCAATTGAAAGGTCACTCCAGCAGAGAAGTTCTCCAATAATTACAGGTACACATTTTTACTTTTACCTTTAGGAGCCCATATTCAAATTATTTTAAAATTATTTTTTAAAGCAAATAAACTCTTATTTTACACTGGAACTGGAAAGAGCTGAATGTTCTTGTTCCCTTTAGACTTGAAAGAACTTAAAATTTGCATGTCAATACTCTTTGGTAGATGCACCTTTACATAATTTGCATGCCTTTGACTGCATGACAATTAACAGATTAGTATCTGCATATAATATATCTTTCTGGGAAATGGTAAGAGGGCAGTGAGAAGCTCTGCAATATTCAACATATTCATTGGCATTTCAGGGTGAAGCAATTACAGTGTCTCCAATAAATTTATTACTGCACTCTGTCAGAAGATTCAGACCTTGGCAGTTTAACCTTGATTATTCTGATAGTGTGGTATAGAAATATGGCAGACAATAAAAAATGCAGGAGTTGTTTAGATCTTAGTCAAGAAACTCATTGTGAATTCCATTGTAAAGAATTTTGGAGTGAAGCATGACTTGGGAGTTTAAAAATAGCTTTTAAAATGGCAAATACATCAGTGAACCTGAGAACATCAGTCAGGAGAAAGAGTTGTGGTCTGAATAGAGGAGATGAAAAATTCTTTCACTAAATCCTTGTGAACTTGAGTGATTCTTATTGGTCTCCTCCTTTGTTCTGGCATTTCAACACCAGACAGACAGAGAAATTCAGCTGCACTCCTTGCATAGATGTTGAATCCTTGGAAACAAGGTCTCACATGAATTTTGGCAGAACTTATGCATATAAATCCATTGATGCACCCCTAAGGTTGTATGTGTCAAACCCCACACAAGTGGGATGAGAAGAATAGAATAGGATAGGATAGGATAGGATAGAGTAGAACAGAAATGAATAGAACAGAACAGAGCAGACTGGTTCGGCTGCAAGAACCATTTAGTCCAACTGCCCAATGAATTCAGGGCTCACCAAAATTTAAAGCATGTTGTGAAGGGCATTGTCCAAATGCCTCTTAAACAGTGACAGGCTTAGATATTGATCACCTCTCTAGAAAGCCTGTTCAAGTCTTTGATCCTCTCAGTAAAGAAATCCATCTTCTCAATGTCCTTTCTGACCTCCTTGACACAACTTGAACCCTTCCCATGGATCCTGTCACTTGGATCCCAGGGAGAAGAGCTCATCCCTCCCCCTCGCCTTCACTCCATCCAGAAGCTGTTGGAGAGCAATGAGGTTTCCCCTCAGCCTTCTCCAAACCAGACAAGCCCAGAGCCCTCACCCTCTCCTCACAGGATGTGCCTTGCAGCCCTTTCACCAGCTTTCTCTGTGTGCAAGAGACTCTTCATTCTATTTCACAAATTTGCTTGAATTGAGGACAGCAGCTCTACTCTGTGACAGTGCAGATAAACAAAGTCCATCCTGATGAAGAACATCCAACCCTTGTAGGAGCCTGATGGGGCCCTGCGTCTCACCCGTCTTTGCAGCCATATCTCAGGAGCTGCAGAATCCAACAGAAGTGATGCCAGCTGGTGCTGCTCCTCCCATGCCATCCATGACTTAGTGACAAATGCATTCTCCCCCACTATGCTTCAAACCAGTAACATCCTGGACTGCTGTTGCTGTGGGTCTCTGCTGTGTCAGTTCTGCTGCCTTCATCCTCACATTGCCCATCAAGTGAATAATTTAACCCTCAATGTGGCCTGGGAAGGAGAGGACTGTTGATCTTTCTTTCTCCTGCTTTTTTCTTCCCCGTCTCTTACTCCTGCCATGTCTACCCAGTCAGTAGTGCTGCTGGAGGTCCTGGTTCCTTCATCACCACCCTGTAGGCATCTTCCAGGCTGTGCAGTGTTGGAAAATGCCCTTTTCCTGACCCAGGGATGAGGCAACTGAGAGGCATTCTAAAAACTTGTATTCCATTTTCAGTCTCATGAGAAGGGTGAGACAATAGAGATGTTATAGTTCACACCATCACAATCAGAAGCCAACTATCTCCTAATTACATGACACTATAAATGTATCTTGGCCTATCAGCTTTTTGCCACTCCATCCTGTAGATGCCTTAAAGCCAATCATCTAAAACTACCCCTCGTGGGTCCCACTACAATGCATCTTTCAAAGTTCTATTTCTCCAAAGTATCCAGTCTTATTTGCAAGGAAATCCTTCAAAACTTTTTTTCTAGCTCCATTTCTCTCTCAACAATATCTGCCCTATTCCATGACATTTCTGAGTCAGCATTTTTTATCTCAAAGTTTGCATACAGATGCATCCTGTGGGGGCCTTCTGTCAGGCCCTGACAGCTCTCTACAAATCCATTTCCCACAGTGCAGAGCTCCACATGTTGCACAGAAAGGCACCCATGCAGAGCTGACAGCAGTGTGGGGGCTCAACCTTCAGCCTTACTGCTGCTCTAGCCTGGTTCCTGGTGTTGTATTCAGATTCAAACAAAGGCCTTGCTAAAAGTTATGTCCTTATTGCCCCTATTTATGTTATTTTTCTTTTTGTTTTAGCTTGGCATATACCCTGCAGCTTCCTGAGGTCACTTATGCCTGCTTCTTGCTTATAAAGTGATTCTATAATCCTCACAGGGTTGGTGTAGTTACCTGGTCATGGTCCTCCCTCTGTCTGCTTCCTGTTTGAAGTGGGAGTATTTGAGTTTTAAGGCAACAAAATTTCTCCTGCAGTGGTGATAATAGAGAGACCTGTACTGTCCCTACTATGGCAGTCTGAAAAAAACCCACATTTTCCACACTCTTCAGACATGCACAGGATGAGGATGCACAAGAAAGGGTGAAGGTGAATGGGAGGAGGGGACATGTGGACAGCTGGGTGTGCTGGCTCATGAGTAGGATGCTCTTTAGATCAAACATCCATGGCTTTCCAGAAGCTTCCAGTGCAATATCCATAGCCCCTTATTCTTGTGATGACAGCCAGCCTTCTGGTTTGGATGTCCATACAGGAGATGTGAAAAAAACCTGCAGCATCCCAGGCACTTGTTTGAAGAATTTCAGCTGGTTGTCATGGATGGAATCTGACAGTGGTTGCCTCATCTTGAGCTCTTCAGGAGGTGGGGATCAGCTGGGGAGGGACACCAAAAGGTTGAAGGCAGGTGATCCATGGTACTCAGCCATCCTTAACATCCCTTCCCGTGGATAGGACAGGAGAATCTGAATGAATTTTTGGGGAAATTAGCTCACAGAAAACAAGCCTTTGCTTGTTAAAGGCATGACACATCAGTTGTTTGCACATGCATCTAATTAGTATGGGATTTGAAAAAGTCTTTGGAGGGAGCCAAAGGGCAGGGGAGGCATCACATTCTGCTTGTTTGTCACTTTTCCTTTGTCAAAACCATGTCATTTATGTTAAATGCCTTATTAATCAGAGCCTGACTTTCTGACATACAGAAATACATCCCTTTGAAAACTGAGCTGTCCAGATTATGTAAGACCCAAGATATTTTTTTCCAGCTTTGCAGTGGATTAGTCTCTGTTACCAGCTCAGTGAACACTGACATCTTTTCTGTTTGATAACTCTACATATTAAGTTGCTGAGCAAATCAAGATCCCTTTTCTTCCCCTCTGGGTGCATTGCCAAGGTGCAGTCAAGCAGCAAAACATTTCAGTTAGGTATTTTGTGAAAGAAATTGAATTTTGTTATGTCTTCCGTGTATTCAGGTCAAGTCACCCTTTTTGGTTTAAAATCCTAAGCAGTCTTTAGGTTGAACATATGCAAACACTCAATTTTAATTGAGGGTTTGTTTAATTCAGCAGCAGAATAGGTTGCCCAGAGAAGCTGTGGATGCCCTGTCACTGAAAGTGTTCAAGGACAGATTGGATGGGGTCCTGAGCATCCTGATCTAGTGGATGGCAGCCCTGCTGTCGGGATCTCTAGCTGGTCAGAGTGACCCTGAGAAAAGTTAGAAAGTCACCTTTCCCAGCCCAGCACTTGAAGAAGGAATCAGAGCTCTTCAGTTCTTGGTTTCAAGGTTGTTTATTGTATCTTATCTATAAAAAATTTTCTCCTGCCCTGCCGAGGTCCATCCAGCAGGACAGTCCCAGGCACTCTGCCTGCCCCCAGGGCAGTGTTATGTCTTTATACTAAAAACTATGTGTACAATATTTACAATTATGTTCCAATACCTACCACCTATGTTAGACAGTGAGCTTCTACTCTAAACCAATCCAAAAGTGCCAACATCACAGCAGAAGATGGAGGCCAAGAAGAAGAAGGAGAAAGGCTGGACATGCCCAGTTCTCTCCATCTTGCCTCCTGAACCCCCATACCAGAAACCCCAAAATCCACTTTTCCACCCCATGATAACTTCACTAATATTCTACTTAAACTGTTGTGGCTTGCTGATTTTCATATAAGGTTGGTCATTTGCTCCACAGGTCAAAATCAAATCCACAGGTGTTTTGGGCTCTGTGCCAGGGTCTCTGAGCCCCCTGGCAGGGGTCCTGGCCATCCTGGACTGCCAGAGGAATGTCCTGGGTTCCCATACCCTGCCATGAAGAGGATTTGGAACTGGATGATTTTCAAGGGCCTCCAACCCCAGCAATTCTGTGAGTCTGTGATTTTTCAATTGTCTTTTCCTACCTCAGCCAAACTTTACCTCCATGAAACTTAGCCAGGTCTTTGCATGAACTGCAGCACATCCTAAGAACTCTCCTGCAATGCACAGAGCAGCCTCATGCCTATGCATGGCCTACACAAGGTTGCTTCACCAGTTTGTCCCCACTGTGCCACTGTATCTTCTAACAATGTACTGTCCAATATGTGCAGAATCACAGACTATCCTGAGCTGGAGGGGACTCACCAGGATCACTGAGTCCAGCTCCTGACAGTCTTACAGAAATAAAATAGCTTTCAATATTTTTTTTCTGATGGGAAACAGTAAAGGGGGTTCACTGCCATTGAGAGCAGTTCTTGCAAGTCCCACTGGCTGCTGCTTTTGCACAGGAGCCAGAAGATGAATGTGGAAGAGCCAGACAAGAAGTGTGGGAAAAAGCCCTTCAAAGTACCTGTCACTTTTGAGAACACAGGCTCACGGAGCCAAAGGTGGTCCAGCAAACAGAGGTGAAGATGTGCTGTGGAAAATTCATCAAAAAGATCCAGACATCCTTGCAGAAGCCGTTCACAGAGCTGTTGCAGTCAGAGAGGGACTCTTTGCATAGGAGATCCCTAGTCAATGCATCACTGGTAATGCAGCTTCCAGCAGGTTCCATCTGGGAGTCAGACATTCCTTTACCCTCAGCCTGTCCAGGAGTGAGGCTGATTTACCTCATTCCTGTCTGCAGGCTTGTTCCAGTGCAATATGGGGAGTATCACCATGGCTGTGAGGTTTTGTATCCTTTGCACTTGGCTCAGATGATGGTGGGCAGTAAAACAGGACCAGCCAGCCTGGAGGAGCTGATGCAGTTATGGCTTGTACCATGGGTGATGTGGAAAGCAGTGATATCAGTAAAAATTTTCAATGCTTCCAATGATCTCCAAGCTGATTGAAAATATTGTGCTAGTTCCAGATGTCTGGTTAAGAACAAATTGCTGAGCAAATTAAAAGCCATAAAATGAAAAGAGAAATGAATGGGATATTAAGCACTCCAGAGACAAGGAATACCAAAAGACATGGTGGCCCTCAGAAAATCAGCTCTTCTCTAGTGCACACACCTGGCATCTTTATATAGAAAGAGAGAGAATGAATATATGTATAATTAAAAGATAGGGCTGGATTTGCACTGAAATGAACCACATAATTGTAGGAATTCCTGATTTTCTATGTGCCTAAAATATCTTCTTTGAATACTATTTGTGTTAATCTGATTTTTTAAAATATTTATTTAATTCTGAAAAATGATTTAAACTCTGGAGATGCATTGAAAGAACTCACAAGCAATTATATGCTCCTGCTTAATATTCAGAAGAAGCAGAAAAGAAGCTGTTAAACTATCCATGGTCTGTGCCAGATCTGCAAATGTCTTCTCTGAAAGCTAATTACATCTTGGCATATGGAGTCTTGGCAAAAGTGTTGCAATAAAAATAGAGAACAAGAAAAGAACTAATTCTCTGCATTTAAAAAAAAATAATTCATAGAGCAAAACTCTTTGGTCTCCTGCTGCTTGCAAGCTGTTAATATAGAGCAGAAAGGAACACTTCCTAATTTAGCATGGACTTTCTTCTAAGAACTGCCAATTCTTCTGATGCTGGGGGAGAGCTAGAGTAGCAGAGCTGTCCAGAATATCAGAGTTATAATTGTTTTTCTCAGTCTCTGCTGCCTATCAGCAGAGACACTGGTGAGTAATCCAATTAAAAGGAGCATCTCTCATTTGGAGACTTGAACCTTAACAAGGAAATCCAGGGGCCAACGAAGAAATGGGAATTTGCCCTTAGCTTCACTGAAAACAGGATTAAAAGAGCTGGCCTTGATTTTAGAAATCATTGATGGACATGAAGGACATTTGAAGTGCATGTGTAAAACTAAGCTATAAATTAAGTTCCACTGACCTTAATATGGGACATTATGGTACAAGTGTAGCTGTGAGGTCAGAAACATTCATCCCATCTACCTTTGGATTTCTACCATGTAGATGTCTGTATCTCTCCTACTCACTCCTCAAACTTTCAAAGTCTCTTTAATAAGAGAAATAAGCAGCTAAAGATGTGAATTATCTACTTTTGATGTTCTTGACAAAGCACCCATTTCTCCTGTTTAACTGGAGACTCTCAGGCTCCATCTATACCACTAAGTTAACAGTGCTGACTATCCACAGTTTCTGGAAATTATTCCTGCTGCATTTTCTGCCTGGGACCAGCCCACATGCTCCCACACATTCCCCAGCCACAGCAGTGGAGCTAACAGGGGTCATTCCCTGTGGGATTCAGGATGCAGCAGTTCCATTTCACAGGGAAAGGGATTTGTTCCTACAGGAGCAGGCAGCTGCCCTTGGTGTCAGGCTGTGGGGATGTAGACACAACCTAAGGGACTCAGTCCAGTGTACAGGTCAGCTCTGGAGCTCTCTGCATTTATGACTTTTGTGCATCTGAGTAGATGAAAAGGGTTTTTTCCTTCCTCATATAAAAATTATTCCATGGCACAGAATTTCTATGAAGGCAAGGGCAATCAAGCAAATAGCATCATGTATTGTAAAGCAAGATTAACAAGAAAGTGCTGTCAGCAGCAGCAGCAGAACTGAGTTCCCTTGCAATTTTGATGCAGCTTGGCCTGGCAGGAAGAAATCTAGAAAGAGTAGAAAACAAGTTCAAGTTGGAGCTACAGTGCAACTCTTGGTCTGCATTACTGAGAGCAAATGGAAACTCAAACATGTGCTCATTTAATGCTTATCTTACTACACCTGGCTTTTATACACATACATAGCAATATAATAACTATTTTGACATTCATAGAGAAGGAAAGAGATTTAAAGCTAAACAAATACTGACCTGTCATGGTGACAGCATATTGCTGGACATTTCTCTCTATCTGCAAGATATCTTGCACTTTGTGCCTTTTAGTGCTCAAATATTTTTCTTCAAAGGTTTATTAAATGAAAGCTGATTTTGAAACACTTGTGACTTTGGGTATGTGTTTGTGAAATTAAATTTGACATAGAATAGAGATAATATTGGTTTACTGAAGGCCATGGAGAAAATCAGCTTCAGTAAGGCCAATCCCAGATCAGTTTAGAAGTGTGTGATTTTTGAGTCTGAGAAGATATGCTGTAAAAATATAAGGAGAACATTTTAACCATCCAAACAAAACTTTTATGGGAGATCAGAATCAGCCAAGAGATCGTAGCCCAAGTGCCAGTGAAATAAAAAATGACAGGACTTAAAATCACCAGTACTATTTGAGAATTTTAATTAGCTTTCAGGTTAATATTTAACACCCATGTCATTTTCACCAGGAGTTAGTTGGAAAAGATACTCTTGCATCTTTAAAATATTTGCATAAAATATAATGAAAGTATATAAGACAAGTATGTTATTGCTCATTTTAAAGCAAAACAAAACACTCATTTCAGTAAACAATTATTCACTGTGCTCTTGGTAGTTAGAATCAGGAGCAAATCATCAGAACCATGGAATCATGGAAAGTCACTAGCTGGAAACAACCCTCAAAGATCATGGAGTCCAACTCCTGGCCCTGCACAGGACATCTCAAGAACCCCACCATGTGCTCTGAGACATTTATTGAGCTCTGTCAGGCTGGTGCTGTGACCACTTCTCTGGAGAGCTGTTCCAGTGCCCAACCACCCTCTGGGGGCAGAACCTTTTCCTGATATCCAACCCAAACCTCCCCTGGCACAGCTCCAGGCCGTTCCCTTGGCTCCTCTCACTGGTCACGAGAGAGATCAGAGGTTACACAAATCTCTGTTGATCGTTGCTGCCTTTGCTGGTTTAGCTTTCTGTAACACAGAAATGTTGCATGAAGTTCTGGATTCAGCTAGCCTGAAATGAAGAGGTAGAGTCATACCTGCTATGCTTGAAATTAAGGAGGTGTGTACTTTGTTTAAGCTAACATCTTCTGCATTAATAAGGACGTCATGATCTGCAGCAACACTGCCATGGGGAAAACATCAGTCCCTTGTATAGAATACCTCTCCCATACACAGATTATTCAAATATATAAATTTTTTCAAGTTATATACATAATTTCTGCAGCTTCACCTTGTATTTCATTACCAAGGACAACGATAGCAAACAATCAAAACATTCTCATTTATGCTAATGTTTTCTTTTTATTGTGCTTTTCATTCAGCAGAGTTGTACTAATCTTCCTCAGCAACAGGAACACTTCAGTCTATTAATAGAACTACTTGTTCAATGTTCAGCTAACAAATTATGTTAAGCATATTTCTTATTCTAAAAATAAACAGTAATAAAAAGGAACAGAGGGCAAAACCTAATTTTAAAAAGCCCCTAAATTTGCCCTAAAACAGTGACTGAAAATCATGAGATTTATGAAGATTTGATGAGCGACTAGTGGTTTGTACCATGTTTGCAAATCATAGATAACAGGGCACGGATCAAAGTCAGAGGAGGAAGTGCCAGTGTTAGAATCATGAGTCTAAAAATTGGTGACAGCTGCCTTGGCTCTGAAAACCACACCCCAGTGAGAGCCCCAGACCCTGCTCCATGTGGGAGCCCACAGGCATTGCTGGAACACTCCACAAAGAGCTGACAGGGAACCACAGGCCCTCCTCTCCAGGGGATAAAGGTACACCAAGACTCAGGAGCCATAAACTCTAAAACCAGGGAGCCACATTTCCAGGAATGGAAAAATGAAGCTAATGTTTAACTGAGAGGGCAATTAACCAAATTCGTGATAAATCAAGTAAAGTCTTGATCATTACAGGCTTTTAAACCATGGCTGAATTCCCTCCACTATAAAAATTTTAGGTCAACTCCAAGTTATTGTCCCTGCTGTGCCTTGTGATATGATATTAACAACAGCATGATTGACCCCTTACCTCCCTACACATTGAGTTACTTGCTTCTCTTTTTGAGGGAGGTGATTTAAGGCTCTCAATAATCTGAATCTCATCCTTTGCCATGTTTTCCTACAAACAATTCTTCTTGAACACCACCATGAACTTCCCTGGCTGGCAGTGCAGACCAGCCCCACTGCTCCTCTGCAGGAGAAGCATCCATCCATCCATCCATCCATCCATCCATCCATCCATCCATCCATCCATCCATCCATCCATCCATCCATCCATCCATCCTCTGTGATGGATGTCCCTTCCATGGGCAGAACAGGAGAGGAAATCACTCCATTTAAACAGGGAGAGTTTGGATGGAGGTCTCTGGATGGGTCAGTCATGTTGCAATTCTCTGACAGCCATAGAGCCCTTCCACAGGAACCATCTTGGATTATTTAATCTAAAGAACAGACAGATCTGATATGAAAAGGAAATGGAATCAGTACTGAGGGCAATGATCAAAAGCCAGGACTATGAGTCACTTGTGAGTTAAAACTTAGATTTTTCAGCAACTCAGGCTGTCAGTGAAGTCACAGACGTCACATCTTGTTGAGAGCAAAATTAGTGTTCTTGCGCAGGGCATTCGGAAATAGCACAGTATGCAAATGCAATTAAAACACTAGCACTGATGACTCTGAGAGACTCTGCCAGCAGAATCAGCCTTGGCAAAGCTGTGACTGCCTTTGAGATGCCTCTTCCACTTCCCTTGTGGAACAGCTACTCCCTTGGGAACCGGGTGTGAAGAGCCATAGAGACAGCCTGTGGCCTGTCACAGCTGCTGTGGTTTTAAGCTCCATCCCAGGGGGGTTCTGCTGTCAGGACCTTCCTGTGCCCACCCACAGGCCTGGATGAGCCTGGCACCAGTTCCCAGAACTGCTGGGGGATGCCCTATAGCCAGAGGAATTAGAACCCTGAGGACACACAGGGGCTGTTGCAGTTCCTCAAGATCAGAACAGCTATCCCCAGACTTTGCTCAGCTGTTTGCCCAATGTGCCTCTAAAAGCAGCATCTATTGCCACATTGTTTTCATGCTGTAGACTAAAGCAGCACCATTTGTTCTGCCCTCACTGAGCAGAAAACATTGCTTATCTCTTCCACAGCCACCTTGCCTATATGCCATGACTCCTAAAAGGCTCACTCACGCTTTCCAACTACTTCCCAGCTGATCCTTCTAGGAAACATTTCTCTTCTTTGGACATCTTGATCTGGGCTAATATCTTTCTAAAAGCTTCTGTTAGAACTCAACCTGAATTAAATTTGAATTTGAGATATTATTTTTCCTTAGGGCTGCGCAAATGTTTATGGAAGGTAGTTCCACTCACTCCAGCAGCTAAATTCAGCCACAGGCACCCACCTGTCATTTCCTTCTGCCTAGTACTAAGACTTTTTGAAAAAAGGTAGCAGGAAGATGAATAAAAGGTTTGTTCTGCTAAAGAAATGAAACCAAGGAGTGGAGTGGTTTAGTGTCATTGCTAGTGTTCAGTCATTTTGTGGGAAACAGATTTCCCAAACCACACTATTAAGGAAGATTCTGTAGAGGCCCCAACTACTTGACAGCCAGTACAGAGAGGGCAGTGATATTTTAATAGCCAACCTTGCCAAAGATAGAGATCCAGACTGAAAAGAACTGTCCTACTTTAGAAGTGCCTTTTTAGGATGCAGAAAGAATATAAGACAAAGTGTTTCTGTTTGGATATTCTACTCTTGTTGCACTCAGTTTGGGAAATGCAGTGCCAGTAATTGCAACTGCTGATGAGGTACAGAGAAAGCTGGAGAACACTGAGGCATTTAGGGCTTTGTGAATCCCAGAAATGACAGCTGGTGGGCTACAAGAGGCACAAAGTACAGCCCCTCTGATGGGTAAAGACTTCTTAGAAGTTTATAATAAGAGCAGGAAATTAAATGGGATTCGTGTGAGAGCACATAGGTGGGAAGAAAGAAATCAGGTGAAATACTGAATAGGAGAATGACACTGGGAAAAGCAAAAACAATGAGGGAGGCAGAAGGAAACCACAAACAGTGAATTAGCTATGAGCCTGAAAGGCAGTAAGGAAGGTATAGTATTTAAAGCAGTCAGTCTAGTTCTGGACTCCAGACCTGGGTTTCTCCCACTCCAGATTTCATGGGAAGCAGTTGTGAGGCAACTGCTTGACTTTACTGCTTGCAAACTTTACTCTCCATAATTACTCTCTGTAAAATACTCCTCCTTCCATTTTCCCACTTCTGGGCTCGTGAGCCTATTTGCACTATCAAATATAAATTTGTGTCCCTCTGTCTGACATATTGATTGTACTTTTGTTCCACTATTCTTTAGGCACTTTTATTCTAGTTTTTTCATGTATAAGGACAAATGGTCTTTTTGAGTGTTCTGGTAGCATGCAAGCCAAATTCTTATGAAGCCTACAGAAGTCCTGTTCACAACTTTTAGATGAAGTCTGAAGGACTTTTATGTTCACTAACCATGTTCAAAAGACTCAGAAAGTTTCTGGTCTTTGGTGCCAGCCCTAATTGAGTTCTCATGGGTGTGCTGAAAGGAATATCTGTAACTGGACTGAAATTGGTCTAGTTTGACTTTTGCAGCATACAACACACTGAGAAAGGATAATGTTGCTTTTTATTGCTCATTGGTTATGCTCTTGTATTGCATTAATTCTCACACTGAACCACATCCAGGTAAACTCCAGAAATTTTAGGCAAGTTGGAGACAAGTTATAACATAATGCTAGAGAGATTTTGGCAGGGAGAAGTGAGTTTTAAAGGACAAAGCAATCACAGTGGGACTAGTTTGAAATTGCTGACTTAAAGGCAAACAATGAGAAAAACAAGGCAAATCCTAAACCAGCCTGTTCAGTCCTTATCCCTAAAGAAAACCCTCCAGTGATGTCCCAGGCAGCTGTTTTAACAATTGATAGGATAGGATAACAATAAAACATTTTAACAATTGGTTTGTTTGGACTTCAGTAGTGTCAGACACCTGAACTGCTTTTAGGAAGTTTAACAAAAATATGATGTAAGAAAACATGTCAGTATTTGGTTCCATATTAGTTTACCTGGGAGATGATTATTTGCATTATTTGGTTCCATATTAGTTTACCTGGGAGATGATTATTAAAGCCTTTAGTGTGAGGAGCTGTCCCAGATGGATGTAAAGAGATACAGTGCAGGAGCATCACCTTACTGCAATCTGCTTTGAAGGGATGAGAAGAATGTGTCAGATCTGTTTTGATTCAAGGTTGAGCGGTAAAAACAATGAAAGTCAGTGATATGACAAATCAGAACCTGAGCCTGGCCACAGGACTTGTCCAGATTGAGGTGTTCACTGTGCCTGTGCGTTTGACAATTATTCTGCATAGTATGGAATATCAAGTATCCATAAGCTTATATCCATCTATAAGCATATAAATATATAAATATCTCTGTATTTTAAGTCACCAACACATCTGCTGACAAAATTTCCCAAATTTTTGTGCAGGCAGCCTAAACCCCTCCTCTGAATGATGTCTGTACCTGCCACTCACTCAGGCCCTGTCAGCAGCAGCTGCACGATTTTCTCCACCATGGTAGCTCCAGTGTGACTCGTTATCACTTTCTGTGCCTCACAGATACAGGGTGAAAACATGGTCCCTGTGCTGAAGAGCATGCCAGGAGTATAAATGTAATCAGACCTATTTCCTTTTTAAGGCCTGGAGATGACTAATAATTGCCAAATCCAGAAGATGCTGCTAATAAAAGCTCTGCTAGTGACTGTGTTGCCAGGTGGGGCAGCCAGGGAGACTGCAAGAGAGGCAAAAAAAGGAAGAGGTAAGGAAATCCAAGCCAGGTGCCAAAGGAGGATAAAGCAGGATGATGTGCAGCAAAGGATCATGTTGACTATAGCCAGTGCAGCGTGTTAGAAGTAATGAAGATTTTTTCAGAGTTTACTCACTACAGGAATGCTTTATTCTGCCTTTGATCTCTGTGCAAATTTCTGTTTGATATCAGTGGGAAATCCCCTTGCTGTCTTCATCAGCCTGAAGATGTCAAAAAAGACTTTGCCAGTCACTTCCCAGTGTCAGTCTATCCAAATGAGCACTACTCCAGTTAGAAATTGCACTCCTTCTCTCCACCCACCCTTCCCCTTTATTGATACATCAGCTTAATTGCAGCAAATGTTGCCAGACAAACCTTGAAGTTTCCAATTTTTCCTTTCTTTAAGCCAGATAACCATAGGCAGCAGTGGTGCAATTTTCCTCTGCTCATCTGCTAATATTCTTTATTCCCCAATGCCAGGAACCTGTAGGGAGCAGAATAAATTGAATTGCTGACTTCCCTGTATTTATGTTGATAATGAAAGAAGCCCATGGATACATTCATTCTGGAACCCACATATTATTTACTTTTTGAGGAATGGGCACTGCTCATTTTGTCTGGGTAACTCAGCAGTGAATTCAACCACAGCTGTGGTCAATCCTCCGGGCTTTCTGGGAGTCACAGGGATGCAGGGAAAGCTGTGTGACAACATTCACCAAAGCAAGAGTCTGTGCATTGCTCCCTGTCTGGGAAGGGAACCCTGTGCAAGGAAGATGCAGAGGCAGATAAGCAGGCACTGCAGAGATAACAATAAACATACACTGTGAGCAGCCAACACCACGTGGCTGGGGGCTTTTTATCAGGGTCTTTTGCTTGCAAAGTGGTTATTAGGTATTTTCTACTCTCACACCACTGTGCTGCCTCAGCCATGACAGTGAGAGGGCCCTGGGGCACAGGCTGAACCCCTCAAAACTCAGTTCTGTTCCATACTGGGGAAATGCTTGCCTGGATCCTTTCAGCCCACAAACATTACCTTTGCCTTGCTGCATCACTCTGGCCCTGATCTGTCTCCATCGAGTGCCTACAGTGCTCAAGAGGCCCCTGGGTTTATGGGAAGTTGTGGCTGTGAATACTAAAAGCAGGTAATCATATTTTATAAAAAGAGGAAAAATCCCATTGAGACATTCTCAAATCTTTTTCCTCCCATCTCCCAGAAATGACAAGAAATTCTGCTAAGAAATGCATTTGTCAAAAATATAATTGAAAAATAGATCCCTGCCTTAGTCACTGTCTGTGACTGCAGAGGGGAGTTCTGCCCTTCTCTGGAATTCTGGAGCTGGTGTTGTACCCAGCATGGCACTGCATGCCTCTGTGAGCAGCCTCTGCCAGCAGCTCCCAGGAGTAATTCCTTTGGAAAGCTGCTGGAACACATACCTGTGATAACCTAAGCAGCCACTGAGTGTCCTCTTTGATCCACAAACCCGGATGGAAAGCACTTGTATGACAGAAAGGAGAAGGGATGGTTGATCCTCAAGGAGAGCTCAGATGCAGCAACCATGAGGAGCTGGACCCTGGCACAGACCCCGAGGAGAACTTTAATTAACTAACCTGCTGGAATAACACAGTGTTCAGCCTCTTTGATTTCTTTCTGATGTAAGTGTTCGAACTCAAAGATTGTTTCTAGAGAATGAAATGAATAAATTTATTTTTGTTTTTTTCAGCCTTTAAAAACCAGGAATGGATTTGACACAGTGACTCATAGGTTGAGCTAGTGTGCACCAAAGATTGCTTTTACACCTCTTTCTGCATACCAAGGGCCTGGGTCTCACAATACAGAACTGGGTCTCACAATACAGAACTGGGTCTCACAATACAGTACTTTTTCCTTCCCTATTAATTAACTGAATTCTGAAATGGCCTCTGTGTCTCTTGCATTGCAGTAGATGGCCTGACTCTTGTAATTTCCAGTGAACATTGGCTGAGGTTTTCTGTCCAGGGAGCAATTGCTACATCATTTGAAGCAAGGCTCTGCTCAATGGCCATAGTTTTTGTGGTGAATTCAGTCTTCTTCTCAGCTCTGGTTGCTCTGGCTTTTGGAGGGCTGCAGGTCTGTTCCCTGTGAGACCTCAGAGACCTGCAACCTCCAGCATGTCTTTTCCAGACCCTTCACTTATAGTCCTACATGGTCATGAGCATGCACAAAGCCATTTCCAGCTGTTCTGAGATGTTCAGAGTAATTTTCATCTACTATTAAGGTGCTGAGTGCAAACACCTTTGCCTTTACTCAGCCATGGGACTCTCAGTATCTTGGTTCTCACTTTCTACTCCCCCTCCTTTACCATCTCCAGATGACTCCAGACAGCACCTCCTCTGTGCTGCATCAAGAGGCACAGCTGAGCCCCACTGCAGTAATCAAAATGCATTTATTGATTTCTTGCTATATATAAGATGTTAGGAAGTTTAAGTTTGAACCCCTGCTGGGGCTGATCAGGAAATCATTAGGTTGAAGTAGAAGAAAATTAAATTCTAGAGAATATTGTACTTCCTAAACTGTACCATTAGGATGCAAAAACATATGGAGAGTCTTACGAAAAGAAGGTCCTGGATGCCAAAGGAAGTTGTCCCCCAAGAATTCCTGATGGAAGGACAAGCATGTCAGTGTCCATGAGTATATTTGCCACCTTGATTCAATCTGTATCTTCTATGCTGACTGCTAAAGAGTTACTCTGTTGAGACACCAAATGAACAGTATTCAGTCCCCCCAATAATTTATCCTTGTCTAATTATGACTGTAAACTCAGAACCTCCTCCTGCTGCTCTGAAAGAGGGCAGATCCTGCTCAAATCTGAACAAGAGCACCTGAAGATATCCGAAATTGTGGAATTTTTGTTTTGGCCAACTGGCAACAGTCTAATCCCTAGAGTATATCCCAGTGTCAGATACACTGTCCCAGTCTCGTAGGTGGAGGTCTGGCCTTAAACTCAGAGGCTGGCTCTGATTCCTAGGGCAGCTATTGGCCTCTCTAGTCTTGCCCACCACTCCAGTAAAACTCATGAACAATCTCATGTTTAAGAATAAAGTAACACTATTGTGTGTGCTAGGGATTTGAGCATGTCAGACCTGTAGAACAAGCCCCCAGGTCTTAGCTTGGATGAAGGCAGTGGCCTTGAAGTGTTACTCCAGAGAATTTGTTCCATTGAAGAACCAAGCAAAGCCCTCCTGTCACTCCTTGTTTTATACATCTTCAGAATGTGAGCTATACAGTGACAGACTTCCAGCTAAAGAATATTTGTGAATGCTTTTTTGTATCCAGGCACTGGGCAGTTGGGCTGAATGCATTTCACAAAATCACAGAGCAGCTGAGCTTGGGAGCCACATCTGGAGCTCATCCAGTCCAATGCCCTGCTCAAGGCAGGGTCACCTACAGCAGGTTGCCAAGAGCTATGTGCTGTTGAATTTTTATTATCTCCAAGAATGGACACCACATATCCCTAGAGCCTCTAGGGGAACACATTCCATTTTCAAATACCCTCACAACGCAAAGGCATTTTCTTATTTTAAATGGAATTTCCTGTCTTTTAATTTATGCCTATTACCTCCTTTATTGTCACTGAAAGCCGGTGAGAGGAATTTCTATCACCTTCACTCCCTCAAAACTGGTATTTATACACAAAGATAAGATCCCCCTGATCCTTTTCTTCTGCTGGATTAGTAGCCTGAGCTCTCTCAGCTTCTCTTGTACAACAGATGCTCCTCATCATTCTCACAGCCCTCCAATGGACTTGCTCCAGTGTGTCCATGTCTCTCCCCTACTGGGGGGCCCAGCCCTGGACAGAACCTGCAGATGTGTGTCACCAGTGGTGAGCAGAGAGGAAGGATCAGCTCCCCGAGCCTGCTGCACTACTCCATCTACCACAGCCCAGGAGCCCCTGGCCCTCTTTGCTGCAGTGACAAATTTCTGTGTCATGGTCACTTGGTGTCCACCATGGTCCTGTGCTGCCAAGCTGTTTTCCATCCTGGTGCAGGAGGTTCTTCCTTGGCAGATGCAGGGCTTTCTACTTCTGTGTATTGAATTTAATGAGATTCCTGTCAACAAGATTCCTGTCAATCCATTTTTCCATACTGTTGAGGTCCCTCTGAATGGCAGCACGACCCTTTCATGCATCAATCACCTCTTCCAGTTTTGTGTCACTTGGAAACCTCCAGAGGGTACACAGCCAAGTCACCTCTGTCAGTTCAGCAGGTGTTAAACAAACACTTGTGCCAATGTCAACCCCATGTCACAGCCTCTGTGACTGACCTCTGGCCAGGCTGCTGCTCACCTGTCTGAGGGTGGAAATGAGGGTGTGTGTTCTATTCCTGTCTGTTAAAGGTGGGGCAGTTATCTTCTGTTAATCGGGCAGTTCTTCTTTATCTCTTCCACAATCAGTCTTCCTTCCAGGGGATGTGTGCTGTTGATGTCCATTGAGTGTCACTGCAGGACTGATGAAATCCCATCATCCCACTGGGAGATGCTCTGCCCAGGGGAAGGAGCCAAGCATTCCTACCTGGATATAATCTGGGGTTTGGAACACCACAGGCAGCCTTTCCCACTGGATTCCCAGAGGAGCAGCTTTCTTCTCCACTGGATTCCCAGAGGAAGACCAGGCCCATCTACATCACCACTGGGCCTTTGGAGGAAAACTCCACCTTTCTACAGGATCACTGCTGCAACGGAGCCACACCTGGCACTGCAGGAGGCAGGAGGGGACTGCCATTTAATGGGACTGCTACCAACACGCTGACCCACAGGGTGTCAGCTCCTATTCTGACTCTGTCAGTGTTTGGGTTGGTTTTTTTGGGGTTTTTTTTGTTTTTTGGGTTTTTTTTGGTTTTTTTTTTGTACTATTGCATTTGTATTTTTCTTTAGTTTTCCTAGTAAAGAACTGTTATTCCTATTCCCATATCTTTGCGTGAGAGCCTTTTAATTTCAAAATTATAATAATTCAGAGGGAGGGGATTTACATTTTCCATTTCAAGGGAGGGTCCTGCCTTCCTTAAGCAGATACCTGTCTTTCAAACCAAGACATGACCACAGAACTTTGAGCCTGGCAGTGGGTTGTTTGTGTCCTGCTGTGTTCCCCCTTCAGAAGACACCAGAGTGATTCAAGCCCCTGCTGGAGACCAGAGTCTGTGAACATGAGGCTTCTGGAAGCTTTTTTCAGTAGCTGAAGCTACTGCTTTTTCAGCTCCAGTGGCCTTTAGCCATATCAGCCATGTTTGTCTGACCACTGCTCTTGACCTCTCAGCTGGCTCATCACCCATCCTTAGGCAGAGCTCCTTTCTGCAGCTTTTCATGCCTTTCTGCAGCTCACACAGGGCAATTTGTTTGACTTTCCAGCCTGTCCTTCCTGAAAAACCTTTATCCTTCCACTGTAACACTCCAGCCATCTTCCTTATATCACCACAGCTCTGTGATCCCAATGAGACTGTTTGACAAGATTTCTGCTACAAATAGGCTTTTTGGGTTTTTTGCATTAAAGATAAGTGGTCAGGGTTAGCAGCTTTCAAATTCATATCAAACCTTAAGGAAGAACCCTCAACAAAAAAAAACCCAAAAGATGAACTATATTGATGAAACTGAGCCATGTGGGAAAGATGAAGAGACAGCAGCTCAGAAAACAAATACTCTCCAATAAAACATTAAGAGAGTGGAGAAGATTATGATTTAGTGAAATTTAGACCTCATGGAAACCAGTAGGATCTCAAAATCCCCTTCAGGGAAGAGTAGTAGGAAACAAAAGCAAAGAAAGATTGTTGACACATGGGGAGACAGTCCTTACCTTAGGACTTGGAAATAGAAATGTGTGTCCCCTGTAGTGTTTTCCTGCAGATGTAAAGGTTTGCTTTGCTAGAACAGCTGCTTTTGTGCCAGGACTGAATTGTAAAAGCTGTGCCAGCTGTAACAATGTGATTGTTACTATTTTTTCATGTTCTTGGTCAATGCAGCCAATTAGTAAAACTTGTGCCTAGGTGAGGTTGTCTCCTTGGTATGGTTCTCACCTGTAGGCCTTGAATCAATGATTTCTTTTGCAAATACAGAGATGCTAGAAAGGAACTAACAAGTCCTGCTGTTTTGAATTTTTTTCATGTTTTTGTTTTCTTTCTGCTTCATAGCCATGCATGTGTTCTTATTCAAATTATAATGCATTTCCTTCCCCTTTCTTCTGAATTATTTTCATGTTTTCCTTATTCAGATTGCTGATTTTTTTAAACAATGGTAATTATTGGAGGTGTGTATTAATCATATTTGTGTCAGTTTGTACCCAGGAGTTCAAGAAGAATGAGCCCTTTTATTATGCAGGCAAAACAGTTCCTTTAATAAAAATTGCCAACAGAAGAGATCCCCCAGACAAACAGAGAATATTGTATTAGACAATGCACTGCCCACACAGGGTGTGTTAAAATTCTCTCTGCTTTCCTTTCTCTGTAAAAATTGTGCCCCAGGTCCAGACATGCAGTTCAGAGATGATCAGCTAGAAAGAGAAGGGGACACCTTGAAAAAAAATGAATGAAGGGTACAAAACAAGTGCTGAAAAAATGTGGGACCAGAGAGGAAAGATTAAAGCTGAAGTGAAAAGAGGGAGAAGGTTGAAGTGAAACCTTGTGAGAGGAAAACAGAGTCACACCAAATGCCTGGGCTGAATGGAAGCTCTGGTTTGTCTGGGTTTATCAGGGAGACCCTTCCATTTAGTCCCAAGGAGCAGAAAGGATCCCCTTGCTCTCTAAACTCCTCAGAAAGGAATCTGGGTGGGGCTGGATCATCTTCTAGCCCCAGACTGGTCAATGACTTGTGTCTAAAGGATTATATAGGTGTAATTGACTCTTCATATGGCTTTGTCCCACAGGATTAAGGATGTTAAGCCAAACATGAATAAAATTATTTCTTTAAATTGATGATTATAATGAATAGACTAAGAGGCTTTAATCAGTATTATTTACTATGCAGTATAGACAGTTATAACTACTAATATATTGCATTATTTATCAAATTAACAATTCCAAAGCTTAATAATTATTAAATAGAGATTGCTGCTACTTATCCATATCAATGACTTTGGGCAATTCTCTTTTGCTCAGCATAGAGGAGTGACCTTGAGGGACATCCCCACTCCAGGGAGGAATCTCCACACACTCCTAGGAGTATGTTAGGAGTCGCTGCCATTAAAAAGTGGGACTGGACTTTTGTAGTATGCAGTGACTGACTCATCAGCCAGATGTTTCTGGGTGAGCTGCACGGGCCTCACCCTCACCAGTGCCAGTTTCAGATAGAAAACATCCTCTGAATGTTTCACTGAGGGATTGATGGCTCAGGCTGATCTCAGCACTCTCCAATACCAAAAGCAGTGTGACCCCACTTCTCCCTCCACTGGTAACTTTTCTAAATTGGGCAAAGTTTGAGTTGATTTACCCCCACTTGGGCAGAACATCCTGCTACACCAGAGTTTTCCAAAAAACCGGACATATCTACTTTGGAAGTGCTCCTATCAAAGGGGCCTCCAGACCTTCATGGGAAGGATTTCAGGTGCAGGTATTATTTGGGATGAGGAGCACAAAATGTTGCCCAGAACTGGGAATCCTTGGAAGAATTCATTGTCACTGATCCAACAGCTACAGGACAAAACCCAGTGTGGAGTTAAAAACCACTTGACTTTCCTCCCAAGCTTCTTCCTCTGGAGCAATTTTTTCATTATCTCTGTTTACTAGGAAAGACTTAAGGAATAAGTACAAGAATCCTGTCTTCTTGATAAGCCTTAAAATTGGTATAGAGCTTGCAGTGCTGATATTAATAAAGGATCGCAACAGTTCAGCTATTAATACATTTTCTCTGGCAGAGCTTAGCAGAATATGATGAATTCTGGGTAGACTATGTTATGCTAATTAACATAAATATAGGAAAGCCCTTTTCCCTTCTGAATATCAGAATACTCCAAATGAATACTGCAGTTAACATATGCACACAGGAACACAAGATTATATGTATCACTGACAACATCATCCTATTAGCTATGAGCATATGTTTTGTTCAAGGAGAGGCTCTGATTGTTAGAGGAAGGGCAGGATACTGGCAGATGAGGTGAAGAAAAGAAGGAGGCAGTGGAGCTCTTTGGATACAGCTCATAGACACAACCTTGGAGACTTCTTAGACTGAAAGCTGCCAGTATCTACAAACATACTGCTGTAGATCAGCTCTTTAGAGCCTTTTGGGGGGGAAAAAATGACCCAAGCCCCTTCTCCCTATCACATAAATATCAGTTAATTAATGTGAACTATTTTTTTCCCTTTTAATAAGAGCTATCATGTAAAGAAAAAGGAAAAAAAAAACCAAGTCCCCAAAATATCTCTTTCCCTTCAATAGTTCAAGTATTCAGTTCCATGGAAATAAACTCCCTTGTCTGAAATGCTTCCTTATATCATTCCCAAATATAAGGACTTCAAAAGAAGAAATGGCTGGTGGGGAAGGGGAGGGGGAATATTGTTTCCTTTTCATTTAAATGCTGTTTTGAAATAAGAAATTGAGAAACATCCAGTGCTTTTGTACTCAGTTGACAGAACTGGACGCTGGTATAAAATACTCCTTCTACAAAGATAACCAGAACTGTGTCACAGTGGGAGCTACAGTGGGATAATGAAGCACAATCCTTCTAATTACAAGACTGAAACAAAACAAAATGCTAATGCTTCTCAAATCACACAAAGGGCACTGACACAGTAGATGTTGCTGAAGGGGAGGTCTCTTTATATTTTCCTTTTGTTTTAAAAACCTTTTGAGCCTACAAGAAGTTCTCTGTTATTGTGGTTGCTCACATAAAGCAAAGTTTGGCTCATGTCAATTGATGGTACTGATGGAATCATTTAAACCTCTGAACCAAAAGTGGAGATTTAATGAGCAGCAGGAGCTTTGGATTTGAAGGCATGTGGGATAGAAAGTTGGGTCAAGGGTATCTAACAAAAGGCCAAGGATCTCTACCATGCACTGCTGAAATGAGCTCCTGTTGGCACAACACTGAATTTATTTAGGTTCCAGTCAAACTTTTGTCAGGCATCTGATGGAAAAGTCCATCAGGAACGGTGGAATTATTGGGTGGCTTGAGGAACCTGGCCTAGTGGAAGGTGTCCCTGCCCATAGCAGGGGGACTGAAGCTGGATGATCTTCAAGGTCCCTTCCCACCATAACCATTCTGTGAATCTGTATTTCTACTTGAGGCTGAATTGCATTTTCTCAGTGAATGCTTATGAGCAATTTTATATATGAGAGTGGCAAGAGGAGATGTAAAGAAATGGGCAGCAGAATTCCTTTCAATTTTTATTCATAAGCTGCTTCAAGAGCCTTCTTCATGAAGAATTTCCTTCATCTCAAGTTTAGGAGATGACATCAGATGCCATATTTGAAAGACTCTGAGAAAATAAGGATATGAGCAGCCTGATCTAGCACAGAAGTCAAAGCAAAGTTTCCCATTTTCTAGAGTCTTTCTTCTAGAGTCCCACTTTCTGTATTTCTAGAGTTTTACATGTTTAAGCTTGTTTTCTGGTTTTTTGGGTTTTTTTTGTAGGAAAGAAAATTTCTATTTGACCTGTATTGTGTACTGCATCATAAAAAATTAAGATGATACACAGTATCTTCTATTATTCAGTATTACTCTAAAGATGCATCAAATGGAGTATGTTTTTCATACATGAGATGGTCTGTCTGCTGTTACTTGTGCTGCAATAAATTCTCTGAGGGATTCATTATACAGCTCAGAATCAGTTTGAAATTACACAGTCCCACTTGGCTCCTGGTAATCACACTGGAGGTGCACTTTGCACCATCCTATGCACAGAACTTCTTGTATTATTCAGAGACATCTTTTTAGTCTCTGTTTTCTTCCAAGTGCACAAAACACAGGAGTGGGTTGTAAAAAGTTCAGGTTTTGGTGAGCCAGCATTTGTGATTATGGTTCTAGCCTATGTGCTCATAGTAAAAGGAATATATGTATCTATATACTTAAACCATAGGCCTGACTGTACCAGATTTATCCTTTCTTTTCTAGGTTGGAGGAAGGAAAGGAGAAGCAGAACAGAACTCAGTCTTCACAAAATACATTCCTAGAAGATTTTGTTTGGTCTTTTTCATGAAGTCTTAGACACCTTTAGGTAAAAATTGCCTCTATCACCTATTCTCAATCTAAACAGACTTTTACATTTGAATACCACAAAAGTGTGATGAAGGCAAAAATATTCTCCAAAACCATCTATGTGTTAAAGACAAGCTGGTTAGCCTAAGTGTAATACCAATAATTTGCTTTGGCCTTAGAGACAGAGGCTTCAGAGAACAAGTACGACTCCTTCTGCCCCAGCAATAATTTATTGAAGATCTCTATTTAGAACCACAGACAGTAAATATCTGGGAGAGGGCTGCAGAAGTGCAGCTGCTCCAATCACAGTCTGTATAATTTTTATCACAAGGATCTAAGGGTAAGACCTGCCCTGCATGGCTGCGGTTCTTTGAGCTTCAGGGTGGACTCCTGCAGTCCAAAAACTGAGTGATCTAGGCTGCCTAACAATTCTTGGGATTTAATTGCTCAGAAACACATGGGGATTTTTTATATAAGAGGTCTTGAATATTGTAATTTTTTTCCTTTACATGTGTTCTCTGTCAACCAGGTAATGTTAAGATTTCCTCTATCTCAGTGCTGCACAGTAAACATTAGTTAAGTGGAGAGCTGGAAGTATTTAATTATTGTGATAATATGAGGCCATTATATCCCATTGATTGTAGGTAACTGGCTCTAGGGAATGCACTGTATAAACATCTGAAGTGCTTTCCAGATACTAATTATTGCCACATCATTTCCATCTGAAGGTAGGGAAATTAAGGCATGAAACAGGGAGGACTGGGACTTTCAAACACCACAAATCCCAGTCTAGGCACTGAAATCTTCACTGAAATTTTCCAACTAATTGCAAAGGTTTGCTCTTTCCAAGCTTGCTGGAAATCTGTTGGGGAAATACAGAGGCTTAAGAAGAACTGAATGAGGCTTTTTGGTTTGGCCAAGTCATCCTTGCCTTCAGCTTTCCACCAGTTCTGTTAGTGCAGAGCTTCTGCTGATTAATACAGCTTGTGCTGGGTGATCTAAGGGCAAATTTTAGAAACTGGAGGCCAAAAGTCTTGCTCCCTGTTGTGCTGTGAGCTGCTGCAGTGAGACCTGGAAATACCCAATTCATCTTCCCAAACTTCCTACCCTTCCCAGTGGGACACCTTTCAGTGTCCAGTAGCACCAAATCCTTGTTGTGGTCCAGCACAGCCCTGTTACAGACAGAAATGCTGAAAGGCAGCTGAGGGAGTGGGGAGGAAGATGGGCTTCCCTCCAACATCCACAAACTGCAACATCGTGTTAATGCATTTAAATTAATGCTCTTGTAGCTTCCTGGTGAGGACAAAAATATCTTGTGGTACAGGCACTTTCCTTTTTAGTGATGCCTCCAAAGAACAAGTTCTTGACAGTCTGTAAGTATTAATTCTCTTTTTGAGCAGAAAGGTCAGCTACAGGTGAAGGACCTGTGCTGAGAATGCCTTTACACTGCTCTGTCTCTGGCCTCCATGAGGAATTGCTGGGAGCCCTTTCTCCAAGCCTGGATATATTTCTTCCTTTGGATATATAATCTTTCCTGGATATATAATCTTTCTTTGATAGATCATTCTTCTAAGGGCAGACTGATTGAGCCAAGATAGGAGCAGCTCAGTTGTAATTCAGCCTGGAAGTTGATAGTGATCTGGCCAAATGGATCCTCATCTGCATCTCTTCCTCTGAGCTCCTCTTTTTATTCACTTGCTGCCTTCTGTGCTGAATTCTGAGAAATCCACATGAGTCAAAGGAACAAGAAAGTGCCCAGGAAGACATTTAAATGCATTTAAATCACTTGAATTGGTGGGATTCAAACTTCAAGAAGCTGCTGAACTGGAAGCTGCTGCAAGCAGCAGCAAAGTCTTGGGATGAGCTCTGGGCCTTGCACTGCCCAAAACCTCTGCCATGCAAGGGAAAATAATTTCCAAGACCTGAAATTATGGCGCTAAGAGAAAGTGAAAACATTTTGTTTGAACCTGTTTTTTTCCCCCATGAAATTGCAAAAGTAGGTTTGCAGGATTCTTCTGAAGCTACAGAAAGGTGCCTGAGCATTGCTCCAGGAAAGTGTCCCCACTAGGATCAAACATCAGGAATGGGAAGTTCCTATGGCAGAAAAGAGTGACCATCACAACCCCCAGGATCTGAACTGGTCTTGTATGTTCTGCAAGTAGAAAAATGATGTCTTTTTACCTTAATAGAGCAACAGCCAGCTTAGGTAACACAAATCTATGGTTGCAGCAGAATTAAATGTGATTTCTCAGTAGCCAATCTAAATTGCTTGTGCCCTAGGAAGGAAGGCAGAGCACCCTGAACTTCCTCTGCTCGAGAAACACCCCTCAGCCATCATCAGCCTTTGCTGGGTGGAGTTTGGGGTGTCTGAGGCGGTTGATGGTACAACCACACACACAACACACAAACATATGGAGAAAAAGAGATGCTGCACTGGAAAGGAATAAAAATTGGATTCTGGCTGCTTTCAGGTTGCTGAATTCAGAGAAATGCCATGAAAACAGTCATTGCAAATTCAGTTGCATTATAGGATCTCATGCAACTTCAGCAGTACTGCAAGCAACCTCAAGGCTCAGAAAGAACCATGGGAGCAATCTGTTTCAACTGTTCAAAATGCTGCATTTTGGCTTTGGCCACTTTTCTAATTTTATTACTACTGGTTTGAACTGCTAAAAGAGAGCTTTGAACTGGTAAAACACAGACCTCAAACCAATCTTCAAAAGAAATTTTTTGACCCTGTCTTAACTTCTGCAAAATAGGTAAAAACCTTCCACTCAATATTTTCTTTGTTATCATTTTCCTATTACTATGTTTTGAATTTGACAAAAAAATAAAATAAAATTCCTCTTGGCTCAGCTAAAGTCTCACTATGAATTCAAGAGTTTGAAACCATTCATCTCACAATGCTTTTGTTCTCATAACTTGCTAGAAACACCTCCCAAAGACTTCAAGACCCCAGTGTACCTGGCTATCACAAATGATCTTCTGCCCAACAAAGATCAAGCTGTAATTAAGACTGAGTGCTCCTCAGTTTGATTTCTCCAAGAAAACAATCACAGAATCATAGAATCATAGAATGGTTTGTGCTGGAAAGGACCTTAAAATCATCCAGTTCCAACCTGGTGCCATAGGCAGGGACACTTCCACCAGCCCAGGCTGCTCAGAGCCCCATCCAAGCTCCAGCTGGGGCCACAGCCCAGCATTTGCGGCTGTGAAAGTGGGATGGGACAGCAAGATGAACATTCAGCTGTGCATGGAAGAAATATTTTCTCCTTTCATCAAAAAGTGAGAGAATAGAAGTGATGTTTATCTTGGGAGCCCAGGAAGTTATGATACCCTCTTTAAAAAGGTGAAATTTGCACCTTGAGTGTGACCTCAGGCTGCCTGAAGATTCAGACAAATATGTGGCCTTGTTACTGAACATCAGTGAAAAATGTACCAAATATTCCCAGTTTACAGGGTAACAGATCAGCAAACAGACATTGACTGACTGGAAACAGCCTATTCAGTCCCAGCTGCTCCTTCTGCTGCCCTGGCTGCCCCTACATGTCCTCCCTGTGTCCTCCCTGTCCACCCCAAGGAGAAAGTACTGCCCTGGTTTAAATCTTCCTGAAGCTCTGAGCATGAGGAACTGCTCAATGCTGAAACCTCGAATAATTGTTTGCTCAGACTTTTAACAACTTCTTGCCAAACTTTTCCATTTTGTTGTTTTTATTTTGTCAAATTGAAATAGAATCAGCTTTCAAATTCTTTTTAGTGAGCAAAAAGCTTGATTCCCAAGCAAAAAAACTTTTCCAAAAATTTGTTTCCAAGAAAGAATAATAATGAAAAAGAAAGAGCTTAGCTTAGCACATATTAATTTAAAAAAAATCTCTTTTTCATTTAGGTCATTCCATTCAAAAGAAAACTCTGAGTTTCTTTAAATCATTGCTGAAGAATTTCCATGGGTTTATGCTCCTGTCAAAGTTTTCAGGTGTCAGACCACTATTTCCACACCTGGGATGTGTCAATTCCTCAGTTAGCCCTGAACTAAATTACTGATGAAATAAATGGCAGCAGGTTTGGGCACAGAAAGGAACCATCTGGTGGGGATGGGGCTAACAGATGTGCTCTCACTGTTGGTGCCTCTGCACACAGCTCAGAACTGCACTGCCATACCCCTCCTTGCTCACCTGCTCATTAATAATGCAGCATTGCTCTTGAGGTGCTGAGGGATCCCATCCATCATGCCAGGCCCTGCTCACTACCAGAAGTTGCCGTCCCAAAGTAGAAAAGCCCTAATGCTCCAGTGAACTGTTGTTCCAGACTGCAATGCAAGATATTTCCTATTACCATCTGTATGGCAGATTATCTTTGTCAAGTGAACAGTTTGCCTTATCTCTCTCTCTGAGTGACCACATTCACACCTCCCTCGGGAGGGGACATTGCTGATAACAGCTATTGAATGTCACTGCATGACTGATAAGAACTAGAACATCCCATTGTGAGATGCTCTGCCCAGAGGGAGGAGCCAAGCATTGCTACCCAGATATAATCCAGAGGTTTTGAGACACCAGCACGGTTTTCTCCATGGGATTCCCCAGAGGAACAGCAGCTGCCTCTTCTTCCACTGGATCTTCAGAGGAGGAATACATCCTTCTCTACAGGATTCCCTTGCTCCAGCAGAACCACCCCTGACACTCCAGGAGGGCTGCAGCCACAATTCCAATGGGACTGCCACCAACACCCTGAGCCACAGGGTGTCAGGTTGGGTTCTGACTCTGTCAGTGTTGTTCTAGTGTACTGCATTGTTTATTTTATCATTTTATTTTTTTTCCTTCCCTATTAAAGAACTGTTATTTCCTGCTCCCATATTTTTGCCTGAGAGCCCCTTAATTTAAAATTTATAGCAATTCGGAGGGGTGGGAAGGGTTCACATTCTCCATTTCAGGGGAGGCTTCTGCCTTCCTTAGCAGACTCCTGTCTTTCCAAACCAAGACAACTGTGTGCACTGGCCTTGGAAGAAAGTGAAGCACAGGACCAAATCCTCAGGAACTGAGACAAAAAATCTGCTCCCTGAATGGTACCTGGAGTGATATTGATCACAGCCACACAGGGAAGAGGTCATAGCAGGAAAAGAAAGCAAGAGCTTTTAAGTGCTACACCTACAAATTAATTTCCAATTCAGGTCTCCTCCTGAACAGATGAGAGCAATTCCTATTCCTCCCCACTCTGTCTTCTAGACACACAATCTCTGTTCACAGTTTCTTTGGGTATTTCACTATGAAATCAAGCTAAGCAATAATATGATTTAAGGAGCACATCCATGCTGTCAGGCACCCTGGACTCACCCAGACCCACATTTGCAATAGTCCAGCAAGGCTGACTTGATGGGCAGGCAGAGAGTTATTCCTAAGCAGAGCCTTGTTCTCATGGCTAATTCCTTGTTCTCATGGCTAATTCCTAACCAGACCTTTGGAGCAACAGGAAAGATGATGGCAGCAGAAAAACACTGCTCTGAAAGTGCAGGGTCCCACATCATTCAAGGTGGGAGGTGTGGACATTTGTTCTCCAGAAAAGCGGAAAAATATTTAATTTGGCAGATTCACAGTGCATCCCTTGTTCACTGAGCTGCAGGAATTATGAGATACCTGGGAGCTGCAACAAGGTGACAGCCACACCATATTTTCTTCCTGAAGTCAACTTTGGTGTTGGGCAGGCTGATCAACATTCATCTTTGTGCAATGAAATACAGTTTTCTGCAATTGATTATGGATCTTTCCCCTTCTGAACACAGAAGGTGCAATTATGAAATACAGAGACAGCATTTGGGAATGTGCTGGTTCTACTGAAGCTGTAGATTTGACAGCATCAGTCAAAGGGAACCTGTGTATTAGGGTGGGTCTGTTCAGCTGCAAACCAAGAGGGAAAAATGTTGTGAGCCCCTGGTACTGTGCAGGTCACTGCTGCTTTCAGCATGGAGAAACTGCATGGACTGGGGAGCTGTGCCTGCCTGTGCAGGACAATGTCCATCTAGAGACAAGCCACCTTAAAACTAGGATATGTGTGGTGTGGACTTGGGGATTCAGAGCTGCAGTGTTCAGAAAGCCCTGGAGGAGCTGCTTGTCAGAGACTGCTTCCCATGGGAGAGGGAAGTGTCATCTTGGAAATGAGTGGGTAAGGAAAAGGAGGCTGGAAATAGATTTTCAGTTTTATATTTCTGAAGACAGAAGTTGTCCTAAGACAGGGCAATTTCTTCCTCTGTTTGGGGATGTGATAAGTGACATCCTTGGAATGACTGGAGTGAAATCTTGCAGTTACCAAAGGCAGTGTAAAGAAACTTGCCCTTAGGATCATTGCCAGCCCATGGGATATTCTTCTCCCAAGGGCTGAATTTGAAATAGGAGTGGGATCCCTGTACAAACCAGAGCTGGGTTCTACGTGAGAAGGACTGACAGCTGTAAATCATAGTGTAGTTCTGGGCTAAATTCCTTGAAATTAAAATATGTGTCAGGTACTTCAATCAATCTTTTGTGAAACTGGGTGTTCAGAAGCAAGAAATGAGGTAAAATTTAACTGGGGGGTTAAGAGAGACTCAAAAGCCATCTGGACAAGAACCTGAGGTTTTGGTGGCCCTGCAGGAGGAGGAGGAGTGGACTGTGTGACCTCCAGTGTCCTTTCCAACCTCAATCAAGCTTTGATTTGTGACTATCTGAAGACTTCTTCCACTGAGGTTATCAGGATTCCCCCAGACTAGGACTCGAATACAACACTTGTTGTACTCCTACAACACTTGAGTGTTGTAAAGCAGATTGTGTACCATGAGGGCTTGCCAGACAACATCCCTATTTCAGTGTGTGTGATGCTTTACACAACCACTCACAGCCCCACCCACAGCTGGTGGTGAAGTTGTACCATTTATTCAATCATCCTCATATTTCACCATCAGTGATGGAAAACAAGTCATGGAGAAACACAATTCTGGCTCACAAGACACTCCAAGCAAAGGCCTTTTCTGTCTTGCTCCACCAAAAGGGACTGAGGATTTTGCAGTGGGTCTGTTTAGCAATTTAAAACTGATATTCAGAGGTTTCTGCTATATGTAACCACCACTCCTTCCTCTCTTCTACTTCCAATTGTGCCACATGACCATTCCTATTCTGCAGAAAATTGGAAGCATTGGATAAATATTTCTAGAAAATACCTAAAAGGTACTGGTTTGTTGAGCCTGGCTGCTTCTTCGTATGAAAACAGGCAGCATAAAGGAAACCAGGGAGTAAATTTCTTGCAAGACACATTTTTGCAAGTATGACTTCCGCAGATCTGAAGGCAAAAAAGGAATTTGATGGGTGCCTTTTGTAAAAAGCAGTCACAGGCTGCACCTCCTGGTAACTCTATAGTGACTGATATTGAATCCATTGCACAATCAGATTTCCACTGATGACATTCCAACTGATTATTTTGATGCTAAGGGAAAATATCCAATTGAGAGGCCCACTTTGACAGGGAGATACAATACTATCTTAGGCAAAGTATGGAACCTTAAAATTATCTGAAATTAAATGGAGAAATCATTGGAGTCAGTAACGATTTTAATACATATTCCTTAGAGTTGCCATCTGAAATGATAGGAGTTCAAATGTCTGGATTTGGGGTTGATTGTGTGATGTCCCAGCACCTGGAAGGGAGACTCTCACCTTATTTTCATTCACTCATAGTCAGGAGGGGGAGTGAGAAATTCCAAGAGGCTCAGAAAAAGTCATAAAGCATGAGACTGAGTGAAAGAAAGTGAAAGACTCGTGATGACCCATCTTTATCTGCTTGCTCTCCTTCCCTGAAGAATTTTTTCAGACAGCCCTTTGACTTTTAATGATTTAGTGCTGTCCTGCCCTGTGTGCTAAAGGGCCATGCCTGAAAATGAATCATGATAATGTGGATTCAACCATGTGAAAGGGTTGAGCTCACTGGGTTGAGAAATGGAAAAGTTTTGGATGAGTAGTTTTTTCACGAAAGTCAAGGACTGGGATGGTCAGAGCTGAGCACAGATGGAAACCCAAGGTTTGAAGGTACTGCTGCAATGTAAGAACCTTGCTGGCTGAAATCCTGCTTTCTGTCTCAAAAACAAGGACTGTGCAAAATGATGGGACAAGATTATGGATGCACACACACATTGTGACTGTGACAGGGATTCAGCAAAGGGACTATGAGTGAATTATGGATGCTCTTTTGATTGGTTCTCAACAATCTTTTAATGGCATTAAGGCAGTGTGAAGTTACAATGTATTGATTTTCTTCTGCCCATGCAGTAATTTGCAGTGGTGGAGATTTATTGTCCACTTCATGTTTTCATGAGGCTGGCAGGCAGCAAGGGCGATGGCAGCTGGTCTCCCATTCCTATGGATGCTCTGAGGAGGGGAGTGCCAGGGAACTCAATGCTTGGGGACAGCAAAGTGGGCATGGGGGTTTCTGTGGCCTCATTTCCACATTGCCATACAGGGATGTTCTCTGCTAGGCCAAAGATGCTGCAGCTGCAAACCAGGGAACACTTTTTGTGCTAGCTCTTGGACCAGGGGACCTGTTCTGGCAAGTCTTTCCCTCAAGTGAGCACTGTGAAAGTATTTTAGAGCTGCTGTTTTATTTTGTTTGTTGTTCTTTTTCTTTTAATGAATTTTATCCACTTTGGGACCAGCAGCATCAGCCCTAGAGTTATTTTGATTCTGAACATACAGCTAATATAGGCTCTGGCTTCCACTGCACAGAAAACAGCTTGGAGCAGTAGCTACTCTTCATTAGGTTCATCTGCAGTCTAGGGAAGGAAGAGCTGCCTGTCATAACTATATTTTATTTTTCTGCACAGCTTTGAGATTTCATGGACATCTCAACCACCCTTCCACCACCAGATTTAGGATCAGACCCTGATCTCAGTCTCCCCAACATGACTGTTGTGTGCCTGACCTGGTTTCATGAAGCTCATGCAATGATCTGGATGCCAGTGTGACATTTTTATCAGTTTGACCTACTGCTGATCACAGAACATAGTTTCAAGTTAAACTAAGCTATAGGTTTTAAAAATAAAGATCAAGCCTGCAACTCTGACTTAAGATCAAATCCAAGAATGCTTTATGCTTGGCTTGTTTATTCTGTCTTGTTCCAACCAGTTCTTTTTGGGCTACACTTTTTGTTGGTTTAAGCCACATCTTAGATTCCTTCAATGGTGATCCTTAAGAAACAAGCCCTTAAAAAAGTTTGACAAGTAGCTGTAAGGAAGGAGGACATGGATGCACAAAGAGGGGAGAGGAAATGTTGCTGAACACAGAAGTCACAGGACAAGATTCAGGCTGGGTGTTTGAACAATGCAGCTGAGAGAGCACAGCCCGTGTCTGGGCTAGCAACCCCCAAATCAGCCCACATGGGCCTCAGGTCTCTTTTAAAGCCAGGTTGCTCTTGCTGCCTGAATAATCTGGGCTCTCAGGGTGGTACTTGCAGTGTCTCACTTGGCATTCATCAGTAGGGGCTTCCAGACCATGCTCAGTCACACTGGTAGATTTTGTGGCACCCAAGTACTGAGTTTTAACAAAATGATTAAAAGCAAGGTAGGTTTGTGTGTGAATGGAGTCCTCCTGAAAGCTTTTGGAGCTTCCAAGGAAAGAGCATGAGGATGCTTGATGGAGCTTACACCAAAGGTTGAGTGGAAGCTGCTGTTAGAGACAGCTAAAAATGGGATTAGTTCTTGTCACCCTAAATGAGAAACTGGAAGCCTTGAAGTACTGCAAAAATTTTGCTTGATAAGATAGAGGAGCCAGAAGAAGGACAGAAAAGGGCAATAAAAATCAACATCAGTGCTTACACTGAACCTGAGAACCCACATTCTTCTATGGTTATACAGCTTCACCCTCCATGCACAGTAACTGATTTTCCACTTTCACTTTCCTTCTGGATGGTCCAGCTGAGTGTTTATGTGGCTCTACCAGAATACACTCTGTGTGTTAATGTGATGTTTACCAAGCACTCCTGTGTTTGTCATTCACAAGAATCCAGATGACCTATGAAAAAGCCAAGATAAAGCCATATTATCTTGACCAACAGATACAATCCTGTTTTCCTCTGATTTTAGGCTATAACCTCTTTGAGTAAACCAGTTTTCTGTTTGATGGGGGTCAGCATAACCTGCTGGGAGATGCTTATCTGGAGTCCCTCCGCACGTTCCTGTCAGAGCCTGTTAGAGTCTCCTGGCTGCCAGCTCCAGCTCGGCAGAAGCACTTGCTTTTGATTACAGACATCTCCAGTGTCAGCCAAGGAGGTGGATATCAAACCTGAGCACGCTGGGTGCTGCCAGCAACACTTCATAAATAACAGTAATGGAGTGTAATTGCTCATTAAGCCAAACCACAGCCCTGAGCCCTCCCTCTGGCCAAACTCCCTCCACCATCAGTGGGAGCTTTGCCAGCAGGTGTGCAATAGGGATGTGGTCCCCAGCAGTGGTACCATCAATGGGGTACTGCAAAACCACTGCTGGGGGCTGATTCAGATCCCCTTGAAACTGCTGTGTGCCTTTGGATTGATTTAGAAGACTTTAGCCAACCTCCCTTGCTTTACACTGCTCAGCCAGCACGGCTACATCTGCGCAGCAGTTATCCCAGATGGAATATGGAGGAGGAGAATTCCTGACACTGAGCTGTGGGATTTTAATTTTAGAGAGGCGATGGAAGCTCTTTCCTGTTGGGTCTCAAGTGGTGGCTTGTATGGGCGTGATTTGAGGCTTGAAAATATCTCAGAAGCCTGCCACTGAAAAACCCCTCCATGTAACTGATATTGAAAAGTGTTGTGTCTCTGTGTGTTATAAAAGCCAAACAAGCTGGTGTTCCTTCCTATCAATCACCTATTGCTATCTGACATTGGTGCAACCCTTTGCAAGTGAAAATAATTTACTGCCTCCCCTCCCCATGAAAATTATTTACCATCCCCATTTCGGTTTGAACATTACTGTTGTGGTTCAAAGCTGTGATGAATTGCTTAGCTATAAATTGTCTTTCCTCTCCCCTTCTCCTCCCACCTCTTCCTAATGCAGCACTGGGATGAAGGTTAAGGCATAGGGTGTTATCTGCAGCAAGAGCTCATTCTCAGTGCCCCATACATCCTCGCTAATGCTTATGGCTCCCCTGTGGCATTGGCAAGTGTAATCGCTATTGTACTGAGCTAGAACAGGAGCTGGAGAGAGATAAATGGCCTAGTTATCAAAACTTCCTAGCCTCCCACAGCCCTCCTTGGGAATTCAGCTATAAATGACATTCAAATGATGCTGATAGATGTTAGCAGAGCAGGCAGCAGAACGTGAGCTGCGCCCAGGCCAGCTCCTTCCTGCTGATAATGCCAGGAGAGCTCAGCATCCCGACCCTGACTGCTGACACTGGAGGCATTGCATGAGGTACCACTCTGCTCTCATCGCCTTCCAGACAAATCCCTGGGGTGGCAAAGGTTCAAAATCAGATGGTGACTGAGACACATTACTACTGGAGCTTGCAGAGCAGAAGGAAGAAGTGTTTTTGTCTTCTTTGGCACAGAATTTGTTCAATTTACACCCTCAGAGGGTGAAATATGGGAGGGAAAACAGCCTTTCTTCCACCCAGCTCTGCAATGACAGAAGTGTGGTTTTTGAGTGACCTGGGATTGTCTGGTTGAAATTTGTATGGCCTGTGCTAGGTCCAGAAACCACCTCCAGCAGCTCCCTTTGCATCTGCTGTCCTTCCTGGTGTGTGAAACAGGGGAAGGACTGCTCAGATCATAAATCCCTCAGGAATGGAACAGGAGCAGATAGAGTAGGTGGCAAATCTGCTTCTGAGTCTGGAAGGGCTTTTGGGTGTTTTGGCATCTCTACAGGAGATACCAGGAAAACTCCCCCATCTGGAGGAGGAGAACCTCCCATGAAAACCACCAGCAACCTGTAAGGCTTTGCATTTTATTTTATTTTATTTTATTTTATTTTATTTTATTTTATTTTATTTTATTTTATTTTATTTTTATTTTTAAAATTAATTTTATTTTTTATTTTATATACCATTTTACAGTCCATATTATTTTATCATTTATTTAATTTTATTGCATTTTATTTTATTTTTAGACCCCTTCTATCCTCCCAAGGTGTATCTATGAGAACGCCCAGCCCTGAAGGCAGGTTTTTACACGACAGCAGCGCTCAGAGGGGATGTTTCTAGCGCGTTGTGGAAGAAATCCGAGGGCACCAAAGGTGTAAGGCACACAAAAGCTTGTCTCTTCCCTTCTTCCTTATAGCCTAGAAACGGAAAGGAAAAGGGTCCGCGCTGTTGACCACATCCCGCCCGGTTTTAGGTCCGAAGATGGACCGGGGGAGGTTCACACGGCACAGCGGAGCGAGGGGAGCTCCGGGGTCACAGGCTCGGGGTCTCAGCTGGGCTGGGACCGGCGCCGCTCCCGGCAGAGCCTCCCGGGAGGGCACGGGAGCGGCATCTCCGTGACAGAGCCGCGCTCCAAGGCGCTCTGTCAAGGTGGGATCGGGGCTGCCCGGCCGTGCTGCCCCAGCCCGGCCCGCGGGCGGAGGCTCCGGCTCGGCTCGGCGCGATCCGCAGCGGCCGCCAGCGCCTCCAGCCGCCCACTCGCCGCCTCTCCCGGCATCCCTCATCCCCATCCTCCGCTCCTTCCTGCTTCGGCGGTGGAAGCAGCCCCCCGCCGGGGGCCGGGAATGCCCTCCCCTCCCCTCCTCTCCCTCCCTGCAGCCGCAGCGGGGGAGGGGGGCTGTGATGCTGCAGGGGGATCCCCGGGAGCCGAGCGGGGTCTCCCCTTCCGCCGGCTGCCGGGATCTCCCCGCTTCGCGCCGGCGGCGGCTGCTGGGGGGCGGCACCCGGGGGGTGGGGGGACACGGGCAGGGGGACAGTGCCGTGGGGGGGGCCGGGGCCGGTGTCCCCCACACCGCGGATGACTCGACAGCCGGGGCTGGGGGAGCGGGGGGCGGGCGCCCGGCTATTTGCTGGCTGCATACAATGGGCCACTCCCTAACGTGAGGGCTGGGGGGAGGCAGGAGCTGGGAGAAGGAGGAGGAGGAGGAGGAAGAGGAGGCGGGGTGGGGGGGGGGGGAAGAAGGGGCTCGGGCGTCGGGCTGGTAAATAAACTCGGCGATGATTCCCCTCCCTCGCGCCGGCCCAGGTGCGCGCCGCGCTCCTGCCCGCCCGCTGCCCGCCGGCGGGGGTGACCTGACGGGGATGTGACCGCCTCCCCTGCCCACCGCTTCTACCCCCTCCCTCCAGATATATATATATATATGTATACATATATATATATACACACACAAATACATTCACAGATGAATATATCTATATAAATATATAGAGAAGTCATTTTGGGGGGAGGGACGGGGAGCTCGGATCATGGCCCTGGGGCTCCCGGGGCTGTCGCCGCCGATCTGCAGCTCGCCTCCGGGGCCCGACCATGGGGCTGAAGGCGCGGCGCGGCGCGGCGGGCGGTAGCGCGGCCGGCGGGGCGGCGGCGGCGGCGGGGCGGCGAGCGGCGGCCGGCGGCGACCCCGAGCAGGGCTCGCTGGCCCTGGGCACCGGCGGCGACCGCGACGGGACGCTGCTGCTGGAGGGCGGCGGGAAGGAGGAGGGCGGCAAGCGGAGCCCGCCGGGACTGGGGCTGCTGGCGAAGACCCCCCTGAGCCGCCCGGTGAAGCGGAACCACGCCAGGTACCGCCGCATCCAAACTTTGATCTACGACGCCCTGGAACGACCCCGCGGCTGGGCGCTGCTCTATCACGCCTTCGTGTGAGTACGCGGGGCGCGGAGCGGGGCTCCGGGGGCGCGGCCGGGGCTGCCCCGGGGGGGTTATCGGCAGCGTTTTGCTTTATCATCCTCGGGGTGAGGCGCTCCGGGTGCCTGGAGCAAGGGTCTGCTACGGGGTGTGCTGCCGAGCGGCTTTATTGCTCTTATGTCGTCGGGTTTTCCAAAAGGAGCAGCTGCTCGTAACTCTGTGTTTCTGACTTGCCCGTACCTCCACGTTGCCTTGGAGTGGCATTCCCGAGCCTGTATGTCTGAGGCACCGGAGGAGGGATGCCAGAAAAACCCAAGCTCCGGGCGGGTTTAAGGCTCGAAGTGCTCCAGGGAACGCGGCCAGTTCAGCTCAGCCCGGAGCGTGAGGCTCAGCTGCTGTTGCAGACCGCGGGCGAACCGATCCCTTCCGTAGCTGAAAGCGTCAAATGAAAACCATCGGGTTTCGGTCCGATAAGCATCACCCCGCAGTGCAAGAAACCCGAGCATTGCAGCGCTGTCAACCAGAAAGTTACACTGACCACAAGTGAACCGAGAGGAAATAAACTCGTTTTATGGCCCATAGGTGACAAGTCAAGAGAATGACAACTGGTTTGCATTCCTAAAAATTCTGTTGCCTTAAGTTGTCGTAAGGAATATCAAAAAGATCATTCTGTCAACATCACGGAATGGAGTTGGCAGAGTCGTATAAAAATAAATGTTTTAGTGTTGTGAATGTGTTTGAGAACCCAGGGGTTTGTCAGTGATCCCGGTGATAGTGTTTTTCTTTGGCACTAGAAGGTGTGCAGAGCTCTGTGTGACACGGGATTTAAGCAGTGATTTTTGAAATTGGTTTATTTGCCAAAGACAAACAAAGCTCTCTAGGCTGCATGGGTTGTGAGCCTGGCTCTCGGGAAGTACTGATCATTGGCATAGTCCTTGCACCTGCAAATAAACAACTTGAGTGTAGGGCTGTGATTTTACCTTCAGGCACGTTTTTATTATGTTCGCAGTGTTTTAGCCCTGAGCAAGAGTTAGAAGGCAACCATCACTACAGAGTGCTGCTTATGTACCACTTATTCACTGCTGCTCCCTTCTCTTCAGTGTTTATTCATCAAGTATATCTTGGGACTCAGGTCTTGTTTTCCAGCTTAAAATCTGAAACTGGAAACTGGATGCTGTGACGCTTTTTTGGTTCTTTCACCTCTTTTTGCCACAGGAAAACTCATGCTAGCAAGCAGGCAGTGGCAGCACTTGAAGTGTGTTTTGCTGGGAAGGCTCTTAGGTCTGGAGCTTGCTGTTGTGTTCAGTATTGCATAATCCTGCTGGAGAAAGTGACAGCTGGACAGAGGGACACCCCTTTCATCCTGCCTTGGCCAGCCCACACCCCTCAGTGAGGCTTTAGCTCGCAGCAGAGCATTCCAAGCAGTTTGCACCCCTCTGTGACAGCTGGGCTCATGTCTGGATATAAGCAATAGGACAGTGGATGTGTCTGGAGAGGCTCAGGTGAGCTGAGAGATTCAGACAACTGACAATACTGTAATTGAATATTGAATTCATTGAATTGAGTTGAATTGAATATAATAAAAAAATTTACATTTATTTGCAGTGCTATAAGACTTTCCAAGTTAGAGCATTCATTTTAGATAACTCTTTAGATGTGTGGTTGACCTTAAGGTGCTTATGCAATATGGATCACAGAATGGGGAAAAAATCATGATGTTTGTAAAGTTTGATTCTTCTTAGGAGTGGACCTGACACTGTGTGGTCAAGTTCTCTTTGATGACTACTCACTCCTGCAAAACTGAAATGTCAGTCTGACTCACAAAAGTCAGTAACAGTCTTGTGAAAACCATCGGTGCCAAATTCAATATTAATGAAAATGAAACAAAACAAAACACTTCTAGAAGTCTTTATCCTTACAGGAAGTCAAACACACAAGTTGTCAGCCCAGCATAGACACTCCATCCCTCCCCAGGACATCCAGAGGATCTTGCTGTCCAAATTGGCCCCACTGAGTTTCTGTTCAGTCTCAGCTCCCTCTGAACTCAGATGAAGCTGTGGGTCTCACCTCACTGTAGGATCCAACCCTACAAAAGGAATCTGGTGGGAGTGATGGAGGAGTGTGCTGGGATGTGGCTGACAGAGCTTGCTCCTGCCACTGGAGGAGGAGGACCTGCTTGAGAGCAGGAGCTGTGGGGAAGCAGCATCTCAGTTGATACCCAAAGTCTTTATTCTTGCCTTCAAATGGATTGTCTTTTAACCTTTTTTCCTTCTTTAAAGGAGTCTGTCTCATTTGGAGGTGCTGCTGTGACACAGTGTAGTTCCATCCCAGCAGTCTCTCCGTGCTTCTTTTCACACTAGAACAGTTTACACTTTTCCTTGGGAAGGTGAGAGATTGCCAGTCTTCCCATAAAATCTATAAATTTGATCTTGTTTTAATTTTCAAGGAAAGTCCTATTTATGTTATCTTAATGACATATTATGATTTGTCTCATCTGAGTAACTTTGCAGTAAGTGCCATGCACCCACAATTAACCAGTGAGATTGTTGCTGTCAAATTCAAATAACTAGAGAATAAACAGCTGAGGGACAGAAGGGATTTGAGGATGGCTGGATGTGATGAATTCCTTGTAGATCCAAGCATTCAGAAGTGTTTAAGGAAGAGATGATGCAAAGCACTCCAATATTGTGTGTATCCCAGGGTCTGGGAGGCAGGTAGCTGCTGATGCAAGAGGGTTGAAACTTTTCCATCCTTTCTGAGGGTGTTGTGTGAGGGGCAGGAGGGGGCTGTGACAAGCTCTTGGTGAAAACTTTGCATGCCACAACTTTTGAAAGAGTGGCACTGATGGGATCTCATTAAATCATGCAGAGATGCACATCTGGCTGCAGAGGGGTCCGGATCCTGTGTGGATCTCACTGCTGTAATGAGCACATAAAAGAGGATCCTCTGTGGATCTCACTACTGCAATGTGCACATAAACGAGGATCCAGGATCCTGTGGATCTCACTGTTGGAATGTGCACATAAAGGAGGCTTTGGTTGCCATTGGGTGCCCTGGAATAATTTCTGTTTGAGGAAGTCATTCAAGGAGAGCTCATAAATGGGATCAGGCCCTGCCAAGCCCTAGGGACAGAGGTGCAGTGGAGAAAGGGAGTAATTCCTGATGGAAATTTTAGCATTCAGCTTTCACTGGCATTAATTAAGAGAAAGTGTTGTGAGATACTTTCCTTGTGATTCTTCCTTCTTCTTTGTTCTGCACAAGTGAATTTATCCAAGCCTGTCCTTGGGGATTTGGTCCCTAAAGAAGCCAGCTCTGTTTCCTTCCCTATCTGAAAATATTTGCTCTCTAGTAGCTCTACTAGACAAAAGATTTATCTTTTGTCACTCATGATGTTCCCCTTTGCTGGGTCACCCGGGTTCATGGTGTTCTTGGCAATATGGCAATGTCTTAGTGGTCCTACTTGGTAAGAAAAAAATGTTTTTCCCCATGAAAAATTTCATGTCTGTAAAGCTAAACTCTAGCTGAACATTTTCAGTATAAAGTAAAATAAAATAAAATAACCTGAGATTCTGAGATATTTAATTTGGAAATGTCTCTTGGGGGTTGCAGGTCAGGCTACAGCCTATCCCTGTTCTTTTCTGAGCTCATGTCACTGTAGGTACAGCTGATGTTCCCATGATGTTCTGCATTTTCCTTTGTGTTAGGCAGTGCAATATTTTGTAGGAAACCCCTGCAGTTGTGCTTCGTGGGATGTGTGCTGTGGTCAGGGAGACAGACTCAAGACCTGTCCGCCTCCACAAACCATCCAAATGCTTTATTTATGCACAGAAGCATTAATGAGTAGAATGAAAAATTGAAACAAGTAAGATTTTTTATTTTTCCAGTGTTGTTTTTAGCTGTAAGCACAAAATATTTGGTGGATAAAGGACAGAGTACAGAAAGGTAACATAATACAGATTGTTTGGAATTGCAATTTGTGGAAAATTTTTAACCTGACTTAAAGAGAGGATGAAGGAGAAGTAATTAGGAGATATTCTCATTTTCATATCATCTTCTGAGACAACTACAGCCTTTACTTTCACGGAAAAAAAAGACTAGATAAAGGTTAGGGATTAGATATTGCTTTTGGGGAAGTGTGCAGCATCACCTGCACTCTGCTGGTGTAGATCCCCACGATGTCCCTGCTGATGTGAGGGGGAAGCCATGGGGAACATTAGACAGCCCTTCTCTGTTTGCCATGCAGTCTTCTCTCAGTTCTGCCTAATACCTGGAATAAGAAGAGGAGGCAGAGTCATGAGATCTATCAAATCAGCATTTCTGGGAAGCACCTCTTGCCTGACTGACTGTAGGTGGGCTGCTTGCAGGAAAGAGTGTCATGGGATTGGGGAGCAGGGTGAAGGTCTGGAGGTTTTCCATTATTTTCCTCTTTGCCCTTCAGGAGATGCTCCATAAGATGTGCTCTCCCTCTGTGAGCCATCTGGAGGGAGATGGGAGAAGGTTGGGGGTAAAAAGAGGGACAACTATGAATCCTTTCTTGCCTTTTTTGGCGTGGACTTGTATCTGAGGGAGTCCCTTGGGCAGCAGAGCCAGCCTGGTCCATTAGCAAGTGCCCTTTGCTTATGTGTGTGCCAATATGAGTTCTGCTTTAATTATTGATGCTAATTCATCATAATGCATGGATAAATATTCTGCAGTATACTTTGTAAAAACTAATGAAGTCTTAGTCATTGGAGACCTCACCACACACCTCTGCTCCTGCAGCTCCACCGAGGCTCGAGGAGCTGCCCTGGGATTGTGAGTGCCCTGGGGATGTGGCTGTAGCTCAGCTGCTGGCATCAGCTGGCACAACAGAACAAGGCTGGGATTTGCTGGGGGAAGGACAAGGGGTAGCACAGCCTGGGGAAAGCAGTGCCTGGGTAGTTGTGGAAACTCAGCACATCCCTTTGGATGTCCAGAGTTGTTGAGAATTCCGTCGGGGGGCTCAGACACCCTGGCATGCTGCCCGGAACACCTGGTGGCTTGATTTTGACCCTCCCAACGAATTGCCAGCCTGGTGTGGGGATGTCAAAGCCACACAGGTTTGAATAGTGTAATAATAGAGTATTCACAGGGTGAAAATGTAGATTTTAGGATTTTTGGTATAGGGGTTATGGGAACAACATGGAGGAATCAGGGTGTGTCTAGTCCTTCTTTCTTCTTCTTGTTCTCCATTTTCTGCAGTGCTGTTGGCACTTGGGGGTTGGTTTAGAGTAGAGGTGCACTGTCTAACATAGGTGATAGGTATTGGGAATTAAGAGTAAATATGGTATACTTAATATAGTTTGTAGTATAAAAAGACAACACTGCCCAGGGGCGGTCAGAGTCCTTGTGGCTGCCTTGCTTTGCAGACCTTGGTTGGGCAAAAAGAAAATTTGGTAGATAAGAGTTAATAAACAACCTGAAGACCGAGAAGTGAAGAGTCCTGACTCATTCTTCAAAAGCGTGGGCTGCTGCAGAACCATCCTATGCATCTTGGGGCAGAGAACAAAACAGCCAGCCCAAGAGGTAATGGGTGGCTGGTGATCCCCAGCTGCAACTCTGGAGTCCCCTCAGCAGCTCACAGATGCCCAATGCTTGTTTAACCATCCAAACTTCCTTTGAAATTATGGACCAGGCCCTTTGGTGGGAATAAGTGTTCACCTGCAGCCCCAAATCTTTGTGCAGGGGCATCAGTGCTCAGAGCCAGGCCCACTCCCCAGTGGGTGCCCCCAGGTTGGATTGGTTTGCCCTGTAATCAATGGTGCCATTACTGCACTGCCACTTGCCAAGTTTCTGTGCTGCCATGGCTCCAGGGCTGCCTGGTGCACAGGGTGTGCCTCAGTGTCCCCCAGGCCCTGCAGGTCACTCCCCAGCTCAGAGCAGCCTCCTCTGGATGGGCAGGGGAATCCCTGGAATGTCAGGGGAAGCAGCGCTGCCAGTGCCAGCAAACACTCTGCAGCTGGGCTTTCACTCTGCCAGCTCAGCTGAGGAATAGCCCCTCAAATAGAAGCCACAGTCCCTGGTGTTAGGTCTATCAAACTGAACAGTCCCAAATTTAATCAGTTTGACAAGCAATGATACAGCATAGCCACTGCAGCAGGTAGAAAATCACGTTTTTCTTCTCTTTTGAGAGACTTGGTGTGAGGAGCAGCAGCAGCTCAGTGCCACCTCAGCAGTTGTGGTGACACTGTCAGTGGGAAAGCCCAGGACCAGATTTATCTCAGTATCGCCAGCCTGGGCTCTGGTCAGAGGTATCACTCCTCATAAAAGCCATCCCAGCCTCTTCCCAGCCTCTGTTTGTTCCTTGCTGCAAACAATGGATCATGGGAGGGCACAGCAGGGTCTGGGACAGCTGCTGGGTGCAGAGGACACCTGAGCTTTATTCTTGTTTTCATCTGAAAGAGAGATTCGGGAAATGGTACAAAAATGAGCAGGGAGAGGCTTTCTATGCTTGTTTTGCTCATTTTGCTGTAAAATGTAGGAACACTCAAAACAAATTTAATGGAAATAAATAGTAACTAAAGCCTAATTTAACACCAATCCATCTTAACAGCTGGATTAAAAAATAATACATACATATAATGCCAGTCATCTATCAGTGTGCTTTCGTGTGCAGGTGAACATGAAGGTGCCCCAGCCATTCCTACTTCTCCCAAAGGTCACCTCAGAATCCACTCAACCTGCACATTTCTTTTTTTTTTTGATAGCCAGCATCTTCAAATATCACTTGATTGAATCATTTTTATTTATAGCTTACCCAACATGCAAACCTGTGCATGTATGTAGAGCATAATTCTGTATCCCTTGACTGTCAAAAAGTCCTTTGTGGCATTGAGGTGCATGTGGAAGGTCAGACAATGGCATATTCAAGGACAATGCATATTCTAAACAAGGTCTGAACTTGAGGAATTTGATTTAATAGCTGGAAGAAACTTTCTGATCAAAATTGATCAAGTGAGCATTAAGATAATTTATATGTTGTTTACAAACATAAATGACTGGTGACCTTAGACACAGCCAGGTGGCTGGGTGCTACCATGATCAGCCTTGCATGATATCAATAAATAATAATGTTTATTCTTGTGTTTAATAACATTATAGTCCCTTTTTTACTTAAGAATGCCATACTCTCTTGTGCATGAAACTTTACAGGAAGAATGGAGCCATGCATCTGCTATTGCTTCTGGCAGATCCTGTATTAAATGGGATAACTTAAATATTAATAGCTTTGCAGGGAATAAGCTCCACGAGATCTGTTAAGTGTCTTAGGATGGTAGCTGGGAAACAGCATTTTCTGTGGAGAGAGGGACATGCCCTGGGATATTTAGGTTTTGGTAACCTACTTGGGAAAAGGCACTTTTGGAGAATTTCCAGGCTGGAAATCTGTAAATTGCCTTTCCCAGTCTTAAGTGAGCACATTGCATAAATGTGTGTTTAACTTGGAGCAAATGAAAGGTCCCTCTGAAGTCAGGAGGAACCTGTCCAAGGTGACACTGGGCGGAGCAGAATCCAGAGCAGAAGATTGTGACTGGGATTTGGTGGAAAGCAGCATGAGGTACCATCATCTTCCTCTGTACAGCCAGCTCACTGTTCTGCTCAGGCCTGGTGGGATCATCCTGAGCTGCAGTTCTTCACAGGATCCATCACCCAACTTCAGCCTTCCCACAGCTCAATAACCACCTCTGGCTGTAGTCACCAGGACACCACCTTGTCCTCCTCAGTGGTGCAAACCATGCAGAAGGGAAGCTGTAATATCTCTAAATATTACACCACTATTACACCAATCTCTTTGCTAAATCTCTGTCTGGAGAGATGCTGAGACCCTGACATGAGGCACCTCTGGTGTCTCTTGAGATGGCTTTTGCTCTGACTCCCTCTCCCTCGTGATCAGTCTTGCCAAAGTCTTTCCTGCTTCGATTTTCCTCAGTTGCTGGTGCATGGAGCTGCAGAGATCCATTGTATGGCAGTGACAGAGGGGGAATCCTCATCCTCTCTGGGTTGCTGTTCTCTTTTACTTCCTTTGACTTCCCAGACTTTATTTCATTCCATGGATCCCTGGATCTCACTTGTCCCTGTGTTTCCAGAACTGTGGCTGAGAGCTGCATGGGTGTGCTTTGCACTCCTTTGGCAGCCTGAGTTAGTTTGTGATTGTCATGTTGACTCTCCAGTGGTGTTTTTATAAAAATCTCAAGTGCTTTTATATTTACTTTATTCTGTCCTCACTAGTGTTTTTATCACCTTCTAGATTAGTACCTCACAATTTTGCTAACATTCAATTTAGTTCTTTTTCTAGATCATTAAGGAAACAGTTAGTATGGCCAGAACTAAAACACACAATTCAGCATTTTATTAAATAATAACTTCCCTGCTTCCCGGCTAATACAATGTAATTTGTTAGGGTTTTATTTATAGCTCTGGATCCAGTTTTTAGTGTCATATACTTTCTCCCAGTCATCTGAATACTGGGAGAAACTTAGTACTAAATACTAAACCAAATACTTAATACTTAATAAAACTAAATACTTAATAGGAAACCAAAGTTTTATGAGATATTGCGCCTGTGTCAAAACTGCAAATATTTCCTCATTTCTTTTTGTTCAAACCTGAGTTTCAGGCTATGTTTATCTGTTTATTTCTGTGATGTGCTTTTAATTGTTATCTCTCCATCTCAGGTTTTTCATGCTTTTGACATGATGTGTGTATCAAACAGCAAAATAATTAATTGTTCCTGGTGCAATCCACCACTGGAGCAGAGATAAAGCAATGCTGAAAGCTTAAATATCCCAAACCATGCAGGTCCTAGCCTAGCTCTTCTATGTTTTATAGGAGCCATTAGAGTTGGGCTGTACCTAACTTTAGGTCAATGACAGAGATGTTAATCTTAAACCAGAGGACTCTTTGCAGGACATTCCCCACTGACTGTAAATTCAGAGTGTAAAATTTTCAGCTTTCAGTGGGGATGGAGGAGAAGCAATGCAGCTGCTGAGGGGCTGATAGTGAAACCCCCAGAGCTCCTGGTGGGAGCTGCCCACGAGTTCTCAGCAGTGCAGAACCAGCTCTGCTTATCTTTGCTCCCCTCATGCCTCTCAGTGCAGGCTCCAAGGGTTTATGAGGAGGGATTACACCCTGAGGAGGGAATGTCAAGAGCAGCTGGTTGAAATTGCAGGGGAATTCGTTTAGGAAGGTAATTACACAAACTGGAATTTGCTCTTCCACCTTTGCCAGCACTGTTGCTCCTGTGAGATGTGCTGGGAGAATCTCAGTGCACACAGCTGGGGCTCCCTGATCACACCCAGGCTCCTTCTGTGCTCTGCCCAGGTGCAGCCCAGGACCAGCCCATGCCCAGAGCAGTCATTGCCATGTCTTGGCTCATTGTCAGAGCTGTGCCAGGGTGTTCCCAAGCAGTGACACTCTGGCTGACAGCAGGACACTGCTGGGTGGTGGATTTGTTGGTGACTGAGTGACTGAGCACAGCTCAGGTGCTGCCACAGACCTGGCACTGCTCCCAGGAGGAGTCTGGGGGCTCCCTGCTCTGGAGGTGAGGTCAGAGGTGTGGACACTGCTCGTGCCCGCTGGCCTCAGGGACACAGAACTGGGATGAGCATCCTTGGGTTAATAGAACAGACATAGTTCTTATATGTGAGATCTTAACACTTTGAGGTTTTCCTCCTGGATCCATGCAAAAAGCCACTTTTGGGATAGAATAATTGAAGTTGGAAGAGACCTTTAAACCCCGCTGCTGTGGTCAGGTGCACCTTCAGTTTCAGCAGGTTGCTCAAAGCTCCATCCAACCTGGCCTTGAATGTTTCTGGGGATGGGGTATCTACAACCCATGCCAATGTTTTATCACCCTCATTGTAAAAAAATTCTTCCTTATATTTAGTCTAAGTTGATGCTCTTAGTTTCAAACCATTACCCCTGGGATAAGACCTTTCACTTAGACAAAGGCCCAAGAAACCCTACCCCACTGAAACAATACAGGTTTCACCCTAGGTGTGTGTTCAATACCGTACTTTACATTCTACATCTTTTCTCCTTCCTGTTCATGGGACTTTGCCATGGCTTTTGCCTCTTCTGTTTCAATGCTGCTTGTGCTGCTCAAACTCCCATGGAGGTTTCAACACTTCACCCCCACATCTTTTCATATTAACAAAAAAATACATTTTTGTGGTAGAAATCCAGGAAGAAGAGCCCACTGATCATTCATTAACAAACTTCTGGTGTAAAATGTGAAGATGTTCCTAGCTGTGTGGATGCTGCTATTTGGGTATTTGTCCTGGTTGTATCTCACTCATTATTGTAGATGTTGCTCCATTACGTTGTCAGGTCCTGGGTGCAGAGATGGGATCTGGCAGAGGCTCATGACAATTCCTGCTCTCAGAATATGGAGCTATCACATAGTACAGTGTCAAATCCACTGCTCTCTTCAGTGTTAAATTCCTTCCACAAACTGCATTTCCCTGCTCTTCCTCAGGGCTTGAGTGTCAGTCTTTCCACAGTGGGATCCATCCATCTAGCACATTATCTGAGGTAGCTGTCTGGAATTCTTTCATAGCTGCTGAAGAAAAACAGGAAATGGAAATTTCTGGAGTGCAATTAATCTCATTCTAAAGACAATTTGAAAATGGGTGAGATTAATCACGTCTTGCAGTGCCTGAAACTCTTCCCTGACTGCAAAGGAGACCTCATGGAACTAATTTAAATTTAGGGATTTGCACTGAAAACACCCGAGGAATGGGGAACTTTCTGCCTGACCAAAGGCACAAGGATCAAAGCCACATTAGGGCAGCTAAATGTAAATATGTTCATGTACAGTTCTGTGTGTCCAGTAGGTATTTAGCTTCTCTTTATAGTCAGTGGAGATTTAGTCAATGCAAACAGTAGATTTTAGGGTGGAATTCATCCAAGCAGATGTGAGGGTCTGCTTTACATGGAGATAAATCACAGCTTCAGCTCCACTGAGCAGCTCCCCCTTGTCTATAGCAGGAGCTGATCTTTGGTAAATGTCTGCAGTAAAAGCCATGTTCAGACAAATGATTGTACCTGTAAAGGCAAGACGAATATGATTCTTATTATTACATAGACTTTTATGATATCAATTCTAATTCTATCTATATTATATCAATTCTAATTGTCTTTCCTCAAGAGCTTTATATATGTTGCTACTTAGTAAACCAGGCCATGACCAGCCTACAGTCATCCCTGACATTATGCCAAAGAAAATAACATTTCAGTAGTTTTAAGGTCTTTCTCTAGTTGGGATTCTTGAGTTTAACTTTCCACCTTCCTTTTGTTCTCTGTTTTGCCTTGGGCTTTGTCTCCCTGAGCTCTCACATAAATTTTCTTTTGCTTTCTGATGGTAATTGCAGTTGATCTTGAGGTCACATTCAAACCCAGTACCTGTTGTACATCTAAGGCTGTGATTGACTGGGTTTTCCCTTTGTCTCTTGTATTTACCTGGGCACAGGAGCTGCTGTGCTGGGAGTTTGCCAGCATCAGTCCTCCTTCTTCCTATTCCTGAATTTCAGTCCATTTGCATTGGTCCTCTTGAATACATCACCCAAAATTACCTCCCAAAATCAATGAACAGGCATCACTGTTTTCTAGGGGCCGTTTAGGGATCAGAAAACATTTTGAGGGTGGCTTGAGCATTGTCTTTTTAAAGCCTGTAACAAGTGTGGAAGGTCAATTTGAATGACCTGGTGTGAATGAGGGGGATCATGAGGGTCATTTGTGGGCCCAGACAGTTTTTTATTTGTGGGCTACAGTTTTCTGTATAAAATTGGAGACTTTGCAGATGTGCAAGCACCACTCAATATTTTCAAGGGCATGCTCACTTTCATACACCAGCTGAAGCAGGACACCAGCATAATTGAACCTAATGTTGAAAATCACTGGAAAACCGCATGAGATCTGAATGCATGCAAATGCCCTGACATAAAGAAGTGTATTTGGGTGGTGATGTGTTCCTTGAACAGCTGCTAGTTTGTGTTTTGCTTGTTTTTGCAGAAATACTGAGCCAGCAACTGCTTTTAGTCATGTCAGTGCAAATGTAGAGTAAATCTATTACAGTCAGAGGAACAATTGGATTTGGCTGCTGCACCATAGGCTTGTTCTGGACCCAGTACAAAATCTTTTTATCTTTATGGATATTCTGCTAGTACCAGAGGCCAGGATCAAGGTCTTGCACACAACACACTTGTCCTCCCAGTAGTGTAAGACAGCTTGAGGAGTGAGGTAGATAGGAGAGATGGAGATCCCCTGGCAGAGTACCAAGTGAGCACCAACCCATCCCAGAGCTGCCAGAATTCACACCCTGGTGCTCACAGCCTGTTTCCTTCATGCTGGGAGCTGGTTTATCCAAACATGGAGGCTTTCCTTCCCTCCTTGCTCCTCAAAGATGAGAGAGAATTTTTCCTCTCTCATAAATCCAGTTCATTGGGTGACAGATCCAGTGCAGATAAGCAAAGGGCTGTGTTTCTGCACATTTCTTGGTGTAGATCATGTCTGATATTGGGGCTGTAGGAGGAACTTGACAACTGCAACAGAACCATTTAAAATGGAATGTTTTAGAGGTCTCCTCTCCAGTTCACTGAGCAAGGTTAACTTCAAACTCAAACAAGGTTCCTTGGGGCTGTTTCCAGTTGAGTTTTGTACATCTCCAAGATTTGAACTCCATTATATTGTGGGGAACAATAAATTTGGTTGCTCTATGCAGAATATATTGTTTAATGTGTTTCACATAGTGTGCAGACTTCTGGGCCCAGAATCATGGAGAGTTTTATTCCTCCCCACTCCATTTAATCCTCAGTGTGCATGGACAGAAGTGAGATGTAACATCTAGACAGAGATGCTGGGCAGGTGAGGCCACTGCAGAGGAAGGAGTGTTCATATTTAGCTACAGAGGAAGTTGTGTGTCTCTAGGCTAGCCCAAACCAGTATTGTCTGTGTTTGGGGTACTGACACTGGGAAATGCTAGGTATAGTTTTCATTAACCAGTAGAGTTCATTGAAGATAGAAAGTTTTTCCCAATGACTTTTTTTTTTTTTTAACAGATGTTGTCATTTGCTATTTCCACCATTTTTTCATCATTCAGAAGAATCATTCAGTCTCAACTCTACAGCTCCTTCTCACTTTCCCATCTCTTTATCCCTGTCCCTCACTCAATTCTGTCTTCCCTTTTTTCCTTGGTGGCATTCATCACCTCACTACTGAAGAACAGCACCAATCACTGGATCCTCCATCTCTGCCTTTCCTACATTACCTGACTGGCACAGCAAGAGTTGAGTTTGACTTAAAATCCCTCGACCTAAGTGCTGACAGCAGGGTGATGGAGATGACATGTCAAGTTATCTTACTCATGCATAGCTGTATTTACTTTTTTTATCATTTCTACCCCTCTTTTTTTAACTTTTTGGATTTTGACATTGAGTTCACCAATGTCAGGATTAAAACTGAGCATTTATTCCCCCAGAGTCAGGACTCATCAAGAATTCCTTTATCCATGTGGAGCAAGGTAGGTTAGGTGCAAGATGATCTCTGAATCACCTTGTGATGGGAATATGGCATCCAGGGGTGAGGTCCTTCCAGTGGGCCCCCTGTGACTTTGGGCAAGGCTTTTTGAGTCCCTACACAAACAAATCCTTGTAGGAGAAGCTCACAGAGCAGTTGGGATCCAGGCCCACACACCTGTGAGTCACAGTTCCTGATCACTCTTTGCCCAGGGGTGGTGATGGTGTTGGGGAAAAGTGATTTATTGATGACCTGTGGAGGTAACAGCTTCCTTGGGGTGACTCAGCTGTTCTCTCAAGGAAGAGGGAACAAGAAGTGGAGGTGGACACCCATTTATCTTCCCAGAAAGGATACAAGTGGGACTAATGTCTGTCCCTGGTCCCAGTGGTGGGAGGAAGTGGTTCAGGAGCTCAGCCTAATCCATGACCTGCAGTTATTCATGCACAGCTGATATCCCAGCTGCAGCTGCTGCTCCCAGAGTCAGGATGATAACACCATGTCCTGGTTTGCAGCTCCATTTGCTGCTGGGGTTGATGACCAAGAAGTTAAAGATGGGAGCTCTTGGTGTGGCAATAAATGGACAGCAACTTTCTGTAGCAATTGAGCCAGGGCTGAATGCCTGAGTCACCACATTCCCCAGCAAATGGGATGAGAAAGAACATTGCTCCCAGAGACCAAAGAAGGACATAATCACCTCCAAAGCAACATTTCTTTGGACACCATAGGGAAAATCTGCTGTTATAGAATAATACCTTATAGTTTTCTGGAAACAGTAACTCTAAAGAAAACATCATTAGGAGGAGTGAAGTAAAAGGGATTTTGAGCAGATGGAAATCTGTCTTCATTGGCAATGCTTGTTTTCACTTACTCTACCATGAGTTAATTTCCCAGCAACTTGAAGTAGATAATGTGTTTATTAGCCCTAATCTGAGATTTCCATCAGTGTTTTTTCCAGGCTATGAAGATGGAGTTTCTGTTTTACTAGAGGGCTTTTTAATTGCATAAATGATGATAAAGCATGATTGGAAGGTGATGCAAGATAAATTCAGGCTATACATAAGGCCTAATAGCAGATCAGAAATCTGCTGAAAGAATTAGCGCAAGAAATTATCAATTTTCCACTTGTCATTTTTAAACCAAACTTGCAGAATTTTCTAGAAGACAGCTGTAGACTGTATCTTAGCTGCAAAATATGGGCTAAATCAATGATTTTGTATATTCTTGGCTGGTGATTAAGCAGGACTGCAAGGTATAGCCAGGAATACGCTAGGTTTGGGTGTTGTTGTTTTCTTGTTGTTTTTTTAGGTTTCTTTTTTTTTTTTTTAATTTAGCAACAGATAAGCAAATGAGCAATGAATTAACTCAGGAAAAGGAGATTTACTTGTATCTTAATTGTATTGTTAAGATCATAATGTAACGTAACAGAAGTAGTAGCAGCTACAGTAATTGTGCTGGGATGCTTAGGATGAAATGTAGATGTCTTCCCTGTAAATGTCTAAATGTGCCATTTCAATCTCCTCAGATGCTGATATAAACCATGGCTGCAGGAGCATTGCTGATCTTGAGCTCATCCTGAAGTGAAGGAGACAGTGATTTACCCCACCCTGATTGTGCCAAGTAAATAGGGATCCCTTGACTGTAAGAGGAGCTTCAACACATGGCTTAGGTGTAGAAATCTACATTGCAAACCCTGAGGTGAATCTCATCCATATTACGTTGTTGAAGGCCTTGTGGGGATAATAAAATAACTTTGTGAAGTACTCTGGACACGAGGATAAAACAAGCCAGCCTTTTTGGCCTTGAGATGACTTTGCCAAATGTTAAAATCTCATGCAGTCTAAAATCTGAAACACCCTTCTCAAAGCATGTGAATGCATGAACCAAGATAACCAACTTTCTGCAGTGCTGAATTCTTATGCAGCCTTGTTCCTAAATCTTTTTGTGATGCCGTTTAGGCTCACCTTATGGTGACCTCTGCTGATGTCCCCCTGGTTCCATGAGCATTCAGAAGGTAAATCTCATTTAACTCATTATCAGGTTTGCAGGACTGGGCTCAGAAATTGTTGTTGGTCTTTCTGGTCAATGTAGTCCCTACACTGATGGCCAAATAATGATTGCCAGAATGTGGTGTTTTGGTTTTATTTTTTTTTGTTATTGGAAAAGCTCTAAGTCAATGTTATTGTATACAGAACACAAACACCTAGCTGTATCTCTTCAGTTATTTTAAAAAGCAATTGCAATATGGTGATTTCTTCAGCTGTCAGCCCTCTTGAAGAGTGGGATGTAAGTTTTAGATGTCCATGCAGTCTCTTTGCTGCTGATCCTCTAAGGAGAACAGATGGACCTGTCTGATGTCCGCCTTGTCCAGAGGGAGAAAATAATGATTTTCAGCCCACTTAGGTTAAAAAAAAAAAAAGGCAGAGGGAAAAATAAGCAATAAAGCCCATGTTTTTCAGAGTGAGGTAAGACAGAAGACAGCAATAGCTCAGGAAAGAATCCAGCAGCTCTGAAAGCAGTTCCAGTGATGGTGACAAAACAGCAGCTGAGCTGCAGAAGGAGGCAAGGGAGATGTTGGAAACAAACTGGCAAAAATGAGAGGCAAGAGGAATAACCTCATTGTGACATGAAGAAGAGAAGGAGGAGGAAAATAAGGCTACTCTTGTAGGTCAGCATGTTAGAAGCACTTAATGAACATGCTGCTTGTACAGAGAAAACAACTGAATTGCCCACCTGGTGCTTTTGGGGCTGTTTCAGGCAAATTCCCCATTTTTGTCTAATCCCAGAGTGTTTGCAGTGTGCAGCCTGATGTTGCTGTTGGTCTGCAGGAGACTCTGTGTGCTCTGGGTGTGCTGGGAGCAAGCCCAAGACCTGGTGAGCAGTGAGGAGCCTTGCCCAGGTAGTGGAGGAATGCAGCTCTGTGCTGTTTGCTGTTTGCACTGTTCCTGCTCTGCAGAGAGCCACGGCTGTGATTTCATTTCAGGGCGGCTCCATTGTCCTTGCACGTGTCGTGGTTGTCCTCTGCTCCTGGCAGCACAGGGCTGTGAGCTCTGCCCTGGCACCCCAAGAGCAGGAGATTGAGGCTTTGTTGGTTATTCCAGTGCAGAGCTGAGCCCTCAGAGCTGATCCTAGCAGAGAGAGTGTGCTTGGGGCAATTTGGGTTGTCCTGGAACAGGAACCTCCCTCCTGCCCTACAAGCTCATGGGTCAGCTCCAAGCCTGGAGAAAGTGTGAAGAATAAAGAGAGACACCAAAGCAGCTGCATCTTCCAGGCATGGTAAATGTCAGATAAAAGGGGAATAGCTTGGAATCAGTCATTAAGGTTGGAAAAGACCTTCAGGGTCACCATTCATTGAATACCACCATGCCCCCTAAACCATATCACGAGGTGCTACATCTATGTATTTTCGAACATTTTGAGGCTGGTGGCTCCTCTATTTCATTCTCAAAACTGAACTTCATTCTCAAACCTGAGATTTCTCAGGACTGGGAGAAGCACATAATGAGGTGATGATTTCAGCTGTTCTCATGGCCTGACAACACTTCTCTTCAATAAATTTCAGTTTCTTTACTTCTGTGTTTCATAAAATGCCCTACCTTGCAACAGGGCTATCAGGGTGCAAGATCTTTTGTAATTTTCTGTTATTGCTTTTATAAAATTTGACCACCTGCAGAGTGGTCATTGTTTGTTGGTTTTTTTATATTTTTTGTAATTTTAAGATGAGGCAAAGTCACTGGCCTCTCTATGAGTCAGCAAATCTACCGTAAAATTAGGGTTTTAGTCTGAGATTAATCTTCATGTCATGGCACCCTTTTTAAGCTCCCAAATAATTTTTAGTGGCAATAAAGACATTATTAGCAGTGTGCAGTCATGTGATAAGTGAAATTGAATAGGAGGTGAATGTGGTGGCACAGGTTATGTCTGACATACCTGTGAATGTGTGTTTGTAATGGTGTAGTACCACACAGTCACTGCAGCCCCTATCCCTGTTTGGATGTAGCAAGTGCTGTTTTTACTAACTCAGAAATTATTTGTAGTGTATTTATATATATATTATAGAAGCACCTTCAGGGACAAGCAGAGATGAAAACCCTTTGGGCTGGGCTGTGCATCCTTACAGATACTCTGTACTCCCAGGGTATCCCAGGCTTCTTCCAGCACTTTTAGGTCCCACCACAGTGCTTCCATGAAATCTCCAGCCTCCTCCTGATGAGGTGTGAACACCCCTGCCCTCCTCAGAGATGCTGCTCACCCTGCCCAGACATCCCTTGGGCTCTGCACTGCCCAGACAGAGCAAAGAGGATCCTTGTCCCAAGCTGGGGCCAAATTTGTACATAACAGGACACAGAAAATGACTGTGATTACCAGCTGAGGCAAGTATAATTTAACAAGAAAGCAGTTGTGCTTACTGCAATAATTAGTGTTTAGTTAGTTAAAATATTAATGTTTTTCATGTATGGCACAGAGAAAAACGTCCTGCAAGGGAAGGCTGGAAGGAGCAGAGTGCTGGATTTTCTGGCTCCCACAGGCTGCTCCTTCCTTGCTCAAGGGACAGAGAGTGAAAAGGGCAGCCTGCAAAATATGGGCCCGTGAAGAGGAGAAGATGGTATCTCTGGTGGAGAGTGGTGTCACTCCAGAACCAGCAATGGTTCAATATTAATAAATGCTCTCTGATAACTGGGGATTAAACCCTTCATGGTTGTTTTGGGAAGACATTGGGAGTTAAAGGTCAGGAATCACTTGAGAGACTGTCCCCTCCAACTGGCATTTAGACGATGTTCAAAATACATGTGCAAGGCTGGCATCCTCATTGGCAGTGTCTTCCCTTATGCCACAGCTTAAATGACTTTCTAAAGGCTCCTCTGCTTTGTCACTGTTCCTGAGGTGGGGCTCAGTGAGAGTGCAAGTTGTGGACACTTGCAAGTTGCACAAACTGCTGATAATCCTGCTATTTTCACTCGCAGGGGGAGAAGACAAACCAACTAAAGGCTGGCATGTTTCAGGGCTAATTCAGCTTCTTTTGTACCAATTCAGCTCACCATGGATGGAGCTACTGACTTTGGGACCTGGGAACTGTTTTGCTCACAGTGCTGAAGAGACAGGAGTGAATATTTGATGACATTAATTCAAGAACATGCATTGTTCTATGGCTGGTGTGTCACACGTGGTCAGTCTCCCAGCTGCCCTCATATGCAGCTAGCTGCTCACACACAGCTTGTCATGGGGTGGGATATTTTGATTAATCCTCCTCTTTGCTGGGGGTGGTTGGGTTTGTGTTTCTGGAGGTCCCATCCATTTATTCTCAAGCCATGTTTTTCAGTCATGTCTCACTCAGATTCATATGCAAGCTCCTGGTACATTAGGTAGATCTATTTGATTCACTTAACCTGAAATCTGTGGTTCCATCTCATTTTCCTTGTCCTGTTGGCACTGAGAGACTGGAGGGTTTAAAATTGCAGCCAATGTGCATCCTCTGCTCCCACCTGTGAACTGTCTCGGCTCTGCCCTTCCTGCAGTGACCCATCTCTGATGGAAATGCAGAGGATTTAGGGAGGCAATCAAAAACAGAGACTCATATAACACTGAGGTTTTCTCCCTTTTCTGGGCCACCCCGAGCTGTTGAGCTGTAACCTTTCATGGCAGCTGCTGCTGCATTTTGGAGATATATGGGCTAAATCTGATGCACAAACCTCAAGGTGGGTTGTGATCCTTCGGCTGGCAAGTGCTCATGCATGTTGTTTTTATTGCTGATTTATGCAGACAGGCTGAGGTTGGCTTTGTTTCTGGCAAGTCTGGAAAGCAAACCCTGTTTTTGTGTCTCTGGATCCTGCATGTGGTGCTGCAGCAAGCAGGGAAGGGGGGCAGAATTGGCACATTTAATGAAATTCTGGCCCATCCAACCCTCCCAGTCTGCATTGTCTCAACAAGTGGGTTTTGGTGCACAGTGTCTGGTACAAATGGGGAGGAAAGTGACTGTGAGGAGAGAAGGGCTGGAAAGGGAAATGAATTTTGGCATTGGATGCTCAAAACTTCTTACAGTGACATGGCAGTGGTAACTGCAGCCTGGAGGGTCAATGGCTGAACTTTGCTAATTTTTCTGTTATTAGGGAAGGTGAAGCAAACTAGGAAAATGGAAGACCTGTTCATGGGAAGTAAGACTTAAAATATTTGTGTGGCAGCAGCAGCAAGAACCAAGTTATGGTCTGTGATCTCACTGCAAATGCAGATAAAAACTGGTCTTTGCTCAAAGACCTTACAGTTTTAGTGTAATGGGGGTATTTACAGGTGGATCCAGAAGGAGGGGTGAAACAAGGAGCATTAGCTTCTCACTAAACTCAAAGTTTGCCCTCACTATAAACTGTTAATAATGTTGTATATACTACAGGAACAGCTTCTTTGGAGAAAAGCTATTAGAAAAGTCAGCAAGGCAGCTTCATACATCTTTGCCTCTTCCAGCTTATGCCAGAGCAGCTAATAGATTTGGGGTGAGTGCAATAAAGATCTGGCACAGGATCAATAAGGGCTGGCAGAGATCTGTGAGGAGCTGCTGTTCCCAGCAGGAGGAAGGGAAGGCACAGCAGAACCATGACTCAGGGCTAAGCCAAGGGGTTCTTGTGGTGCTGGGGCTGGGCTCTGGCACCAGGGTAAAGCCCAACCCTCAGTGGTAAAGCTTTCCTAAGGACAATGTGCCGTGATTTAAAAAACATTGTGGGTGCTCCTCATGGAGCTCCTGTGCTCCACATCAGTTCCTCAGCCTTAGCTGGAAATACCAGGAGGTGGATCCTGGATGAAACTTGCAGGGTCCAAGGGGCTTCCTTCAATAGCAAACAAATGGGCACTTTCTGCTGGAAGGTGTTTGTTGTGTCTCAGGGGAAAAAAACCCAACAAACTATGAGCCCCATTAGCTCTCTCAGTTCAGCTGCAGAAGGATTTTCCAGAAGGATCCTTTTCTCATCTGTAAATACATTGGAGGTTATCCCTGACAACAGGAAAGAAAAATGAGTGAGCAGCTCTGAATAGGGTGCTGGAGGCTCTCAGGAAACAGTGTGACTTCAATGTAGCATAAGCTGAGCTGAAACTTGGCTGAATATTCTGGTGAAGATGAAGTGAGCTAAAAGATAAACTGGCTGAAGAGAGGCTTGTAGTACATAAATGCCAAAAATACGTTTCTGGCAAAGCTGTAAGATATCATGCCTGTCTTTATCGTTCAGTTTTGTGTCCTTTGGCTCTGCAGCCTGAATACTCCAGGGAGGAGCAGAGGTGGGAAATCAGAATTATAAGTGTGCAACTAATTTTAGAAATGCTGCTATGGCACATCACTGCTCACTGATTTATTTAAATCTCTGGCTAGAAAATTGCTGGTTGTGGAGGAATGAGCTTATTCTGGAGACAACAATTGGAAAACATTAAAAATGAGATGGACAAAATGTCTTTCGGATTTCCGTCGTTTCTCATAGCAGTCAGCTATTAAAAACCCAAACAGCTTCCTTCAAAAACCCCAAAAGATTTTCAAGGTGCAGACAGCTTGTATGCTACAGTTCTGAGTTGGAGAACTGTAGAGGAACTAGAAGAAGCTGCTCAGTGTCTACATACAACATTAACTTGGAAGTCTGACCATTTTAAATGTCACTATTGATTTCACAAATGACTCTGTTGATATTGAACAATGTGAACAATATAATACACAGATTATAAACAAGAATAGCCTCTGTTTTTTTCTCCATTTTGGTGTTTTAAGACAATGTAATTTAAGCAGCCATTATTTCCTGTTACTCTGAACATGCTGTTGGTAGGATTTTCCAGGATTATAGCACAATGCTGATATCTTTCAAAGCACAGTAACTATCTCTCTGGTGTGTAATGCACTTGTACAGACACTGGCACTGATAGCAGCAGGGGCACTCCTGTAAACCCAGACCTGCAAGGCACAGGCTCAGCCCCTCACAGCTCAAAGGGAGAAGTGTTTCCATGTTGAAGCTGTTGCTATTTCTGCCCTGCAGTCGCCTCCCAGGCACCTCTCTGGCTGTGCAGGGCACGGAGATGCGGTGGCTGAGCCAAGCAGGGACCTGGTGCCCCTCAGAGGTGCCACATCCTTGGAGTGTGTCCCCGAGGCTCTGTGCCTGCAGCTCCAATAAACCAGGGAGAGCTTCCCTGTGAGCCTCAGCTCTGTGACAGGACAGTGAATTTAATGGCATTGTTGCCATGGCAGGGAGAACTGAATGGGTGCTTACAGCACTGGTTGGGCTTTGCTGCCTCCTTTGCACTTTAGGTAATCCTAGTCTCCAGAGCAAACAATATTCTACCCAGAATTTTTATTTTGTGCTTTAAGCTGTCAGTGCCTTTTCAAAGAGAGCATTTTCTATAAATTGATTTTGTTCCTGGATACAATCAGTTTTTGGACGTGAGGGGTTTTGTTTGGGAGGGAGCTTTCCTTGTCGTTTTAGACAGCACAAATCCTTGGATATATGAGCTCCTAAATTCATTGTAAGGTACCGTATTGTTAGCAAAAGAGGCTGATATTCCAAATTTTCTGGACTACCTGGGGAACAGTAGTGAATAAAAAATGCAGTTCAAGAGAAGGAGAGGAGAGCCTGTAATGGAGCAAACATCTTTCACTGTTGTGAGCTGAGTGGTATCCAAGGCAGGTAGATGCTGCATACAATCAGGTGTAATTGGTCTGTTGGCATTTTAATAAAACCTTTAAAGCAATAAAAATGTTTTTATGAAAAACAGGTTTGGGCATCTTTTTTTAAGGAGGTCTTTAGCTGCTGGTTTAAATGTTAATTATGGTTTTGTGCAGCATCTCCTCACAGCAGGTGAGAAGCAGCAGAGAGGAGGCCTGGTGTGGTCAGCCCTGTCCCTTTGGAGCACATGGTTCCACTGTGGGTCCTCCTTGTTTGTGTCCATGCTCTTCATGAAATTTGGCCAGGGAAGGTTTACAGACCCCTCCTGCAGACTTCTTGGGGTATCCACAGTGTGTAGAAATGTGAGGAATCTGTGGGTTTGCTGTGTCATGTGAGTGAGGGCTATTTATAGCCAGGGAAGCTGAAAAGATAGGTATTGAAAATAAGCAGCTTATGTAAAAATCAGTCAAATAGTCATTTTCCTTCAGGTTATAAAACAGCCTTTGTTAAAGTAGAAAAGCACAGTCTTTAATATTTTTTTTCTGGCATTGCCTGTATCTTAGTGTTTGGAGAAAGCACAGGGATTCTTCTACAAAAATAACTTTCATAGATGTTGTTGCTAGCGCTGTTTTAGGAGTTAAGAATTGCAAAGCCATTTACAAAGAAATCTTTCTTTTGTATCTGCTCCTACTTAGGAAAAAAACCCAACCCAACCAACAAAAACCTCTTTAGACCTATATTGCCTCTATTGTCTTATTAGGCAAAAACACTATAAAAGCAACTTAGATAAATTTGTTTATTGAATTTTGAATTACAGGTGACCTGACTGTCTCTTAAAAAAGGTCTCTGAGTGGTGGTGACTCCCAGTTTGAGTACCAATCCTAAGATACTTGCAGAGTTTCTTGCAGTCTTAACCACAAGGGGCCTTTTGTGACAATTATAGCAGTTTTTTACATATATGTTAATCTTCTTTATTTATTCCTTTTGCCTTTGGAAGGTTTACATTACCAGGCAGTCAGAGAGATGTAAGTGAATGTATCAGCTTTCCAAAGTACTGGGAACTGAATATTTCCAGCTCTCTCAAATTTGCTTTTTTTAAAGAAAACTTTGATAATATAGAAATAATAAACTTCTAATACTGGAATCATCTACCCAGGGAGGTGGTAGAGTCACCATCCCTCGAAGAGTTTAAAAAAAGACTGGATGTGGCACTTGGTGCCATGATCTAGTTGAGGTGTTAGAACATGGGTTGGACTCGATGATCTTAAAGGTCTCTTCCAACCTAGAATTTCTGTGATTCTGTGATTCTGTTCTGATTTTGCCAGTGAAAGTCTGCTGCTATTGTATCTTTCCAGAAGAGAAAAAATTGAAGTTTTTGAAACATAACAGATTCCCAGTCTAAAAAAATATAATGGTGTGTGTGAGATTAAGAGGGCAAAAGAAGAAATAGCTGATACAGTTAAGTGGGAAAAGTGACAAGTCTGTTCAGAAGGTATTGTTTGAGCCAATATCCCATTTACTTGTGTGGTGTTACAAGTGCTCCTGGTCAGTGGGGACTGCAGTGGGCTGCTCATTGCACAGCCATGAGGTAAAACTTGTCCTTCCCTCATATGCTCAGGCATCTCTGCCTGGGCATCAGGAGACACTTTATAGCTCTCACACCCCCTTGGCAAGCTAGTGACAGAAAGATTTGGAGGAAAGAGATTTTAATTTGTTTCTCTGAAAAGAAGCAAGCACCTATAGAAGAATCCAGGACAGGAAGGAAATCTTTGCAGGGACTGAGCTCTGTTCTCTTCTGTCTGAGGCAGGAACACAATGTGGTCTTTCCCTTAAGTGGGTAAAGTCTTTGTGAAGGCTAATGAGGGTCTGTCCATACTGGGCTCAGAGCAGGAGTTCAGTGCACCACTGGGCTGGCACTGGTTTGGGATGATGAGCTCAGGTGTCAGGAGCAGCTGAGAATGGAGCTCCACGGGCACCATGAAGGAGGCTGAGAAGGATGCAAAAGGCTGGAATACTCAGCAAATTACCCCAAACGGAGGCCCATGTTTCTGTACCAGGCAGTTCCCAAGAGTGAGCAGTGCTCAGAGAGCCTGGGCACATCTGCACATCCCTGCCGGGCGCGCGGATCCCGCTGCTCTGCTCCCACGGCTGCTATTTGAAGCCTGTTCAAGGCTTTTGCTATTTTAGTGGCTCAAAACCTTTCAAATCCATATCTATATTTATGCACAGCCTGTGTATATTCATTTCTGTCTTTTGCCAATGCTGGTTTTCAGTTCAAACGGCTCTTCTGCTTCCCCCATTCCTCACTTTCCCAGCATAATTAAAGGGAATAGTCATCTTCTATCTTAACGGCTTAGAAACACAACGTTTGTGTATCTAAGGGAAAAAATACCCTAAAAGCAACCTTGGGATCCTTTTTGGAATTTCTTAACCATTTTTTGCGACCTCGTTTTATAATATTTTATAATATTTATAAACATGAGGGACCTTGATACTGGATGTATTTCTCTTAAAAGTTTCTTGAAAATATTTAAATTTAAACTTGGGTTCTTCTTGTACCCTTATGATTTATTACAGGAAAAATATTATAGACAAGAAGAGTGCCTAAAAATATGCATATTGCTTTTTTTCTTACTTTATATTTTAGAATATTGAAAATGTCAAGGCTAATCTTTGTTATTATGGAGGAGGCTTTGGCATGTGTTGGAGCCCAGCTGCTGGAAGCTCCTGAGATCTGTCTAGCTCTGTTCCCTGAGCACTGGGAAGCAGAGCCAGTGGCACTAGAGAGTCCCTTGGTGGCCAATGCCTCACTGACACCTCCCCTGCATCAGCAGCAAAGCCACAGCCTTGGCTCAGCTGCTTTACAAGAACAGGCTGCAACACTGATCCCCTGAGGCGCTGTCAGTGACTTTGCCTCTCTGATTAGCAGTTCCATTTGAGCTCCTTATGAATTCCCATAATTTTCCCTATGAATTTCTCCAGACAGATTGAAGATGCTCTAGGTATAATTCTGGTGACGTTTTGCACTTTGCTTAATCAATTTCTTTTAATATCTCCTCCTTAGGTAGGTCTGTCCTTGATTTCCACTTCTCTATATTCTTCCTAACACATTAGTATTTCCTCTAAATGATAACCTTAATGGGACAAATTAACTTTTTAATTTTGATTTAACTTCATATATGAATGATTCAATGCGTGGGACTGTTCAGTGAACCTAAGCCCCAGCATTAGGAAGGGACCAGTCAAACAGATTATCTTTGCACAGATGTCACATTTATAGTTTTCCTTTACCATAAACTGCTAAATTGACTGCAGGCATGGGCTCAGGTGTGACTGAGCTTCACTCTTGATCCATGGTCAGAGCAGTCCAGGTTGCAATGAGCTGCTGTGTCAGTAGAGGCAATGTCACTGGATGTTTGTGACAAGGCAGGGCCCTGGTTTTACAGCATTGGGTTCAGGTGGTGGGAATGCGTTAATTGCAGAAATCTGCTCTGTGGTTTCTGGTTCTTGTCACAAGGTAGTGTTGCAGAGGTGGGGAAAATGCATAAATCATTTTGCAGGAATGCTGAAGCCTCCCATCAAAGCTTTCACAAGAGCAGTGAGACAGGTGATGGGAGCAGTGCACAAAGGGGAAGCATCTGATGCTGTCTCCAACAGCTTTTGTTTTTAAAGCTGTGCAGATAAATGGTGACAGAGACAGCAGATAAAAATGGTTGTGATTGACTGGCCCCTTTGTGTTAAGTTTGGGGCCAATGATTTAATGGAGAAGGAGGAGGAAAAAACCCCAAGTAACTAATAAGCATCCTGGATATTTTAATTTTTTTTAATAGCTTCTAAAATTTCATTAGAATCCAGTGGATGATTATCCTGTGTTATTAATGAGCTTCACTAGATGTCATGTGGAGTTTGGGAACATTAAAAAGCCACTGTAGTGATATAACCTGGGGAAAAAACCATATCAAAAGTAGCCTTTTCTCTCCTCTGGAGTCCATTTTTATTAAACTACCTTGGAGGGTAATTTTTCTAATTTGTAAGGGAGGAGGCAGAACTTTGTGAAGAAGGCTTTTTGAAACCTCTGAGGTTTTGCATTTTTAAAGCACTTTCTTGGACTGTTCCCATTCTTTTCATATTCTTCTGACATGAAGAGGACTACACTACCAGGTATAGATATAAAGATAGATACCACCAAATTCAGTGTAATCTCAAGATTGGGTGGGACCTTAGCTGGTCATCTTGTCCACTGCTAAACTAGAAACCAAAGCACACCAGCATATCTGAGTCATTTGTGAAAGGTATTTGTCCAATCTCTTCTCAAAAGTCAGAAATCATGTTGAGTGAATAATGCTTTAGACCATTTACCTCTGTTTCATTATGTTTTCTGCTGGACAGCTTTCCTCCATGTCTATTTGGAACCCATTTCTTCTCACATTTGTCTCTCTACTCACTTTTGTTTGATCATCCCCTTTTTATTACTGCAGCTAGAATTCATGTCATGACCATAATCCATGAAAAATTTCCATCTGAATCACCTTTTTGGGGTTAATGGTTGACTTTTTAGCTGTGGTAGATGGTGGTATTTTGTACTAGTGGCTTATTGTCCTTGCTTTCTACCTCCCACCCTGTGCATCACTTCAGGCTTCCCTGGTAAAAGCAATCTGTCAGTCACCAAAGAGCTAAACCAAATTTCCCTGAATTTTTTGTTAATATAGTCTAGAATTCAGTTTTATATTATTTACCCAGGATCAGAATTAGCTTGGTTAGAATTCTCGAGTTCATCCCTTCTATACTTTTGAGCATTCAAATGATGCTGATCATCCTGCAGTCATTGGAAATTTTGTTCCCTAAGTTTTGTTGAAATTAACTTTATCATGAGTTCCTCATCCCTTAAAGGCTCTTGGTGCAAGATATGTGTCTGTTGTTTTTAAAAAATGTTTAATTTTAGCAAATGCTACCTCACATCCCCTTTTCATCACAGATGGCAACCTTTCTGTTCCACCCTCGGTATAAAATTCCTGCTTGGTTTGATATACAGACAAAAATATCTCTCCTCTGAAAATTTTTACTTTTTTATACTTTCCTAAGAACAGTTTTTCTGTGTACCTGTGGCAATAGCTCATGTTGAAAAAAATTGCTGTAATTATTTCTGTCTGTATTGGTCATTTAATTGTTCCCTTCATTTCCTTATTATTAGTCAAATTTTTTGAAATTATAATTGTCATTTCCTTTCCATTTTCTTCCTGACTCTATAAATATATAAAAATTAATGCTTACTGCTATTTCCATATTCCCTTTCAATATTTAAGAAGATTATTTTTTTTCTTTGTAGAGCACTGACATGACTGGAGGTTTCTGGCTTTTGGAGTCTCCACCAGGAAATTTGAGAACAGTTCCCACTACAGTCTTCTTTTAGGATTTCTTCCTTTAAATTTCTGTTTCTGTCAGTGATGCTTACAATCTAAGTTGTCCAAAATCAGCCCTATCAAAAATTCTTACACTGCTGGTCACTGGTGTTTTCTGTTTGCACACAATAAACGTAAACAGATTGTCCCCATAATTTTCTGTACCTAAGCAACCACTCATTTTTAAGTCATAATTGATTTTTCTTTGTCCATCAAAAGGAGGTCTAGTATTAAGTTACACTATGCTAGGTGGAAAATTTGCTCTTCCAAGAAAATACCTGTTATTTTTAGAATGTTTGGAGAAGTTTAATTGTTGCTTGCACTTGTTCAGAAAAGGGATCTCGAGTGAGGTCACCTGTAATGAATACAAAGCCCATAGATCAGGTTTCTTAATTCTCCAGTGAGATGGAGAAACTGAAAACAGGTAGTATCCAGTTCTCCTGCATCTGTGAAATTGTGATCTAAAGTGTTGTGTTTGTTTTCCTCAGGAAGTTGATGGCACATTTAGGTAAGTTTACTCCTACCCTGTCACTGTGCTCCACCTGGGAAATATCAGAGCACTGAAGTGAGGGCTGTGGCTGCTTCTGGATTCAGTGTGTTACCAACCTTCCCCCATGCCTCCAGGTGAGGCTCAGCAGGCTGAAATTGCCCCAGATTTCAAAAGATTGGAGGTGCCTGTTTCTCATGGCAGCACATGGCTCTTTAGCTCTTTTCAGTGCCTGGGAAATCCTGAGAAGATGAAGCCCATAAACTTTTAATCTGAAAGTCTTTTTTTCAGCCTCCTGAACATCACATACCTCTTTCAGGTATCACAGCAGCATTGTGTGGTTCTTGCTTTCATTGCTGAGTGTTCCTTCAGCAGGAAATTGGAGTTACTGCAGGCACTGGGGGCCTGCTGAGCTATTTCCCTCTTGGTAGCCTGTGTGACTCCACATTTGGTGTAATTTCTCATTTAGGTGAATATTCATTCATTTGAAGATGACACACTTCCTTGAGAGGCATCAGCAAACCAGTGAAGGATTAAACACCACGAGCTTTTGGGACCTGAAGTCCAAAGATAAAAGCTGACACATGACATAAGATCAGGCTTCAGACCTGTTTTCTGAAGCATTTGAGACTTTGAGGAAAACAGGAGAGATGGAGCTCAGTCTGGGTTTCTTGTTGGCAGCTTCAGGAGAGGTTCAGTGTCAGGAGAGACTCGTGAGGGGCAGGGGATGCTGGGCTGGGTGATGCTGCTGAAGCACCAGCTCTGCTGGAGCCCTGGCACCCCAGCTGCTGTGCTCTGCAGCCCCTCCATGTTTGGGGCTGTGGCTTAGGGAGTTGTCTGGTGGATCCCAGCCTGCAGGCCAGGACATGTCCAGGGTCACACAGAAATTTACCCCAGGGCTTGCAATCACACCCAGGTCTCTTCTTCCACATTGGCACAATTTTGACCCTGGAATCTCTGCTCTTGTACAACACAGCTTTCCCTGTCTGTGGTACACAGCTCACACAGCTGTATTGTGTGTGCATTTTTTCATGCCACTCTGTCTTATCCTTGGCACACCAGGGGTGGAAAAGCAATTCTGCTCCTCAAGCTCCAAGTGAATGTTAAAACACACATATTTATTTGTAGATGCTAATGAATATTATGGATAAGGGATTCTAGGGGATTTGGGGAGGGAAATAATTTCAAATAATCAAATTATTTAATTTAAAATTACATTTACTATACATAATAATGGACAGCTTTCTTGTGGTGCTTTGCAACTTCAAAGTACTTTGCAACTATTAATTAATTACATGTGCTTTTTTGGAGGTAGGAAACTAATTATTAACAGCTCAGTCTTTCACACAGGGAACTAAATGACAAACATTCATGTTATTTAAACAATTTAGCCATTGTACTGCATGCTCAATTTATCTCTGCAAGTACCACTTCTCCATACATAATGTGGATTAATGCATATGCAAATGAAAAACTTAAAACAACTGCATTCATACAACACATTATGATCATCATGAATAAAAAAATGCCCAGTGATTTGCCCAATGTTTTAAATCTTAGGACTCCCTTAAAATGACAATTAGTCATCCTTGTTTGTGTTCCCTGAAGGTCATTTGAGTGGATATTTATCCCCAAATGGGAGCTGAAAGATGACCAGGAGCTGTCTGGGAAGCTGTCCCTGATGTAGAAGGTTCTGGAGAAAATCCTATAACATGATGGGAAGAAAAACCCCTTATACTGAAGATGTTGTTGCACACAGCTACACACACTCTTGTTTCCAAAACTTCCCACTTCAGTCCCAGTTAGGACAAAGCTCAGTAGAAAATCGAGGCTCATTTTGCTGGTGGCAGAGCAGAGATGCAGTGGCTCAGTCAATGTGCTGTACCCAAGCTCTTAGTGCCTGCACCTTGTGGTGCTGCTCCTGTAGGCAGCCTCAGCCAACCCTCATTTTAGCTTGTGCACAAATCCTAGCAGCCTTATGGCAGAGAAATCTCTGAGCAATTTAGGGAGCCTTGTCTGCCAAAAATTGGTCCAGGGACGATGCTGTAAAGATGGGTGGGACAGATGATCCTGCTGGAACAGGAGCTGAGCACCAGGCTTGTGCCTCAGCCAGGAAACTCTGCTCCTGTGTAGCATTTGTGGAGGGTGAACTTGCATTTCATCCTCCAGGAGCACCAGGTGATCACCCAGCAGTTTGTGCAATGTGGACAGGCAGCAAATCTAGACTGAGGTTGCTGCTGCAGGGCAGCCCTGGCAAAGCTGAAGAAGCAAAGTGACCTCCTCAGGGTCCAGCACTTACACACTTAAAAAAGTTATTTAAGACAGGTTGATAATTTTTCTTCTTAGATGTCCATTTGGGGTTGGAGATACTGGTGATAAGAGGTGATTTTCATCACAGGCACAAGCAGACACACACAGCTTATCCTGCAGTGCTGCCAGGAGCAGAAGGCAACATGGAACTTGTGATGATCTTCCCACCTCTCCCTGATGAGGAGAGAAGCTGTGCCAGGGAGATTTAAGACTCCCTGAAGAAAACAGAAAGGACATAAGGAAAGCTGAGGAAAGCACCCTTGGGAAGGCACAAAAGGAATGCGACAGCTGAGGGAGGAGAAGCAACTGCTAAGTAAGCAGGAGTGTTACCAGGCTCAGACACTTGGAGAGCTCAAAAAAGGCAACACGAACGAAGCACCTGGGAGTGTGAGGGAGCCTGGGGGATCTGAACAGAAGTGAATCTGTGCAGGCCCTCCTCAGGCTCCCAGGACACCTGGTCTGTGGGCTGGTGAGAAATTTCCAGCGTGGTCTTCTGATCTCTGCATGGCTGTGTGTGTTCCACAAGGCTTTCTGTGCTGGTACATGGACTGTCCTTATCTCAGCTCCTGACTGTTCCACTAACAGTTTGCTTCAATTTTCCTATCTGTCAGTAATCTTATTTCCTTTTTCATAGTCTTTTAAAACTCAGTATTGCCTCTCTGTCACCCTTTGCCTTCCCAGCAGCTTCCACACCCTCTGTTTAACCCATCCCAGATAGAAACCCAGACACACACAATTCATGACCCTTGGATGACACTTGCATCTCTCCTTGCAGCTCTCCTGCTACCTGCTGTTCCTCCCCCATATTTTTATGCCTCTTCTGATATTCTCAGCTTTTTCTGCTGTACACTGTCCTGTCCTCTTTATACAGCTCCTGGCATACTTATTTCTGTTCCTACCTCAAGTCTCTAGGCATTGCCTTCATGCTATTAGCAATAATGACCATGTGGCTTTTTAATTTCTTGATGCATTTTTAAGAAAACCTATGTTTAGCTCTTGATCCTGGCACAGACAGCATGTTCTTGTAGATAATTGGCCTATTAGGTTATGGGTACAGCTGAGTAAATTCCATGCTTATAAAACTGCTTGAGCAGGCAATGCATTTAGCTGACTGCAGACTGGTATTTACCTACTTTCAGCAGAGTAAATAAAGCTTTGGGTGGCCATCATCATAACCTTATTTTACCTCCCTCCTTCCTTCACTCTCAATTTCATGCAAAAGCCCAATCTCATGCACAGTCTCATTCCTACAAGAGGGTTTTCAATTTCTTCAGCTGCTACCAAAATGAATGGCACTGGGAATGTTCTCTGCCCTCCAGGACCAGGCTCCAATTCCCAAAGTGTAAGCAGTTATGAGATTGTTCCTAATGTCCATTCCCACCACAACTGATGATGTTCAGTGCAGAATTGGTAATGCCTTTGCCTGTTGAGCTCCTGTTGTGGATTGTACTGATCCCACTCAACACCATGTAAGGGGAGTGTTTTGGAATGCTGGGCAAAATTGAGATTCCACATTTTTTTCTTCCAATATTTGTGGTTGGAATAACTGTTCTGCTTCTACTTTTCTTATCTTGTAAGTCATTTGCAAAACAACCTTTTACAGGAAATGTTTATTCTGAATTAATTCATTAAAAAGAAGGCTACAGCCCCCTGTATCCCCCAGGAGAAGTCTGTGTGCTTGTTGCTATTACTGTCTGAATGCCAGCTCTGTAAAGATCTCAACGTGTGCATTGCCTTCTTTCAGTTTTAACAGTTTAGGAGCATCGAATCATGGGATCACAGAATGGTTTAGGCTGGAAAGGACCTTAAAAATCCCCTGGTTCCAGCCTCTTTGTCATGGGCAGGGACACCTGCCACTAGACCAGTTTGTTCCAAGCCCCACCCAACTTGGTGCACTTCAGGGATGGGGCAGCCACAGCTGCTCTGGGCAGTCTGTGCCTCACCACCCTCACAGTAAAGAATTCCTTCCTAATATCTGTAATATAAATTGACTTTCTTTCAGTTTGAGACCATTCCCCCTTGTCCTACCACTGCCTGCCCTTTTAAACAGTTCCTCTCCACATAATGTTCCTTTCCAGAGGATTTCTCTCAAGATGCATGAATGGACCTCTTCAAACTTCTGTGTAGGTTTGAAATTAAGCACAACATTGTAATCAATATGTTCTAGGTCTTTGTCTCCAAAATGTTGTCCTAAGCAAAAAGTGATCAAGTGTGGTTCCCAAAATAATGAAATCTATCTGTTTCATAGAAACCCACCATTTTTTATTACATAGGAATTACCTGTCTTGGTACTTAAAATAAGCTGATATAGGCAAAAATGAAAGCACGTAAGTGTACTAAAATTCATTAAAAGCTGATTAGTAGTGGCAGTCAACAGCTTAATTATAAGAGACTTACACAAAGATGTAGAGAGTTTCTGAAGGTAATGAGACCCTGGCAGCTGCTGGCACTTTGGAACAAGCCTTTGTCTATTACCAATGGACACCAATAACTTACTAGCTGATACCAAAACAATTGCCCAGTTGCAGACATACAATTTGCTTGGACAAATAAACTGAAATTAGGTTGTTGTGTCACGTAAGATGCTTGTAAGAGAGTGTGTGGAGCCTGAGGAAAAATGAGAGTCAATCAGTCCCTCTGGAAAGAGGAGCACAGCTGGAAGCAGAGTGAGCCTACAGAAACAGCCAAGAAACCAGATAAATACATGACAGCATGAACTGCATCTTAGCTGGAGATTACAGACACTTGATTTTATGGTCTCAGTATTTCCCAGCCCAGCACATCCTTTTATGAGGATTTCCTCTGTCTTTTAACATGTTGCACTAAAAGTGGAGGTTTTTGGCTTTTTCACTGCAAATATCTCTTTCCCTTTCACTTAAGCAAAAATAACTGACTGGATTGCAGAAAATTTGTGCGTCAATTTCTGTGTTACACCACGAAATCAGGGCAGACAATACTAATGGGTCCCCCCAGATTTGCCTGCACTCCCCCCATTATGATCAATCAGCCTGGCCTCTCATGCCATGTGGATTGGGGATTGCACAGTGGGTGTTTTCCAGCAGCAATCCTGTCCCTTCTGATCTCCAAATGGATGCTTCTCACTCTCCCAGGCTGACACATGGAGACAGTTGGTGCTTGGAACAGAGTAATCCAGATCTCCTCACTCCCACACCCCTGCTGTGGTGCCGTCCCTCCGGCAGAGCAGAGCCACAGGCAGCAGAGCAAACACATGGATCAGCTCTTCTGGCTCCAGAGAGCTGCTGGTTCCTCTTGGCTGTACAGGCTTAGAAAAGACAGGGAGAATTTTTCACTGTGAATTATTTAAAATGAGCCTTTTTGACCTCATTTTCTATATGCATCTCCTAGCAGAAAGTTGAAGCTAAAGTCATTTGTCACGGCTGAGTGTAAATCCAAGGGGAGCAGATGGGGGTTTCCCTGCCACGTAGCCATGCAGGCAATGTGTGCATGAAAATGGACTGCCTGGGAGGAGGCAGGCAAAACCTCCACAAAACAAAATGGAGCTGCAGCTAAATGCTTCAAAATCAAACCCCTAAATTTATTGATGGGACTTCATTCTCCTGTGAACCTCGGCCAGGTTTTGGTCAGCCTGGAGGCAATGTCTTCATCAATTAATTCAACATCTTCACTGATTTTTTTTCACTTTAAAAAAAATTGTTGTCCAATAAACTGTTTTTTCTTTCTAGGATGTGCTGGTATTGGCTTTGTAGCATACTGTGGAAAGGGCTGAGGAATTTTCTGGGGCTCAGTAAGAGTGTGGAAGATTCTCTGTCATTTGAAATCTTTACACGCAGCTTAGTGCCTTCTTGTGCTGTCATGCATTTACAGACTTGGTGAAGGAATTATTATCATATAATCAGTGGGTTCCTAATGGTGATAGAACAGCTTTCTCTCTTCCAGGGAAGCCCCTTTTAGCTTTCATTACTGTGCAGAGCTGCAGAGCCTGCCAAGGAGCAGTATCGATTCCTGCGCTTTGGGCAGATCAGGGCTGGGTTTGTTGTGCAAATAACAGCCCAGCAGCAGCACTGCAGGCACCAGGAGCAGAGTGAGACTCAGGTCTTTGTCAGGCATTTGCATTTATTCATTCTGCCTGCTGTTTGCAGTGCAGCATGGTGAGCTGCCTGAGTCTCCACACACGTTTTCCATACGAGCTCTTTGCACTGTGGGGACTTGTGGCTGTCAGCTCTCAATGGAGCATGCCCTTGGAAAGGCTGGCACGAGCTCTTAAAGATGAATTATTTAGACAGCTTCACAAACATCTCTGAGCCAAAGCTAAAGATACATCTGCTTGTCATGGGCAGTCATGAAGCTGTGATGAGAGCAGAGGGGTTTCCCCGTGCACAGCCCAGCCTGTTGCTCTCTGCTGCAGTGCTGCACAGCAGGAGGAGCAGGAGCTGTAGGAAAGGGAATGCTTTACCCATAGCAGGGGTTTGCTTTTCCTGTAGGCTGTATCACAACAGGAGCATCAGCTGAATCAAAATGTCACACTCTCAGACCTGGGTTTTGCTGAGTTTCTGGCTGGTCAAGTGCAGGACTGGTTGGTACTGGGAGCTGTCACTGGTGCCACCCCTAAGGCAGTTTGCATGTACAGGCAATGTATTTAATCTGAAAATAGACTCTGCTGGGGTTTGCAGCAGTGTAAGCCCTGCCTCGAGCCAATGCAGATGACTGCATTATAGATTTTTCACTGATGTGGTCACATTGTAGGGAGTTTCCTCAATGCAAACACAGCCCTAATGCCTTAGGCAAATAATTAAGCATCCTGTTCTCCTTTAGCTATCAGAATGACAAGGTGCTGCCTGTCTGCCTTGGGTGATGAGCAATTCCTTGTCATTTTAGCTTTGGCTTCCAAAGAACGTGGGGTTAGAACAAGAATTTCCTTTAGGTTGAATTCCTCTGTTCTGGGTAGCTGTGAGATTTCTGATACCTTTCTCTGAACTCTCCTGTGGGAGATGAGATGCTGCAACTGAGGAGACCTAAGGTTGAGCTGAACTGGCAGTTCCTCCCCTCCTGCTGGTCTGGGAATTAATTAATATTTTTATGCTACGTGCAATCGTGCAGTGGGAAAGTAAAATTATTAGTGATTCATCACTAAGCTTGTTTTAATGATATTTCTTGGTGCAAAACCTCTTTTTGACTGCTCAGAGCTGTATTTTGAACTGCTATGAAGCCTGTCTGGAGGAATTGTAGTAGTACTAGTAATAATAATGGTAATAATAATTTCTAGCTCTTGTATAACCCCCCTTTGCAAGATTTCTGGAAGTGCTTTTACAAGGAGAATAATGTGTTAACAAAAAGAGAAAATTGTTTTCTTTGGATCCTTTGAAGTTCATGTGATGCAGGTAGGAGTGGAAGTGGATTTTTTAGGCTTTGTATCCTGGCAGGCACCACCTCTGGGGACACCAGCTGTTGTAGGTTACTCCTAGAAATTGAAATGAGGTGTCTGAATTGCTGGTACAGTGGGTTTGGGCTGTTTGTGCAGGCTGCAGTGGGAAACTGGGGAAAAGAATTATAGATGCCTCACCTGCAGGTTTTGGGAAGAGAACAAAAGCCTCTGCACATCTCAGTCTCTCTGCCCCAGTTTTCTTCTCTTTTGCCTGGGTTCTTCCATAGCTTCAGTAATTAACATCCTGGGTGGGAGGCATTAAGTAGAGCGATGATGACTCTGATGCCTGACTCAGTTTGACATTGAGTGTCAGGAAATGGTGTATTTTCATTGGGGAACAATGAAATCTAAATCAAAGTTAGTCTTAGGTAGGAAACTTTAGGACCACATCTCCAGCAGTGCCAGGACTCAGGGTTTAGCCCTGCCAGTGCTCCTGGACTGAAAAGGGCAGCAGATTTCAGGAGCTTTTGCAGACTAGCAAAATACCAGAGGAAGAATCAGGCCTACTCCTCATTCCAGGGATAAAAGATTTATCCCATGGACAGGTACCTTCAGAGCAGAGATCCTGAGGGAAAATAGCTTCAGAAAAGGGGGCATGAGGTGAGGGAAAAGGGACACAGATGGACAAGCACAGGAGGAGTGCTTGGACCCACATTGTTCCCACACCTCTCTGGGGCTGTTAAAATGGCTCAGTGTCTGTCCCAAAGAGTATTACCTGAGCTGGTGGCTCCCTGAAGGAGAATCAGGACCTTCTGGACATGAATCAAAGTTAATTCAGAGGTTAATCTCCTGGAGAAATGTGATGCTGAAAGGCAAGAAGATTGAATTCCCCATTTTGGTACCAAGATACAGAAATTCTTTGAAGGGATATTATTCTGTGTACAATTTGAGAAGAACAGCTGAATTCAGCTTTTAGTTAGATTTTCAGTTTTATTCAGTCCTCACTCAAATGTTGTGTATTAAATGCTGTGTGCAGGCTCCAATGCACCATGAGTCAGCATCGCCAACAGGTGTGCTGCAGGGTTCATGTGCTGTTCTCATGGATTTTTAAGAGCTGTTGCTTCTCACAGGAGCAGCACATTCTGGTGAGATACATTTCCTGCCTGTTCACAGAGAAAAAGAGAAGATTTGAGGATTCTAATTTATTGGGAAGATAAACAGTTTACGGCTAGAATCTTAGAGCTTCTTTCCTATTCAATCCCAAAATACATATGCTTTTCTTGCTGTTGAAGCAAAAGATGAAATAGTTGCTGGGAAGATTGAATATGTTATTTTCAAAACCATTTTGTTTTGATGTTTTGAGGAACAGGGAGTGTACATTTGAGAACGGTTTAATTTTGTTAGAGAATACTTTTGTTTGTTTGATCTTGCTTTTTTTTATTAGGTTATTAACAATCTTTTGTTATGCATTATTAAAACAGATAAGAAGATACAATTCTTGCTCCAGGGTATTTTCTATCCTCACAACTAAAGGCTTTACAGCTAAAGAAACTACAATTAACAGGTCAGAAAAATGAGGGAAGGAAAATATTATTATCTCCAGTCCTGAGGTGGGTAGCAAATTACAAAAGGTTAGGTTAGCAAAACTCTTAAATGCATATACCATGCCTAGATCCAGTCCACAAAGGAAATGAGGGTGTCTTTAAGTCTTGTTGATCCTGGGTGATTTCTTAAAAGAGCCATGGAATCCAAATAGTACAAACAGTCAGACATGAATTTGTTAGTTAAAGATATGCTTCTGGATATTTGAACTTTATTATGCAGCCTGGGATTAAACACATGCTTAAAATGGGACTGGATTGGGTAAAACCTTTGGGCAGGGATTAGATGGGATTAGATCTTCATCGAAGATTTCAGGTTCTGATGCTATTTTTGATGGTTACAGTGTGAGTGCTTCTTCTAGGACCACCTATTTTCCTGTCTTATCTGCCAATATGGACGATTTTCCATCTCAGTAATGTTTTTATCCTGATCTAACACTTCCTGTTACTCCTTTGTCCACAGGAGATGCAGTTTCATTCTTTTGAGATGTGCTTCAATGTGACTTTAAAATCACTATTGATACAGATAATTCCCTTTTCAGGATAAAATAATCCCTTGTAGTCTCTTGGTCAAGCAGCTGAAGGGTAGGTCAGGCATACTGATTTTTTCAGTTGGTCAATCCTAGATATGTGTTCTATCTACTCTCCTTTTTCAAATCCTTCAAATCTCTCTAAACATGGTTTAAAAAAGGCTGTATTATTATTTTTTTTACATCCATCAAAAGACAAAATTTCCCCTGGACGCTTTCTGCTCTTGTAGTCAGAGTCTGTATTGAATTCTGCCTTTGTTGTTAGGTCTGTAGATTTATTTTCTAAGCTTTTATCTGCTATGCAAGGGATATATCAGCTGCACAGCCTCTGCTGTGGCCCTGGCTGAGTCATTCCTGCATTCACACGCAGTCTCTGTCCTGCTGTGCATTGATAATATCAGTGCTCATTGATGACCATTGCTGGGGCCCCTGGATCTCTGTCCTGTTGGTGCTGTCCCACTCCCCTTTCAGGCCCTGCACAGTAATTCTGAATTTTCCTCTCCTCTGCGCACTTTGGGGTCTGACCTCTAATGAATTTTCTTCTCCAGGGGATGGTCCTGCAGTGGTGCCTGGTGGGAGCCACATCTGGACAGATGATGGGAGGAGGTGTTGGCAGCACACAGGTGTCATTGGATGGTGCTGCTGGAGTGGGGGAGGTGCTCCCCACCTTGGAGGCACCTCCTGGACCTCTGCCACGTGCCAGGCTTCTCTCCTACCTCCATCCAGCACATTTCTCTCGAGGCCATTCCCTTGCATGCTGGGGACAGCTGGCAGATGGCAAAGCACCTCTGCCTGTTCTGAGATGTCTGGGGCCATCCCTGGTCTCACCGTGTTAAATCTTTAAGGTCAGTGTATTCATAGGTTCAGTATCATTGGTGACCAATGGCTTTTAAGGTCAAATCAGGTTGGTTGATTTCATCTATCATGTAGAGGATTCGTAGGGATGGTAGGGCGAGCATGACTAGAACTATGGCTGGGAGAATCGTTCAGATGAGTTCGATTACTTGTGTGTCAACTGTGCTTGATGATAATTTTTCTGTGAGCGGGTTAATAGGTAGAGAACTAGGCTGCAGATTGCTAGTGCAGCCATTAGGGTGTGGTCGTGGAATCCTATTAGTTCTTCTATGGTAGGTGAGGAAGCGTCTTGGAAGTTAAGTTGTGAATGGTTGGCCACGTTTGGGTAGAGATGTGCTGGGCTTTCACCTGCAATTTAGTCTTGACAAGGCTATGTAATTGTTTTACTAACATCTCTTTATGAGAAAGAAGCATAAGTGGTCTATGTGGTTGTCTTGAAACCAAGGAGTAGAACCAAATATGGGGGGTCTGCTTCTTCCTTCCTTGGACTTGGACGAAGGCGGGTTCTTTGAACATGTGGAATGGGGGTGGGCAGCCGTGGATTAATTCGACGTTAGTGCTTGTTAGCTCTGGCTGTAAGACTTTATGTTTTGATGCAAAGGCTTCTCAGATGATGAAAACTAGTATGATTACAGCTGTTAAGGAGATAAGTGGTCCTACTGAGGAGATGGTGTTTCGTAGTGTGTAGGCATCTGGGTAGTCTGAGTATCGTCCTGCAAGGATGTGAGGTGCAGGGATTGTTTGGAGAGGGGGCAGCAGTTGTGTGAGCTCTGTGCTCTGTGTTTGACCTCTAAAGGTCTGCGGGACAGAAGGGTTTCATTTTCTGCTTGACCTAAGGCACAGACGAGGTCTGTCCCAGCCTGGCAGAGCCCTGTTGCTGCACACACCCCTCACAATCCCTGCTGGGCTCAGTTTGAGGGATGCAGCTCTTGCTCGAGCTCCCCACTTGTGCACCCCTTGCTGTTGCTGCCTCTGCTGCTCTCAGTTAAGCTTCTGCTGGCTGTGACAGTTCCCAGATTGCTTTTTAGCCCAGAGAAATTTGCTCCTGAGCATATCCCCTGCAATATTGCCTCAGGAGACAGAGCCCAGCAATCCTCCCAGCTTTGCCTTTTGAATACCTTGATTTTTTTACCCTATCATGGTGCTCCAATCACAGCATGTGGCTTGGGCTTGTGACCACTCTTTTAAGATCATCCATAAGTTTTCTCAGCTTTTATCTCCTTTCCAGAGCTAGAATCAATTCCTGAAGATGGAGTAAGTAAGTGAAGAAAGTTAATTTCAATGTGTCCTTCCCAATAACCTCATTTGCACAAAAATAGCTCAGATATTGTCATTAATCATTCCTTTATGCAATCACTTGGACAGCTGACTTTCTTCTGTTTTTCTGGTCAACAGTTTTATAACAGACTGCTCAGCTGAGCAGCCTGGGGCAGGATGAGGAGGGGAGAAGTGGGGAAGGGGGTACCTTGTTGCTAAATCTCAGCTAATTTGTCCTGCTCTATGAATGGCAGGGTGGTGAAGGGGTTGGTTAAAACTTTTCCATCCTGTAGTGCTCCAGTGAAAGCTCTTTGCTCGATAATGAGCATTTCCTACCTGCAGATCAGACACCTGAGCAAATATTTTAACAGCCCTGGAGGGTTTAATAGAATCCCAGAAGAGTTTGTGTTGGAAGTGACCTTAAAGATCAGCTGGTTCCAGCCCTCCTTCCATAGAGAGGGACACATTCCACTCTGGAATACTGGGGTTGGAAAGAGGCTCAGAAAGGTCATTAAAACTCACTCCTGACTCCACACAGGTGAACATGAAAGTTACACCAAGTATCTAAGGGGGTTGTCCAAATGCTTTTTGAACACTGGCAGGTGTCGCAGACATATTTTCTGAAAAATCCTTTTGCCAGGATCTTTTCTCCTGAAAAGCTGAGAAGCTTCAGCTTCTCCATGTTTTGCTGCTTTGGAATGTGATTTGGAGAATTGTTTACCCTGCATGTGAAATTGTTTTTACTTGATGTCCAATGACAGCCACCTGTGTTGAGGCTGTGAGCAGTCACAAGATTTTATTATCATTCTATTCCCTTCTAGTCCTTCCCAGACTTCTGATGAAGTCGTTTCTTCTATTCTTTTAGTATAGTTTTAATATAGAATTTTCTTTTAATATAATATATATCATAAAATAATCAATCAGCCTTCTGAAACATGGAGTCAAGATTCTCATCTCTTCCCTCGTCCTGAGACCCCTGTGAACACCACCACAGGCAGGCTCTGGGCTATGACCACTTGCACAGGGACCTTGTTCAGCGCTCATCCATCTTTTCAGTGCAGCTCACTCTTCAGAAGAGCTGTGTGAGAATCTAAGCAGAGGTTTTGAATTGTACATTGCTGGCTGCAGTGGTAAAAGTATATTGTAGATCTGATTTGCGAGAAAACACAGAGAGAAACACAGAAGCAAGGCTGCTTTATTTTTTCATGAGCTTTAAATGCCATGCAAGTGATAACTAAGATTACTAGATGCTGTCTCCTTTTCCATAGTGAAACTTTTTGGTAGTAGGATCTTTCTTCCAAAATAAAGACCTTTGGTTTGTTAAGGTATCCTTGTTTAGGTGCAGTTGCTAATGTCACTCACAATGAAATTGTATTTACAGCAGCGCATCTTACAGTTACTCTACAAAGGACAAGACTCTCTACCCAAATTTGTCCCATTCCTGGTCCTGCACCAGGATTTCACTCCTTTGCTGTTTGAGGTGCCTTTACCTGCTTGGCCACTGCCTTCCCCACCAGCGTTTCCCTTCCCAAATTCAGACCAGGATGCTCAGCACCCTGTTCGTCCTGCCTTGAACACTTCCAGGGCTGGGGTTTGACTCCCCAGTTGGAGGGACACCATCGCCATTAGGGATATTAAATTGGGTAAATTGGGTGCAAAGTGTGAAGAGAGCTGTGCCAGCACTGATCCTTGCACAGAGCATCTGAGGCCAGGGGAGCTGGCTGTAAATAGGCAGATTTTTGTTTTTCTTCCCTGAGTGCAAGCACAGAGGTTTGTTTTGTCTCATTTATTTGCATAATTCCAGCACATATTTTGACAAATATCTTTCCCTCTTCTCATTTTAATTAGATTATTTGTGGGAAATGCACAAGATTTCCCAGGCTGTTGCCATGTGACGTGTGCAGGGGATAACCTCTGCATCTCAGCTCTCCTGTTGCCATTTGAAGCTCCTTCCTGGTTTCCATTCAGCCACAGACACAATTAATTTTTAGCATCTGGCTGTAAACAGCATTTTGTCTGGCTGTGACAGGCAAGCAGGGAGCCCAATTAACACTGCCTTGAATATCTGTTAGTTTGCTTTCCAGACCCATTTCTATTCTGTGGCTTCTATTCTATTAGGAGGCTTAAAGCTTAGAGCAAAAGGAGAATAATAAATTCTAGATGCAGTACTGTCTTATTTAATATTAATTTGTGAATATAATATGATAAATACTGTTGAATTCATTAAACAACTCTTTCCCTTTCACACAATAGTGGTAATTACATGTGCAGAATGCAGTGAAATACTCCCTCCAGTGAATTGCTTTCAGAGTCATTTGGTGGGAATTCTTAGCCAATCAATAGATAACAGGGAGAATAGGATCCTGAGTGTAGGAGTAGGAGAATCTTGAGGAGGGGGCTTAATTTGGTGGACACTGCGCTGTATCTAACTTTAAAAGAGCTTGTTGAAAAATAAGAAAGGTTTTGGTAAAGTATTACAAGACATATTTGAGGTTTTCAGAATGTCTTGTTGAGAAACACACCTCAGAATATGGAAATATTTAATTTATCCAGGGAAGGTGTTTTGGTTTTGTCCTAAATTTATTTAAGAGTAGTTTGTGGAAACCTACATGGGGCAGACATGGCTGGGAGTTGATGGCTGTGGCAGAAAAAGCAAAAGTGAGACAGTGGTTAGAAACTGAGGCAACTACTATGAAAAAAGACACAGAGATGATATCTTGTACTGAAAAAATCTTAGTGGATGTGATGCTGTTAGATTGTCCACTGGTTTTAAAGTTGGTTTGGAATATGTTTCTTGCAGAATAACAGGCACAATATCAGAGACAAAGTGGTGTTTTAAGCAAGGTCTGTGGGGAGGAACCTGCACAACCTTGAAGTTACCTCAAGGCTTAAAAACTCCATTAGTTAAAAACTCCACTAGTGTCTAAAATATTGTTTCTCTCAGAATGTGTATAATCAGACCAATAGAGCATTTTTGGTTGTGGTGCCCTCAAGAGAATATCTGTAGAAACAGAAACTTCCCTTTTCCTACTTTGTATGTTTTCCTGACTGAATCACACGAGTTTTGGACTGTACTGTGTCCACTTCAACCACTTAAAACTGTAAGTAATCATCAAAAAGCCTGGAGTTGATAAGGGCATTTCAATACTCTGACTTTCATCTCCAGCCCCAACATTTTTCAGGGTCCATGACAGGAGAACACAGGTTGTCTACTTTTCAGTCTTTCTCAAAATAATGCAAATATTCAAATAGATTCAATTATCATAAACAAGATTGTTATTTCAATAATTGAGACCTACTGACTCTCCTGAGGGTGCTTTCCAGGATCTGGATCCAAAGAAAATTCCTGCCACTTGAAATGGGATCCCAGCACAGTAAATTGTGTCAGGACCATCATAAGGGCTCAAAAGGAACCTCTCAGGCTTTGAGGAGTCACGTTCCAAGTGGAAAAACGTCCCAAAACTTCCAAAAGTCAGGAGATAACAAAATGTGTGACTGTTCTTCACCAGTGTTTGAGCCATCAGGCTGCTCTGGCTTTTCAAGAAGCTGTGACAAAAGCAGCACAGTGAAGATTAATCTCAGAGCAAGGTTCATCCCCTTATGTTTTCATTGCCATCAGAAATGATAAAATGTAATGGAAGGTGCTAAAGTCATCTCTTTGGCATGGGTAAGAAAGTGCTTGTGCTGCAGGACCAGACCCTATAATTGCAATCTCAAGTCACAGAGACATTTTTCCATTTTTAACATATATTTGGACGCTTCCAGCATGACCCTCAATACTTTCTGTTGAATTTTGTAAAACTGATAGACCTAGTGGAGATATTTCTGAAATGAGCAATTTTCATGTGGCAGAAGGAATGTTTCATGGAGAATTTCATATTGAAGGTCATTCTAGAAAAAAAATCTGGTTTGAACCTTTCTCAGCTGTAGGTGAAAACAGCAGCTTTCTGCAGGCTGGTGTGGAGAAGTGGTTTGTGCAGGAATAAAATGGACTTACTGCAACATCTGCCCCACTTCCCACTCACTGCTTGAAACCTTTTAATCACAGACTGACAGCTGAGTCTTTTCTGGTGACTCTTGTTGGTAGAGGAGGCAAATGCATCCTGATACACAACTGAGTGTCAGCAGTACTGTTATGAGAAAAAGAAAAAAAAAAAAAAAGTATGTTCTGAGATTGCTAAATTCTCCATCACCTACTTTTCTGCCAATTGCTAATTCTTCTTCTGGGCTCATTAGCTATTCCTTGGTCAATTAATGAAGCTCATTTTCCTGAGATAAAACCCCTGTATTCTGCTCATTTTTCTTATACCAAGTGATATCAGTAGCTGAGCTGAGACAAAAAACAACCCAAAATTTGGTCACTATGACAAGTTTCAATGTTTTTGTGTATTTACCTATAACTGGAACTTAGAATTAAAATTATATTCTTGGCATTTTTTTAGTTGTGGTTTGGAGGCTTTTTTGGTTGTGTTGTTACAATTTTTTGAAAGTGCTCAAGAACATTTTGAATGGGAAGCATCAAAACAAGAAGTATCAAGTTCTTGGACCAAACCAAAAAATATAATTGACTCACCACTAAGCATTTGATATGCTGATTTGCAAATGACTTTTAGCTGAAACTGATGTTCTTGAATTTAAATTTCTTTGGATAACTTGAGGAAGCACATTTGAAGGAAACATAAAATGCTACCATATCAGTTTTATTTTGCTTGTGTCAGTGTTCCCAAAGCAAAGGGTTGTGTCTCAAATTTCCTCTTAAGACCTTAAACGCAGATTGTGCAGAATGCCACAATTCCCCAGCTGAGATTCCCAGAGATAACCAAAGCACAGCTGAGGAGCAATTCCAGCTGATGCATCTCCACTGTTGCTGGGCTTCAGGCTGTGGCCAGACATTCTAAAATCTGATCTTTGGCTGAAAAATAAAACCAATTCACAGAAAATAACTGAAACACTGGGGGGTTTCTGGTAGGAGGGAGACTTTCCCAGTGTGAGCTAGTTCACTGATGCCATTTTAGGTCCATGTGGTTTGAGAGAACCTAGCAGGGATGTGTAGGGTGGAATGATTGCATTAATGCCTGAGTTTTTGCCCACACACAATGTCATATTGATTACCTTTGTCACTCTTTAATATACAGCATCTAATATCTTCTTTAGCATCCCCAGCTTACTGCAGCTGAGAGAATTGTATTAAATATTGGTTTTTGAGAGAAGAAGGAGCCCACAGACATGATGGGGGAGAAGCCAATCCTTAGCAGCCCCTCAGAAATCAAAGTTGAGCCAAACTTAAGGGTCACATCCACACAGCTGTTCCAGGTAGTGGTCACCAGGGCATTAAGTGTGATACTAAGCTGTCTGACAATATAAATGTACTGGGAGTGACCAATTGAACAAGAACATTGAATTTTTTGTCAGTGTAAGCATTCTGTGTGTCATTTGGATGAAAGCAATACCCACCCTCCACCTCCTGTGCCCACCTTCCTGCTCCATTCAGTCACGAACAGGGCATTGAGCAGATGCAAACAGCTGCCCCCACACACATCCTGTTCAAGATTTACACTATCAAGCATTAACATATTTTAATAAATCAGCAGCTTAGACTTTTCTTCCCACCACTTCCCAATAACTGACTCTTAGATCTGTTATCTCTGAGATGGTGGAGGTAAAATCCTCAGTTTTTACAAAATGCAGGAGTAAATCTGGGATGTTGTGCAGGCACCTTTTCCCCCTTACTATTTGGGTACCCTCCACTCTTTACTCCCTGTGAAAATGTCCTAGTCTAAATTAAAATATAGATGGTAAGAGTAAACAGAAGGTTCTTGCTGATATCTAGAGTACATTGGAGGCACATTGACACCAAATAAACCCCAACAACTCTATTTTAAACAAGTCTCCTTCCACTGCATTATTTATCCCTTAATATCTAGGGAATGTTCTTTCCCTGAATATTCTCCCATCCTTTGCTAGAGCATGCCATCTGCCTCCCCATGTGAAAAATGGATGCACAAGTGGAGAGGCATTAAAACATTAACATTCAGAGAGTTGTGGTGCAAAGGGATGCACATGAGAATGGCTTTTAAATCATGAGAGGTGAAGGACATTCTCTGAAGACTGGGCACTGCGCAAATTTAGCACAGGTCCATTCTTACTGAGATATTCTGTTCAATGGAGTGTTGATGTTTAAGCACTCATACTGAGTAGCCCTTAATGCAAACCCAGAGGTCCTCAGGCTCATTAACCAAAAAAAAAAAAAAAAAAAAAAAAGGGCAAAACATGGTAAAAAAAATTTAAAAATATTGCCAGCCAAGCAGTGCAGCTGTGCATCACAGTGCATAACAGTGCAGTGCTCAGCCTGAAGGAGCAGCTCTCAGTGCTCAGCTCTGCCTGTGCCCTGCCAGCTTGCCCTGAGTGTGTCTTGGCTGCCCCAGTGTTGGTGGGAGGTGGAGCTTTAGTTTCATGAGTGCTTCAGATGAGCAGATGAAGGAGCTCTGTGGGAGCCCACAGAGGAAGCCCTGGCCCTGCAGGAAGGTGGGTGGGAGTTGTTTGCTCAGCCTGAGCTGGCTGTGCAGCAGCCCTTGCTCACGCTCCCCTCTCAGCAGCTGCTCAGCTCACGTTTGTGCAGGGCTGCTCTTACTCAGCTCCTGTTTGCCTCAGGCTGAGCAGAGCAGTGTCATACCTAGCTGGGAAGGCACTGACAAACCCACACTGCTTCGTGCCATAGTGCTCTGAGTGTTGCCTTTGCTTAGCACATTGTGAGCAGGCAGCAACTTGCCAGCAGCCACACACAAGTTTAGATAAACTTTTCACTGAAAAGGTGGCCAAGCATAGGAACAGGCCACCAGGGAAGGAGTGAAATCACCATGCCTGGAAGGGTTCCAAAGACATGTAGATGTGGCATGTAGGAACATGGTTTAATGGTGGATTTGGCAGTGCTGGTTAATGGTGGGGCTTGACTACAGGTCTTTTCCAACCCTAAAGATTCCACAATTCTCAGAGCAGGTAACTTCAATGGGTTACCTGACTTTTCAGAACCCTCAAGCAGATAACATTTTTTCCTGTATGTTACTGTGAACTCTTTTGCAGTTCTCTTTTCTAATGGTTTTAAGGTGCATGAGAACCTGTCCTTGAGCACTTGTCCTTCCTAATCCCAGTCCCCTTTCCCTGCAAGGCTTAGGAGAGACTCACCTTTGCCTGAAGTGGCAGCTGGAAGTGATGCTGCAGCTTTTAATGAATGAGCTGAGTCCTGACTGCCTGCAGAGGAAGTCCCACACTGTATTTTGGGGTGGTTGCATCAGCAAGAGCAGCAGGAGCCAGCAGTGCCCAGAGCTGGGATGCTGCGAGGCAGAGCCGGCAGTGGGAGCTCACACAGCCCTGGTGCAAAACCCCCCTCAAGTTTCTGGTGCCTTGAAAATCGCATCTCAGCTGTTCTCCTGCTCTTGGCAGGTAGTAGGAGAAACAAGAGACTCAGTGAATAGAGGAATTTCGTTTTATGAAGAAAAAAATTTTTAAAACTGCTGCACTTTTGTATCCCTTAGTGACAGTAAGTAGGCAGATCCTTCTGCATCAGATACAGGCAGGACTAGTACTGATAGCTGTCATTAACAATAATTAGACAGGACTGGCAAAATGTTGACCATTGTCTTCATCTGAAAATCTGATACTAGCCTTTTAAAATTTTCAACAAAAAACAGCAAGCTATTTCAGAAAATGAAATCAGGACATATTTTTTGTTCATGCTAAAAAAGGATGCTACAGTGAAACTTATCACATTTTTATGACTGTGGGTTTAGCACTGGTTAGAAGTATAGCCTTTATGTTTGGGATAATTAATTTGGTGTTCCTGTAGAATTTTCCATATGTAAAGAAATTATGAACTTTGGAAAATTCTGGTTTGTTATAAGAAACTCATTGAAATTTGGCAGCTGACTTCTTCCCAGGTACTCCCAGCTCTGATTCTGCTTAAGGTGGAGGGTCTTGGCTGGTCTTCCCTAGAGGAAACATCTTCCCAAGGACTGTCAGAAGGTTGGAAGAGGAGAGTTGCCTTACTTTCCCCCTTGATACCCCAGGGAGGAGGAGGAGGAGTGGGTGTTCATGTGGGAGGAAATGGGACAGCACTTGTGCAAGTCAGAAGTGGTCATCGCTTCTAGCTGCAGCCAAAGCCAGAGAGAGCTGTGCTGTGGACTGATAAAAACCTTGAGAATAGAAAAATGAAATATGGTGTCCTTATTCTGAGATGTCAAAAATTAAATTGTTCTTTTGATCCGGTCCTCCCGGCCTCGGTTCCTCCCTCAATAAAATAAATCCAGGATTGCTCTGATGTCACAGCAGATTTATGAGAAGGAATTAGTGTGGGTCTGTGAAGTGTGCAGGGGTTTGCCAAGTTGGGAGTGAGGAAACCAATGGTCTTATTTCCATCAGGGTTTTGAAGTATGCAGCAAGGTTATACTCAGTGCAGATACAGGGTGCAGAAAGGAGGAAATCTATTCAGAGCTTTACCCAACATCCCTCATTCTCTCTGCGCATTGAGTTGTGAAACCTGTAAAAATAATAATATATGTGCACTAAAAATTAAAGGCTTCATCATAATGCATGAGTACAGGGGAGGAAAATGAAGGTTTGTGCACGTGCAATCATTGAATAACTTTCTAAATTTCAGCATCTTGCTAAAGCAGCAGAGGTTCAGGCAAATTTAGGGAGTCATGGAAAAGGTCTAAAATAGTCTTCTGTGCAGGAGTTGCCCCCTGCAACATTATTTCATTTTCTTTACTAAGGCTCAGTTTATTTACTTCCATTTTTATTTTCTAGATTCAGGAAAGGGAATCTGAAAATATTTCTATGTTTTTTTGCAGGGCAGAGACCACTTGCTGCTTTGCAATTGTACATTACATGGCACCAGGGCCGGCATTATTGGTGGCTGTTTGGTCCTGCCCTATGAAACCTAAGAAGTAATATTTTGAGCTCCAGATTGCAGTGTGATGTTTAGGCATATATCTAAGCTCATGTGCTCTAAAGAGTGCTGTACTTTAATTTACTGTTATATTTTAATTTAATGACCACAGTTAAATGGAAAAAATATTTTTTAATGGAATTTTCTAACAAGCTTTTTCTCAGGATGTGTGTACAAAATTGGATAGTGAGGCCTTTCCAGAATGTCAAAGCTGAGATGCCTTTACCTCAAACAAGGACCATTTGGATTAAATTTCTATTTTTGTGTGAAAACATTGGAGAAAATAATTAGAAGTGAAATCCTGACTACACATAAAATTAATTTCTTCACAGCTTTCAATGAAATTGGAATTTTTTTTTGCCTTAAGTATAGGGAAGAGCATTTAGCTGTAAACATTAAGCCTTTGTTTGTTGCATTTCATTTCCTTGAAAAGGTGAATACAGATATTTCTTAGTCTCACCTGTGTGTATTTATCTGTGGCTTCTGAAGCTGATGCTCTTGTGCAAAAGCAGTACCTGCCTCCCATTTTTCTTGCACAGAAACCTCTACAAGGCTGAGATATGCCTGAAAGGATAAACTAAGAAAATGCATTTACAGTGGAGGGAGCTGCACACTTGACTCCCTCTAACTCTTTAATATCCCCATCTGTGCAGGGCACACCATAAGATCAGGTACTGCATTCCTGGACTTGCAGTGGACACTGGAGGGGTCAGACTCTGCTTCCAACAGGAGTATGAAACACTCAATACTGTTTTTCTGGACCATTTAGGAGGCCTGGGCAAGGTTGTGACAGCCTAAAACAGTTTTGTATTTGTCTGGTTTTGTTCTGTGTTTGTTTTCTTGGGGTCTGAGAGGAAATCACTGTGCTGAAGTCTCCATATTAGTGCAGGTGAATTGGGTGCAAATGCAGCAGCCACACAAAAATTCATTTGCTTCTGCAGCAGCTCAAGTGCCCCATCCCTGGGAGTGTTTAAGGCCAGGTTGGATGGACATTTGAGCCACCTGGTTTAGTGGAAGGCTTGGAACTAGATGTCTTTAAAGTCCTTTCCAACCCAGCCCACTCTGTGATTCTGTGAAATCCATTGTGGGTAACTTTCCAAAAGGATTTTTATACCTGATACTCACCTGCTGAGTTCTTTTCCAAATCAGCTGAGAGAGAAACCTGAGAAAATCCTTCTGGGGAAGGGTTAAATGTGGACAAATTCTGGTGTACCACCAAGATAGCTTGCCATCCCCAATGTGGGAACAAGGCCAGCATGAAAAAATATGGAAATATGGAATCAGCTTCCATCACTCCTTGTAAGGCACATAAGATGTTTCACACAGGCAGTTTTATTACATTACTCTCTGTTCTAATTTTCAAATTTGAGACAGAAAGAGCAGCCCATGACAGAGAGGAAGATGACTTTGGGATGCTTGGCAGTGCTGCTTGCATTCATTGCAGTGGTGCCCAGAGACCTTTCTGAAGGATAAAGACCTGATCCACTGGTCAGCGTGGAAACTGTAAAACGTATACCAGTCTCTGTCCAGGGAATCTCACAAGCCACACAGACCAATAGTCAAAGCAGAGAGGTGAAGAAAAACAAGAATTAAAGTTAAGCAGGACCTTTCCCTGGCAGCTGTTCTAGATTACAGAGGTGGGCAGTTCCATTGAGGTGATTTTACAAGTCTTTGTGGTTTTTTGCTGGAATCTTGGTTTTCCTTTGTTGCAGGATGCATCTAAATGTCAAGAGAAGTTTGTTCCAACATATTCCTTTCCTTGGCTTAATAAACCAATAGAAAGATAAGAAATTTAATAATAACATAATTTTATTTTTGAGTTCCAGAAGCCCAAAAATCTAATAAGAGAGGAACACTGCATTTTATGTTATTTATTTATGTTGGACCTTTGCTCCAAACTAACTTCAACAAATAAAACCAGAACAGCCTAAAAGCAGAAGGAGCATCCTGTAGAAAAATAAATTGATGATCAGGGCACAAATCATATTTATTAGAATGATTAGGGTTGTGGACTTTGAGAAAATACAACATTAAAAGCAAGTTTTCAGTCTGTGCAACTGTGGATGGTGGTCTTGTTGGAGGGAGCCTGACCTTAAATTGTGCAAATGGGCTTGCTGCAGATAAGAGTCACTTTTTAGAAGCCAATTAAGAGTATTAGTGCTCCAACCATGGGATTATATTATAATGTCAGTTTAGACAGCAGAATCTTCAAATGCCCACACATAAGCACTCCTGTGCTTATTAGGGAATCATCTGGAAGCTTATTAGGACAAAAGTGATCTGGAAAAGAACTGGAAGCAAAAAACCTGGTTCTGTCATTGAGTGTTTCATTGGTTTGTTTGGTGTAACTTATCTTTTACCTCTTTGGGCCCCAGTCAGGATGTGGGGACTCATGAGAGTAATTGTGGTGCAGACAATATGACAATGCCACCAGAATCTCCTGAGTGGCTCAGAGTCTGTTATATGGAAACAAGCAGGATAGTGACTTCTACCAAGCAAAATAAACTTTTTTTTCCTCCAAACCTGAAAATTTTTCAGTCCCAAGGTGACAGAAATTGGGAAAAAATTGCAAGAAATGGCTCCTTGGTAGATTGAAATCCATTTTGACATCAAAATGGAATTTTGGCAGAAAACCTCCTGGCAGCTGCACCTCAGTCTCTGTGGAAGGAGCAGGTGGTTCTCATGAGCAGATGTAGGTGGCAGAGAACAGTAAGTAGGGCACAATCATCTGTGGGCTTCTTGTGCTGGGCTCTCTCAAGGAATTCCTGCCAAGCCTGTGCTCTGCTCCTCCTGGCTAGCACAAATATCCTGAGGCATGTACATGTACACTGAGAGCAGAGACAAATATTGCTTCTGAGGTAGAAGATTTTCAGAGGCTCTGTTGAGCTTCCTCTCTGTAGTTTAAAAAAAGGTCTGATGAAATTAAAGCATTAGTTGTATCATGATATTCAATTCTTTTTCATTAGTAAATTCAAGGAGTTCTTAAGTTGTGTGCATGGCTGAGAATGCTTTATTGGTTGTTTTTATTTCCATGAATAAGATCTATTTTAACAGTAGCACAATATTTATTTTCTCACAGAGGGGTTAATATGTCATGATACAGTGCAACTTTTGTCACATTGCTATATTCATGGCCAACTATACCCTGATTTGAGATAACATATAGAAGTACTTTGGGGAACATCTGATTTTATAGCTTTTAAATTCAGTATAATAAAAGCTCAGCTCTCTTACTGAAAATTAAAGTCCTTGCAGGACAGAGGATTTTTGAACAAAGAACAAATCCGTTACTTATTATGCAGAGATCCAGACATAGTGTTTTCCTTTAGATTCATTGCCTTTGTGCAATAGTGTCTTTATTTGAGAAACTTCGGGTTTTTCTCATAATATGAAAGTAACTTCTCTGAGTAGTGATTTTTATCTTGATTTGATTTTTTTTTTTTTTTTTTTTTTTTTTTTTGGTTTGGGGATCTTTTTCTTTGTTTTTTTTTTTTTTCCCCTTTTTTTTTTTTTAACCAAAATGTTTCAGAGAGATTTATTTGCCATGTTAGGTGATACTGAGAAATCAGAAGGAGGAACATGAAATCTGAGTCCCAAACTCTTTGCATGTTTGAGACAAATCAGAAATCATGGATGTAATTTTCAGTGTCCAAGGCAGTTCCATTGTTTGCTACAGCAGCTCTTTGTGTTATATCCAGGGACTGTCTATTAAGTAAATAGTTCCCAAATAATGAGCAGTAAATACTAACAACCTGTGAATTAATTAATTCCTGAAAGAAGTGTTTAGGAAATGCAATTTAAGCCTGACTAAATACAAGTTTTTATAACCACATCAGAAGAATTAAACTTTTAGGAATCAATACTAAGAGCAGTCAGATCAGCAGGGCAGTTCTTATTTGTGGGATCAAGACTGTGGAGCTTGGGGAAAGAAGTGGACACAGATTCTGGAAACTTCAGCATGAATTAGGTAAAAAATGCTTCTGCAAATGCATTGCTTTGTTTCCTGTCTAGATCTGAATTAAATAATTTTGATTATTATTGTGCCAGTTTTGTTTTTCTCTCTGGACCAAGACCTTGCTAGACCCCAAGAAGAAGCTATAGGCTGTGTTGTCTGTTCCTTAGCTTAGCAGGAGCCCTCCTGTCAGAGAAGAGATGTTCATTTCTCCCCTTCACCAAGCCTAATCATGAATTCTAACCACTTGTTCTTGAATGGAACACAATGTTTTTCAGTCTGCCTCATCATTCATTTTGTTGCAAAGGGAAAACTAATGACTCTGAGTAGAAACCTTTGTGAGGAGATGTGGCATTTTCTGAACTAACAAATAACCAACAACTTCATTTATGTATTTCTTTCTTGGCTTGTGCTTATTGCTGATGGGATGTAGCATCAGAGTTTGTTTTGCCTCTTTCTGGCACTCCCACATTCATTTCACTCTATTACTCATACACATTGCCCCTTGTATGTTTCAGTGTATATTGAGGTATCTTCCCCTTTTAAGTGACTAATTAAGTGCATGGTGACCTCTGATCAGATGCCTTTGTAGGGAGCCTGCAAGAGGAGAACAAGTTTTGAGCCTCCAGGTTCTGTTATCAGAGATCACAGATGTGGTGGCAGCTCCTTAACCTCCCTCACATCCATGTTCCCTCAGATCAGAGAGCAGACATGCAATCTGCAATGCAATGGCATTTGTAGCACAAAGACATTGGGTATGGAAGTTTACCTGTGACAAACTAGAAGAAAATTAAGTTTGCAATAAAAATGTTAACACCCTGCCTTTGGATACATGCACAGTGGCTTGATACTGTTTTGGTACTTGCCAGTTGGTGGAGAGCTTCAACAATGGCTTTAAATAATTTTCCTTGCTATTATTATTAAGTACTTTAAGTGAGCTTCACCTCCTGATGTATCTGTGATATTTTCAGGGACGTGTTTTTTTCCTTGAGATACCAAAGGGAAATAGAGAAGTCTTGGTACTAAGCTGGAGAAAATAGCCTGATACTGATCATTGACTATAAAGTCATGAGTGCTTTGTGGACCAGTGGCTGACAACTTACAAATGCTGCCATGACTGTGAAACTCATTATTTGGGAACTGCCTATTTAATGGACAGCCCCAGTCTGGTTTGCTGCAATGTCCATAAATAACAGTTGTAACCGAAAGGAATTTTGTAGCCAAAGGTAGAGCTGCCTTTGACCCTGGAAATCACATTTATGAGGTTGGTAGAAATCAGTTTGTCTAAATGTTGTTTTAGCTGAGCCTTAAAGTAGCTGAAAGTTTATTGAAAAAATTATTTTCACAAATCAAGCAGACAGTTGAAGTCATTGCTGTGGATTCAGTGGGCTCTGAAGGAAACTTTTGTTGGTGTGATTGATCTGAAGGGTTTAGAGAAGAATTTTCTTCCCACAGTCTCCCCCCTTCATTTTTCAGCAGCTCTGTGCTTTCTCCTGTGATCCCAGCATCTGTTTCCTGTTCTTTCTGGTTCCTTTTCATCACTGAAAAAGAAAGGGTGAGACAAAGAAAAGAGACATGATGAAGGTAAAGGGATGTTATTAGTTTAACATTTTTTTGGGAACCTTTTTTATTTCAACTGAAGGTATTTTTATTTTTTTTACACCCAAAGGAAATAGTTCATTTTTACCAGCCTGTCTTGCACAGACTAGTGCTTTCAACTTCTGTGGAAAATAAATGAAGTGAGGCTCATCTGACTTCTGTATGTGTGAATATAGGTAACTAAATTCACAGTGCCTGAAACATGAAAGGGCTCAAACAGAAAGTTTAGGAATAGTTTTGCTGTTTAGTGTTGACTCCACTGACCAAACATGCTGGGGTCACCATTCACCTCTCTGAACCATCAGAGCTACCTTGGGAGATCCAGGCCAGGCTCCAGCTGCCTGTCCAGAAGGATGTGCCATGCTCAGAGCTCCTCAGACCCTTCAGAGCATCTAGATGGCACTAGCAGCCTATATTTGGGCACATGGATTGAGCCCCAGGGCTATGATTCAGCTTCAGAAGTAGACAATTGGATGTCTGTGTGCTCTTGGGGTCTACACTCTCATGCTGAACAGAGACACAGGTCCGAATGTGTCTACACAAATCCAAAGCCCTAAAGGTATGAAATGTCCAGGAGCAGCTCTGTGGGGCTGGCAGATGCCAGAGTGGGTGAGCTGAACCCTTCCAGCTGCCCTGGGCCCCTGCCTGTGTCTCCCAGCTCTGCTGGAGATGTTTCCATTGGGAATCCCAGCCTGGATCCAGCAGCCCTGGGGGCACCTGGGCTCTCCCACCCTGCAGGCTCAGCCAGGAGCAGATGGGGAAGAGCTGCAGAGCCTGTCCAGGCAGCAGCTCCATGCAATGACAGCCTTGGCCCCTCCTTTGGCAGCTGATCTTGAGAAATCAAGGCACAGAGCCAGGATGCCTCAGCCAGGGTGGGAGGAAGGAGCATCCCTGTTCCCTCTGACCTGAGAGCTGATAACAGCCATGGCCAAGTGACTCCCTCTAGCTCTGAACACCTTTTCTCCTGCTGCTGATCTGAGTTTGGCAGGCAAACTGATCATAAAAGTGATTTATAAGGGAAGAGGTCACAGGAAATCCTTTTACAACACAGTTCATCTTGTATATAACTAGGAGGCCAGGGCAAATTTTTGACACATGCTCCCAGGCTACTTTTTGGAATGATGAGTGGGAAAATGTGCATCATTCTCTGAACTGGACTGAATTAACACTGCACTGGGAAATGATCTCATTGTGGAGATTCTTGCCTGACTCCCTGAACTGTATCAAGGCTAATAGTTTCAGGATCACTCTTCTGAGATATAGGAATGTTGAAAAATAGAGAAAGTTTGAATTTTAAGTAACTCAGAAAGTTACATTTGCAGGGCGAAAAAAAAGTTACCTGTATATCCAGATGACAGAAAACCTTGAGGAGTTATGCAATGAACCCTAAACCACTTTTTTTCCCCTTGTTTTCTCACACAACAGATAGGGAAACTGAGGCATGGTACAATTGCAGTTCCTCAACTGGAAAGGCTGATGTGAGCCTCACATGTGCATCTTTACATTGATCTCTTCTGCCCAGGAGTCATGTTGGAGTGTTATGATTCTCCTCTCTAGTAAACCCCAAAATGCACCAGGAGAGTGTGGGCAGTTAATTACTGAGCTCAGTTTAAACTTTTCTAACTAAAATCTCCATAGTGAAAGTGCAGGAGCACTCCAGAGTAGGAGCCCTAATGAAAGGAAATTCATTCCTTTTCTTAGAGAGTGAAATGAAGTGGAAACTTCCTCATCTCTTCACTAAATTCTTGATGAGGAAGACTCAAGACTAATTTTGCAAGTTCCCAACTGTGAAATATTACACACTTAATATTTTAATAACACTATAACCCTCCCACACAGGGGAGGAATAGATTATGACCCTCCTTTTCACAGTATGCCTGATTTATACCCATGTGAGATGAGAGACTCTGGAGGTTCATCATAAAAGTGATGACCCAGCAACTTGTGGGGCTGTGATAAATACTGCATGATATATCCATACATGAAAAAATCTTTTATAGAGCATTAATCACTGCTAAGTTAATGCTGTGGGATGTTTTACTATTTTGTAAGTACTAAATGATTCATTAAAAAAGCTGATTTACTCTGAACTCTGACCCAAACTTTTGGAAGGGTCAGAACACAGACATTCAGGAGCAGCCAAACTTCACTTTGCATGTGAGTTTCCTCTATTTTTTTTCCTGTCCTTTTTTTCTTCCCATGAGCTTCCTGTGGATTTCCCACCTTAAAATGTGGGTGAGCTCACATCCCACTTAGAACCACAGAGTGTGAACACTCTCTCCTTTAATTTATAATGCTGGACCTCAGACACTGCAGCAGCACTTCTCATTTTCCTTTGCAAACCTTTATTCCTCTTGGTACTTTTCTCTTGCCCCAGGCTTAGCCCAAGCCTTAGGCAAGATTCATCAGAGTGAATGCAAAGGCAGGATTCATCTCTGCAAAGGCAGAAATCTCCCCTGACAAGTGTGACACCTTGAACTTGTGTCTCCTCAAGCCTTTCTGCAGCTAGAAGGGGGATGTAGAAAGGAGCCTTCACCTTTATAGCCATCCCCAGCAAATACTGCTCTGCTCAGATGGCATTATCTTCTTGCAGTTGAGAAATTCCAATTTTAGCTAGGCTACCCCACATCTGAGCTTCCCATCTAATCAATGAAGAGAAACAGGTCTTTTGGGGAATATTTCTCTCACCCTAAAATAGGGCAGAGAAGCTGTGAAAGCTGTGATCTGCATGCACCTGCTTCTCTTCACAGTCTTAAAAAAAAAAACCAAGGCAATTTTCTCAGACACAGACATTTATAGATAGATGAGGTGATCTCCTCCCTCAGCATCAGTTTCAGCCATATGGACCATGTGAGATGCTTTAGAGCATCGTGGCTACCCCCAGTTTCCCCTTTTGGAAGATTTTGATCCTGTCCTTCCATCAGCCAGTCCTGCAGCTCTCTAGATTATGTGATCTCCCTTGGACATCTCCAGTGGCACCTGACACCCATATGTGGGTAAATTAATTGAGTCCTTGGTATCATTTATTTTTACGCCTCCACTCACCTTACACAGTGTCTATTTGAATTAGAAAAATAATCCCTCTTACACATTTTAAGAAAGACATTATTTTTACAGAAACCTGCTGCAAATGCAGCAAAATAGAGTCCAAGCTGAACTGCTGAATTGTGGTCTCCAAAAATCAGGCTCCATTTTAGCCCTGCCAGGCCAGCAGATCAGCAGCCCGTGCAATCCAGGTGCAGAGCAGTGGTGTCCAGGCTGGAAGGGTTTTGTGGCTGACTGAACAGGTAACAGGCATCTTCAGCATCCTGTGGACCATGGCTGACCTTCATGTGCTTGTTTCTTTTCTTGGCTGACCCAGTTTATTTGCTTCACTCCGTTTGATTTCCTTGGCAAATGTGGAAAGTTTCTCCTTGCTTTTCCTGCTGCCCCAGCAAGCAGCCCCTGATGAGCTGTGGGCAGCTGCCAGCTGCAGCTCTGGCACAGGCCTGCCCTGTGCAGGTGTCTCATTGCACTCTCATCTTACAGCTCAACACCTGGGTGGAATCAGACATTCAAGGATTTATGGAAAGCAGGACAGTATCTGTATGGAAAAAAAAGCTTCTGGTTTCAGCATTCTTTTTAATTTTTGATGGGAGCGCTTGAAACAGAGAATTTGGGTGTCTCCTGGGGGCTCAGTGGGGCTTTTCTTTTGTTCCAGAATATCCTTGCTAGCAAACTGTATAACTAAAACAACAGGAGTTTATGACTGCACCAGATTAGGAAACACACAGAGAGGTAGGAGCAACAGAGCAGACAGAATATCTTGTCTCTTTTTATAAAATGATCAGTGCATGTCACAATTTAGACTTGATTCTTCATACTGAGTATAACTTGACCACAGCAAACCTTTAACACAGACCAGAATGCACAGATGTCCTTTTATTTAATTCTGGGTAAAGTAAGTTTTAAGATAGAAACCACTCCAGCTAATTCAGAGATAAAAATACAGAGAAAACCTTTTCTTCATTTTAACAATGCTGGAATGTCTTTCTATCCCTTTTGTTGTAGTCTTCCATTTTCCTGTCAGTGTCTGTATTTTTGAATTATCTCAATACACAACCACACAGAAAAAATCATACTTTAGGTTGGCTTAAAAGAAAGGTAACCTTGTAAACATTTTGCTGGAGGTTTTAAATGTTAATGAGCCAGAGTGAAGCTCTTGCTGTGGGCAGCCCATGCATCCCTGAGAAGTGCAAACAGCAAGGAAGGGGAATCACAGAGGATGGTATAATTTTCTGTAATGGGCTGGAATTACTGAAGGGGAGATTTGGGCAGGTTTTAGGAAATGTCTGTGAGCATTGGTATGATGGGGCTGTTCTCTGGTTTGCTTGGACCAGCACTGCTGCAATGGGTAACAGATAACCTGGTTAAAGGGCAAGGAAGTGTCCCATAAGAAAAAGCTGTGCAGCAGCAAAATACTGTATTTAAAGAGTGGTTCTCTACATCCAGGCAGCTTTTTTGGTCCTATCCCTGCAATGTGACAATTTTATATCTGGCAACATGAGAAAAGGGAAGTGAGGAGCTGGTTACCACCACTGAAACTGTTAATTTCTCTGTATGCTCTCTGCCTCACTCCAGAATACTCTGAAGGACAAGGTTAACCAGTCATTTTTTGCTCCTGAGGTCAAACCAGGACTCCTGGTGCATGTATAATGCAAACAATGTGCATTGAATGTCCAGTAAATTCATCGTTTCTCGGATGCCTTAAATTTACTGAAGAGATTCCCTGTGTTGTCCATACACCAGAGATCTAACCCACTCAGAGGAGGAGCCATAGCACAGAGCCTTTCATACCAATGCATCTTGATGAGCAGTCCTTCCTAGACAAAAAACTGTATCATTGATCAACATTAGAAGTTTTTAAAAGAAAATTCTTGTTCTTTGAGATGTTTTGCTGTCATGAGGAGAAAGGAAATCAAGAAGCTGTTTAAATTCCATGTAATTTGTTAAATAAGGAGAAATTGTGGCTATTACTGGAGTAAAACAGGTGATTATGTTCATGCAAAATTATAAAAGGTTGGAAAGGACATTGTGATTCTGAAGTCAGACTGGACTGAAATCTAATTGCTAACATAATTCTAAAAGAAACTAAAGCTATTACAGAAGTGATTTCCCACTTGGAAAAGTCTGTGGGAGGCCAGACTTCCCTGCCTCTTATCACAATTAAGGGAGAGAGAGGGAGATTTCTCAGGTGATGAGAGTCAGGACCTGAAATTCTTCCTGCTCTGTCTGGTTGAAATCATGGGCCTGACCTCAAAGCTTTGCTTTCTTAGGTGAAAAAGAACCATAACAGGAGAGTGAAAATTACCCTAATCTCCATGTGGGAACTGTGGAATCAGTCACAGGTGGTGTGACAGCACCTGGGGTTGATGGGGAGTGAAAGAGGCTTTGGTAGCAAATGCACAGCCTGTCCTTCCCTCTCCTCTCCAGGTCAGCAGTGGTTGGGAATGCAAAATGGAGCAATTCCCACAAGAAGCTGGAGACACCAGGAAGAGCCTGGTTGCTGGAGGGGGTTTATAATCCAATTTCTTTGTGCTGTCTCTCTCCGCCTTTTGCATTTTAATCAAATGTTTTGTTTCTGTTGAAATTGGTACAGGCATCCCTTAAAAATGGCCCCATTGTGAAAGATTCTCATTTTCCTGCCAAAAGTCGTTTTAGTGGGACATGCTGGAAAATCCTTTTGTTTGCTGGCAATCCCTCCCTGTGGAAGGGCAGCTGCTCATTCCTGGTAGCAGAGCAGGTATTAATTCCTCAAGGGCAATGCATTGTCTTGGCCAAGCCTTCCCAAAAACAAGTCCCAAAGCCTGGGGAAGCCACTGGGGAGGATTGCACAGGTTTCAAGACAGAGATGACTTTTGGCTGCAGCAGGGTCTGGTTTTGCCTAGGACATGACTCATGACCTTGTGGCATATGCAGGGCACCTCCTCCTCTTGTTAAGAGCATTTTGGGCCATGCTGGGCCCCATCACATCAGCCTGTGATGCTTCTTTGGGCTTTTGCCATTGCTCCTCCAAGTCAGGAGCTTTGACTGACACCCAGTTCAGCCAGGTCTCTAGAAGGGGCTGTCAGAAGCACACCTGGGCAGAGTGGCCTCATGGGGACACAGATGCTTGATGTCATCTGTCAGGAAATTGTCAATAGTGTACAAAACTCTGAGCACTGCAGACTTATTGGCAGGAGTTTCAGAGGTGGACATCATACAGGCACCAATGAGCCTATAACACCTAATAAGACAATTTTCTCACCAGGGGCTGTTTCATTCCTTTTATCTAGTGTCTCTTTTCCTGGCTGCTCTTCACTTCCCTCTTCCCTCCCCTCTCTTTAGTCAAAATAAGCAGAATTAATTTCTTTCCTTTATTATAGATGTTGGTTGTCTTGGGGAAAACCTGCTTCATCTGTCTAGGTAATGAACCCTCTGTTAAGAGCTGTGGTATTTTTAGGAGTTGCTTGCATACATAATCATGCTTTGCATTGCCAGGTATTCTATAACATACCAGATTTTCCAACATTGTCAGACTCTCTCTATTTCTTCACTGATAAATAGGCATGTATCTCACTGGCAGTGATGATAAGCTTAGCTGAAGGAGCTACAAGAGTAGAAATCAGAGCCCAAACATGACTTTTTTTTGTATCAAAAATCCTATTTTCCATCATTGGGCTAATGCTGGGTGAGAGGCCCTAGACTTACTCAGGGGAATTTGGAGAATATAGATTTTTGAGAAACTAAATGTGTCACAGACAGTGGCAGCAGCTACCCTGCACTTGACTCAGTGAATGCTGGACTGCTTTGTCTCTGAGAGGAAATAGCTCAATTAATAAATAGCTGTATGCCTCTCCAAAAATAAGCTTTAATATGCAATTAAAGTGAAAGGTTTCCCTTTTGAGGGTGTGGGGAGCTATTAGACAAAATTATAGGAGGACCAGATGTGAAAGGTACTGTTATTTAATATATTTAAAAATGAGGATAATTAAAATAAATGAAATGTATAGACTCTGCCTTTAAAGGGGAATGCATTTGTGAGCTCCCCTGCTAACATCTGTATCACTGGGGAAAATGGAAGGACTGGCTGTGCCACATGGCAGAGATGACTAATTACAGAACATGCACACACTTGGATTTCCTAAATATAATCATGAGAATTTATTAAGCAGTGGCAGGGAACAGCAAGCTCAGTGCTGCAATATTATCATTATAATTATTATTATTTATTTCTGTTACAGTGCTGCACATAGGAAGGAATGGAAATGGGAATGCCCATGGTGTTGGGTGCTGCATAACCTCAAATTGGGTGATTGGCTCCTGCAGCTTAAACACTGCTCTCTGTAGCCATTCCCTGTGAGGATTAGAGCTCTGAGGATAGGTAGAGCATTTAGCTTTTCCACTTTGACTTGTGGGAATCAATTTCCCATTAGGTGTGTCAAAGGTTTGACCAGTTGAGCTCTAGCAGAGGGATCATGTGGATCTGAGGGTGTACATGAAAGGGTAGAAATGGAAGGTGCATTGGATAAACTGGGTGGTAGCACAGGCGTATAAATTAAACTATTCATAAACCCTGGGTGAGGAGGTTGGATTTTTGCAAGAACTGCTTATTTCAGGGAAACTTAGAAATTCAAAATTCCTGTGGCTTCCTGTGTGCCCCAGAGACTGAAATACCTAACAACATGCCTCCATGATGTCACCAGCTCCTAACCCTTTCTCTTTTGTTGGGACAGGATTTGCTCCTCCTCCCGGAAAAGAAAGGGATTTGAATAAAAAGGAGCCCTGGACCAGCCTAATCCCAGGTGATGGGCAGGAGACTCAGATTCTTTTTCCCATCCCTGTTCCCTGCTTTGGGAGCACAGGGCCATGCTCTCCCTGCTCTGTGGGCAGCCCTGCAGAGGCTGACAGCAAAAGACATTTCAGAGGAGTCCCACTGGTCAAGGCTCATTCCCAGCTGCAGCCCTGCCCCAGAATCCTTCTGCTGCCACCTGTGAGATGAGACAATGTGCAGAATCTCACCTGTGAGGTCACAAATATATCAAGAAGTTTGCCTGCAACTGAGACATCTGTCAAGGGGAAAAATTTTATTTGGATGGTATTTCCTTACACTAGGAAGTCTTGGGTCTTTTGCAACCCTGCTGATTTGCAGCCTGTGATGTAGCTTGTGTAGAGCAATAATTGAGAAAAGAAATCAGGACACATTTAGGTCATTACTGCCACCAGCATTTCTCTGTTTCCAAAGGACACTTGCTGCATTTATTACACTTGCACTTTGCTAATCTAAGAGTCTTCATTATCAGAAAATATTTAGAAGTTCAGGATCTTCTTCCCAATCCTTACCTGAAATGGATGCAAAGAAAGAGATTAAGGATAACTATATCCTGATCTTTCCCCAGGATCTTTTCCCTGTTTTCTAAGACTTTTGGCTCTGTAATTTCCAGATTATTTTTTTTGTAAACCCATCTGGTTTTTCTCACATTATATAATTGATTCTATCTACAATCTATTCATTACATAAGCATGGCATGTAATGAATGATCTCATTTTTTCTTAATCTGTTTTAACTTGCTGGTCTTATGTTATTCCTTTTATTTTGTTGGAAAAGGCAGCTGAAAGTTGTTCAGCCTTTCACTGTCTCTTATGTGAGACAACTTATGACATCACAGAGCTTTTTCATATCAGTTGTTTCATTTCCAGGCAAGTAAATGAAGTAGCTCCTCAAATGGAGAGTATAAGTGTACTTTGAGGGGTATAACACTGTCTTGGAGTGAACCGTGTTTGTTTGGGATGTTATAGATTTCCTTTGTCACTAATTGGAATGTGTATGTAATTGGGTTTACTTTGGGAAGTCAGCAGTGATCAATATCTTTGGTCAGGATCCAATATTGACTCCATAAAATTCTGGAGTTACCAGCACTGCCTCAGCATGCAGTGCTGCTTGATGGAAATGGTTCAGCTGCCCAAACACAGGTGTGCAGTGTGGGAAGTCCTGGGATATCCAAGGTAAAACAGGAAAAATGAGATGGGGTCTAAAGGGAAACTGAGATGCTGGAATCTGCTCTGGGCTTTCTCAAGGGCAGTGAGATAACCCAGGACATTTAGGTGATATATTCTGACTCCTTTTATCCAAGTGGTTTTTCTCTACACTATGGACAGCAAACCCTTCTTTATGAAGGCACACACATAAGGAATTAGGTGCTAGCCTTCAGATAATTCAGTTTAAGATAGTTATTGCAATAATTCTCACTTACAGACAACTTTTTATCCTGATCTATATGAATAGAGGGAGAGTTGCTGTAAGCAACTGCTTAATGAATCCACATTTGGTTAGCATTGCTGTCATTTCTCTGGATGCTCTTGTGTGGCTTGCTCTGTATGTTCTAATTAAAAGAACTTAGAAGCTCTTGGATGTCTTCTTTATTTATGCATCTTTTAATTAGAAAATTCAATAGTTAAGAACTGGGGCATATGAAGATTCAGCCATTTCCTCTCCTGCTGTGATCTTGTTATATGTCCCGAATTAATTGATACCAAGCCAAGTTAGAACTGGATAAAAATGCCATTAGGGATTAATCCTGGGAGTATTTGCAGGTCAGGCTGATGATTTAATATATGTCAGCTGTACGAGACTGCTGAGTCTTGCATTTGTTCTTGTCTTGTGGTGCCAGACACCCTTGTCCTGGAGATACACACTCACTCAACACCCTGGGGTGCATTTTCCAGCAGAGGAGGTTTTGGTGTGGATGGTCCAGTTCATTTCCAAAGGCCTTGTGGCACCCAGAGCTGCTGTCACACCTGTGTCAGAGGGACATCGCTCTCTCTTGTCTCTGCAAGGCCAGGGAGCTCTGGGGCCAAGGGAACTCTGCCAGCTGAAATGGGCACAACCATCTGGTCCAGCTGGGTGCCACAGATCTCTTCACAGGGGCCATCCTCCACTCCCTACAGATAAATAATCACCTAAATCAATTGGATCCATGAGAAAAATTCCTTTTAAAAGCACCCATATGATCATGTCACTCCTTGGAGAAGATCATTGTGCCCCAATTTGTGGTTGTAGGAAGGAAAAGCTGCTTACAGCAGTGTTTTGGACACTTTTATCTTTCTGTTGCCATGGATGAGTGAAAGGAACAGATCTCTCCCTGCTACTGTTTGCCTGGAAGGAACAAAGATGTGGACAAAAGACTCAGCTGGTTGAATACCCACTCACTCCTGGAAGTGAACCAGTATTCAACAGCTGTTTGGATGGCTGGAAGAGTAAAAGGGATCAAAGGGCTGGGGACTCCCACAGGTTCCCAGCCTGCTCAGTTTCTCAACCTTTTTCCTCACTTGCAGCCTGTGAAAAGGAAACACACTGACAAATATCATGAAAGACAGCATAACTCCACAGCAGTTTTCCTGCAGAGAGCTGAAATTAAGTTTTTCATCTTTTCTCTTGTGCTGCCCCTGAAAACAAGGACAAAAGAGCCATTGTTTCTGGCAAAGCTGAAACTTTCACCTGCATTCTCCTGACAGTGATTCTGTGTAGCACAAATCAGGAATTATGCCAGAAGAATGCTTTGATACTCTGCTATTTATATGTATGCAATAATAAATGAATTAGAAGCTATCTTAGATGATTATAATGTGTCAGCATCTTGGAAATGATAGAAGTAAATGACACCCTTGCTCACAGACAATACTGAGGAAAAGGCTTGAATGTGCAAAAAAAAAAAAAAAAAAAGGGATCCCCATTTTCCCCAAAGGAGAGAAGGCTCAAAGTAAAGCCCATTGAGGCAAATCCTGCATCATGATTACTGCTGCTGTGTCTCTGGACTTGATTGCAAATATTGTTTCCTGTCAGGTCCATTTCCCTGGTATTCTTCTGCTTAGTGTATTCTGAGTTCTGCCTTTGACCAGCTTCTCATGCCATTACATGAACAGTAGATCAAGGTTATCTGTCCCTCTCTCACTCAAATATCTGTAAAAATGACAATTGAAATTGATCAGAAATTCATGGTTTGGGTCTCACCACCAGTTTGCACACGCTGATAATCTGATCCTAGTGCTGTTTTTTTGGGGTTTTTTGTTACCTTCATTTAATTTGAAATCTCTTTCTTAAAGCTGCTGTAAATATGTGTTCTTTAATTCTATTTTAAATTCTCAGTGGACTAAGAATGTGTCTAATTTGTCCCTGCATAATGTGGCTAAAAGAATGCTTTTCAGTGCTAAAATGCTTTATAGAGAATTTTTAAAACCCTTTCTGGAGACACTAATGGAATTTTCCTCCTTTCTACCCAGTATTCCCCTTTCTAAAACTTAAAAAATATACCAAACAGCATAATGTAGAACATGAATTGTTTAAAATCAGGCATCTTTCCTCTCTCTCCTTCCCCCATGTAAAGCAATTTTCTTTTTAAATGTCTCAAAATTTGCAGCTGTGCACTTCTAACAGGATGTCCTTAGCTATGGAAAACGTATGAGCATCTGTATGCTTTCTGACTCAAATTTTTTTAATTCAATTTTAGTGTACACTTGATGTGATGAATTCAAGTCATGTAACTATTGAATAAGCATTGGGGAAGATGGATAGAGATGGGGAAAAGTAATGTGTCATCAAATGACAAATTTTCTTCCACCCTATCTCAATGTCAAGGACATGAAAGGGAATGAGGTGGTTTGAACAAATATGCTCAGAGATCTGTATTCTTTTATCTGTTGCATTGGTCCCAGTTTGAATTCAGACTGTCAAGGATGCATCTGGGTACTGAACTGAAGATTTACAGGGACGAGGTAGGAGCCAGGGGAGAAGGATGAATAATGGGGCTCTTGGTGACCTCTCTGCAATGTTTTTTATTCACTGGAGTTTCCAGGGCTGCCTTTCTCCAGGTTTCCTTTGAAATGATGAAGGATGATTCCACGACCAGACTGCTGTCAGCCAGGGAAGCCCTGCTGCCTGTTCTTTTTTGTGTCACAACATTTCCAGGTGATCTTGGGCTGACCACACAGCCAGGCTTTGGGCACAGCCCTGGAGGGATGGGGGGTGAATCAGTGCAGCTCAGTGCGTGCTGGGCTGCCTGGCCACGTTTGTGATTTTAGCTGCCCCCAGCCCCTGCCCCAGGAGGGGCTGTAGAAGCAGAATCTGTGTTTTGTGTCCTGTCACCACTGAAGGGTCATCGGCAATGTCATGGTACACAATAGCTGTGAGTAATAATCTGACAGTACAGTGTGGTCAAAATTATTATCTATTGGTTTTAAAACAAAACGGACAGAAATTTAGTTAAACTCATCCTGATTTATTAATTATTCAACAGGACACTTCAGTTCCAGTAAGCGAGGGAACAAACTCCATATTTCATCTTTTGAGGGACTGGGGTCAAAATTCTGATTCAAGGAAGAGTCTGGCTGTTTAATATTCATATTTAGAACCTAGTGCTGCTGTAAATGCTTCCTGTGTTGGTTAGTTAAGTGGTGTTTTGTATTTCTGATGTATTGATTGAGAGATTAAATTAAATAGCTCCTGTTAGATTAGCAGTTGTTAGAGCATGGTGTAAATAATGCCATGGTTGTGGGATTGGTCTCTGTGAGAGCTGGACTTGATCCTTGTGAGTCCCTTCCCAATGGATCCCCATTGGTTCACAAAGGCAGAATTGATGTTGTGCTGGATGTGCAATGCAAGAGCCTGCCATGTGTGCCTCCCAAAGCTTGGATGGAAAAGCTTCATAGGAGGGGAAGCATGGCAGGGTAAGAGCATGAATCTTCACAGTTTCTGCTTCCAAAGGGGTCAGGAAAGCAGTCATGACATAGCAGAGAATCACTGACTGATGGCAATGTGTGACCACTGCCAAGAAACTCCAAATCTCAACAGCTTTTCCCTCTATGAATTCCACTGATTGCCTTTCTGAATATGATGGGTCTTCATCTGTGCTTTGCAAAGTGCTTTGCAGGTCTTCTCTGAAGTGTACAAAATGCCTGATACTTGCAGGACAGACTTGCTTAGTAAGGACCTGACCTTGGGCCACCAGCAGCTTTCATTCAAGGCCTCTGTTCACTGACAGCAGAAGCGACCTGGTTCCAATCCAGGCTTGGCTCAGACCAGGTTTTCTCACAGACTTTTTTCCATACCATGTTCAGTAATTATTTTGAATAAGTCACCTGGTACCTCCCTGAATCTGTTGGGGATTTTGTTTTGTTCTATTTTGTTTCTTCAGCAGCGATGGATGGGGGTTTTGAACAAAGCTGCTCACAGCAAACATGTCAAGTTTTCCTGTTCCTCAGCGCACAGCCAGGAAAGCACCTTTGCCAAGAGGCACCTGGACATGCAAACAACATCCAAAGAAAGGGGTGGCCCCAAGCAGAGCTTTCAATGCAGCTGTTTTTTAATGCATGTGAATAAAGGAGGCTCAGGGACGCATTGCCACCCTCTACAGCTCCCTGACAGGCGGGTGTAGCCAGGTGGGGTTCACTCTCTCCCAGGTAACAGTGACAGGACCTGAGGAAAAGGCCTCAAATTGTCCCAGTGGATATTTAGATTTGATATTAGGAAAAATTTCTTCACTGAAAGGATGGTCCCACGTTGGAACACGCTGTCCAGGGCAGTGGTGTGATCACAGCCCCTGGAATCAGAAATGGGTGGGTGTGGGCTTGGAGATGGGGTGGGTTGGCGGGAGTGTAGGGTCAGTGGTTGGACTCAATAAACTTAGAGGTCTTTTCCATCCCTAAAGATCCTACAAGTCTGTGAATTGGCATATTACCTGGACTCAACACAACAAAAATTTACCCTCCCTTTTCTCTATAACTCAAGCCACAACCCATAAGCCAAATCTATCACTCCACATAATTCTTGCAGGTAATTTTTAGATAAACCCAAACCAAATTGCTCCATGTCCAAAACCAATTGCTTTTCTTTTAAAAAATATAAACATCTAATATCTCAGTGTATCTTGTATACTAAGGAGATAACCACAGTTATAAGACAATCTGAATTTTGTCCAGAAGAAAATTACAGACTTAAAACTGTGAAATACCACACTTCTGATAAAAATAATGATAATTAAAAAGGCCAAGATCTCCAAAGTGGAATCAGATTTTAGGTATATACTGTATTCAATGGACGAGTATCTGAGTTTTTGGATTGCTTTGAAAGATAATAATACAAAAAGGCAAAGAGCTCCTCAGAAGTTCACCATTAAGATGCAAATCTGTGGGCAAGGGGACTTGGTTTGTAATTATCTGCCAAGTCAAATAATAGGGACAAAGCATACCTGAAGAGAATTTGGATTAGTCAAAAACCATGTTTTGTCAAGTCAAAATGATTAAATTTTTTAAATATATTTATGTTTTTTCCAATGTCTGGAAGGAAAAAACTGAAAAATGACATGTATTCACCCAGGAAAACCCTATACTCTGCAGAGGCTGCATTTAGCAGCTCACAAAGTGATTACTTCATCCTTTCTCTTTCTCTCTCTGGGCTCATTGTGCCATCAGATACTTTTCTAAGCCTCCCATGATGGTGTCAGCATCTCTTACACAGGGGAGCAGTTTTGTCAAGATAAAATATGTGGTATTTTAACAGCACTATTGTGTTCTAAAGAAGTTCACAGCCCTGTCTGGGTTCTCCCCACCATGCAGAGCTTCAGCAGCACTGTGGATAAAATGGATGAATTTGCTGCTGTGGAAAAAACTGCTCAAGCAGGCAGCTGGGACTGCCTCTTCACTGAGGTCCCATTCCCCTGCTTCAGGCTCCCTCCTGCCTTTGCCACCCAGAAATTTGCTCTTGCTGCTTCCCATAGCACCCCTCACCCCTCTCTGTCCCATTCTACTCACTGCACCTGCAATAGTTCATGTCCTTCTTTTTGCTGAGGTTCACTCTTCAGCCAAAAAGCTCAGCATTTGCAAACTTTCATAGATGCCCTCCCTGGGGTGAGGTGCACTGGGGGATTCCCTTGTTTGCTCCATTATAAATTTCTGAGCTGGGAGAGGCAGTAATCCAATATCTGTATTTCAGCATTTTTTTTTTCTCCCTTGAGTTCTGTGTTATTCTGAGGACTGTCCCAAGCCATTTGAGAAAGCAATTTACCTGTGTGCAGTTTTTAGTGTGATGAATTGTCCCATGTGTTTTGTGTCAGCTATTATGCCAGATCAACTCTCTGAGGACTTTGCTGTTCCTGTTAGTGGCAAATGCTGAAAAGTTACCTCAGTGACATAACTTGATTTGCTGAGGAAGCTGCTAAGAATTGGAGTCATGTCTATTACTGAGCCCATCCATCCTTTTTAATTTTGTGCACAGTGGCATTTTCTTGTTATATAAGAGTTTGCATGCCAAGGAGCTTGGTATAGACTGCAACAGGGGATTTGAACACCTCTTGAATTTTGTGGAAATAGAAACCAGACTTTGGGGATGGCATAGAAAGTCTTCAGTGAAAGCTGAGGACTTTTCATGTTTTAGCCTTTCATAGCTGTTTCCTTGTAAAGATATTTTGTTGTTTTTCTGCTGATTAGCAGAGGAAATTAATCATAAAGAAGAGCAGGAAATTATGGGAAAGTCTGCTTTCATGGCATAGCATAAATAGGCATGAAGGTTCATCACACAAGGAGTGAAAAAATCCCTAGAGGGTGAAGTTTAATTAATTGAGTAACAAAACTCAAAAGAAATTGAAGAGCATCCTCTGAGGCTGGGCTGGTGGGTGGAGAGGACCCAAAAATTGGCTACCAGATAAAGCCTTGGGGTCATTCTCCCAAGAGAGCAGGAGTCTGTCAGAGTTTGTGATCTGAACTTCTGCCTGTGGCTTTGGCACCTGCAGCCTGGTGATGGCTGGGCACTGACAGGTTTGGGAATTTTGGAATTGTGCAATAGAGTTTCAGCAGGGGAATGCCCATCACAGGTTTTCCTCACCAGAGAAATTCATTCAGTTCTCTGCCCTCTTTCTGGACACCAGCAATCAGAAATCTTGTGGGAATTTCTGTCTTTAAGGTTTTCTCTCCCATCTCTGAAGTGTTGGAAGAAGGTTTAAATGCAATGGGAGAAAAGGGCAGAGGGAATCAGACTAAGATGTGGGAATGTGATAATGGCAGCAACGTTTTCAATGTAAAAAATCTAAATATTAGAAAGATAAATAGATTTAAAAAGATAATTGTCCAAGCAATAGTATGTTTTTCTTTTCAGTCTTGTAAATGCTTGCAGACATCACAGCATTTTTATACTTATTTTTCTTTCTTTTTGCTTTGTTCCTTGCCTCTAGCACATTTACTTTTTAACCCTAGCAGGTTCTTGGTGTCTCAGCTTTGCAGCAGCTGCATTTTTACTTCATTTTATTAGAAAACAGGCACTCAGCTGAAGAGATGGGAGCAAACCTTTTATCAGGGCCTGCTGCAATAGGCCAAGGGGTAACGGGTTTAAACTGAAGGAAGCTGGACTTAGCTTAGATAAAAATAATGTTTTTTACATTATTGTAAAGGATGATGAAACCCTGGAAGAGGTTGCCCAGAGAGGTCATGAATGCCCATTCCTGAAAACATTCAAGGTCAGGTTGGATGGGGCTCTGAGCAATCTCTCTAGTAGAAGGTGCCCCTGCACTTTGCAAGGGGATTTGGGCTTTTTAAACTGAGGATTTAAATGTCCCTTCCAACCCAAATAATTCTGTGATTCTAAGATGATTCAGATGGGCAGCACTGGGCTGTGCCATAGACATGAACATTTCTGCCTCCCTTGTCAGAAGGTACAAATCTGACTGCAAATATTGCGAAAGGAGGATGCAATGTGAGTGCATGATCTGAAAAACCCCACCCTGCAATCATAAAAAGCATCAATGCAAAACTCTCCTCTAATGCCTTAAAACCAAAGTTATTGCCATTACCATGCTCCAGCTGATGGCTCTTCCACCAGGGCTCCACAAGGGAGCCTTGTTCCTGCTGTCCTGGTGGAAGCAAAGCTCAATGTCACCTTCTGCTTTCTCTTGCCCCTCCTCTTCACAGCTCTCCTTTCAGTGCAGGTTTAACCCAATTCTGCTTAGTTTGTAAAGCTTGACAAGATCCCTGCTCAAGGTGCTAAGTTTGTAAGGTGCATTCATTTTTCATTTCAGACTCTGCCTCTCAAGCTATCTACAGTTCAGCATTTAGGCAGCACATAAAGCTGTGGCTGGTGAGCTGAGCAGAAAAAAGAGATGATAAATGAGTTAATACTGAGTTTGTCACAAGGCAATTTGCTGTATGAATTAAAACACAAATTGGCCCATGGGTTTAGGGTTTAGCAGCCCTGCTACAAAATATGTTAGTGCAGAAATCTGGTGATAGTGTGTTTGAAGGTCTGTCTTTGTTGGCTGTCCTCTCCTTCTGGCACAAAGTCAAAAGAATAGAGAAGAGCCCTGTGCTCATATGAGTGATGCTTTAGAAGGGGAGTGTCATATGCATGCATTAAATTAATCTCCTCTGCTTGGGGGGAGCTGTCTGCTGAGCAGCATCTGTCCATAAAGTATTATGTACTTGTGGTCCCATTTCCTGAGATCTAGTGCTTTTTTATGTTTAATGGTGCTCTGAGCTGACCTTCTCTTCTTTTGGCAGGCACAGTGACCATTGCTGTTCATTAAAGTAGCACCTGACTCCATGCCAGAGGGCAGGACCCCATGCCATGGACCAGTCCTTTCCTACAGCTCCCAACAGCTCCTATTATGAAAACCTGAGGGCAGTCTAGACCTGTAGGAGAAAGGATTTAACATGGGAAAATGATAAATGCCACATTAACCTCCATTTTTAAAAAATTTGATGCAGTGCAAACATGTCTAAGAGGGCAGCTCACCTTGCACTCCCTCTCTTGCAGCCTGAACACATCAGGCCTGGGTCCATGAGCTTTGTGCTCCATCACAGTATCCCTCCATCTCAGATTGTCTCTGAAGGGCTGCACTTTTCAGCCACAGTCTGGCTTCACTTGGTGACCAAAAGTTCATTTTATCCTGTGACAGCCTCTTCAAAACTGATAATTTCCTTTTCACCCATGGCAAACTGAATAATGAGGAAAGGAGCACACAGCTGTGTATAGATTTGGTTAATGCCAACCATAAATGTCCTAATGAATTCTCATAAATCCCAGCCAGTCTAGGAAACTCCATCTCAATGCATGAGAGTCTGCAGGGACATATTCCTCTCTCTTTTACATGTCCCATGGGCTCCATGTGCCTGCAGAGCATCCACCAACACTGAAGTCTTTTCACCACAGGGCAGCTGTGGTAAAACATTCCCTAGATCCCTGCTGTAAGCTTGGGAAGAACAGGCTGTGGAGGACAGTAGGACCTTTCAATGAGCTACACCACTCCCTTGTTTTTCCAGGAATTGATCACTGTAATTTTTTTTTTAATTTACCCAGCCATCCTAGGCAGTAATGCATACATGTAAAATTAAATGCTTGTTTAAAATAATATGCAGAACTTCCTCAGTCTTCTGGCTGCCTGTTAGGTTACCAAGCATGCTACCAGTCATGGTGCATTTATTTTCCTTAACCTGCCTTAAGATCAGGAAGCACTGCCTTATCTTTGAGAGGGAAAGCTGAAGCAGAGTGGGTAAAGCCTTGATCCTCAAAGATGCATGGGTGAAATGGGATCCAGAGGAAAGCAGCCATTCAAATTATGAGATTCTTAACTAACTTGAAAGTTTTGGGCCTATGAGACTTCTCAAAGTGTCTTTGCAAAAGCAGGGAACTGAGCCCAAGGTTCTGTGTGCTTAAACAAACAATTTGTGGTGATCCAGACTTGATTATGCATAGGGAAAGGTAAGAAGCTATTCAAGTGTTAAACATTCTTTTCTTCTGAGTGAGTTTGTGAGGAGCTTTGCCCTTGTCAGCTGCAAATGTGAAGAAGATTAAGCCCAGGGAATGAGGGTACTTTGTTAGATGTCACCCTGGGAAGTTTTCTAAGCCGCAGATCACAGAAAGAGGCTTTCCTGCCTTGAAAGGCAGGTGCCAGCTGTGGCCCTTAGCTCCTCTTGGGGTGTTTCATCTCTGAAAAATTGCCTGGATCTGTCAAAGATCTGAGATCTTAATTTCTGTGGCCTCCTGGAGACTGAGGAGATGAATTCTCCCACAGGTTCTAATTATGTTAAGCTCCATCCTTCCTCTGCTTCTTCTGCTGTGTTGTTGTGATTTGCATCCAGCCTGTTCCCTGGGCTGCTGAGTCAGTGCCAAAGCAGAGGCCCCTGGGTTCCTGCTCTTTGACACTGCTGTTTGTTTGCAAATACTCAAAAGCAGAATGACAATTGTTAGTGCTCCCAAACCCTCTCATTTTGTTACCAACGCAGTGTAGAGAGAGAGGGGAAGAAGCTCTGTCTCAGCCCTGGGAGGGCTGGGTGTTAGGGAAAGTTGTAAAACAATTAAATTGTTTTAAACAAGATTTCCTGGTTAACCAGAGGGCCACCTGCACAAAGCTGATCCTCACTAAGCCTTGAATCATATTTTTATTCAAGAGTGGCAAATTTTTATTTGATCCCAGTGGTCCTCCTTGATGAGGGATGTAACACTTGGGGCTTGGGGTTCAGAAGAAAGGTCAAGCACTGGGATCTTCAGCTGAAATCTGTGGGAACTGGGAACAAGATTTATGGACCTGAAGTTACTGGTGAGTTAAATGTATGAAAATCAAGTTTTTTTTGTTCTAATTGGCTATGATTCAATGATCCTGGGTGGAATGACAAGGCAGGAGATTCCTGGAAGTGATCAAATTGTGCTTAGATAAGGCACTTGTAAATAGTAAACAAATTATTCTTGCAAGTGCAGAATTGGTTATATGGGCCAGCCCTTTTAGTGTATTTATTTTGGAAATGTCTTATATAAGGTTATGATATATAAGTAGTAATAAATTATGTTTGCTGGGGTGCTCACATAGAATCGCAGGCCAGCTGGAATATAGAAAATGAGCAGAAGAGCCTTACCCAATCCAGATGAAGATGTCAATGCAAGGATATTCACAACAGATCTCCACCACCAGTGGCAACAAGAAACTCCCTCTGTTTGAGAGATTTGACTCCTCACATGTGCTGTCCTGGGCCAAGATCCCAATAAACTGTTCTCCTCTTCAACAAACACTGTCCCTGAGTGACTATGGACAGAGGTGCTACCAAAATGTTCCAGAAGGATCAATCCATGGACATAAAGCACTGGGCTCTCAAAGCTAATGGTGTGTTTAACAATATCTCCCTCAGCCCCAGTTCCTTGTGTTTAAAATAGGGATGTTAATATTCTTGAAGTCTAATGAAAACAGGTCCCTCTTGAAGTGCATAAGACAATCATGATGAACTCAGAAAAAAGTCAACAATGAATTCAAACTGTGCAGAGTTTGAATAAATTGTGACAAAAATGGTGTAGAGCTGCCATTGAACAGGGGCACTGACTTGGAGTTTTGGATACATACCTGATTTTATGTGCAATGAATGGGGTGGGGGCCCAGTGGAAAAACACGTCTGTGATTAAGTCATTAAAGACTTTCACAGTACCCTTAAAGAATTAATAAAAAGGAATGGAAAGTTACATGCTTGTTCCATTTTTGGTATTTTCTTGACTGCTTAGTGCTTTGACTGTAAATCTTGCTATTGTGTCACATACATTTCTGGACCTAAGTGGTAATAAAAATCAGTTCATTAGGGCCAAAAAGCTCATTTACCATATTCCCTTAGAACTTCTTGATGGAATACTTTGTGTCCCATGAGACTGGCTTTATAAGAAGTGGAACATTTCTTTTTCTTTTCATAAAGTTTTACCACGACACATGCAATAACAAACACTGTGCTATACCAGGATGTGTTTGTGTTTACTCTGCCTGAGATTCCCCATCAGCCCTCACCACTGTTAATAATTCTGTCAACGAAGCTGAGATTTCCATGGGAAGCATATAGGCAAAGTTAAACAGAGCGAAGGACTAAGGAAAAACAAGCAAATTGCATCATGGAAATCTGTGTCCCTGCTGTGTGCTAACAGCATACCAGCATATGGAAGAGTTGCCAAAAAAGGGATTAGGGAACTTCAGAGTTCCTTAGAGAGAAACCAGGGCAGACATACCTCGCTAAAATGTAGATTGGTTTTTCTTGTGGATGCAGATAATTCTTTTCTCTGAGCTCATTTCTGTCTTCCTTCATTCAGTGTCACTCGGAGTGTCTTGATGTATTTCTCTATTTCTGTCTGAGCTACCCCATGATTTTAGATTTATTTTGGCAACATTTTATCTGAGCCGATATCTCTGCAACAGCTATGTTTAAAAAAAAAATCAACAAACCATCAAAATCCCTCGCAAAACCCCAAAATACCAAGCGATGCTAATGTCAAGTTTGATTTAAGAATCAAGTGTACATACCCACCTCGAGCAGGCATAAAGCATTCCATAGCCTGTAAGTTACTGCTACTGTGAGAAAAAGTAGAAACTTCCCAGATATTAATGAGCACCTTGGAATTGCAGAGTTCAGGATTGACAATGAGATATTTGTAAGTAATGCTGTGTTAGTCATGAGTTGCAACTTGCCCTTATTTTACAATTAATCCTGAAAGACAGGAAGGGATGTATTGTCCTTGCTGTGTAATTGTGTTACAGAGGTTCCTTCATTAAACTCTGCAGTGGCAGCTGAGCACTTGTGGTTGTGCAGTGGGTGCTTGTGAAGCACAGCAGTGACCCTGCTTTCAACTGCATTTCAGGGAGCCAGCAGGAATGGGCATTCCTGCACATGCAGCACAGCCACAGCAGAAGTGAAGAACATCCCAGAGAGAGACACTTCTCTGCTTCTGGTTGTTTCCAACCCTCTTTACCCCAGAGCAGATCACAGAGAAATTAAAGATCAGACATGTTATAAGTGATGTGTCCCTGTACAAGACACCTCTGAGGCTGGGGATGTTCTTGGCCCATCATCAATCACATAATGGGGGTGAGCCCCTTGCTGGGCAGCAGTCTTCATCAGCTACTGAGTTTAGACCCAGCAGCTGGGTGCATTGCAGGTGTGGTCATACTGGATTACAGAGATGCCTGGCTAGAAGTAGGCTCATCTTTTAAAGTTTCATGTCATTGGTTTGATAGGGGGAGTTTTCTCCTTCTCCATTCATGCTGAAATGCCAGCCAACACAGACAGGTACTTACCTGCTCTTCAGTCAGGTTCTTTCCCAGTTCCTTCCCCTGCAAACATCAATCATAGATTCACAGATTGGCTTGGGTTGGAAGGGACTTTAAGGATCAACCACTTCCAACCTCCCTGCCTTGGCAGGAGCTCCTTCCACTGGACCAGGTCGATCAAAGCCTCCTCCAGCCTGGCCTTGAGCACTTCCAGGGATGGTGCATCCACAGCTTCCCTGGGCAACCTGTTCTAGTGCCTCACCATGCTCACAGGAAAGAATTTCTTCCTAACATCTGATCTAAACCTATTCTCTTTGGATTTGAAGCCATTGCCCTTTGTCCTATCACTACATGCCCTTGTAAAGAATCCCCCTCCTGCTTTCTTTTCTTATTAAACTGGTTTTCCCTGGTCTGAGCTAGGTTGGCTTGTTAGGACAAGTGCTAAGCATCAGGAGATGTCAAAAGGGTTCAGCCCCCCTTTGCATGCTGGCTCCTGATGAGTGCAGGGAAAGGAGCAAAGCTGAGGAGATCAAGCTGTCTGACATTGCATGTTCCCATCAACCTTTATCTGGGCAGGCTGAAGCCTGCCAGTTATAGCCAGGAGTCAGAATAAGCTTCCTAGCTGGAGCTGTGCATTTTAATTAGCTGCTGTGCACTTGGTGGCTGAGCAGTGGCATAAAGCAGCTTTTTTGTCTGGATTTTTAAAAGCTTTGAAAAGATACTTTACAGAGATGATTTTCTCGTTTTATTAATTTTCTTTGGGAAGGTGCAGAGTCTCTTTAGGTAAATATTTCTTACAACAAGAATGTTAAATTTTTTATGTGCCAGATCTTGAGACACTGCACACCAATACCGTGCTGTTGAAGCCAGGAGTTATTCTGATTTATATCAGCAGCAGATGCAATCTGCTCAGGAAAATGGGGGGGGGAAAGTAAAACAAAAGATAGAATAGGGAAAGTGAAAAGGAAAGAACAAATTCTGGCAGTTTGCTGTTTTAATTAACTTCACTTTTCAACCCCCAGAATATTAATTTGGCCCCATTTACCCTGCTGTAGTTGGAATGAGATAGCTTACAGGCAGTCATTGAAAAACCTTTGGCTAAGCTTGGTGGAGCTGATGGAAAGGTTTGCCTCATTTTAGTGAGTCTGAGGGTAGACATTGGTGGATGTTTTCAAAGAAATACAGACCCTTATCAATTTTTTTCTCCTGCTGTGTAGGGGAGATGTCTTAGGGCTGTTGTTGCCTTTGTTCCTTCACAATGCTCCTCTGCCAACCTCAGTGCTGTCAGAGGCTTCTTGCAGGGGAGGATTCCAGCTCCGGAAAGTGATTCCCATTTCTTTTATTTTTAGCATCAAGATGTCTTTTATTCTGGCTGAAGGACAAAATCCCTTTTCACAGAGTCTGCTTGAACAGCAGAAATGAGTGGCTATTAAAAGAAGGCTTACTGTAAAATAGGATAATAACCTAGTTATTTTGCATTTCTAAGTCATTCTTGAATTGATATTTCCTTTCCTACAATGTACACCAATTAAAAGCCACTGAGCAGTAAAAAAAAAGCAGTCTATGCAATAATCTGACAGAGAATCATGAGCTGTGAAATGAAAGAATTATTTTGTTGCATTAATGTAAGAAACCATAACGAATTCTTACAAAGCACATTTTGTCCTGGACTATTGCTACAAATGTCTTTTAAGTCTTGTAAATGTCTTGTATATTTTAATGCCTTTTATGTACAAATAAACATAGGTGACACATTAGGTTTCAAGGACAGCTTCTCTTCTTGCCAGTCCCCTCAATGCTCCTTGAATGCCCTTCATACTTCCACTTGAGCACAGGTACAAGGGCTGTGCAAGGCTCTCTTAATCCTGATGCATTAGATCAGACAATATAAAAATATTCCACCAAAAACAGGGGGGGGGGGGGGGGGGAATTCTTTTTGGAGGGCAAAACAATGACTAGGAATGAATGTAGCAGGATATTCTCTATTAGTTGCTAATAGTTAAGAATGATGCATTTGAGTGCCCCTGAGGTTAATGGGAAGTTTGGGGCAGCCCTCGGTCAAGCTGTTTAGCAAATATCACCAAACCCCAGCCTCAACTGCACTGCAGATTGGGATGCAAGAGTGGAAGAGGACAGATGAAGCTTGTAAACAGACAAGGCACTCATTATGCTAACTTGATTGTAGCTAATTAAAAAGGGATATTAGCTGATTGGATTACAGGGGATGGAGCAGAATGACCCTTTGTTCATGCCTGTGCTTGCATCAGTAGGATTCTCTGTTCTGTCCAAGAGCGTGTCTGCATTATCCTCATTCCGTTTCTTCTCGCCTGCTTTCAGGGACAGATGCTCCCTCACAGTCTGCTCTCCAGAGCAGCATGCCAAGCTCCCCAAAAGCTCTGTGCAAGGCTGGCTGGTGCTCTGTTGCTGTGCTGTCAGGCCGTGGCAGGCAGAAGCTGCCACAGCGCTGTGTTGCTCGCTGGCTGTCTGCGTGGGTGTGCAGAGCTGCCTGCTCTGATCCCAGCTTGGAGCAGAGGATCAGGAAACCACATCCAGCACCTTTCAACACCATGCCAAGCAGGGCCCTTATTTCTTCCATGTTGTTTGACATCCTCTGTTTCCATAACAGCATCTTTTGCCACATCCCTGGCAGCGTTCAAGGCCAGGCTGGATGGGGCTTTCATCGAGCTGGTCTGGTGGAAGATGTCCCTGCCCATGGCAGGGCTTTGGAACTGGGTGGTTTTAAGGTCCCTTCCAACCCAAAACCTGCTGTGATTCTATGAAGTTTCTTGTGCAAACTTTATCGAATAATTAGATGGAATTATTGTGCACCTACTCGATGTGAGACAGATGCTGTCATTCGGGTTAGAAAAGCAGCAATAACAGAATATGAATTTTGGAACTAAATATGATAAAAGCTAAAACAAAGCCTGACATTCCTGTTTCAGTCCTTCATACAAAATAACAGGATACCATTGCATAATCTTTTTAGTTCTTGACCTGTGAAAACACAGCTCTTAGAAATGCAGTCTTGGCTGTGTACTAATTCTCCTGCCTTTCAGAGGACTGAGGTTGTTATGATTTGCCATGGCTGTCTCCTGTTTTAAATTCAGAGCAGAATGGCAGACAGACAGAACTGCCAGAGCAGGCAGCAATGTTAAGAAGCCTGAAGAGAGGCTTGCATATATACTGGGCAAGGAGAGAGGGATGTGAAGTCTTTTTCTGCAAAGAGATGAGCCAAGCAGGGCTATTTCCAGATTTTCTAGCTGTCTGTGCCCCTCTCATTCTGTTAAGAAGGCAGACATAGAATCACAGTATTGACACTAGAAACTGCTCAGTTCATTGATCATTTGAAAATAGGGTGACCACCAGAATTAAAAAGATAAGAGGAATGATAATTAAAAAAACTTGGCACTGCTTATTTATTGATGAACCAGCATATCTTGGAGTTGGAACGACACTATGGCTGATTCACTGTGCATAATTGTTTGTTAAAAGCATTATTTTTACCCCATTTGGTGTTTCTGTCTGTTAAAGTCACAGAACATCAGTTCAGATTTCATCTTCCCCATCTTTAGCCCTATTGGTGGGCAGGTCCCCAATGTGCTCATTTAGGCCCATGGGACAAGCATGGAGAAAGGCCAGTGCTTTCAGAGGGCTGGGATCTCAGGACAGGTGTCCAACACAGTTGAACATATTCTCTTCTGGAGATGCCTTTCTCCATAAACTGCAATTATCAACCTAATGGCTTGGTACAAGGACACTCTTAGATATCCAGGGTAAACTTGGCTGACAGAATCTTTAGGTATTTATGATCTGATTTGAAGATTTTATTGAGACTTTTGTTATAGTCAAGGCAAGTAGAGTGTGACAATCATCTGAGGTCTTCTTGAGATCATCTCAGCCTGTATGAAGATTATTCCTGTAACTCATAGTTTTTACGAATAATAGGAATAATTTACTAGATCTCGTCTTAAATTCCACTGAATGACCTGGTTAGGTGTCTGCTGACTACAAGGAAATTTTTGGTGACTTGCTCAGATACAGACATTCCTAGTTATAGATCTTCTTGTGAAATAAGAAAAATGCTATCTCACAATTGATCTGAAGTTTCTTATCAAGAAAAATGTTGATCACTCAGTAGTGAAAACATTTGTATTGCCATTATCCCATTGAGAGATAGAACAGTTGTCATAGTGCATGCAAACATCAAGACCTGAGAACACAACCCATGATTTTTTCATTTTTAGATAACAAATATAGTATTCATTGCCCCTTGTTTTTAAGGCTACTGGTTATCTAATTTTGCCTTGGAAGTTTAGTTTCATTCAGGTATCTGGAAATGCAGAGAGAAAAAAGAATCCCTTTTAATAACAAAGGATCAGGACCTGGTACTGAAATAAAACCTTTGATATGGGGAGGATTCAAGAATGATCCAAGAGCTGTTAAGGGAATCTCAGTCAGATTCCAGAGATGCTCCTGGCATTGTGGTTAGAAATGAAAGGTGCTGACATTATTACTCCTCTGAATCCTGGTATATTAGATTGGTAACAGCATACCCTGATATGACAAAGTAGGGCAGACACAGCAGGGAGCAGGGCTGCTGAACAGTGGATTTTTGGCTGCCCTAGGACAGGTGAATAGCAGCAGGTTTTGTAGTCAGAAAATAGAGCACTCTTACTGTGGGGGCCGTGTGACCCAGCAACAGCCACCTTGTTTGAAGGGAAATGTGGTCACTGATGTCACTCCAAACAGCAATGCAGGCAAGCGAGGACATGGAAATCTGCTTTGAAAGATGGAAATTTATTTTAAAAGTGGTTTGGATTTTGGATTTTTTTTTCCTTTATTACTTTTTTATTTGCTGGGCTTTGAAGAAATATTTAAGCTTTCTGCTTTGTGTGGATTGGTGCCTATTTCATGTTGAAAATATCATTTAGTTGCAAATCCTATGAAGGCAAACTCATTGCTTTGTTGCCTGGATAGTTTTTTGTCTCATCTGCAAGGTCTAAATAAGAATTCTTCCACAAATATCTGTCTCTCTTCAGTGAGAAAGTAAAGATAGTGATAGAAGGATTAATATACAAAACCTTGATCCACAGTTCCCTATTCTGCCTAAGTTCTGAGTAGTGTCAATAATGCTGCTTTGGTTTCTCACAGGTCCTTTCCAAGTTTGCTGTTTAGAGTTTTTACTGTCTGTCAAAAGTTACATGGAGTTCATGTCCTCTGTTCTGAAATGGGGAGAATTCAACATCTAAAAACATTTCAGTAAGGCATTTCAAATTCAGTAAATGTGTTGATTTTATATTTTAAAGTTCAGCTAAGGTGAGGACCTTGGAATGATTGCTTTGGAAAGGTAAAGTAGCTTAGCATGAGCAGCTGACACATCTAAATTATACATTTTACTCTTGAATGCTGTAATTGGAAGAAGTTTGGATAAGAGTGGATTTTGCTGCGTGAGTGTTCACAAGATGCCCCTTTAAAGACCTTTACCATCCTATTTTCTGTGATTCTCACTGTAGAATGAATTGGAAAGTATGTAAGGAATTTGACTGAAGAGTTTCATTAACCCCCAAACTTTCTGAAGGTCATTTTCTTGACTGTGTCCCTAGACATACAAATTTGGACTACACTGAAAAACAGATTCCCCTGAATATGGGATTGAGATAGAATGGATATAGAACAGTTTAGCTACTTAAATTCCAATGCCTGTTTCCCACAGCTATAAAAGTCATCAAGTATCTACCCTACACTATCCCTCTAAAACTTGAAAATAAAAATTTCCTACAATATTTCCTACAATTCCCTGAGAAGTTAAAAACAATAATGGGGGACATAATTTCATAATATTCATCATGAGAATAAACTTTTGGTTTAGGTTATTTTTGTTGTTGGGTTTATTTGACTGTTGTTTTCTTTGGTGATTTTTTTTTTTTAGTTGAAATAGGTGAGATGAGTTAGTACAATTTATTTCATCCTCCTGTTAATGATAACCGACCTGTCCATCTTTACCTACATCTCATCCAAACCCTGAGGTTTATTGATTTTGAGAAATGGTCCATGTTTTGTTCTGGAAGTGAAGTTATTATCAAACCATACTGATAGGCTGGATATTTGATGGCTCTAAGAATTCTGTCTTTAGAAAGTGCCAAAAACCTTTTCTTTCTTTCTTTCTTTTTTTTTTTTTAAATTTTTTTTTTTGTCTGTGATTGACAATTTCAAGAAGAACTACAGCTTTCCACTTTCCTTGCAGACATTATCTCAGTGAGGCTGTTATATTTTCCTTTAACTTTCTGTGAGTTATGTGCCATGCTTCCAGTGGCAGCAAAATCATGCCCCCAAAATTCTGTAGCTGTGAATCAAACACAGCTTCTCCCATTAATGGATTATTGACTAGGAGAGCCTGGAGTTGCTGTATGATTCATTTTGCCATTCTTGTGAACACTGAGCTTCAGTGTGTCATTTGACCTACATACTAACCTGGGAAACTGCTCTACAAAAGACATTCAAAGTCAGATTTTGCCTAGTTTATGTTAACAGAATTCCCTAGAGATTTTTATCGTGCAGTTGATTAATTTATTACTAGAACACATTCTAGGCAGCACTGAGATCATTCTTTTAATTTACTTCTTGTGACCCATTCTGCCCTCCTTCTATTTCAGTAAATTTTATTCTCTGTCTCTGACTAGTAGTTTCAGCTTAGGTTCATAGAGTCTGCATTTGAAAAATAAGTATTAGGTCATCTAGGACAACTTTTGTCATTACTAAAGCTGCTGTGTAGGTAACACATGGGGGCATCATCAAAGGCATTTCTGTACCAAGGATGTATCAGAGTGTTTGGCAGTGAATTCACATCACAGGACAGAGTTAACCAGACTGTTTTCCATCCCCTGCTCTTTGCTAGGTGCCTCTGCCTTGAATCAGTCACAGAGTGAAAATTCATCTGAGCTTCTGATTTGACCCATATTGCTTTTCTGAGCTACCTTGTAGTGGATTTGAACACAAATCACACAATAAGTGGCTGTAGAAATAAAAGAAGAACCCAGGGATCTGGGTGAATATAGCATTTTGTGAGTCATTAGATCTGTCTTTTCTGTGTAGTTCAGGCACATTTCTTGTCTGCCACATTTTGAGTCTGAGTTTCACAGAGTGAACTTGTCTCTCAGTAAGGGAAGCAATAATATTCAGCCTCATGCATTACTAACAAAAATACCCTTCAAAACAGCTAAATTCTGATCACAAATATCTTTATTCCTGGTGAAGAGGAACTAGGCAGAAAGGTCACAATTTGACTTTCAGATCTCCAATTACATCTGAAAAGCTGGCATTTGGTGCATGTGTGTGAGATCATTTCACTTGCAAATCAAGCATATTTATTGACGGATTCTCCTTATGTCTGCCTCTTTCATACATCTCCTTGTCCATCTCATTCAGACATTCTCAGAATAAGGATTGCATTTATGCATTGAAGGGGGTGAAAGAGAGTTACCAAAGGCCAGTTCCATTGCTGTCATTTCATACAACCACTTAGTTGAAGATATCAAGTCCAGTCTGAAAATATTTTAAATATTTCACTCTCATAAGTCCGAAATGAATGTTAGTTATGGAAGTACATGATATTTAATAACTTTTGTCTATATACTATTATTCCCTCTAGCTTTTATCAGTGTTGGTTTGTGGCTTGAGCCCTTCATCTTGTTCTCTACTATTTACTTTTCTGATTAATTAAAAAACCCTAATTTAGCAAAAAACTGACCAGATTTTTACCTAGGTAAAAATCTCCATTCTCTTGTCCATGCCATTGATCTGTGACTCACTTTAGCATGGACTGCTTTCTCTTGAACACCAGTGACCCCACCTAGACATAATATTTCAGAGGCAACTATACCAGTTACACACCAGTTTGCAACCACAACAAAAATTGAGAACTGGTGCCTAACATAATATATTGAGACAGCTTCTAGAGCAAGACCCCATCCTTATACGGGAAAAAAATAAACAGATAGAAACTCTTTTTTTTTGTGAGTCAGGGAAATTTTAGTAATCTGAGGTGTATAGTCTCTTACCAGTGCATGAATAGAATTAAACAGTAATATTGATGTGCCTTGGCACTTACATCTTCAATAACCTTTGCTATCACTTGTTCTTCACTGCATACATGAAAAATAAAGAAAGCTGACTTCTTAACAGAGACACCCTAATTATAACATCAATGAAATAATTTGGCTATTTAAAATAGAAATATTTCATAAAAATGTGCAGTGATGGAACATAAAAGAAAATATATGCTAAGAATTCTATATCCCAAAATAAGAATGGTGAACACCTTCCCTGAATTTTTAATCCTTTTCTTGAAACATTACTAAATTTAAAAATTACTAAAATGAATAAAAAGCCCCTAGACTATTGTGAGAAGTTTTTTCATAAGAAACATAGCATTTCTCTTTAACATTGGTGAAATGCTTCAATAGTGAAGCAATATTGATGATGGAAGAGGATGACCCCCTGATATCAACTTGAACCCAGTGCATCCTTTGACTCCCCAGCTCTATGCCTTAATTCAGGCAGGAGTTTCAGCCATCCTGTGCCTGACTGTGGCTCCCTCCATCCTTTTAATACTGGTCATGGATTTATTGATCAGCTGTCAGGAGAGACCAGCCATGCTGGAGATGGAGACCCTAATGCCTTGTGTTGGGGTCACTTGGTGGCTGACTTCTTGGGGCAGCTTAAGAGCAGCTTCCAAACACAAACCATGCTTTTTTCTTGTCTCCGAAGATCCAGATCACCTCACTAACCTTGGATCAGAGGATTCTTGGGAAGGGCGAGTTCCTGTGAGATTAATTAAACAAAAATATATCTAAAAGTCAATCCTTGGCCTCAGCTTGAGTTTGAGCTATTATCTATGGATCTAAGAGTCTTCACTCATTATTAAGGTATGCAAACTGTTCCCAAGGATGATCATCTCAGAACAGCAAGAAACAGGGAGGAATCCAAAGCTCACTGGGTCAAACAGGCTGTGCCAGTGGATTTTTTCAGGGATAGCACCATGGTGTCCTAAATTAGATATCAACAAGTCTGACTCAAGTTGATCCTCAAGACTACAGCCAGATTGTAAACCGTCTGCTCCTGATGGGAACAGATACTTCTGAAGGGATTTCAGTGTGCTCTTGCTATCTCTTTTCTGCTCCTTAACATAATTCCTAGATCAGGTAGGATTTATGTATATATTTCAAATTTTCAGATAGAAAATGATACCACAGGATTCAGATGGTTTCCTAGACCATGGAGGAAGATAGAACTTAATGTTTCTGTAGAGGTATAGACTTAATATCACCCAAAGTAACTAAAGACTGACTCAGATTGATACCACAGATTGTTCAAATGTCAGCAAGAGCTAAAGACAGATCACCTATATCCAAATAGAGGGTCTGTGGATGCCAGTCAAGGACAGTGCTGAGACCCTGTTTTGTAAGCAAGTATAGAGCTGGAAATCAGCAGATTAAATTGGTGTATTGGGGAATAGGCCTAACTAACAAAGAAGAAAATGAGTCAGTGGGACCTACAACATTTTTTCACAGAATCATGGAATCATAGAATACTTTGGGTTGAAAGGAGCCTTTAAGATCATACAGTTCCAACCCCCCACTATGGCAGGGATGCCACCCATGAGATCAGGCTGCCCAGAGCCCCATGCAACCTGGCCTTGAACACTTCTTGGGATGGGACATTCACTGCATTCCTGGGCAACCCGTCCTGGTGCCTCACCTAACAAGGTTTGTTGGGCTAATTTGTTTGACATTATATGAGTGATAACTGAAGAAGAGGTGGAAAGGATCAGAGTCATTCCTTCTGTCTGCTGAACTCCAAAAATCATTGATGTTGCTGAACGTTCATATATTCACTTTGAGAGATGACTGGGCAAATTGGATGTGAAACATGTTTAGCTTTTTTTCCTTCTTTGTCAATTGGCTTTTGCTAAAGCTGGAATGGCTCAAGGTTATACAATCTCTATCTTATCTTCTCTTTCCCTTTCTACACTTACTTTTTCTCTTTCCCATTTTTTCTTGCCATGTGCTTAAAAATGGATCATGTTCAGAGAACATTTGGCTGTGAACTCATCACCAAAAAGGCAGCTAAATAGCAATGTTCTAAAGAGCACCACAATGACATAAGTTTGCCAGGTCTCCAGGTGGCCTGAAAGTATGTTGTGTCTGTCTGTCTCCTACAGTGAGCATGTTTACAAGAGTTAGCACCAAAATCAGAAATGGCAGGTTTTATCCTTGCTGTTCTTTTCTCTCTCCTATGTGCATCCTGTTGTTACTCTGTCCAAGGAAACTGCTTACAACTCAATTAAGAGCAACAGAGATAATTCTTATCTTATTTTTTTTCTTCCCTAAAGGCAATTGCATTTGAGGTCATAGGCTCTTTCTTGCTATTACCTGCAGGAGAAAAACTGGGGGATGCTGTTTTTCCAAAGAAGAAATTTCAAAATCTGGCAACAATTTGCTATGAAATATTTGCATTGCTTTCCCCCTCCCCTTCATTCTCTCCTTCCTCATTTTTCTGAGGTCCAGCATTGCTCTGAACCAAACTATCAGTCCTGTAAATTTTAGTAATCTGGTGATTATAGGCTGTTATGAGTGCACTACTGGAATTAAAGAGTAATGCTGATGTGCCTTGGCACTTCCATCTTCAGTCTTCCCAAACCTGAGATTGTCCTTCTTCAATCACCAGATTTCACAAGGAAACAAGCTGCAGGCAGAATCCAACCACATGAATAAAAAAGAATGATTCACAATGTGAAATCTGCTGCTGACTTCGAAGTAACAAGATTTCAGACTTCCTGAGCCATCCCCTTGCTTTTTGAACTGATGGAGATGTTAATGCTTGTGACTAATGCATCACTGCTCAAGGCTGGCTTGTCCTAGTCAGACTGTATACAAGGGTGTCTCTGTCTCCAGTTTCTGAGGTGAAAACACCATTTTAGATGGAAAAAGCTTGTTCAACTACTTCCAAAATCAGAGAGGTAAAAGCAATGTGTTTTCCATTCTGGGGTAGCCACCTGTACAGGCTCTTGTCTCCCATGGCAAGTCTGAGTTTCAAAAACCTGACCCAGTGCCACAGGAGAGAAAGAAAAGTCTGTCACTGGCTTCACTGCACTTTTCATCAGGGTCTGAGCGGGTCAGATGTCAGTGGTTTGTGACACCACAAACATCCACAGCCCCTCTGGCTGATGTCCTTTGGGAAGATCAAAATCAACAGCCATAAAACACAAACCCAGAAAGGGGCACAAATATGTCTAAATGTGAAGTGATTTCATGGTGTTGTTTTTACCTTTAGCTTTACCTGGTACATAAATCCAAGGGAGAGCATGCTGAGCTGCTATTGAGCAGTGAATGATGGTGGTTCCTGAGGAGGAGTGTGGGACAGATGTACCTGTCTGACTGCTCTCCTGGGACTCAGTGTGGGAATGAAAACCTGATCTGACATCAGAGCTAAGGATGGAGCATGGTTAAGCTAGAAGGAATCTCTTTTCTATTGCTTACTCTCATCTTTTTATTACATGTTTTACATGGTGGTTGTCTTCAGCGTTTCGTGAAAGTGTATGCTGGGAACCTGATCCTCTGACATGAATAAGCCTTTAGTAAATTGACTTAAACCTATCAAATTGACTCTGCCATTCTCACTGCTGTTTTGAAGTCTTGAATAGTCTTGAACTTTTGAAGTCCCTCATCTCATTAGCTGTCTGTGGCCATGTGATATTCCCTTTGCCTTTATGAAATCCAAGTACAATATAAAACTCTTGTTCACAATTTCTACCCGTGCTCTGAGCCAGTATGGCTGGTCTGTTCTTACCTATTACATGGAGAACCTGCTTGGCAACATCAGCCTGACCAGAGCTACTCTGAATTTGTGTGCCTCACAGCTGACCTCCAAGGAAATTGTTGTTATTTTGGATGCACTCAGGGTACCAGTGCCATTTACAGCAAGGGAGATTTTCATTAAGAAGCTGTAGATCTGAGAAATGTCCCTTCAGAGAACAGGAGATCTCTCTCTCTCTCTCACACACACACAAATTTCTTATCTCACCTGAAGCACTTAGAGATAATACTCATATTTTCACTTACAGTATTGCAAGTGTGCAGAAGGCCAGAGAATCTTGAATATGCAGAAAAATATTCTACTGTTCTGGCAAGTTTTATCACAGAGCAATGGAGTAATAACTTTCTCTACTTTACTGATACAGAGAATGAAGTTTTCAAATACTGATGTGTCAGCATTTGAAAAACTTAAAAACAATTAAAAAATAATGTTGCTGGATATTTGTTCTGAAATGGAAATACAAGAGAACATTTCAGAGTTTTCTGCTGTATTCACTTGCACGTCCCATGGGTTTTTTTGTGACTATATCCACATGCAGATTTATCTATCATGCAGGAAATACAAAAATATGTAGACATTGAAAGCTTATGGTAAGTAGAAATGTGTTTAAATCTTATCCTAGACATTAAGTCTGGAGAAACTTGCCCTCAATAGCTTAAGCTGGAATAAGTAATAATATCTGAACTAATAAACTAAACAGGGGTGTGACATGGGTGCAAGAACTGTTCAGACTGTGCAGCATCACTTTGCTCCTTGGCATGGCTGTGACCAGGCAGGTTCCTCAAAGACCACACCTTCAGGAGCAGTACAGGCAAGCATGATTCCCATAAGGAGCAGGGATGAGGCCAGCCTGTGGCAGGGGGGCAGAGAAGTGACCATATGGTGCAGAGAATCCCAGAATTCCAGAATGGGTCTGGTGGGAAGGAACTGCAATGGGTCACCTGGTCCAACACAGAGCACACGGCCCAGGATTGTGTGCAGACAGTTCTGGAGTGTCTCCAGTGAGGGGAGACCCTCTCTGGGCAGCCTGTAATGCAGTGCTGTACCCATGCAATGCTATGCCAAGGTCCCACTAGCAAGAGATGCCTCTGCCCCAGTTAAGGTGCAAACAAGACCATACGCTAAAGACAAAAATATGGATTTTATTTAACTGTGGATGTGAGCTAAAGAGATAGAAAGAGATAGAGAAGACAACAAAAGAGAGAGAGAGATCAAGCAGGATATTGTCACCATCCATGGATCCAGCAGTATCCCATTGGTCCTTCTTCACCCTGATCTTCTTACTGGTTTGGGTCCCACAGTCATTCTTCTGCGGCTGCCACCTTTACACAGTTCAAGTTATGGGCGTTGCTGGGGTGGTTGCAGAAGCTGTTCCCATGACTTGGAGTGATATGTGTAGGTGCAGTGGGTTTTTTTCCCACACTTTGCCACAGTGGGAATTTCCATCTGGATGTGTTAACCAGGAAGCACTCACCAGATCTTGGCTTCCCCAGGCGTGAAATTTGTGCCTCACTGTCAGAAATTCCACCCTTCTGTGCTTGTCTCCAGTTCCTGCTGTGGTGGCTGATCTTATGGCAAGTTCCTTCTGTGGCTTTGATGGTGTTTGAGACAGTCAGGTGTGCTCTTTAAGTCCTTACATGAGGGGCAGCTAACGAGTCCTGGTCCTTTTGTAGACTCATACAGATGTCATACAGATGTATGAGAAACTGTCTGGAGAAAACAGGTGTCTCATGGCAGCAGCAGCAGCTCTGAACTTCTACTAATGAAAACCCTGAGAGGAGCTGCTAAGTAGCTCCTGCTGAGCTGAAAACATCAATTAATGCCTCCTTGGTCACTGAGGGACTTTGCTCTGTGACTGACAGACAGAAGAAGACTTCCAAACCCCTCAACATGGTTAGTTTTATTCCCTTGAACAGCAAGGAATTATTGTTTCTTTCATCCATTCCTATGGGCCATGTCTTATTTCAGAGCAGCTTTACAACCTCCTGCTAGAGTTAAGATTGGGTGAGGTGACTTTGAGCTCAGTGCCCAAACTGAGGAGCCAGGAGGCTCAGCCAGTGCCACAGAAAGGCCTGGATGAGGATGGGAGCTGGAGGGCATGGTACTCTGCACTGGAAACTTGTCAGAGTGCTCCAGAAGTCTCCCTATACCAGTGGGCAGGGTAGATGTAGGAGGTGTCAAAAATGTTGCAGTGATTGAGGGCTGGACTATGCTTGAATCCCTTGAAGAGGTGTTGAATGAAGTCTGGGACCTGAAAGCACCAGAAAAACAAAACAGGGTGTGAAGGAACACCCCTAGCCAAGAATGATCAGCATTTCCCAATTAATTTTGCCCTATTCTTCCCTCTCAGGGACTCCAAACAGCACGAGAGAAGGCAAGAAGCTTAAAACTTTGGGTTTCCACCTACTGTCAGGGTAAGCAAGTGGAGCCCAGCTGGGGTTGCTGTTTGTGGGGTGCTGCTCTGCAGCAGCTTTGCTGCACTGCTCACAGGGGTGTTTTCTTCTTGGTGTCCTGCTCTCAGAGATAAACAACATTATTCTCCCCTCAGCTAGATGTTATGAGGAGCATTAGTCTTACTGTTTCCTTATATTGTCTCTTTGTTTTCCATTTTGGTATTAACAGCTCTGTGTGCTCAAGGAAAGCAAATGCTCCTGCTTTGGAGCCCTTGTTTTAGGGAAGGTGCTTTGTGTCCATGGACCCTGTGCTCTGAGCCAGGTTTCTTTGGCCAGCAGCGTGGTTGTCTGTCTGGGCCAAGGGCAGGCTCCTCTCTGGGGAGCTGAGGGGTCACACACCATCTGCACAGGGAGCCTAAACCAGCCTGGAGAGAAACCATGTCCAGCCAGAGCTGAACTGCACACCTTGAAGATAAGGAAACCGAACAAAATGAAGAACACACTTCAAACATCTTTCTTGCCTTGCCTTCCTTCCTCAGTCCAGGCTATTCTGGGCATTACACAGGTGGGCATTACAGATCTCAGAAGTAACCACATTTCTAAATCTGGACAGTTTTGGATGTTTTTCTGTCCAAGCTTTACTGCATTTGGCAGAAGACAGTAGCACACTCATTCTTGGTTTAGGATTTGATTTGCTTTTTTAGTACATAGGCATTAAATTTTAGCCCTCGCTGGATCCCTCAGGAACTTCTTATTTTCCTATTTATTCAAAACACACAAATCACAAGCATTTTCCCAGCACAAATGTAACTCATTCTAAATCCCTGCTCATTCAACAAGGCACCAGTTTTCCTAATTGCCACCTTGATTAATCAAAGTGGAAATAATTTAAGATGCCATCTGCTTCCAGATAGACAGGTCATTTAAATTTGTTTAACTGAGTTTGAAATACAAAATTTGGCCAACGTCCCTCTATTAATCAAGCTCATATTTTATATTATCATTTTGCCTTCCTGATTACCTCTTCAATAGGATCATATGGTTGTGTTCATGACTTCATCAATGATGAGGACTGTTGCCTAAGGCCTATCATCCTTTCTAGAGGGCCCAGAAAACTGAAAATATTATTCTGCTGCCTATCAGTGTAGGCTTTTAAAAGACCCAATTTCTTTAGTCCCATTGGAGAGTTCAGCTCCAATGTGTTTAGATCTTAAAAAAACCCAAAAAACAACAAAAAACAACAACAACAAAAAAAAAAAAAAAAAAAAAAAAAAAAGAGAAACCAAAAAAAATCTCCCAGTTTAGTTGGGGAGATGAGATTTGTCGCCATCACATTGGGCATATACCCACAGATACACCCAGGGATGGGAACAGCAATTTAGAAGTTTTTGAAGTTCATCTGTCCTGCAGCTCAGGTCTGACAATGCAGTGAATCCCTGGGAGTGCTGGCACAGCTCAGCACCATTGATTGGTGACACAATCTGCCTGCTCCAAAGTGAGTGTGGGCACATCACTGTGCCAGGATGGATCTGTTCTTATTGATGGGACTAGTGACACATTGCTTCCTTATAAAAATTTCAAATGAAGGGTCACTTCAGGCCATAAGCAATCTGATCCACAGCCCCCTGATACAGCTGGTCAGACTCCTGCTGGTGTTTGTGGGGTTTTGGGATGTATTTCTTCACAAGAGGCTGCTGTGTGAAAGAAACAAGTTCTTCAGTAGTTTCTCCAGTGTGCACTGGGAGAGCTTTAGGGTAGAAGCTGCATTTTGACAGCAAAATTCTCCTATTGAAGTATCTTTTATGTACTTTGATCACAGCTCAAAGGATGTGTTGGCTTTGGTCTTATCTCTTACTCTCCTCCACACAGGCATTAAGTGAAGGATTTAAAGCAGTCACCAGTGTCTGTTTAACAGGAATATTTTCTGAACTGACTTTTACAGGATTTTAAAAATTATTATTAAACACTAGGAATATCATATTTGACAGGTCAACAGATTATTGGGTTTTGGCTTAAATATCAAAAGCCACAATTCTTGGCACATTTCAGCACGCTGAGGAAATGCTTGAAATTCACAGCAAATAAAATATTTAAAAGCTGATTACCTAATCTTCTGCAGGGAGACTGATGGGGAGGCATGCTACAACTTGGCACCATGTTTAGCTGAATTTTTAGCTTCTTACTTACTGATCCACTTTTACAAAATGTATGTGGGAATAATGTCTTATGTCTTGGAGACTTCAGCAAACGTGAGGGTATTTCAGGCCTTTCTATCTCTCTGTCCTCCTGCTTCTGTTGGAAGGGACCTTAAAGATCACCTAGTGGCATTTCCATTTTCATGGGGATGTGTTGTGATGAGGAAAATGCACAAAGATTATCCACCTATCACACTCTTCCCAGGAATAGTCCAACAGACCACGGCCATGGTCTCTGCCAGCAGACTCCTGTTCAAAGAACACAAGAGGCAACTCACAAAACAATGAGAGAAATGGGATGAGACCCTGCTAATTTCAGATGTGCAAGATCCACTGACTTCTACAAGCCTGGAACAATTTAATTCAGCTGAGGAGTTGCCTTAACATCAGATATTAACAGTGACAGTCTCTTCAAGCCTGTTCCACTGATCTTTGTGGGAAGTTTGCCATTGCCTCTAGTCCTTGGCTGCTGGACTGGAGTTCAGACACATTGGCCAAGATTCACAATGCTCTGGTCTCCCATGAATTTCAGTGGGATTCAGGCAGTGAAATTACTTTATGAATCTGGGCCTTCATTCCAAGAAATTTGGAAATTTGAAAAAGCTTATTTAGCACACACTGTCCTCAGAGACTGTGGGTCATTATATTTGTTTGTTGAAGCCAATCACTCTTTCACACAGCTAATGCACAAATAAATGGGATTAATGGGCACATACCTTCTCCCTGGTGTCAGGGCACTTTAGATACCATTGTTGGCTCTCCTTTTAAAAGCACAGAACTTGGCTTTTGGCATAAAATGTTGGTCAAATCTCAGAAGTAGAGGGTCAGAGCAGGGCCAGGTGACAGATGAAGAGCCATCCTGGCAGGAGAAATAGTCACAAACTCCAACACCACATGTACTTCTGAAAACTGGTTTTTTATGGGTTTCCCTTTCTTTTTGAGCTTCTGGCAAATCATATAGGTGGACTGATCAGCAGAGTGGGATTGAAACCCAGGGCGTCTCAAATTCCTACCCAGCATCATTAGTTACCCTTATGCTCCCAAAGCTGGTGGCCTTCAATGATACAGCTTGCCTTAAAATGGGAGAGAAGGGTTTCTGTGACTGACATATTTCTCAGACAGTCCTTCCTGTTAAATTTGATATTTTTTTCTGATGCATGACACATACAGGAGGTTTCTCTGTGCAGTTGTCCTCACAGTGTAGTGGAGCAAGACCAGCACACAGCAGGGTGGCATCTTAAGGGATGCATCAGAGAAGGAAGCATCTGGGTAAACTTCTGAGCAAGGAGTTTGGGACCTGGCTGTAACCCAAGGCTTTTCTCTAACTTTCTTGCGGCCATTTTAACAGGGACAGATAACAGGGGAGAGATCCCATGTTCATCTCTGCCTCAGCTCTGCCTGGCTTTCTATTCCTGAGTCAGTGTAGAAATGTGACATACATGCCAGAGAAGAGCTGCCAGAAACAGGATTTTCTCTTTTTGGCTCTGCTGGCTCACCTTAGGTCCTTCAGACTAAAGGAAGGCTGGAGAGCTTTTACCTATGCAGGGCAGCAAGTAGAGAAATGATGCAGTAGTTTACTGCTCTGTAAAGACAGACACCCCAGGGAGAGCAAAGGAAAGATACCCTGGATCATCCCAAATGACACTGGATAAAGGTCCACATGGACTGAAATGAGCCCATTGTGCCTCAGCACCCCCCTGCTGTCCCTGCATGTGCAGTCAGTGAGGCTGAGGCAGCCCAGAGAGGATTCAGCTCACCCTGGAGTGGGCAGCTGGTGTCAGCATGGCTGGGTCACTCCTCAGGCCCCATCAGCTGTATGCACTAAAGATCTTTGCTGCAAAAAGAGTTTAAAATGTTTAGAGTTTAGAGTTTAAAGCATTTAGACAGGTACCTTTGAGGACAAATGTGTTTCTTTACTCTTGAACTGCCTTCCACCCAAGACAGCTTTGTTTTTTTCCAGGTGAATGGTTGAGTTCAAATCAGAGGCAAAATTTCAGCTATGAGCTCAAAGTGAAAAAAAAAATCATGCCAAGAACTTAGTTGTATGTGTAGGACAGGTATTTATACTCCTTTATCCCACCTATAATATAAAAAAAGAACAAAAGTTCCCTCAATCAACACATTTTTGTGCTGGATTTTAATTTGATTTTAGTGCAAGCACCTTAATTGGGAGCATAATTCCTCTTTTGGAAGTGTTAAGTCAAGGAATAAGGACTTGGTTGTTGACTAGGTGAGACAGTAACACCAACCCAAAGATGCACTCAAAAGACTTAACAGCCCACATCAAAAACAAACAACAGAAGGAAAGGAAAGATGGTGTTGGGAAATCAGTCTGGCAAAACAGGAAACTAAAGGCAGTGTGTTTGAAGTAGGATCTAGGCAGGGTAGGGTTTAACAGAGAGCCTTAGATGAATCTGGAGGGAAAGAAAAGTTTTGATTTTCAAAATATGGCATGGCACCTCTCTCAAGGTACTGGTATAATAAAATAATGCAAGATCTAGAGATAATGGATTTGAGGAGAACTGCTTGAACATCTCTGCATAATAGCCTGGAGAAACCTACAAAAATGGTTTATTATGAATAGAAGTCTGCACTGGCCTGTCTATTATTATTTTCATTGAAACCCTAGAGGATGGAATAGGAAACCTCCTTAGGCAGTGTGATGGTGTTCGCAGAGGTTCTTGGATGAGGGAAGAGATGAGGATCTGACTCCATGTTTCAGAAGGCCTGATTTATTATTTTATGATATATATTACATTAAAACTATACTGAAAGTATAGAAGAAAGGATTTCATCAGAAGGCTAGCTAAGAATAGAAAAAGAAAAAATAACAAAGGCTTGTGGCTCAGACAGACAGTCTGAGCCAGCTGACTGTGATTGGCCATGAATTAGAAACAACCACTTGAGACCAATCACAGATGCACCTGTTGCATTCCACAGCAGCAGATAATCATTGTTTACATTTTGTTCCTGAGGCCTCTCAACTTCTCAGGAGGAAAAATCCTAAGGAAAGGATTTTTCATAAAAGATGACAAGGCAGTTTGCAGGTACCACCAAGTGGGGTCTGATTAAGCCTGCTCATGGGTGGGAGTCATTCAATTCAAAAGTTATCTGAGAACTTTTTAAGAAAACAGAGAAATTTCAGTGCAGAAAATGCTTCAGACATAGCCCTTAGGCAGAGAGTCTCAATTATACAAATAAAAGTGGGAGAAAACAGCTCTGCAGGAGAAGTTCTGGAAATTGCAGTGGGTGAGAAGCTGGCCTTGACTGAGTAACCAAACTCATGCTCCTACAACAAAAGTGGACACAGGAGGACAATAATCATCACTGAGTAAGACCTCAGACTGAGGTTTTGTGAGGACCACGTGGAAACAGAATTTGGGGAAAGCTGGGGAAAGCCCAGGGAAGAGCCATGTGTCAGCCTGAGACACTGTGCTAGTTACATGCTTTGGAAGGTGGAACAGGACTGGGGTTGCTCTGTCAAGAAACAGGGGATGAAAACAACAGATTGCTGCAAAAATCATCTGTACTCCATGTTCATTACATGTGGGACATGATGCAATGAGGAATATGGAATGGGACATGATGCAATGAGGAAATATCTCAAAGAGAAGACTTAATCTGGAAATCAGAAGAATGTTTTTCTAGCAGTGAATCTAGCTAAATAAGCAAAAAGAATGTGGGAAGACAGGAAAAGTCTCTTCCAGGAGGTGCAGCATTTGATAGCTGTCTATGCAGAACAGATTCCAGCCTGGGACCACCAGCTGTGTGCCCCCTCCAGCCTCATTTCACTCTAATTCCACAGTGCTGTAACATGGGGATGGCAGAATTGATGGATGTTCATCAGTAGAACTTGACAGCCTGCTAATGTGGCACAATACCACAGGCAGCCCAAGGATTTGCCTGCATACAGGAAATTCAGTAGATAATTTTAAAAAGAGCTTAAAGCTTTAACGAATGTTCATTTGTTTTCCTCTAAATTAAATTTTCTATTTTATGTTGCTTTATTTGTAGTCAGGATGTTCCATGAAGTGCAGCTCTGTTGTGTCCCACAGGCTGGTGTCCCTGTGCTTATTCACCCTTGGTTTTCTTGTGACTGTCCAGTCAGTCCTTTCCAAGAGGGTTGAGGGCAGACACCTGCCGGTGTTTCCTGCACTCTGCCTTGAGTGAGGAAAGCCTCAGTGTGGGCAACACAGGGTGAATGAGGCTGTGTGGGGAACCGGGGTGAAAGAGGCTGTGTAGGAACCAGTCTGTGCTGGAGTTTTTGGTGTCTCACCCAGGGTTGGCCCTGCTGGGCATGGCTGACAGCACGAGCCAGGCTTTTACCAACATTTAATTTAATGGACCTAAACTTACACAAGTTTGGGTATTGGCCAAATTAACAACCTGAGGAGCAGGTTCTAGTTCAAGCAGGCCATGGAATTTAATTATCTTGCTGTCTCTTGTCGCTCCTGCAGTTTCATTAGAGGCTGTGTACATGGATCTGGCTCTTACTCACTTCCTAATGGGAAGAGACAGAAAGGCTGAAAAACCAATAAGTATGTTAAAAAAAACCCTTAATAATTTTCCCAGATCTGCTTTATCTTCAGTTTTGACTGTGTTGAACAGACAATCTCTGACTGGCAAGAATAATACACCTATAATCCTGAGCTCAGGCCAGTAATAGAGCTTTTCAGTAATAAAGCTTTGGTGAATTGATTTTCAGCTGCCTGCGTTACCTTTCAGGGATCCTTGCCTGGGCCACATTCAGCTCTTGTTTAAAAACACAAGGTGGGTAAGGTTCTCATGGGTCAGGAACTGAACTTGGACAGGTGTTCATGAGCTCCTGTGTGTGTCTTAAGCCTAAATCACCACAGCTGAAGCACTATAGAGCTGTCTGGGTGTGATGGTGCTCACAGGGGTCTGAGGATGAGGAAAGAGACAAGAATCTGACTCCATGTTTCAGAAGGCTTGATTTATTGTTCTATGATATATATAATATTAAAACTATATTCTAAGAATAAAAGAAAGGATTTAATCAGAAGGCTAGCTAGGAATAGAAAAAGAAGGAATCATAACAAATGTTTGTGGCTTGGACTCTCTGTCCGAGCCAGCTCATTGTGATTGGCCATTAATTAGAAAAAACCAACATGGGCCAATCACAGATCCACCTGTTGCATTCCACAGCAGCAGATAATCAGTTTAATTGTTTACATTTTGTTTCTGAGGCGTCTCAGCTTCTCAGGAGGAAAAATCCTAAGGAAAGGATTTTTCATTAAAGATGTCTGCGACAATAGGGAGTCCATCTATGCTTTCTGTGTGGTCTTTGCCAGAGTGTGGAGGGTACCCTTGGAGCCAAAACCAAGCCAAGTGGATGATATGGGCTGATAAGAGAGCCTAAAGTGACAAGATGCTTATTTCACATTGTGTAGATGGGTGCTTAAAGCCACCCAGGTTGAGTCCTGGCCAGATCTGTTCCCTTCCTCCTGTGCTGCTTTGAGCCTTTCCCTCCCCAGGGTGACTGAGTCCTGCAGTGGCCACCCACACCAGGATGACAAACACCACTGGGAATGCCACTTAGGATTTTTGGCTCTCAAGACAGATGGAGTGGAATCCCAAGTCATCCCAAGTGGGATCCCAAGGGAAGTCAAGTCCTTGAGGAGGAACTGGTGACATCAGACTGGGAATGGAGATTTTCTCCACAACAGGGAGATGGAGTCAGAAGCAGTGAATGTCTGCCCAGATCTTCTCAACAATAACTCAGAAGAAGGGAAACCCCTCACCTCAGAGGGAGATTTTTCTTCTGTGGGTAGAAATCTGCCTCTGACATCCTTGCACAGGAGGGTTATTGAAACCTGGATTGCTGTAGGACTGAGCCCTGTCTCCTGCCCCTGAGCATGACAGGCACTGGAGGCATCTGTGTATTTATGTTTTTTCTCTCAGTCTCAGCTTTCATTTCTGGCTTTCCTGTACACAGCAGATTACACCAGGCAATACATTTCTTGAGCACCACATAAGGAAATCATGCACTGGAACATGAAATTATTGCATTTCTTGACTTATGGTCTGTCATTTGTGCAATTTTTCATTCCAGCAAAATAATACAGAGTCTTTAACAAAGGAAGATAGGTAATGTGCCTCAATTTGTCAGAAAAGTTTGGAAACTATCAGGTCCTGCCTGTGACCTGAAAGAGTAAAAAAAAAGATGATCTTCTTTTAAAATTGGCATAGTTGGTCATTCAGACAGGAGCTAAACCAAATTTACTTCTGTCCCAGTCTTGCAGGTCTGTCCCAGTGTTTACTGGGTAAATCTGGAGTCACCCCAGACAGATTATGCAGCTACATCAGGGACTAGCGGGGAGGGAATAAACACCTATCTTGGTAGGAAACTAAAAAAAAAAGTTAGCAACTGCATTTTTTTGACTGACTTTTGTTAATCAGTATGTTCTGTTAATATTTGAATCTTCCTAACATTACCTTTGCTTTTATGAATTAGCTTGTGTCACAAGTGGTCTTGTTGCAAAAAAAAAGAAAAAAAAGAAAAAGAAAAATACTGTTTAAAATCTTTGCTTCAGTGTTTACAGGGCTCTGCATGTATAAGACACTTGTGCAACCATTGTCCAGTGTAGAGCTCATGAAATGGCAGCATTTTATACAGCAGTGGGTAATTAAACCTCAGAAGTCAACACAACCTTTCTAAGCAGGCTGAACTTGCAGTGGGAAGTCTCATTTCTCTTCCATTGATAGTAAACAAGTGACATTCACTTGGGTGAGGTGGTTATCTACAACATCCACACCTGAGCAAATGTCCTGCTCCCCATTGTGTCCAGGGCAAGAGCTGGGCAGGGACATCAGCAGAGTTCAGGAGGAATTTTCCTTGTCCTTGGCCTCCTGCCCCTGGTCCCTGCTGACTCCATTGGCTGGATTCTGGCCCAGTGCTGGAGACCTGAGGTAGCTCAGGTGTAGCAAAGCTGGGAGATCTTGGGTCTGTGTTTGCTGTGTCTGAATTTCCCAGCAGTGGGACAGAAGGAATTTTGAACATGTTAAGTGGAGAGAAGGCACCTGCATTTACCTGAACTCAGGAATAAACTCAGGTTTATTCCAATAAACCAATGAGCAATAAACGTGGTCAGCCTGTTCTAGAGCAGTCTAGCTCTCACAGATGTGGGGAGAAGTTCTGCAATGCCCTTCTGCACTGCACAGTGACCCCCCCAAATCTGCTGTAAGATCAAAGACATTTCAGAAATAATTAGAAAGGCCTGCAATGAGCTAAGGCAGGTTTATTTCCCTTTGCATCAAGAGTTTATTGGCTTCAGGGTGAGCTGTGGGTGTAATTCTGAAAAGGTCAGCAGCATAGCAGAGAGAGTGAATCACTTTTATAGCTAAATAAAGGCTGACAATGGCCATGGAATGGTGCTTCCCAGCCATGAAGGAGTGTGGTGGCCCTAGATGTATGGCTTTGGTGGGGATTGATTGTGAATCCATCCTTGCAACTGTGGAGGGTGCCTGGGACTTTGCTTGCTAGGAAGGAAGACGGAATGTGCAGGGAGGAGAAAGTGGCTTGCAGAGAGGACCATAATGCTGCAGAGGCAGGTAGAAATATGTCTTGGGCTGCCCTTGAGGCATCACAGATGTAAACAGGCAGAGGCAAACTGTAAAGTTCATCAGAGAATTAATAACCAGTGATTGCTTCAGCTGCCCTTCTTCTGACACCCCAGACCAGTACCTCACTGCTGTGACTCTGGCCTCTAGACTCTGTCTGCTGTGGCTAGAAGTTAATGGCAGGAGTTCAAAAATATTGTACCTTTACAGTTAAGCCAACAGGATCCACTAGTTCTTTCTTTTTTTATTTTATTTTATTTTTTAAATTTTTAATTAAAATTCTGTCCATCTTTATAAATAATTGGAAAATGTTAAATAAAAATAAAGAGGTGTTAAAAGCATATTGGTAACAGAAGTAGCCATACTTTATGCGTGGTACAATCCCATCACATTAGCAAACCTGTGGACCTCTTAGATTATTAACTGTCAGACCCACTGACCAACCATTTATTGACAGTCATTAAGCATTTATTATCTCTGCTTGAATTGCTTCTAAATGTTTCAGTAATATAAAATTTTCTTTCAAAATTCAGTAATGCAGTTGAACCTTACCTGCAGTGCTGTCTTTGCCCAGCATTTAATATGTTTAAAATCCCCTCTGAGTAAAAAATTTCAGTAAGAAAGTCATTAGAAGGAGAGTGTTCTTTACCACAATAATCCCCCATGCATGTTTCTCTGTTAATTGATCTACTTTTCTAGACAATGTGGTAATTATAGCTCATTGAAGAGCATCAAAGAGCTTCACTGTTATTTTACCCTGACATTTTCCCCATCAGTGTGAAGGCTCACCAGCATAATAGGGATTTTCTCCTTTGAATCACAGGGCACAGGTGGGAACTGTGTTGTTTTGTCAGTGAAGGGAAAGTGTCATAGGCACAGGCATTTTTTTGCATAAGATAATTTTACACAATCCCTTCCATGCGGGCACAGCCCAGACCACACTGAGCTCTGTGGTTGTGAGGCACCTGCCTTTGACAGAAATTCTGTGTATCAAAATAGCCAAATGGATTAAAAAAAAAATCTTACTATTTTTATCTTATGATATTTTAAGATCAGAGACATGTAACTGTGTTTGCAGAGTGGGATTTCTCAAGTGGTGAGCCGGACTGTAGAGTTTGGATTTCCTTTTCACGTAAGACAAACCCAGCCAGGATGGGTTTGTTCCTGCTGGAGGCAGTGGCTGGACCCCCATTGTTCTGGCCAGTGACTGTACAGGGAATCAGATTTAGCAGGTGCAGCATCTTTGGCTTCCTGAGCTTGGAGCTGTTCTGCATCACAGATCAGAGACACCACAGATGAACTTCAGCAAAACATGAAAATCAGCTTAGTCAGAGTACAGGAACAGGACATGGAAACAAGACTTCTTGTTGAGTTGTTTGAAATGTTTAACATGTGAGTTGACTTTTTGGTGATTAGTTTTCCTGTTCTAATAATTTACTTGATCATTAAATCTGCTTCTCTTACAAAGTTATGTAATTCTGGATCTAACTTCTGGAGAAAAGCCAGCTCTTTGCTTATTGATCAATAGTCACCTCTTAACAGTATTGAGTACTTGTTAAAACTTATTTGAGTAATGTACATGCATGGAGGAGGGTTTGTTAAGTATATATTGGATAAGAGTTTTGAGGGAGAGACTAGATCAAGTCAAGTAATAACAAAATAATTTCAAAGTTAATTAGGTAAGGGCCACAAAAGTAATCACTATTTATCAGCATCACTTCAAAGCACATCTCCAGTAATTCATGCTTCTCCCATTACCATAAAGAAGAATCCAGAGAAGAACTCCAAACTCCAGCAGGGAACTGAAGCCAAATTAAGGATGTGGTGGCTAAAGGTTGCTGTTTTCTAATGGACTGTGTGGCACATACTGAGCTGGATCCAAAGTGCTGCTATTAAACACACAGTGTAGTTGGCAGTGTTGGTGAGGCACATAGAGAAGGGTTTTTGGATCTGGATGTTGGCCTGAACCTTTGTGAATGTCTGGCAAAGCTCTCTGGAACCTGACAATCCCCTCAGCAAAGTGGGGGACTGAGCAAGCTCCCCATTAGAGCTGATTGTTCTGACACAGCCATTCCTTGGTCTGTGCTGTGCCTTCTCACTGCTCCCTGCACACCCTGCCAGGGCCCATCCTGTGCCTTGCATTCCTTGTTTTGGTAGCACTGGCTGCCAGCTCCTTGTCCTTGCAGAAATGCTGCAGTTCCTCAGGCACAGCTGGGCCCAGATCCTGCAGAGCCCAAGGAATTGTGTTGTGAGCTTGCAAAAGAGGCTGCAGGAGCTTGCAGAGCTATCAGCCTTGTTAGATGAGCCAGAACTCATACAGCTGCTGTTGCTTTGTAAACTGGGAGCTTTCAGCCCCACAGTAATTATATCTTGCTTTAAATTACTTTGGAGTGGCTCTCAAGATGTTGTCACCAAGGCTGTCATCTTAAGGGACGAGCTCAGGCACAAGAGAAATAAGCTAAAGTGAATCAGACAATGGTGGTGGCTGAGTTCATTTCATGGAGCTTCTGCAGTCATCTTGACCTCTATAAAAGATCTCCATTTCAATTTCTGTCTGCTGAGGAAAAAGCTGCATCCTTCGCCTTCTGAACTTTTTCAAGTGGAGGAAAAGTAGGAAAGATGTTTTTTTTTTCTTTTAGCCAGAAACAAGAGAAGCCCATCAATGCTTTGACAATAAAACCCCACTTAGAATTTCTTGTTGTTACCTGCCAGGTAAATCAAATTTCATCTTACCACTCATTTCATCACAGAGCTGACAACTTTTACCCTTTCCTCTATTGCACATGTGAAGAGCAGTGTAGAGATCTGATATTTACTGCTGAAATTTTTATTGTGGAAGTAAACATGATTTAATTATTGCTCTGGCCACTGCCCTTTTAAGCTGCATCTTGGACAGGATGCTGTTCAAATGCCCTTCTGGATTCTGTTTTGTAACTCTTCATCTCTAAACAATAATGTGCTTAGAAATGAGATCTGTCAGGAAAGTTCTAATGATGCATAGCAATGGTAAGCAGCCTTTAAAAAATGTGTTTTCTAATGAGATACTAAGGAACAAAAATAGCGTTCTGAATCTCTGATGGTCTTGTAATCGTAGCATTTAACTCAAAAATGAGACAAAAATGAACTATTTTCATTATACTTGGTAATTTGTCCTTTGCAATTAGAAAAATCTGGAGTAGTGTATTTGTACCTTTCTGTTATGAAGGATTATAAAGGCTCCATGAACACACACAAAAGGAGCACTACAGTGAGTGAATTTCTGCCTCTGAACATCTCCCTGTATTCAGTCTGACAACTGAAAATATGAGGGGCTCTGAGGCTGCCATTATGCTCCATCATATCAATGATCCATGGATAAGGAACTGGCACAAGCACACTGAAGAGCTCTAAAGGAGCTGTAATAGCCTTCCTTGTCAGCAGCCAGGGGCTGTGGATTAAACAGGAGAGCATTGAGCCACACAGACTCCCTTGCTTGTCCCATGCTGTTCACCTCTTAGGATGGGAAGCTTGTCACTTTTGGAAATATGATCATCAACAACTGCTGGTGACAACTGGATGCCCTTTTGTTATAAAAAGAACTTCTGTGGGCCAGCTAGGGAGAAAAGTGTTGCTAAGAGTGATCTGGTGGTGGTCTGTCCATTGCAAATGGGTTTGTGATCACTGTGTTGCTGTCATGTGGCCAAGTGCCCCTTCCCTGGTCACCCCCTGGGCTGTTCTCCAGCAATGTTGCCAATGACAGTCCCTTGCCAGGTCTCTCAGCCTGCCCAAGGACAGCCATGCCCCTTGCAGGGGAGGGGGAACAAGAGAATCTCCAGGGCTCCAGGCTGGCTTTGCACAGAGCAGCTCAGATGCTGAGCAGCACTGCTCCCTCTGCTCTGCCTTCCCAGTGTTTCCTCCTCTGGGACAGCAGCCTGGCATTGCAAAGGAGCAGGCTCTGTACATTTTTACAGTGGTACCTACCCCTCTTCACCAGTCTTTGGGGCTGCAGGGGGCTGGAGTGACCAGTGGCTTTACAAGGAATAATCCAGATCCTGCAGAGCTGCAGCTGAGCGCTGATGAGTCCTGCAGGACCCAGAGTGACTGTACAGGGCCAGATGGATGCAGTTTGTATCCATATCACAGTTCCTTCTGTTAGTGCAATTACCTGAGCCCACCATCACCCTGGATAAATGAGGGTTGGTCTTTAACGTAATAACCTCAGTGTCATGGCATTTTCAGGACATTTTAGACTTAACCAAAGAAATTAGGTGAAATAGTAATTGCTCATTTAAAGTTTTATTGGGATCCACTTTAGATTTTTGTAATGAAACAACATTTACCTTTGGCCACTACTGACCTGGAGCAGATCCAGCTCAATGACCTACATGGGAAAATATCTATATCTATTGCTGAGCATGAGCCAAACATTCCCTGCTGCAGAGGATTTACAGTCCTTAATCCTGGAAATAAATTCAGAGCAGCAGTTTTATCACAAGGCTAGCACTTGTTGAAGGTCTGAGGTTTCTCTGAGAAGAAGCAGGGACCACAGTCAGGGCTTTCAGGAAGAGCATCATATCTGTGTCAGGTAAATCCAGGATGCTGCAGAACACTTATGATCCAAATCTCAGGGTTTTCAGGCACACAAAGTCAGAACTATGCACTGCTGTATCAAAGTCTGGTCTTTGCCATTTATATCTTAGTCCCCTCCTCTTTTTTATCTTCTCTTCTTTTTCTCAAGTTTAGTGGAAAGACAATTTAATTCCAAATTCATAGCAGTTGCATTTTTAATCTCTTCTATTTTTTTTATTTTCTAATTTATGAGGCACTGTTAAATTAATGCTACCTCCATTAATCTAGCATCACTTAGAATATCTGTATTCCTCGGAGAAGATAAATAATAGTCACTCTATTATTGCTATATTTTTCCTCATATGCACAGTTGTGAATGTCAAGGCCTGAAAGGATCCTCTGAAACCTACTAGAGAGGGAGAAAGAGATGATCTTTCTGCAGAGGGAAATCCAGTCCACCTATGTTAGTGATCTGTGCCACTCCTTCATGTTAAGATGTTTTTGTATTATTTCCAGTCAAAACTTTCTGGCCAGCTTTAGAACCCTTTTGCATTTTTCTGATTATTAATATTTTCTTTTTCTTTCTCTTTCTTTCTTTCTTTCTTTCTTTCTTTCTTTCTTTCTTTCTTTCTTTCTTTCTTTCTTTCTTTCTTTCTTTCTTTCTTTCTTTCTTTCTTTCTTTCTTTCTTTCTTTCTTTCTTTCTTTCTTTCTTTCTTTCTTTCTTTCTTTCTTTCTTTCTTTCTTTCTTTCTTTCTTTCTTTCTTTCTTTTTCTTTCCTTCCTTCCTTCCTTCCTTCCTCCCTCCCTCCCTCCCTTCCTTCCTCCCTTCCTTCCTTCCTTCCTTCCTTCCTTCCTTCCTTCCTTCCTTCCTTCCTTCCTTCCTTCCTTCCTTCCTTCCTTCCTTCCTTCCTTCCTTCCTTCCTTCCTTCCTTCCTTCCTTCCTTCCTTCCTTCCTTCCTTCCTCTCCTCTCCTCTCCTCTCCTCTCCTCTCCTCTCCTCTCCTCTCCTCTCCTCTCCTCTCCTCTCCTCTCCTCTCCTCTCCTCTCCTCTCCTCTCCTCTCCTCTCCTCTCCTCTCCTCTCCTCTCCTCTCCTCTCCTCTCCTCTCCTCTCCTCTCCTCTCCTCTCCTCTCCTCTCCTCTCCTCTCCTCTCCTCTCCTCTCCTCTCCTCTCCTCTCCTCTCCTCTCCTCATTCCACTATGCCTTGGAAACCAATGCACATTTACTCCCCTTCACATCTCTCAATCACTTTGCAGTTACATAAGAGATGTAACTATGGTTATAAAATGTCCTTTACTCTGAAAGAAGGAGTTTCAGTACAATGGGACTGAAAGAGACCTTGGATTTTTATATAAAATAATTTGATTCTGTACTTTTTGCACTCCAAATCATAGGCATGCCCCATGTTTTTGTCTCCATCACCCCTTTTGTAAGACTGTGTGAGAGCTGCTGCCACATCATTGTTAGCTATTCTGTAGCCTAAAGTTTTCATGGCCAAAATTTACTTTTTTTTTTTTTATTTCAGTTTTTGGAGAGGATGGTCTCTTACCCTAAACAGCTTCTTTTGCTTATCATTGTTTCTACCTGAATCATTGTTTTCATCTCCCTTGTTCAAGGAGACTGATGGTTTCTTGTATCAAACAATGCAGGTTCCATCACGTTGGCATTTATGAAATGCCAGTACTGCAGTGTCAATGCAGGGAAATAGTTCTGAAATATGGTGGTTTGTGTGTTAGATACACACCCCTGCCTCTGTGCAGTCCACAAATTCACTGTCTGTAGTGCCTTCATCCCCAGTCAGCCCTTCTGTCCCCACAAGAGGTGACCAAGTGCATTGTCCACTTTGGAAGGGGAAGTCTGGGGTCCCAGAGGGAGTTCCCCATAGACCAGGCAGCCTCAGAACCCAAGGGCCTGGCTGCTGGAATATCCTCCCTCCCTTCTGAAGTTTTCCTAGTCACTTAAGGGATTTGATTCTCAGTCATCATTAAATTGCATGGGATGAGGGCATTCAGACATCTGAAGTTTGCTCTGGAAATCTCAGCTGTAAAAGGCAGCTTATTAGGCCATTTCCCCCATATCTTACAAGCAGAAAAAGAAAAGCCATTGTGAGTGAATGAGAGAGACCAGTACATCATAATAAATAAGAGAAATATCTACTATTTTGTAATTCAATTGTAACTTCCTATTAAATTTAATAATGCATACACTTTAACTTCATTTTGTTCTTATTAAGAGAAAAGAAATTGGTCCAGGGAAGTAAGCAAATAATTAAATAGAAATATTTAAAAATGCATGAATGCTGTAGAGCTTAAACATGTATCACTTTTACAGCAGCAGACATGATTTAGAATCTGAGTCCCTAAAAATGAAACATTCTTCAAGCTTTTGAAAGCTCTCTAGGAATTCCAGCATCAGAAATGAGCTTTCAGCATGCCAGTACCTCTAGAGACATAAGATTTCTTATTTTTCCAGTGCCCAGCATGGGTTTTACTAAACACAAGAACACCAAGGGAAAGTCCACACTAAGTGATAGAAGAGATCACAGCATAGCACTGGAAATACTTGAGCTGCCTTTGAATCACCTGGGATATTTGCACCCTACTTCTCACTAGGCTGGTGGAGGACATGCTGTTTTCCAACTAAAGCAGCAACTTCTCAACACAACAAAAATCACAACAGTGCCCTGCAGTGATTGCCTGATGGAGCAGCCCTACCCAAACAGATCACAACATTCAGAGTCTGAAAATAGAGACATCAAAAAAGTCACTGAACAAAATTCCAGGGCTCTCTAAGGGGCTTCATGCTAAGAGAAATTTGCCTGAAGAGCTTGAAGTGCAGCCAGTGGGGCTCATTTCAGGCAATTTTATCTTTATAAATACATCTAAACCTGACCTATTTTAGGCCAACTCGCATTTGCTGCCAAAGGATTTTCCAAACGTCACAGATCTCCTTTTTCACATATATTTCTTCTTGAGGCAGAAAGCTTTCTGTCCCCACACCTGACTGATAAAACAGACAAAAAAAGGACAGGAACAATTAAATACACATACAGAAATACCTACTTAAGCTGATTGGCCTCTCACCTATATGCCTGTTGAAAACTTTCTTATTCTTTAAAAAAAAAATCCATTTGCAGTAGATAAACATTATCTGGATGTTCCAGATCAAATCACTGCCAAAAAAATTAAGCCTTGACATTGAAATGACCAGAATTATCCTGTTAAGGAGAATTGAACATTAATTCTTTAATAGGCCTAGATCATCTTTTATATGCAGAGTACAAGAAATGCTGCTGCAAGGCCAGACAAAAAGGCAAGGCACAGGAGAGGAAATCTTGCTTCCCCAGTGCTATCTGTGCAATAAATGTTCACCTTGATGGTTGAAATAAACTTTACAGTAACAATATCCCTCTTTATTTCCTTTCCTCTGCTGGGGAACATTACACTGCATCATTCTACACACTGATTACAAGTCTCTGTGGGAAAGGACAAAAACCTATGATTCCTTCTGCTTTAAAATAATTTCTGTTCTGCTGCCAGTGGCCCTGTATAGTTCCAAGCACTTGGGCTGAGCTGTGTGAGCTTTGCCTTTGAGTCTTGTTTTCCTAAGGGGTTTGTGGTAAGGTGGGGGTCAGCCCCTTCGCTCGGGCATCTGGGAATAGGATAAAGGGAAATGGCCTCAAATTGCACCAAGGGAGGTTCAGGCTGGAAATTAGGAAGAATTTCTTCACTGTAAGAGTGGTTAAGCATTGGAACAGGCTGCCCAGGGCAGTGGTAGAGTCTCCATCCCTGGAAGTGCTCTAAGAATGAGCAGACATGGCACTTTGCAATGGTTCAGTGGGCAGGGTGGTGTTGGTCAAAGGTTGGACTGAACAATCTTGGAGGTCTTTTCCAATCTTAGTGGTTCTATGATGGTTTGTAGACGTGTCTGTGCTAATTTGGGTCTGGAGGCATCCCCCTGAATATAGAAAGTCTAGGAGGTTTTATTTTAAATGCCAGGGAGTGGAAGCACCAGAAATTAGTGACTACTACTGGCCTTTAGTGTTGTTACTAATTTGTGTAAGATGGAGTCATTAAAGGCAGCTAATACAAGCACCATAAGTGGGTCAGGCAAAACAAACATCCAAAACAGCCAAAATAACTCAATGCTTTTAGGGAACCCCCACAGCAGACAGGGAAGAGTGGAAGTATTGATCAAACTTAATGCTGCACAAAAAGGAAGAAAAGTGGTGTGAGGTCAGAGCTTTGAAAGGGAGGTGTGTGTCTGGGTAAAGACTTGCTCAGCAGTGGAGTGAGGGTGCTGGCAGTGGTGTAAGTGTCTTTTACCAAGAGAGGATCTGAGGAGCTGCACAGGCAGAGCCAGGGGTGCTGTACATTGCACTGCACAGCTGGAGACAGATTGGGTTTCAAAAGAAAATATGTGTCCCATTTGCTAAGGACAGCTAGAGCAGCAGGCTGACCACTGACAAAGGGGAAGGTCCAATTTTGAGGTGTCAAGGCAGAAGCAACAGGACAGGCCAGGAAAAAATATCAATGAGATTGTTGTAACTAGGGGTGAAGTTAAAAGCCTTCCCACCCCTTTGTTCTGCTGGGTTATTTCCCTCAGTGACACTGTGCTTTAATGCTGTAGGATGCCCAGTTTTTACTGGCTATTTCCTAGTGAGCACAGATGTTCTGGGAATAAAAAATAGTTTTTTATTTAGTGCCAAAATCTACAAATCACTTTGAATTTCCAAACAGGTGAACATTATTCATGGCAATACATGGCCTGAGCCTGAAATAGAGCAGGACATGACTTTGTTCCTGTCTCAGTCTTGCAGTGGGGACAAACCACATGAGAATGGCACAATCAAAGGTGAAAGAACAAAAACATGAAGCCATGACTCCAGCCTGAAAAGCAGATCACAGGGAAATCCTTTCTAACCATCACAGCAGGAGCAATATTTGTCTCTATTTTATCAGCCCAGTGAGAAAATCAGGACAACCTCTTTGCCTTGGCAACCTGCCTTGCCACCACCTAGGGCTGTGGTTGGCTCAGAATAGCAGCATGTTTGAAGCACTCTGCAGAAAAGCCAATTTTTAAATGACATAGGGTCAGGCTCCAACCACCCTAGAATAAATGGAACTCTTACCATATCTTTAAGTGAGTTTTAGATTAAGAGAAAGGGATGTAATTAATTTATCCCAGAGCCTTTGGAAACCTCAATTCAGAGAAAGTTTGTCAATGAAAGTTCATTGACAAAAAGGACCCAGAGAACTGGACTGTTGATTGAATAAACTTCCTTATATACTGTGAGATTGTTGGTAGAATTTCTGATCTTTTGAGCCCACATTCAGGTATTAATTTACTAAAGAAACTGGCAGTTTTATTATTAAGAATTTTTTTTCTGTAGTTTGTGTCATTATGAGTCCAATGTTCTCCCTTAATGGTGCAATATACATTTTTAAATAGTCAGTATTTTAAAATATTAACGTATCAACATTGAAGAATGTATTAGTAAGAGACACAAACATATATCTTTATGGGAGAATTAAAATTATAATCATATACCATTTTTGCTATGTATTCTAGAGTTAGAATGAAGAACAGAGAGATTCCAGTTTGAGGTGCAAACTAAAGCATCAGCAAGATAATTTACTGTGCCCTGAAAAATGCACTCATATTAAAAAATAAACTGGAAAATAATTCTGGGTTATTTTAGAAGGCACTTGTTTTAATTTAAATAAGAACAACTTAAAATTTTTTAAGTTGAACTTTTTTAAGATAGAAGTATCAATAATCACCTATGACTTAAAAAAAGATATTTCCTTTCCATTATGCAGAGAAGGCTGTGATGACGTTTGTTGCCTCTGCAGCTCTGGAAGCAGCAAGATCTGGAGTCAGTGTGTCTGGTAGCTCTGTCAGCTCATAGGGACATAAATCAACAGCTTGCTGACCTCAGAATTGTCTGTCCTTTAGCCATTTCTATGCTCTTCACTGATTTATTCCTTACCATATTTTGTCTGGTCCAGACTAGCTACCTGTTCTGAGTGTGCTGGTTAAATATGAGTCTGATTCACAGCCCAGCAGATCCTTGCTTTCCTGATTTTCCTTCCATATTTTCTGTCTCATATATATCATTTTCTTTGGCATTTCCTTCACCCACCATGCTGTTTGTTTTCTCTGGTAACATGACATATGCACTTTTATAAGGTGCAGCTTTGTAGTTAAATGCTGCCTAGATTTACACTGGATTTTGTCAGTGCGAGCCAGGAGCAGCACTGAGAGTCCGACCCACTCAAGGATTTAATTCTTTTTCCCACTGAGTCCCTGTCCCACTGGAGCAAGACAGTAAACAAGTGTGTGTTAACAGTGAGTTCTGATCCTCCTTTTCTCTTAGATTGTGCTCATCCAACAATTACAGACTCAGATTTCCCAAGTGAGAGGGTGGGGGAAGCCTCATTCATCCCTGCAAACTCATGGGACTGCCACAGTCCTGTCTGCTTCTCTGCCATGAGTGCTGAAGGGGCTCATTTTAGCTTTTTCAGCTGTTTTAGTAACTTCCTTGATTTAAGACTTAGCTCATGCTGGGCCTAACAGAAGAGACAGATTTGGAGGTCTTAGGTTGTGCTGTAATTTTCTATAGGTTGTGCTATAACTTGTCTCCTTTCTATAAGAAGGGGTGAAAAAAGACAGCAGTGCAGAGTCCTTAAATAGCATAAAGAATTATTATAATTTCTGATTTAGATGTTAAAGGGAAATACCATCAGCGAACTACCAGTGCTTTTGAAAGAATAATTTGAATAGCAGTTTTTATAAGACTGAGATTGCAGCATCTACAGATGTGATTTTTCGATAAACACTTTATCTTCATCCTCACACATTGCTAGATCCACAGCCCTTTTCACTCCCATAATATGGGCTAAACTTTGTTAATCCTTAAAAATGCTTCCAAATAAGACTCTGGTGAAAACTACCTGGTATTTTGGTATTTAGGAAAAGCAATCCAGGAATTAAACATACACAAATGTCTGCAAGAAATGTATTTTAAATGAGGGATTTTGTAAGGAAAGCTTGATGATTGTAGAAATTTCAAACTCTGCTGCCAACAATTATTAAATCTTCCATTGCTTTGCTCTATTCAAGGCAGACTCAGACAAGGAATTATTCTAGTTATGAGTAGATGGATATTGCCTCATCTATTTTATCAGAATGGGGTTATCAAGGCAAAGCAAAACAGAGAGATCCTGGTGGGGATCAGAAATAGTGAGTATTAGAATCTATACAGTTTTAAGAAAATGAAAAGCATGTCAGGTTCAAATGTGAAAAGAGCAAGGGATAATCTAAAAATTGCAAATATCAATGCTATATTCTTCATTTTCTATAAAGCAGGAAAAACATTTTGCATTCAACTCTATTAAATAAGTTTCACCACTTTCAGCTTTTGACAGCTTATGTTCCAATGTAATGTAGTTTAGATTAAAACAGAAATGTTTGACAGATTCATTCCAGTACTTGAATGTACAGTGAAAAGTCTCTTGTGCCTTTGCATATGGTGAGGTTTGGAAGAAATAATTTATACAGAAAGCAATTGAAACTGCAAAATATCTGCATTAGCAATTGAAACTGCAAAATGTCTGCATTAAGTTGGTAAATTAAATAAGGTATACTGGATACTGCCATGCAAAAACAAGTCCAAAAACAAGTACAGGCTGTGGGAGTTACATTTCAATATGACAAAAAGGACAGGTTTTTGTGTTTCATTTCTGTTACGTTGTTGTATGTCGCTGTGGGAACTGGACTAAACATCCTGATGGACATTGTGCCTTCCATGCAGACTAGTGGACCCAGTTGCTCCAGACCAGATCCTACATCTGTTGAGAAAAAGCTTGGAAGTCGATTACAGTGGATTTTACCAGGGATATAGGATCTGCTTCGTGTTGTTTTTCACTGCTTTTTAATTGCACTGAGCAATTAAACCAAAGTGTCAATTTATATTAAGTTCGCCATTTTATGGAGTTTGAAGGAGATTTAGTCTGGAAATGAGCACACAAACAAACACACAAAAACCCCCACAGTCATAGTTGCAAAAATCTGCCCATTCTCCAACAATCATTCAAGTGGAAATGAAGGCTCTTAGAGAAGCCAATGGAGTCCTTTACCAGGATATGATGTAAAATCCCAGCTGTTCATATGAAGAGCTTTCTAAGACAGATGTTATGATTCTGATTCTTGACAAGTGTTTCTGGAATTCACCATTTGAATGACAACAGACTTGTGCCTTAAAAACCTATTAGCATGAACTAACTTAGAATTAGAAGCCTGTTCTTTTAAAATATATTTATTATGGAAAATAAAAAAATAGGCAAAGAAGGAAAGGCAGAGGTGGTATGAAATGGCATCCATGTATTTCAATAGGTAGCTAATCAAAAGGTGAAATATTACAGTCTTGTATCTATAACTCAATTGACCTTACTGTCAAACTGGCATCCCTCCAATTTAATTCTAAAACTAAAATTTCAAAGCCAATGTTGAGTAAAAGAAAATGAACTATTAGTCATTACCTCATGGATTTATTTATAACTGCAGTCAATTTTCCAAAAATATGGCAGGCAAAGGGCAAACCCAATCCTGGGCTGCATCAAACCCAGCACAACCAGACAGGCAGCAGAGGTGATTCTCTCACTGAGTTCAGCCTTGGAACCCCGTGTGCAGGGCTGGGCCCCACCAGTTCAGAAGGATGTGAAGGTCCTTGAATGTGTCCCAAGGAGGGTAAAAGAGCCAGGGAGAGGGCTGGAAGTCATCCTGTGAGGAGCAGCTGAGGGCTCTGGGCTTGTCTGGTTTGGAGAAGCAGACGCTGAGGGGTGACCTCGTGGTTCCCTACAGGGAATGGAGGTGCTGAGGGTTTCTCTCTGGGGTTCAGTGATAGAACATGTGGAAATCATCCAAAGCTGCATCAACAGAGGCTCACTGTTGATATTGGAAAGCATTTCTTTACTGAGAGGATGGTCAAACAGTGGCACACAGTTCCTAGAGACATGATCAGCAGCCCAAGTCCATCACTGTCTAAGAGACATATGGACAATAGAATGAATAATATGCTTTAACTTTTGGTCAGCCCTGCAGTGGCCAGGCAGTTGGACTAGGTGGTTTTTGTAAGTCCACTTCCAACTGAACCATTTAGTCTACTCCATTCCATTCCATTCCATTCCATTCCATTCCATTCCATTCCATTCCATTCCATTCCATTCCATTCCATTCCATTCTGTCACAAAGAATTTCAATTACACAAAAGGACCTCACAACTGGACAGCCAAAGTGAACATTTTTCTTAAATTTCTAAGTTTGCTTCTTGTTTCAGCTGCTTTTCATATGAATGGCTTTCCACTTGGAAAGTGCTAACTTAAGGTTTGCAAGCTCCAAACCTGCAAGAAAGACTGTTTTTTTAAGGTGGAGCAGCATTTGAATTTAAATTTCTCACAGTCCCTGGAGGTAATAGCTTCATTCACTCTGTAACCATTTTGGCTGTGGTACCACAGGCATTGCAATGTGATGCCTAACATTGGGTCTGCAATACTAATAGGCACCAATATACTGCCCAAGTCATATTTCTCTTTTGCAGCAATGCTAATAAAGCAACTATGGAAGGTATAAACTGCAAGGAGGGGAAAGTTACAACTGTGCAATGTTTCAGTGAGGAATTTGAGATGGCTATAACAGTTCCACAATCCTTCAGTCATTTCTGTAAACAGGAAAAATATCAAAATCATGATGATATGTTCTGAAGATTAAAAAAACCTCCCAGTCTTGGGAGTGAGCAGTAACCTTTGAGTTGCTGCTAATTTGTCTGCCTGGCAAGTTTATCAGCCTGCTGAGGCTGAAGACTGAGACAAGCAGATCTTTAAGGAAAGGTTTTAACATATTTTGAGTGTTCATTGCTTTATTGACAGAAAGTTCCTACCCTTCTTCAGAGAGAGACAAAGCTGAGACTCAGTTTGTGCCCTAGAGCTGCTGAGCTCTGGCTGGGGCTGGCTCTTCCTTGGGAGTTACTGCATCCAGACAACCTGCAGCTCCTGCCTTGCTCTGCAGTGGTGTTGCTAGGCTGTTGCTAAGGCTGTTTTTGCTCCAGGCTAGATGATCTACCTGTTTACTGCACTAAACTCTGGGATCTAGGGGTGGAATATTATCCAAGCCTGGGTAGTGAGCCCTGGCTGCTCTTTGTGGATAAGCAGGACGCCTGGTTGCTGTGCCCTGGCAAAGGTCTGCACAGCTCTAACACCTCTCACCTGGGATAGGGGCCAGGCTGCAGCAGGAAACTCCCAGGGCCACAAGGAGGGATTTTCTTTGTGGATTTATCTCCTCAGGATGAGGACTGGGATTTCTTCCTCTGAGAGTAGCTGACACAGGTCAGCACCTGAGTGCAAATTCTGGTGTCATATAACAAGGACCGATTGTTCTGCCTCAGTTTTCCTGGCAGTTATGGCTGATTTTATTGCTCTGATGTTTTATCCAGTTGTTCTAATCATACCCAAAGCAGTTTTCACTTAAATAGGCAGAGGTCTTTTATGCCATAGAGAGTAGCATATACCTTTAGTGATTAACAGCATTTTCTAAAAAGAATTTAGAGCAGGGCCAGGTTGGTCAGATCTGTGTTCAACCACTGATCACAGCAGTCATTTTTCTATCGCCAAGGCATTGCCCTGGACTTGCATCTGCCTTACAGACAGATAAATGGAATGTGACTATCCCTCAGTCCTGCAGTCCCAGTAGAAGTTTTGATAAAATTTAATCTGACAAATTGGATTCAAGACATCTGGGATTAATTCTCAGTTCAGGTTTTGCTGGATATCTATCAAATGAGCCTATCAGGCAAAGATCTGTGCACTCTCAGGTAGCTCACTTAATCCACTTTATGGTTCCTCCTCAGTGAAATAAGGCCAGTACCTTATAACTACCTTAGCAGAGGAGTCAAAAAGCATTACTGAATATGAACTGTTCAGATGTTTGGAGAGCTGTGAGACAGAGAGGAGAGGATCAGCATTTTTTTCTTATTTAGTACTGTGATATTTTCTAAGGGAGTGTTCAGTTATCAAATTTCATTCCAGAAGAAATATTTCACATGGCCAAATAATTCTTTATCAAATCAATTCTTTATAGTCCCTTTCAAGGAAGGCTCATTTTACAGAGCTTTCTCTGTTCCATCTCTTAATGTAGTTGACATCCCACTTGATGTTTCATCACTTCTCCCCACACCAAGTTTTCAAATAGTTTTCGTTTCCCTGGTGAATTATCATGATCACTGCTGATAGCTGAGAAGATGCAACGAAGCAGAGATGCTTCCTCTTTTCCTCAAGCCACGAGTTTGCATTTTTTTCCTTTCTATGTGATTGCTACAAAAGTTGATTCAATTAGAAGCAGAAAGATCAAGCACCTATGTGATAGGAAGTGAAATGAATGTTCACAAAATTAGTACTGTAGGGGGTTTTGACAGATTTATGTAGGCTTTCTGCATCTGGGCATTGTCTACTTCAGTTTCAAAACATTTCTTTTACAGAACCCATTGCAGCTGCTTTACTGAGCTTTTTATAGGCTTGTGAAAAGAGCTGGCTGTCAGCTCCAGATTGCATCCTCCTGTCCCAAAAACAGGTATAAGATCAGCCCAGGAGGGATGCAGAGATGTTGCCTTGACAGTTGTTATGCCTGAAGGAAGGCTTAGCATCACAGAAACTGTTTTTGACTTGTCCTTAGCCAGCGTCAAGTGATGGAGATGGTCACTGGCTGTGAATCAGGTCGGTACCAATATATCCTGGTACTGGACATCTCTGCTGATGGGCAGATGTTGTTTGCTGTCATTGTCTCTGTCATAACACCATCCACATATCTCTACCAAATTAATTATTAGGGTTACGCAGGCAAGAAATTACTCTTTTGGGAATTACTCTTTTGGCTTTTGTGTTCTGACCACTAAAAATACTCTAATTAGTTTCAGAGAGGATAGCAGTAGCCTTAATTTACAGGATTATTAGCCAGTAACATCTCTTTAGCATTTTCTGCCCTTGTTGGTGCCAAGAAATTGGACAGGGGGGAATGGGCAGAAACTGATGCACAGAAAATTCCACCTGAATATGAGTAAGAATATGTTTACTATGTGGATGGCCATGCACTGCAACAGCTTGTCCAGAGAGGGTGTGGATTTCCTCTCACTGGAGATATTCCAGAACTGTCAGGACACAATCCTGTGCCATTCCTGTGCCACGTGCTCTGAGCAGGGAGGTTGGAGCAGATGACGCACTCTGGTCCCTTCCAACCTGACCCATTCTGTGATTCTGTGAAACATCAAAGAGATATATCTTTGGGACTTGTATTTGCTGGACACACACCAGATAAGCCTAATGTAGAACTTTTCCTATTGTTAGACCCTGGATCACCAAAAATGACAGAAGTTTCTTTGCTCATGGCTTGCAGGTGACAATTATTCCTTCTGCCAGCTCCCTTTCTCCTCAAATGCTCTCCATAGACCTTACAAAGCTTTCTCTCAAGTAGATTTCACCTTTTGGTTTTCTCCCCCCATCCCAGTCACATCTCTCTCAAAAGGTGGAGATTGTTCCTGTGCCAGATTCCATGTTCATCCTGCAGATGCATTCTTTCCTAGGTTATTTCAGGGGGGCTTTGTCTTTGGAGTAAACTCCTTGCACTGGAATTGCTTTTGTGCATTATGGAAGTTGGTCGGAGAAAGAGTTCCTGTTATACTCACATGTGAAATTCTAGGTAAATGAGGAGAAAGCTATAAAAATGCACATAGGTATGGAAATACACATAGGTGTGGAAAGCCTGAAGAAAGGGAGTGATTTGGTGGGCGTGAGAGGGGGGAAATTAGAGAGTAATCAAGCGCCACTGAGAAATAAAGAATTTAAACTGACTGTTGATTACACCAGAGTAGTTCAACAAAAGAAGCAATAGAAAGTCTGCTAATCACAAGCAGATCATATCTGACAGAATGTGAGATAGTGAATAAATTTGTTTATCTCCTTGCCGATTCAGCCAGAATTTATTCTCTCTAAATTAAAGCATAGAAAGTGGGTATGGCAAGGACTACTTTGCTTTGAGCTCCTTATATTAGTCAGAGGAGAGATAAAAATACCTCTGGAATCTGCAACAATGAGCAAAAAGTGGGCAGCTTCCCCAGTAAATGGGCAGAATATACCCCACAAAGCACTTCTTGTCCTTCATTCACTGTTAGAAGAGCCTAGGAAAATTACTCATTTTGAGGCAACCTACCAGATTAGGGCCAGTTTACTTGTATGACCCAGCACCACTGCACCTCAAATCCTTACCCATCAGATGTGCCTTTTCCTCATGAGAGTGAAAAATGTTTTTAAAGCTCTTTTCTGGCAAGGTAATTTGAACACGTTAAGATGATTCAGCAAAGCCCTTAATTGAATCTCTCAGCCTATCCCTAATTAGCAGAGATCTTAAATTCTTGTACCATCCTAAGCATATCCTCGAAGTTAACTCAGGCACATACTCAAACTGCTGAGTATGCCTGGGGGAAGGCAGGTAAGTTGAGCCAGTGTTTCAGTAGCAGGCCATGTAAATGGCCAAAGATACTTGATATCTTTGGTAAAAACAACAGCTGAACCTAGAGCACCTGAATTTCTTCTTTATTCTACAATCACAAAATTACCATTCCTAAATACTTCCTAAAACTTCACCCTCTTTCACTCTTCTACTGTATGAACATGAGTTTTCTCCATCTTCCTGACACTGGCCCATTGTCTGCATTTCCCTGGGTGTTTTGTGCTCAAGAATGTTTTGAAATACAGAAGTTTGAAATATCTTTGAAAATCTGTTTCTTTTCACTGCACTTTATTGAACTTGACTGCCTTGTGTTGCCCTCTGAGAATGACTGACTCTCTTTTTCCCAGGCTTCTGGAGTTCACTTTTTCAGGGTTGGGAGGTCACTAGCATTGGCTTTTTCCCATCTCAGAGTTCCTGAATTTCTGCAGGAGAGAACACAAAGTTTTAATAATGAAAATTGCTCAGTATTTTCTGGTGTTCTGATGGATAGCAGTATCCTTGCTTTGTATCTCTTGGTACAGCAAAACACTTCAGCTGAAGAGGTTTTAAAAATCTATTATGTCTGCTTGAATGCATGAGTTCTGTGGCAATGAACAGCTTTCTTACCAAGGTCAAATCAGACTAATTGCCACTAAGCAGATTTGTTAGTGAAAACAAGGCTGTGTTATTTGATAGAGAGTGGGGTTATCCTGCATCTTGCTTGTTTTGGTATACATTGAGAATTTGCAGGAAACTGGGAGGTTTATTCCTCTTTCTTTTGCCCTTCCCATTGCCCAGTGTGGGCACAATCTGCATCTTGTCCTGGCAAAGGCTCTGCCATCACCATTTATACAAATACCAGATCCATTTATACAAATCATGGTCAGGATGCAGCCCACTGCTATGAATAGTCCTGGGACACCTGAGTGTCAACCAGCTTTTATTTTATTTATGATATTTATTTTGTTCCATACCCACACTCTGGCTGGTTGCCTGTGACAAGTACTACAGATGTCCTCCACCCTTGGTCTCCCAAACCTGGATGTAATTTGCCTTCATAGAAAAAATTGTCACCTTTATGTAAAGCTGCAGAGACTGGCTATGGCAAGAGATGAGATGATGGCCACAACCTCACTGCTGCTCCTACAGGTGCTGGATGTCTTGTTTCAGAGTTTTATTCATTCAACATGTAGAGGATTTTTTTTCCATTTTAGATGATTAAAACCTGGGCTGTTGTTTGTTTTTTCTCTTTTGTTGTTTCTGTATGTTAGAGTATAATCCGTATCCTGAAAGGAGAGGGTATTTTCACTTGAGTGCTTTTCCAATTGCAGGAATGATCTCCTCGACCTCTCCTGTTCTCTTCCCCTCCATTGTGTAGTTCTGGTCATTTTGGATCCTTTGTACATTTACATTGCTGTGGTCTGCAAAGATGACTTGAGCTGAGGTTTTGTGGGTGCTTCCAGGTGAAATATTTCCAGAATTTCCTGCAATTGCAAAGACTGAGTACAGGCCCAGCTGATTTCATCCATCCTGTGTTCCCAGTGTACCTACATACCCACCCAACAGGCAAAGAAGCAAAGTTATTTTCAGAAGTCCCTTTGAGCATCCTTGCTTAAACTCTGCCAGTGTAGCCTCAACCTTCATCTCTGCCTGGGTAATATTCATTTCTGTCATTTTAGCCCCAGACAATATTGCCTTCACTGCCCTTCATTATGTGTCATACAAGGGAATTCCTTACACATTAACATTACAGACCTTTGACTTGGACAGGAAAATGCTGCAGCCTAAATCTTGGAGTATTTCTAACAAAACACTACATAATTTTCACAGCTGTACTTGCCCAGCCAAGCCATCCAAGGTGAGTTGTTTTAATGACAGGAATGTTTCCAGAATAATTTTATTTAATGAAATGAGACAATCTGCTCAGGAGACTAAAGGCAGCACTCCACTGCTCCTGAGATCCATGTGGCATGAGTGAGTTTGCTTTTGAAATAGATCCTAATCAACTGGCATGGCCAGAAAATGTTTATAACTCTGTTTTTCCTGGGTGACACGGTGAGGCTCCATGTGTTGGCACCTTTGTGCAGCTCTAACACAATGGAACACTCTGGTGATAATCTCTGGTGGTTTCTCTCCTTGAAGTGCAGTGATGCTCATGGCAAGGAGAGCTCTTTCAATATACTCCAGTCTTTCCTGCCTCTCCTCCCAGCTGGGAAAGTGATTTTTACAGAAGAAAGAATGTCTATCTTGCAGGAACCTGTGCTGCAGGCCTATTCTTCTCCCTTTTTGATTTTGTTTGGGTTTTATTTTTAGTAAAGGCAATTCAGAATCGCATCAAAGCAGAACCAAACTCACAAGGATGGAGTAGGGGATGAGAAAGGCACAGTAAGAATTTACCCAGAGAAAATTAATTTGAGGATCTACCTGAAATGAAGTAAATTAGCCTCAGAAATACTGTGGAATTAAATTACTGTAAAATTTCTTCAGGCTTAATCATTAAAGGTCTAATTAAAATAACATTATTTGGCAGTATAGTGTCCCACTACCTCATGAAATATATTAGTCTGGGATTTCCTTCCTTCCTTCCTTCCTTCCTTCCTTCCTTCCTTCCTTCCTTCCTTCCTTCCTTCCTTCCTTCCTTCCTTCCTTCCTTCCTTCCTTCCTTCCTTCCTTCCTTCCTTCCTTCCTTCCTTCCTTCCTTCCTTCCTTCCTTCCTTCCTTCCTTCCTTCCTTCCTTCCTTCCTTCCTTCCTTCCTTCCTTCTCTTGCCTTCTCTCCTTCTTCCCTTTCCCTTTTTCCTCTTTGTTCCTTTACTCCCATTTCTCATTCCCCATGTCCTTCCCTCCCCTTCCTTCCCTCAGCAGCCTGTGCAGAAAGAAAAATAGTTTTATTTTGAATGCAGAACTGCAGTATCCAGCCTTGGGTTTGCAGACCCTCAGGGTTACTTGTAAGAAGGGAAAAGTATGAAAAGGAACTAGGAAAAGAAAATTGAGGTACTAAATCCTTGTATGATAGCTATGCTCCTGAAAATAAAATTGGACGTTCAAAAAGTAAAATGGTTGGAAGCTACAAGTAAAAAGGGAATTATTACAAGAAAAAACATCAGGAGGTTTGGAAGGTCATTATGGTCAAATATATAGTGTAGGTAAACTTCAGAGGAAATCTGTTCAGTGTTAATACAATTTTAGATCAAAGGAATAACACAGTGCCTGAGCTGTGGACAGTTAGTGGAATTAAACTTTTGAACCTTTATAAGACTTTCCTGTCATTTTATGTAGCCAGTAAAAAAGAAAAATCCTAGTTCCTTCCCTGCAGTAAATTTACAGAAGTTCATTAATGAGTCTGAACTCAAATATTAAAGCTCTGAAACACCATGCTTTTGCTTATGTAGGAACTTGGATTCAAGTGGAGCCTAAAATGATTGGTGGACATGCATTTCATAGGGCATAGGTGGCATCAGAAGCCACATTCACACAGCTGTATCTGGTGCAGCCATAAATAACTTAGCAAAAATATTTAGGTAGAATTTTTTAAGAGCTTTACAAACAAGTGATTTGTTTACAAAACAGAAAAACTGCACGAATATGCCAGGTCTGGAAGTGACAAATTCTTTATCAGGTAAAGGCACAAGGATGCAGAATAAAAATTATTTGCAATTCAAGTAATTGAAAAGAATAACAGAAGCATTATATAATTAAAGCACACAGTCAGGGGAATCTTTGTATGCAAAACTGTCCAGCAGTTCTTGGAACAGGCCACCAGTGTCCCAGCTGTTTCTCTAAGGCACTGCAATTTAATAGTATTTGCTCTTGAGAAAAGGTCTCAGGCTCTTTGCACAGACAGGTTTAAAGGAACTACCTCCCCAAAAAGAAAAAAAATTCCCCCAGAACAAAATCCCAGATCATTTCACTGCAGATGTTTGCCACCCCAGGGGATGGCAAAATCATTGTCTGCATGCTTCCTACTCTTACCCCTAGGAGTGGGTTAAATGCTGGCTAGCTTTAGGGCTACAGATTTTAAATCATTTTGGATTTAAAATCTAAACCCAAGCAAAGTCACCAGCTTTCTCAAGTTGCAGCCTTCGTGTCTGATTCTCTCAGGATTTTTCTGTATAGCTGTCACATCAACAGATAATTTTTTTTCTTTATTTTGCCCAAAGCAGAGATTCTTGTGTAATCATATAACTCAAGGAGCTGGGGCTTTAGAAAAATGCTGAATATTATGTTATACTGCTGCAATTTGTCAGAAGAATAGCTTCTCCAAGCTATTGAGATCTGCAAGGTTCAGTTTAGATTATCCAGAATAAATTGTCCCTTGACTGACAATCCAAAAGAATAGCTCTGTGATTAGTGTTTTGGGACAACCTTAAAGCAGGATTTCCCTTCCTTTGCCCTTGCCCTGCAGGCAGTCTCCCTCAGCTCTATCCAGCAATCAGTTAATTTCTTTACAGAGATTCCCACAGTCACAAGCAGGGTTTCACAGGGGTTGTGGGAGCACAGTTACCTGCAGCAGTGGAAATGTGTATAAGGAAATCAATATTGTGTTTTCTGAAGCACAGTCTCAGTAGCTGTACAGAGTGATCACCTTTGGCTCTTTTCTATACCCTCAATGTCCCTGTTGGGCAGAGCCTAAATTTGGAGCTGGGGAGCAGTTGCAGAGGGGTGTATTGAAGCCAAACCTCTGACACTGCATTGCCAGGGAACATGACACAGAGCCACTTCCACTCTGTGTTAACCATTTTTTATCCTGTCAGGGCAGAAGAAAAACCCTTCATGTGATGGAAAATCAGCCACTTGCTGTGCAATCCCAGATCTATTTCCAGCTGCACAGCTGAAAGCTTGGTCCACCCTCCCCACCCAGATCCCCACTGACCAGACAGAGAGAGCCCAGTCCATCATGGGAGCCTCACCAGCCTGCAGACACTCATTTATTTGCCTGCCAGGACCTTTGTGTTTTCAAAGGGGAGGATTTATACCCAAAGAGTGCTCATATCCCTGCAGTGGGGAGCCAAGACTTGTCAAATCCGCTGCCGGCTGCTGGTGACTCATGAGATGTCCAAGACAAGCAGCTTAACTTTCTTTTTCCTCTGTTTCTGTTTTCAAAGAAACCACTTCTCAGCTGCACACCAGGGGGCTGTTGTGAGTTTGAATTAATTTGAGGCTTCCAAATTAAAATTGCTGCAATACAGCAATTCATTTCACCCTGTGAGGAACATCCCAGATCCGCTGACTCTTCCTGTGGAGGCACCTGCTTCTCTCCGAAGCCAGCTCAGCTAACAAGCTCAGGCATTTCACTGACTCTGATGAGCTGTCTCTGAGTGTTAACTCTTCTCTTTGCAGCTCTTAGAACCCCACGGGCAGGAAACAGAATCCTGACTTGCATCACATGGGAATTTAACTGAATATTGTGAGCAGAGCCTATTTCCAGCAAGCACAGGCCTGCTGCTGTTATATTTATGCCTTGGCTTAAAAACATTCAATTGAGGATGCCATTAGGGGGTTAATGGAAGCATTGTACTCAGAAAGTCTCTCTGTGAGCTAGGCTAGCCTCCTTACCTTACTGTGTGATCAAACTCATTATTTTCCAGCTCCTGCTGGGATTGTAAACAGCCAGATTTGAGCAAATGAGCTGCAGATGTATTTATGTCAGGACAATAACATCAGGGGGGTTTGGAATGGCATGCTATGGCCTGCTCAAGAATTAATGTAATTAAATTATTGTTTACAGAAAGAAAACTGGCACTTCTGAGTAGATGGTATTTTTAAACTTTCTTGAAAAGAAACTTGAGTCTGAGGCTAGAAATTAGAGGTCAATTACTGAATGAGAAAGCAAGAATAGAGGAATTTCATCTCCAGAACTTGATTAACAGCACATACACATCACACACATACAATTATATCTTGTGTTTGTGCAGATCTTAGGTAGAATGAAACCATCTGTACTTTCAAGGCATCCATCATTTAGTTATTTTGTGAGCAACTACTAAACACACAATTTCCCAAACTTCAGGAGACTGAGTTTGCCTGAACTTGACATAAAAAATGAGTGCAAAATGTCAAAATAGTCTCCTAATTTTATGAATGAGGGAATGCATTGCTCAAAGTCTTTTTGGTTTTGTTTTTCTTTCATTTGGGGAGGACTGGAGTGGGGCAGGGCACACAGGACTTTGGGAGATGGGGGCTACTTTTATTTCAATATATTGTCAACATGTAAACAACTGGTGACATTTGAGATGGCCCAGGTATCAATATGAGATGCTAAGTAGGACACAGAGAAAATCTCCCATTACAGCACCCTGTCTGTGCAAACAAAGCAAGCCCTAGATCTCCAGGAATGATAAGGGGAAATGTAGGCACCTTGCCTACACATAGGTGTACACACGTGAGCACAGCCTGTGTTAAGTCTCAGAGTTAACCATGCCTTGATGTTTGTATTTTTTTGGGGATTATTCTTTCAAAGATTGATCATTTTCATACTCACAGCTCTCATAGCAGCTGGGTTACTACTGTGAACAGGTAAATAGTGCTGAGTGACTTTCATGGGCTCCTCCTCACTGCCAGTTCTTCTGGTTTAGTGCTCTCATGACACAGGGGAGGTGTGCTGTGACCATGCTTGAACATTGTGCAACTCTTCAATTTTCCTGTTTTAGCTTCTGTACAACATCCTAGACAATCTCTCCAACTGTGGATGCCAACCCCCAAACACCTGACAGCTTCATCTGATGGCATTTTGTCTGAATTGAAACATGTGCAAAGCTTGGCCTCCCTCCAGAGGCAAAGTAGAGAGCCACCTCCACCACCACAGGCTGTTTGCATCTTGTTCCTGTTTCAGGAGAAACTTGAAAGCCAGGAAAAACATGTAGTCTACTATGCAGTGTCTATGCCACAGCTTATGCAGCCCAAACCACCCATCCCTGTTGTGCCTGTAGCAGCTGGGATTGTGAACCCTTGTTTCTTCACCAGATTTCATCAGGACCATGACTCAAAAATAAGTGTCTGTTGTAGGTCACCTCCTATTTCCAGTCACATTACAACATCACCTCTAATATCTATTAACCTTCTTCTCAGAAAACATTTGGATGTGCCACATTTTTTTTCTTTCCAATCTCAGTTTGATCAACCCTCCAGTTTTCATGCTCAGATTGTGTTTTGCTCCTCAGAATGGAGAGATCCAACACTGCTAACACAGCAGTTGTGTGTGTTGGAAGAGTGCAGAGAGCAGACTGGAAAACATGTTACATTCTTAATATTGCTCCTACACAGCTCCTGCTCTGTTTCTGTAAAAAGAACACCTGCATGGACCCCTAGTTTGAGCTAGCAGGACACCTCCATGATATCTCTTTTCCAGACTGTTGTGTACTCAGGTGGATCATGTGGCTTACCTGAAAAATGGTAGGGGAAAAAGTTTTTGGTTTCTCAAATTGCAGACAACAGGCATTGTAAGGAGATGTGTCAGATAAGGAGGTTAATGGCTTTTTCCCCACCTCAACTGAATTTCTACCTCCCTCCTTGACCTGGAAATCCACACTTGCAGGGCTGGTGGAAAAGATGTGTGATAAACTCCTGCCCTGTTTCTGTTAAAATGACCCCCACTAGAAAAGACATTCAAGCTATCCTGAGCAATCTAACACCTCTCAGCTTTCCTTTCCAAAATTAAAGCAGATATTATCAATTGGATAAATCACAGCAGCAACTGAGAATACTGTGGGCAGGTTCAGAGGTGTGGTTTGATCCTCAAGTCTGCACAGAAGTCTGTTCCCATTAAGGAAAGAGGTGGGAAGGAGACTGAGAAGTTGTTGTGGTTTAACCCCAGACAACAACCCAGCCCCACGCAGCCCCTCTCTCTGAGTCAGGGTGGTAAAAGCTGGAAAACTCGTGGGTTCGATAAAAACTGTTTAAAAGGGAAAGCAAAAGTCAAGCACACAAGTGAAAAAAAACCCTAAGGAATGAATTCTCTCCTTCCCACAGGCAGGCAGGTTCAGCTATCTCCAGGAGAGCTGGACCCCATCACATGCAATGGCAATTTGGGAAGACAAATGTCATCACTCCAAATGTCCCCCCTTCCTCCTCCTTCCCCCTCTTTATACACTGAGCATGGTGTCACATGGTCTGGGGTATCCCTCTGTCCTTTGGGGCCACTTGTCCTGCTGTCCTCTGTCTCCTCCCTGCCTCCCCTGCCCCCGCAACTTCCTCACCAGAATGGCAGTAGGAAAAGCAGAAAATGTCTTGGATCTGTGTGGGCCCTACTCAGGAATAACAAAACCATCCCTGTATTATCAACCCCCTGTTCAGCACAAGTGCAAAACACAGCCTCACACCAGCCACTGAGAGGAAAACAGGTTTTCCTCAGAGGTTTCATCTCCACCCCAGATGAAACCAGCACAGAAGGCAAAAAGGGAAAATATCCCAGGGAAATGCTCCTACCTGTGGCAGGTGTGTACACTGCATTTCACATAAAGTCAACAAGTATAAAACATTCTGGTTAAACAGAGACATTTCATTCTTAAACTAGAACAGAGCTGCTCCCCTTTATATACTGGGGAGAAAATAAGCTTTTAGGTTTCTGCTCTTTTTGAACACTACTAAAGAGGTTTCACAGTACTGAATGTGCCAAAATGAAGTGGTATATTACATTTCTGGTTCACTCTTCAAATGGAAATTCATATGTTCTCATACTTGAATTCCTTAATTTTGGAAAAAGGATCCTTCGGACTTCATACTTGAATTCTTTAATTTTGGGAAAAGGATCCTTCAGACCACTAGTATAATCAACTCCTATAATGACAAGAGGGCTCACAATATCATTCTGCATCTACAGAATAATTCTGTGAATTTTGGGGTTTTTTCAGAGCATCTTTTTTAAGAAAAAATCATATTTCATTTTTTACTAAATTCTGTGAAGGAATATCCAGCATAGTACTCCCAGTATAAAAGAAGTAAGCAGGAAATAAATGTCTTGTCCTTTATGACCAAAATGCATTTAATAATTTGAATACCTTAGATAATTTATTTTGCTTCTAAATTGATACTTTGACCTCACTGAGTTTTCAGAGAATGCTTGATTCACGATCAGAAACTGAAACAGGGACCACAAGTCCTGATTCTCGACCCCATTTTAGATCCAGGGGAACCAGAACTGTCCCTGAGGAAAAATTAAATGAAAATTAATTTCTAATGCACTCCAAAGGACACAGTTCTGTGGCTCTCTTCATCACTGGATTATTACTGATGATCTGTTCCAATTTGGAACAGAGACAAGATGACAATTATGCTTCCTAACAAGTCTTGAAATAACCCATCAGCTTTGAGGTACCACAAGAAAATTCTCTTTTCACATATTATTATTGGCTGAGAACACCAGGTTCTAATCCCATTTTTCTGCAAGTATCTCTTTGCACCAAATTCCAATTTCTTACTTAATTAGTGAGCAGAAAAAGCCAAAACAAAATACAAAATAAATACATGATAGAGGAAGTTATCAGATCCAATATGGAAACAAAATTCAAAGAACTCTAAGAGAGACATTAGGAGAACATCATACTCTTTGTCCCAGAATCCTGGCAAACTAGCATATTGATTGTCATAGGAGTGTTTTCAGTAAATCTATCAAAGGGATAGAGGAAAGCCAGCATGTTACCTGTAGTCGGAGGGTGAGAAATGGCCAAATGGTCTGTGCAGAAACCAGCTGGCACCCCGGGCTCAGGAGCAGACAGAGCTGTAAGAGTTTCTTTTTTAAAAAAGACAGAGGAAAACAGAAAATATAATGTGACTGTGAAAGAGTAAATGCACTTGTAAGAGACTTCAGAAGTTTTTTTCCTGGAGAGGGGAACTATTGCTAAACACTGCAAATGTGATTTTTTTATTTGAAGTCCACAGAGAACTCATAGAAATTGACCAAAAGGCAATTCAGAAAATCAGCTTTGCTTTCCAGAGGCCTGCAGGCACTTGGAAAGGATGCCCAACTTCATTCAAAAATTTCCAGAAAGGTAAAGACTGAGAAAGCTACACAGTCCATATCCGTGTAACAATCTGGCAATACTGGGAGCAGAGAAGTTCAAACTAGATCAGGTGCAGAGGTGGACCACGGGAAAATGACAAAATTGAGAGATTATTTTCTTATGAGGAGAGACACACTGAGTCAGCTTGTTTAACTTCAGCAAAGTGGAGGCTGCAGAAATATATGTTGTCTGTCAATACATCAGTGTGTGATCACTGGGGAGGCAAACAATTGTTAGCAGGCAGGACAGTGCTGGCACAACCAAATGTGAATATATTGCTCATGATTATTTTAGGCTGAAAACAAGAGGGTTAGACTAGTTGAGGAGTAAGATTATGTGACACACTTGCATCAGAAGCACTAGAGGAGAGATGATCACAGCAACGGAGATGCAGCCTGACCTGCTTTTGCACAGGATTATGTGACATCCTATGGTAGGAGGGATGTAATGACCCAAAGGATTAATTTCCCTCAGTTGTTTTGTTTTTCTGTAACTTGCCTCACTGATCACTGGTCTCTTAACCCCATAACCTGTCAGACTGAAAAATGCCAGTACCATCGCAGTTAAGAAATTTCCTAATCAGTTTGGAAGCAGGAAGACAGGGCTAAACCATGTCACTCTAGAATGCCTTGGACACTGGTAGATGTCACAGACTGTGTAGGTGAGGACCCCCAAGACTTTTAGACCTGTTACACATTCAAGCCACCAGAAATCCTAAAAAGATGTGATTATTCAGCCAGAATCAGCAGACTTGCCTTCCATCCTAGAAAAGGAGGGCCAGAATAAACAGCAGACTAGATAATGGGCAGTTCACCAGTCTCTTTCTCTGCATATTTTAATATTGCTGACAACATCAAAGATCCCTTGTCATGGGTGCAGCAGAATCATAATATTAAAGCAAGTGCTCATTAATACAGTGGGACAACTTAATGCTAGAAAGATAACAATGACAGAACATACAGTTTAATTGAATATGTGCTTTTAAGATCTCTTCAGCATCTCCTCACTTGAAAAATTAATCCATTTGAGCTGTCAGATTTTGAAACATTAGGGAAAATCAGCAAGAATTTTAGAAGATTTCAGGAGACAAACAACAAGCTTTTATTTGCCATGTTGTGACCTAATCTGTTGATGAATCAAGAAGTGTTGTTGTGTGGCTCCTTGCAAGAAATGAAAGAACATTCTGCAATCCTTCACACTCCTCCTTTGTGTGGGGTGTTTGCTTTTAGGGGTCTGATTTGCAAAACAGCTATTTGGTGACTTATCAGTTTGTTCACAGGATACATTCCCTCCTTATTACCATAAATTCTGGGAAATTTTCTGGGATAAAAATAGATATTTGTCTTGCTTTACAAGATCCTCTAGAATCATACAGAATCATGTAACTCTGAGTGAATACTCTGCATATTTCCTCTCTCTAGGGGTCAGCAGTAGAATTTATAACTGGGTTTTAATTTGAAGCCATTCATTATTTCAGCTCTCTTTCAATTGCCTCTTTTCATATTTTGTTGCCTTGGCCTTTCCTAATGCAGCTTAACACCATCCTTGTGGTTGCCCAGCACAGAGAACTGAACAGATGTTTTCTTTGAGCTGTGCTCAGCCATATCTAGGCCCTTTCCCTCAGTAATTACAGTTAATTCTAGGAATCCTTAGTGAATATTAATGGTGGAAATGGTTCATCAAATATCCATAACATTACACTGAATGCTCTTTCACAATGCAGTGCTTAGTTAGGCAGATGCATTACATCATCCTGAAGTTGCATGTACTTTTTTAATGCTTAATTAGATTGAAAAAGAGTGCCTGGAGAAATGGGAGAATGTGCTCTAGCTTCCATAAATCCCTAAAGCACATTGTACCCCACACTCAGAAATGTCTTTTTCCCTAACGTTCCCCTCTAATTTTTTGGTATTTTCAACATTTATCATCTAACATGATATAAAGGAGCTGGTTGCCTGAAATTTGTAAAGGTTTTCCCTCCTGCACCTGCTCAGTTTCTCCTGTTTGATCCAGCAGTGAAAATACAGATCTGCCATCATTACAGCCAGACCAAAATACTGCCTCTAACTGTGTCATTGACTGTCATCATCACAGGCTTAACCTGTGACTTCATCCTGGGGCCAGAGAGGGGAGTGGGATGGGAAGCAAAGGAGGATTGGCTGTGATTAAGTACAAATCACCAGAGCAATTGGAGAACGTGAGCAGACTGTGAAAAGCACATGGAGACATCTCTCAGTCTGATGGGTTCACAGGTTTTTTCCTACTTACAAAAGCCTATTTTTGATGTTTGCCACCTTCTTTGCTCCCACTCTGTTTAAGGAAGGTTGGCTGGGCATAAAGGAAAGCTACAGAGGCAAATAGCCTGGTCTTTGCATCTGGCAGCTGCAGCCCTGCACCCATGGTGGAGGGCAGAGGGCCAATTCTCTGGAGTACACAGGGCTCCCTGAAGCACACAGTGCTGCCTGAAGCCAACAGAAGCACAGCTCTCTGCCCTCTGACTCAGGCAAGCCACTCTTACAGATCTCTCTTTACTGGCTGATTTATTAGAAGAAATCTCCCATACATTCCTGTTGGCTTCTGTTACCAAAAGAGGCACTCAAAAGGACATGGTTCTCTTGCAGTCATGCAGAAATTTGCTCTATAAAGCTGGAATCATAATGTATGTAATTAGCCCTCTAGGTCATTGTCCATACCTTGCAGTCAGTCATTAAGCAGGACTGAAGACTGCACAAAGTCTTGTGAAAATAGGACTTCTCTTAACACAATAAAAATTTGACTAATGATGTTTCAGATCAAAGAAAGAAAGATTTACTGTAAAGGATGTGAAAGAAACTAAGGAATTAATAGATTGCAGGAATTATATATATTATATATTGGGATGTCAAGCTGTCCAGGTGCCTCTGCAAAATGTTGCATACAACAATTTGGGCAATATGTGGGGTACTATGAACATCAAGGTAATAGTTTCTTTTTGTGACAAATGCAACCAGTACCAAGTATAATCCTTGTTAAGTGACACAACCACTTGAGGAGGTTGTTGCACTCATGCTATTTTAAAAAGAGAAGAGAAATAAACCCAGTGGCCCATTGCTGTCCAGAAAAGTGCATGCAGCTGCATTCAACTTGCGTGGATTATGTTATAGGTTTGGTTTTCTCATAAATATTCATATTGATCCTTGAGCTCATTTTGTCCAAGGATCCCTAAGCAGTTGACAAGTATGAACTACCAAAGCTTTGTAACACCCAGAAGAGGAGGGTAACTGCTCCATCCTTTTAACACTCAGGCATAAAATGGCAAAGTGAGGTTAACAGGCTTGTCTGGGGTCAGGCAGTGAGTCAGAAAGGGAGCTGGAAAGTGGGACCCAGGGATTATTGCTCTGCTGCTGCTGCTGAATATACACAAGAAGAGGAAATTGGGGAGTTGCCTGAACAGTGTTTGCTACAGCTGGTGCTGAGTCTCACTGTCCCTGATCTCTGTGCATGTGCCCTCAGGAGCTGAAGCACAAACACTCTCAGCCCATATGCTTAGGTGATGGGAATATCCCAGAGAGTTCCCACAGGTGCTGTGAAGAGGATTCCTCTGGGCTGATGAATGCAGAGAATGATTTTAAACAGTGTAGGGGTTCAGTATGGAAGGAGAAAGGCAGGACTTCTTTTTCCAGCAACCTCTTAATTTCTGTTGCCACAGTCCTCCAGTTAGGGAAAGGGATAAGGAATTTTTTGTTTGTTTCGTTGTCATTTTTGTTTTCCATACTGCATTGCTAACAACAACAATAATATTGTTATTTTCCTGATTTCAAGTTGCTGAAATTGAAATAATTTCACTGGTCTGAAATGTAGTTAAATCATAGAATTTCCATTTCACAGATGATTAAATGGAGGCTAAGGAAGTGCATCTGCAGTAAAATTAAGAACCAGAAATCCTTTACTGACACTGGACAGTTTTCCTTTGGTGGCTACAGGAAAGTTTTATATACATACATGTTAAAAATTCAGATTAATCTGCTGAGATACTACCCTGTAGACAGACATTAAAGACACCGTCTAACCCAGGGAACAATAAAGATCATTACCATAATTTCGAGCCCAGGCAAAGCGATTACCAAAGCCAGAGCTATGGCTGAAATCCCTGAAGGCACCATGGTTCAGAGGTTCCTGCTCTAAGCTGGAATGTTTCATTTCACAGCTGCAGAGGGCTATGGACGCATGGCCACCTACCAGGCCCAGCTGATACCTGTTAAACAATGATGCACTGATTGCTTTGGCTTAAGCAATTGTTTAGACCTCTGGTCTGAATTTTGGCTATATTAAAATACCCTTCATCTACCAGGTTTTTTCTCAGGGTAAGTGGAGTTTTTCCTGTCCCACATAAGCACTAGGCAGTGGCTGCTTTCCTGCTCCTGTCAGATGGCCACTGGCAATGGATCTTCCATTCTGTGTCATCCCAAAATAAATTCTGCCTGAGTGAGCTATAAATCAGTAGTGGTCTCTGAGGCACAGTGGCTCTGTGTTGCTCAGCCTACACTGATACAATGGAGGGCACAGTGCCACTATCCAGCTGTTGAGATATGAATAAATGACAAGGAATTATGTACAGACAAATTTAAATACTGCTGACTTAGGGGAAATAAAATCACTAAGCACTGAAGGATGCTGGCAGGCTTGAAGCCAAAATCACATTTGCTTTTGTTCTTTTCTGACATGGGGTGTAATTGGGTAATAGTGAAAACACTGAAATAATCTTTTTTTTTTTAAGGTGAAGAACACAGTAACACTTCTGACAGTGGTCAGTAGCATGTGAACAACACTAATTGTTCATCAAGAATCAGATCATGGATTCATCAGAATCACAGAATCATTGAATATGCTGAGGTGGAAGGGACCCATCATCATCACAGAATCCAGCTCCTGGCCTGCAGAGGACACTCCAAGAGTGTCACACCATGAGCCTGAGAGCATTGTCCAAACACTTCTTGAACTCTGTCAGGCTTGCTGCTGTGACCACTTCCCTGGAGAGCCTGTTCCAGTGCCCAACCACCCTCTGGGTGAAGAACCTTTTCCTGATATCCAACCTAATCCTGCACTGGCACAGCTTCAGGCCATTCCCTGGGTCCTGTCACTGCTCACCTAACAGAAGAGATGAGTGTCTGCCCCTCTTTTTCCCCTCATGAGGAAGCTGTAACTACAATGGGGTCTCCCCTCAGTGTCCTCTCCTCCAGGCTGAACAATCCAAGGGACCTCAGCTGCTCTTTATACAGCTTCCCCTCCACATCTTTCATGTGGTCCCTCCTTCCCCATCTTCATGGCTCCCCTTTGGGTACTCTCTAATAGCTCAATATCTTCAGCTGTGGTGCCCAATGCTGGAGGTGAGGCTGCCCCAGTGCAGAGCAGAGCAGGACAATCCCCTCCCTTGCCTGGCCGGCCATGCTGATGTCCCCCAGGACAGGGGTGGCCCTCCTGGCTGCCAGGACACTCCTGGCTCATGTTCAACTGTCCACAGACCAGGACCCCCAGGTCCCTTCCCAGAGCTCTGCTCTCCAGCCTCTCATTCCCCAGCCTGTCCACACAACCAGGGCTGCTCCTGGCACTGGCTGTGGCTCTGGCTGTGACTCTGGCTGTGCCTCTGACTGACTCTGACTGTGACTCTGACTGACTCTGGCTGTGCCTCTGACTGTGACTCTGATTGTGACTCTGACTGTGACTCTGACTGTGCCTCTGGCTGTGCCTCTGACTGTGACTGACTAACTCTGACTGTGCCTCTGTGACTCTGACTGTGCCTCTGGCTGTGCCTCTGACTGACTCTGACTGTGACTCTGACTGACTCTGGCTGTGCCTCTGACTGTGACTCTGATTGTGACTCTGGCTGTGCCTCTGACTGTGCCTCTGTCTGTGACTCTGACTGTGCCTCTGACTGTGCCTCTGACTGTGACTCTGATTGTGACTCTGGCTGTGCCCCTGACTGTGACTCTGATTGTGACTCTGGCTGTGCTTCTGACTGTGCCTCTGTCTGTGACTCTGACTGTGCCTCTGACTGTGCCTCTGGCTGTGCCTCTGGCTGTGACTCTGATTGTGACTCTGGCTGTGCCTCTGACTGTGACTCTGACTGTGACTCTGACTGGCCTTCCATACACTCAGCCACTGGTCATTACAGTCAAGTCATTACAGTTTACTCCACTAAAATACTAAAACCAACAGAAACCAAATCCTCTAGAATGGGTGTCCAAATAATATTTTTTTCTTTTTCTTCTTTTTTGTTTTCCTTTTTATCTTTTTAAACTTTGGATTAAGTTACAAAGCAAATAGTAAAACATGCAGAATATATAAAATTGGTTTACTAGTGATGGCTGCCCCAAACTTTCTAAAGGAAAATATGACCTGAAAGCACTTTCCCCCACCTTGAGAATGGGGCTGTGGTTGGTCCCACAGCCCCTCTGGGTTTCTCCTCCTGCCTCTCCCTTCTCCCTGCCCCAGCACAGGCCATTCCCTGGGCTGCAGCCCCTCAGTGGGGAGCTGTGCTCACAGGCAGCTGGCACAGCTCCCTGGGATAAGCAGGAGAGCAACAGATGGCTGAGACAGAAAATTGTGCTGAGACTGGAAAGGAATTCCATCATTTCAAAGCCCTTGGCCTTTACAATGCTGGGAATGGGTTTGGAGGATAGTTGCAATTCTATTTTTGGTTGTCTGGGTTGGGGACTCTTGGTTTTGCCAAACTCACAGAGCACCAGGCACTGTCTGCAGGAGCCAAGGCAGGTCCAGCTGCAGCATCTCTTGGAGCCAATCCACCACTGCAAGTGACAGCTTCCAACTATTTCACTTTGACATTTACTTGGCTCATGCAATCTCACCATTGACACAATTCTGGAGCCTCCTGGATAGATACACAGGACAACAAAATGACCTTTAAAACACCTGTTTCAGCCATAAAATTCCATGAGCTAAGGGTGAGTTCCTGTTACTGAGTAACAATGGTCATTTCTTCATGCCTGCACCGTGCCCTTGGCTCTCCAGCCTTTCAGACTGAGTGGCTCACCCTGGGCTGCCTGGTGGCACTGCTTTTACCCTTGTGAGCACTTGCAGAAGGTGTTGAATTCCTACCTTCCTCTGCACAGCTATTATTTATTAATGTATCTAGACCTTCCCTCACTATATATTGTTGGATTTAGCTTTCAGTGAGATACACAGATATTCAGCCTGTTCAGCTAACCACCAAAAGTCAATAAAATGCTGCAACCTGAGGAGGGAGAGAAGTTGCACATTCAAGGGTCTGAACCAGTCCACCTGAAACCACAGAGTGTATCTTTCCCAGTAGGATTAGAGTGGTGATTATCCCAAGAGAACTGGTAGGTGAGGGCAGATTTCATCATTTTTAGTGTTTAATCTCTCAGAGTCAGAAGACTGTATATGAAAATGAAAAATAAATGGATAAATATTTAAAGAAGACTAGGAAGGATTCATTTAGAATGCTTTGAAAGGGGTAGCAATGTTTTGCTAAGATGAGAAAGGAGTTGCTAGACAGATATCTTGTTTGTTTGATTATTGTTTTTCCCAGAAAAATGTTTTGTTTTGTTTTGTTTTGTTTTTTGTTCCTAGGACAAACTCTGTATCCCTTTGTAGTGTACAGTGTGTCCTCAGGGTGGGATGGAGCAAGCAAGAAATTAAAAAAAAAAAGCAGTGGGCAGTTACAAGATAAATTTCAAGGTCTTTTGGCACTGAAAAGCCTTAGAGGAAAAAAAAATCACATTAAACTGTCTTTTGTGTACATCCCAGGAGAATGTTTTCTCCTTTGGTGTGTTGAATCTGTGTGTTTACTCATGTATTAAAATTGCTGCTTGGTCTGCACTGTAAAGATAACATAAAATGAATCCTAAATGCCAGATATAGGTTTACAGGCTGAGATGCTCTCTAGAGTTGTCATCATTTCTGGGTTGTGGCTGTGATGGGATGTAATGTTTTATGCTCTGCAGCTTCTGGACAAAGCCAAGGCTAAAGGGATTTAGAGAAACCAACCAACAGATTCAGGCTAGGAGACTGCTACAGAAACGCTCAGTAAGTAGTGAGGAATTGCCAAGGAAGAGAAACCTCCAGAGGAACAAGATTTAAAATGTAGGCTATCACCTTGCAGAGTTCATCCTGCCTCACTGTGTTAAAGCTGTGGCTGTGCACTGGAGCTCAGGAGGACTTGGGGACATGAGTGGGTCCCAGACTGTCATGGGGAAGAGGAAGGGCAGCAAGTCACAGCACTCAGAGAGCAGAAACTGATCTCATTCCTTCAGCAAGGTCACAGCAGCCACTGTGATGAAGTTGTTTTGACTCTTATTCATAGAGCCCAGATCACTTCAGTGGGGCTCAGAAAGGTCAATCTCAGAATGCAATGGCACCCAAGGATGGCTGTCTGTGATGTGGTCCTACATAACCAAAAGTAACTCAACTTTTGTTGTGATGAAATTCCCTGTGATATTGTTGCCAGTGTCACCCTTTACATACTCACAGCCTGGGAGTCTGCAGTGCTGGAGAAATGAACTTTGCCCAAGGAGAACCTCATTCTTTGTCTAACATGCCATATCACATGTCCCATAGATGATTTTTACCCCATTTCTTGAGAGGATAAGTGCTCCTAGAAGTGGGACAGGAGCTGTGGTCATCAGAATGGGCTGTGTTGGTGAACACCATTTGGGCCAGGTGACATTTGGGGAGGGAGCAGGGGGGAGAGGGGACGTTTCTCACTGCATACACATCTTCCTTGTGCTGTGAGCCAGTGGCTGCTTTATGGCAGGGTTTCATTTGTGATTAATGAGCTATTATCAGCACCGTTAGAAAATCCACCATGGCTGTCACCAAACAACATTCATCTACTACTCAGTTCCTGCTTTTGGCTGTCAGACTTTGGCTGAAATGAGACACTAAAGTGGAAACATGGGGAAGCAATGGATGGCTTCAGTTTAGGTTGCATAAAGAGACCCGTTGCTCTGTGAAATCCCACCAGTGTGTGTTTGGTATGATAGCATTAGTGCAAGGTAATTAATATTCCAAGATTGTAAACCTGCTCCAGATTCAATAATATGTTCTGCAAAGGAAATCACCAGGACATTGTTTCTAAATAACAGTGAACAGGCATTTATTTTCTTAATGGATTTTTAGTACTAGCCTCACAGTTCAGCACTGCCTCAACAAGCCTCCCTTAATCAAAGTTTCATTAGCACAAGGGGTCCTTGAAATTTCCAGAAAATATTTGACCTGAAACCTTTGTGAATTTGTACTTCCTGAAATTTCCTTCAGCCAAACTCTGGATTTGTGCTGCATGCTGTGGTTACCTGTGTAACTCAGGAGAAAGCAGCTCTAGGTTTGGTCTGCTATCACCCAGGAGAATTGTGAGGATTGCAGAGTTAATATACTGGGTTACTGTTACCACAGCTCCAATATAAACTTTGTAATAGAAATGTTATCTCCCCTGTTATCTCCCCTGTTTTGGATCCTGCCTCTGTGGCGTGTTTCAGAATTATGAAATCTCAAGACCACTGCCAGACTGCACTGAGAGGCTGTGCACAAAGTTACCCCTTTAGAATAAAGAATAAATAGAATAAATTACTGAGGCACAGTGCCTTAAGTATGCTGGCAGTCAGACATCAGACTGATATCAGAAAGCAAAAAAAAAAAAAAAAATCATAATTTTAAGAAATGTGATTAGAGTCAAGCAGCTTCTTTGAATTATTTTATATTCAATTGTGTGGACAGTATCTCATACTCATAAGACAGAAAAGTGTAACTGTAAATCTTCTGGCCTGTATTTATGTGACAATTTCTGTTCCTGATTGAGGTCTCTTCCTTGTCATCAGCAAGCAAATATCAGGCAGGTGAAGTTACCTTCTGTCAGGCTGTGGAAAGCAGCAGGGCATGCAGCACACAGAGTTCAGGTATGTCTTCATCAGCAGTAGGGTTTGGATGTTTGGAACATGGACATGTTGAATTAATGCAGCTGTTTCATTTTGACACCAGGCTCTATAGAAGCCAGGGGCTCACTCTGAATTATCTGCTGGCTGTACCCCACTCTTCTGTCCTGTTCCTCCTTCCTTCCTTCCTTCCTTCCTTCCTTCCTTCCTTCCTTCCTTCCTTCCTTCCTTCCTTCCTTCCTTCCGCCACTTCCTTCCGCCACTTCCTTCCTTCCGCCACTTCCTTCCTTCCGCCACTTCCTTCCTTCCTTCCTTCCTTCCTTCCTTCCTTCCTTCCTTCCTTCCTTCCTTCCTTCCTTCCTTCCTTCCTTCCTTCCTTCCTTCCTTCCTTCCTTCCTTCCTTCCTTCCTTCCTTCCTTCCTTCCTTCCTTCCTTCCTTCCTTCCTTCCTTCCTTCCTTCCTTCCTTCCTTCCTTCCTTCCTTCCTTCCTTCCTTCCTTCCTTCCATCATTACCTGCAAGACAGCAGAGATCTTACTCAGCTTGAAACTCCTCGCCACAAATATTTGCATTAAAGAGGAATGCAGAGACAGCACAACACTGAGCTTGCATAAGGATGCCTGCCACTTTCTGGCTTTAAATAGTTTTCAGGTCCCCTTAGCAACTGGGTTTTGCAACAAAGTGCTTTTCATGAGTGCAAATCATCAGACAGTGCCCGTGCTGGAGAGTTTACACTGATGCCCTCTTCATGCTGCAGCTGATATTCAGAGATTTGCTCACATCACATGACTAGATCAAATGATCCTCTCTTTAACATTTCCTTGAGGGTGAATGGAAGGTTTTACTTAAGAAATAATTTTGTTGTTTGTTTTTCCCTTAGTCTGCTCTAGCTTTGAAAACAGACACGATTTCAAATCAGCACTGATACTGATGGAAAACTTTACTCCATTAATTTGGGGTGGGATGCTGTCCCACAAACCTATGAAATGATCCCCTGTTTATTGAATCACCATATTTTAAATTAATTGTTTATTATATCACCACATTTTAAATTAGCCTAAAGCTTCATCCACTTATAAGTAGCTCTTTTCAGCAGGTAATGCCTCCTTTCTTGTTACTTCATGGTAAAACCTCCACTGTGTTGCCACACAATTTGATCCACAGCTTGATTTTGCAAAAAATAACCTGAAACCTCTTATTTTTCTAACACTGCTCCCTCTCCACTTTAAGGTAAAATATTCTTTCTAGTCTTTAACTGTCAGTTGCCTCCTAGAACAACAAGTGCTGATTTTTTTTAGAGAATTAGTTAATGGAGGCAGAGAGGAGAGCCTACAATGCTATTTCATATTCTCCTGCAAAGGGGCACTGAAGCATCTCAGGCTTTTAACCTTGACTTGGAAATGGTTTTGTAATTATGCCTTCTTAAGACAGTAGGTTTTAAAGTCTGCTCATCACTGGCTGAGTGGGAGAAGGAATCTTGTCATTCATGATGGCTGATAACTCGCTTGCCAGATCAAAATTAAGAATAACCTTTCACCAGCAGCTCTAGCACAGACATCATCCTTTCTGACTTCTCAGTGGGTACCAATGAGATTACAGCCAGATTGCACATGACAAACCAAAAATATCCCCAACAGTCTGTTAAAATTTAACTCCCCCAAAAGATTTACATCCTCACAAGCTCTGCAGCTTGGTGTAGTTCAGCTGATCAATGGGAGCTGAATCATATGCTTCATTATTTCAAAGTTTTCAGAAATCTCAATCAGAAAAGAATTTGTGCTGCAAACAGGGAATGATATATCATGGTGCAACATCCAGCACAGATTGCACAGGAAAGTCATTGTAGGATTAAAGCTTCAGGCCTTCAGAACTCACACTGTAAAATTCAGAACTAATTCTTCTAATAAAACCTTAGCTAAATCCTGCCTGCTCCTTTCCCTGAGCCTTTAATTGCTCTAGTAGGCTTCTCCTGTTCTGTTGGAAAACACATAAAACTACAGCATTAGCTAAAGGCACCTCAATTTATTGGCTATTACAATGAAAAGAGATTTTTTACAGCTGTAAGATTCCTCTTTAAGACTTCCCCCAGTCACCAGAGACATAGGTACTCAGAAGTGGTGGGGTAAAAATCCCCGAGCTGACAGCTAATGAGCTGAAAAAATAAAAAGAGAAAACAACAAAGAAGAATAAACAGCAACTTTGAACGTCTTGAGCTCAGTGCACAGTGACAGTAGGTTTGGGGTCACCTTCCCCAAAGAGGGAAATTACCAGACATCAGAAGTGCTTAGGTCATCGAAGTGGGGAGATTTTCACATGAAAGGGTTTGGCTTTGGGCTTTGCTCTCTGACTGTCACTATTTCTTTGTGCCTACTGTCTTTCATCACTGCCCTGTCCTTTTCTTCCCTTCTTGGGCTCATGCCTTGAGCTCTGTTTTTTTCACTATTAAAGTCACCAAGAGTTTTGCCAGTAATTTCTAAAAGCATAAGATCAAGCTCTTAATTTTCTTTCATACTCTTGATTCTTTCTAGACTTCATTCCCCAAAGCACAGGTGTTCATTCTGCCTCTCTTTTTGCCTTTTTTTTTTTTTTCTGGTGAAAGACTAAAAACATTTCAAAAAATCAATTAATAATTTGATTTTTCAGATTTTCCCAAGAATTCTGGGAAATTCTCTTTAGGATAGGGATGAGGATCAAGGTAGTTTAGATTTCATCTCTCCTTGAAATAGCAAACCAATGTCTGTAGGGTGGTTAGTTGCCAGAAAATAAATTCAGAATACACACGCACATGCTGACTCCCACATACAAACTTTGCCGAAAGTGATTTGGTATTCATGTTTTAAAATAATTAAATAATTTATGGTTGCTCTCATCTAGGCCCTGTGAACAATGTATGCAGCCAAAGCTGCTAAATTAAACCCTCCTGACTCCATAATGCTGGTACATCAAGCAGATGTGTTCCGGAGTGCTACCCACTGCCTCCATATCTCCTGAATAGCTGCACATAAAGACAGAACATTCATGTAACGCTGTCTATAAATACAGCAGCCAGAATACACTCCAGAGATGCTGTGAGGGCTCCAAAGTTTGGTTTGAGGTTTTGAGCTCAAATCAGAGCTAAAACTGATGTTATAATGACTGAATACACTTTCCAGATTTAACATCTTCACAACCCTATTTAATTTCCTGTAATATTTTTAGCTCACATGAAAAGATGTTCTCCCTATTCATCAAAAATTATTTTAAACCTGACAGGAGGAAAATGAAGTTACTGATGTCTGCTTCCTTTATTTAGTACTTTTCACTTACATCCTGTGCTCTCACATCAGTTTCTTACATTGGTTCCAGGAACCAGGCAGAAGAGCTGGTCAGTAAAATTGTAGGAAGATAGAATAAGGAGACAGATGTGTATCTTGGACCTGAAAATGTATGAAGTTTGGTAATGATACAAAATTGGAAGGAGGTTTTGACTCCCTTGAGGGCAGAGAGACCTCAACAAATCAGAGACATGGGCAGTCATCAACCAAGTGAAGTTTAGCAAGGGCAGTCTCTGGATTCTGCACCTGGGACAAGGCACCCCTGGCTGTGTGGGGAATGAGAGGCTGGACAGTAGAGCTCTGGGAAGGGACATCGGGGTCCTGGTTGACAGGAAGCTGAACATGAGCCAGCAGTGTCCTGGCAGCCAAGAGGGCCAACCCTGTTCTTGGGGACATCAGGCACAGCATTGTCAGCCAGGCAAGGGAGGGGATTGTCCTGCTCTGCTCTGCACTGGGGCAGCCTCACCCTGAGTCCTGTGTGCTGTTTTGGTCACCACAATAAAAAAAAAAACTACATTAAACTATTAGAGAACATCCAGATGAAACCATGAGGTGGTCTTGAGGTGAAGCCAAAAAAGATGTAGCTGAAGTAATTTGGATTGTTCAGCCTGGAGAAGAGGGAAGACTCCATTGCAGCTACAGCTTCCTCAAGAGAAGAAAAGGAGGGACTGACAGCAACCACTTCTCTCTGGTGACTCAAGGGAATGGCCTCAAGCTGTGTCAGGGGAGGTCTAGGCTGGATAACAGGAAAGGATTCTTCACCCAGAGGGTAGTTGGGCACTGGAACAGGCTCCCCAGGGAAATGATAACAGCACCAAGCCTGAGAGAGTTCAAGAAGCACTTGGAAAATTCTCTGAGGCATAATTCTTGAGCTGCCCTGTGCAAGGCCAGGATCTGGACTTGATTATGTTGATGGATCCCTTCAAACTCATCATATTCTATGATTTCTAATCTTTCTGATTTATTTCAATGGTCTTCTACTGCATGTGCAAGAGTTACAGCCCCTTCTGCACCTCTGACCTTTCATAGTCAGGCTCCAGGATATAAAGATGGGGTCCTCTGATTCATTGCAAAGGCTACAAGGACCAACAGCTTCAGTCATATGCAGTTACATAAAATTAAGTATTTTCTGAAGATGATATCAGAGACAATCTACTTATGCACTGCATTCATCACCACAATGACAGTTACCTCTACAATGAGCCTGAAACATTGAAAAGGCCTGTACTGAAGACCAAGTGTTTCAAGAGTGAGACACTAATTATTTCCTGCTACAATAAATACTCCCAGATTAGCCTAAGAAATAGATTATGCTTTATGTTCTAGGCAAAAGAAAAGAAAATATCCTGGCCTAAGACAATGCTCAATGCCAGAGTGAAATGAAGAGATATCCCTCCCTGATGCCAAATCTGGTGCTTGGCTTAAGTCAAACTGTGGAAGTAAGATGTAAGAAGCGTGTCATCCTGTGCATCAAAGACTTCCTGGATTTTATTGCACTTCTGCTCAAGCTTTCCTTAAATGATGGTCTTTGTATATGTACTGCTTCTAAGAAACAAAAAGCACAAATATGGAACAGATTTCAGTGGGATGTGAGCCTTCTTTACCCAGGCTACAATGATAATGGGAGCAGATTAATTGTGAGAACACAGGATTTTGTGCCCTCACATTCATTAATTGCTTCTTAGTATGAAAAATTAACCCATTCCACTTCAGTTACCTTTGTCTCCATGCCCTTGATAGACTCATTAATTCTGACACTCTCATACTAAAACACTGTATAATTAAGTTAGAGGTACTAACTGTAATAGTATGGCTTGCTGTTTTACCAGTTCTGGTTCTCCAATTTAAGGTGAGGTTTTAAAGGTGTGTGTACACAAACTTCTTCTCAGGGACCACAGTAAATTTATTTTTTACTCACTGGGATTGAAATCCCATTGCAGAGTAACCAGAGGGATGTCAATGTAAATGTGATAGCTTAGTGAAGACTGGGCAATAGATTCACATGGCCTGAGCTGCCCCTAAACCCAGTATTGCCTAGGTGATGAGATCCAGCCCAAAGGCTGAGTGTAGGATGGAGTTATCTGAATCTTTCCAGTTTAATATTTCAAGATTTCTCAGTTCCCATTGGGCACCAAACAGTGACAGAGAAGAACTTATCATCTTGCAGAGGTGGAGTGGATGAAGAGGAGAGGAGAACCTGAGGGCAGGTAGAAGCACACAAACCACACCATTGCATGCTGACTCTAAAACAGAGCAGGTAGCTCCCAAAACATAGTGATATGTTTCATGTACACCTGTGAAATCAAGGTGGATTTTCATGTGTGAATCATAGAAAATAATCTATACTTTATTTGTTCCAAGATGAATGGAGGTAATTATGGAAATTCATGCATGCAGAAAATGTCTGATCTGATGCCCTGCTACCTTATCAATTAGGAGCATTGTGTGACTCCAATCTAGCTAACTTGCTGTACCATAAAAGCAAGTGGAGAGGAGCCAATAACCCCTGAATTCAATCTGGTTTTTGCTGTTATTTCTTGTTTCGCCTTTTATCATCTAACTCATGAAGTTTGAATCTGTGGGCCATCAACTGACTGATTGGGATTGCTGCTCAATTAGCTGATGAAGTCATTGCTGGATCTAATGGTTGCAATTTAAACCCTGCTTTTGAGCAGATAATGGAAAGGTTAATGCTGTAATAATGGATGAAGAGACAGACATGTGCCATTTATTCTCTGCTCTGTAAATTAGGGCACTAATAAAAAACCTGTTCTGGAAATAAATAAACAGATTAAATGAAATGAATAAATAAATAAAGCAGAAAAACCAGAACTACTTCCAGGAGGTGAGAAAACATTTCTATATGACTGCATCCTCCAACATATAGAACTTCCACATGTTAAATAATTACAGAAAGACTAAAACTGATGGGAGTTTAAGCAGTGGAGCAAGGTTGAAAGATGCAACACAATGCACAAAATAACAACTGCAATATTAATTTCTACTGTGCAGGCTCAAGGGAAAAGCTGCTCCTGCGTTTGTGCACAGTGTGACATTTCTTGCATAAAGACAGTGACTCAAAATTCCTGGCAAAACAATATTTGTGTTTGAAATGTTTCCCACACTTTTGTATTCTTCTGTCCTGTGAAGGAAAGAACATAATGATCCTTGCTGGAAGAAGGAGCACAAGTTCCCTCAAGGGTCTGGAGGGTGAAATATTTCTTAGCTTGCCCCATAACTCCAGTAATGGTGTGTGCAGACCTTAATTACATGCTTTCTGTTGTGGGAATGTTGAATCACTTGGGTTAGATGACCAGCATCCACATTATATCTGTCTGGTGTACAGCTAAAGCAGGCACCTTGAGATGTACCTAATAACTTTACAAGCAAGCTGAGTACAACCATGTGCTTTTTTTTTAAATGCCACAGTGACCAAAATAGTGTCAGTAATTTAATGGGAAGCATTCACCATGAAACTCTTTTGAATTTTGTTCTTGTGAGTAATTAGCTTTATCATTAGACTTACCAGAGCATCCCCAGAATTCAAATGACTTGAAAACTCGTAGTTATCAGGTCTTATAATTCTACTGGCATTACAGTACTTGGGTTGGGTTTTTTTTCCTAGCTATAACTCTCCTTCTCAGGAGAAGCTAAGCTTTCTTCCTTTGGAAATTCTTACTTTTATAGTTGTCTTGTCTGTGAAAAAACAATAGAATTCATCTACACTTGAGGGTAAAAATTGTACGGGGATGTATTTCTAAGAACAATTCATTATTAATTCTGGCTCCCCAGAACTGCCTGGGACCGGCTCCTTAATTTCCTGTTAAAAAGAATATGGATTACTTTGACTACAGACCAGAATCCTGAAACTTTTTGGGACTTTTTGAGATTTGGAACGGTTAGACGCATGGGCAGAATCAAACGGGATGAATTTCAATAAGTCCAAGTGCCGAGTATTGCAATAAGTCCAAGTGCCGAGTATCGGCCACAATAACCCCTTGTACCGATATAAGCTGGGGATGGAATGGCTGGATAGTGCTCAGGTGGAAAGGGACCTGGGGGTGCTGGTTGACAGTCGATTGAATATGAGCCAGCAGTGTGCCCAGGTAGCCAAGAGGGCCAATGGCATCCTGGCCAGTATCAGAAATGGAGTGGCCAGCAGGAACAGAGAGGTCATTCTTCCCCTGTACTCGGCACTGGTGAGGCCTCACTTGGAGTATTGTATCCAGTTCTGGGCCCCTCACTTTAGGAGGGATGTTGAGTTACTTGCGTGTGTCCAGAGGAGGGCAACGAGACTAGTAAGGGGCTTGGAGCACAAGCCATATGAAGAGCGACTGAGGGAGCTGGGGTTGTTCAGCCTGGAGAAAAGGAGACTAAGGGGTGACCTCATCACTCTCTACAACTTCCTGAAGGGTGGCTGTGGTGAGCTGGGGGTCGGCCTCTTTCTCCGGGCGACAACAGATAGAACAAGAGGACACAGTCTCAAGCTGCGTCAAGCTAGATGTAAGTTAGAATTAAGAAGGAAATATTTCACAGAAAGAGTGGTCAGATACTGGAATCATTTACCCAGTGAGGTGGTGGAGTCATCATCCCTTGAAGAATTCAAAAAAAGACTGGATGTGGCACTTGCTGCCATGATCTAGTTGAACAGTTAGAACATCGGCTGGACTTGATGATCTTATAGGTCTCTTCCAGCCTTCAACTTCTGTGATTCTGTGATTCTGTGACTACTGCTGCTGATAAGCAAGAGAATCAATGTACAATCAGTCATGAGCATCTTGATCAAGATTACTCAGAAAACACCCCTGAAACAGTTGCAGCCTATGAGATAAATAATTAAACAATGTTGACAACAACTTCAAGCCACTAAATAGAAATGTGTAGCCAGTGCTGTAGATAGCCAAGGCCAAGATCCCTGTTTAATCACAAAATTGAGGTTCTGGAGGGATTGTCTGAGTCAATAGGCTTTTCGTCCAAGAAAGAGTTACAGCCTTGTGCTCACCTGCTAATGTTTTCTGTAGCCTGTGGAGTTCAAAAGGTTGTTCAGCTCACTGAGTGAGCTTTACTGGCTGGCTGGCTGGTCAGATCAGTCATGCTATATCTAAAAATGGATTTAACTCTCCACCCTTATTGATTCATTATTATGCTGAAGTACCAGTCCCCCTCTGCACTGATACCACAGCAGAAGAATGTGCCAAAGCTTGAATTAAGAATAAGAATTTCTGTTCCCATGGATGTCAAGTAAGAATAGGAAAGTTATGTCAAGACTGTGTCTCACTGTGCTCAGTATTCCTCTGTTTCAGACAACTTTCCTTCTGCAAAATCAGCTCTTCCATCTAGGAGATACACAAAGATTCACAGGTTTTGAGGACACAAACATGGTGGTCCTAACAGAGTTTATTAGCACAGACTTAACTGTTTTCTAGATCGTATTCTGTACACAGGACTTCTCGTTACTGCATTTTTTTTCTATTTTTCTAAATGTACTTTGCATATGCTGAAATCTCTGCCATTTTCAACTTATTCAACTCATTAGATTTCTTTCTTCAAATAAAAACAAAAATCTCTCATTCCATATTGCCATTTTTCCCTGAGGGTTTGATAGAATTGTCATTGTTTGAATTTGTCAGGTTAAACAGGGACAATGAAATCTGAGACATTAACAAGTCAGTTGAGCAAAAGGGCCATCGTACATTGTGTTGAGAAGCATTGTTGCAGATGCTGGTGAAACATTTCAGTAATAAAAATCGGACAGGTCTGGAAAAGACTGATAACCTCCTCCAAAGACTTCAACTTCAGGCATCAACTGAAGTGCTACATGCTTACAGATGATCCTTCTGAATTTTGAATGCTGATTAATTGTTTATGGTAATGCAAACTAGCAGAAATACTCTAAAACATCATCAGATTTACATAGGTACAAGTCCTGTGTGCTAATGACACCGTTCCATTGTGTCACTCAGAGTCCTGATGGTACAATGACCTCCAAAGAGCTTATCCAAAATTCACCTCCAGTGAGGCTGTGATTCATTTGACATGCTAACACAACTCATCATTTGCTAATGAATGTGAGCTGGAGATGGGAAAGGAGCACAAATAACTCATCTGCTCCTCACACTTCAGCTGTTGCTGTGTTGGCCTCCACGCTTCATCAGCACCATGGGTCTGCAGCTGCAGACCCTTCAATGCTCTTTCCTAAGGAGATGCAGATCCTACAGAAATTCCACATAACACAGCCTCTGTAAGCACCTTCGCTGAAACACTTAAAGTTATTGACATAGTCTCATCAGTTTAAAGGCAAGATGTTGAGAAAACCACTATTATAAATTTAAAGAACTGATCATCCCCCTCACATTTCTATCCAGACCACATATCTTGTCATGTGCTAAACCATCAAGGCAGCAGCTGACATTTTAGGGTCAAAAGTCACTTTTTGTCCCTCTTTTATTTTCCCAACAAATAGATATTAAAAAAATTTCCCGGTGTTCTTATAGAAGTATCAGAGAAGAGAAGCCCTCAAATATATTTTGAAAGGCAGGTATTAACAGACAGAAGACCTGTGGCAGTGGTTTGATTGGTGTGAGGCTGAGTTACAGGGAGTGGTTTGATTTCTGCACTGAGAGAAAGGGCCTGACATCAAACATCTTGCCATCTGAGGAAGGTGTGACTGGGAGACCATGCTCAGGTTCCCATCTCAAAGGGATTTTCATCCCTGTGACGCTGTGCTCAGGGCCAGGACTCTGACACTACTCTTGGTTGATATAATGGAGCCATCTCCTTCAAAACCACAAAAATTCTGGGGCTTGGGTCATGTGTGCCAAGTGCACTGTGAGACTCCATACAGGGCTGGAAATATCCAGCAGCACCTAGAGGAGGAGCATCTGTTTCCCCATGGAGAAGCAGCATGGGAGTGGAGTTGCATCGTGGTGTCCATCATTACTGGAGAGAAGCCCATTCCTTGGGATCAGACTGAGATAAGGCTCCTACACTTGCTTAAAAATGCTAATTTGCTTTAAAAAGGCCATTTTATCTGAGATAATCTAGAGCTTCTGAGACATTCCCTGTTCTGTTATAGGGAGAGACTAGAACATTAAGAATATTCTGCATTCAGTTGCCTTCCCCTGGCTTCCAGATAATGCTGTTTTTCTGCAATATTGTTCTGGAAATGAGCTAGAGCTGTGAATCCTTGTCAACTGACTGATCAAGAATGCCAAACTATAACCTACTATGGAAGACAAAGCAAAGGTGAAGAGTCTAGTGCAAGAGAAGGTTTATAGAAAAAGCATAAAATCAAACTGGATTAAAAATCTGGTTTAATTTACAGTGAAATTTGGTCTGTTAACACGGTATTTTGCCTATGTCAATTTGTGTATTCCAAGAAAAAGTATTCCTCTACACCACCACTGCTGTTTTTATCCACAGCTCCTGTGACATAAAGTTTAGCCTTTGCATCTTTCAGCACAGATCCTTTCTTCTCTTCTTCTCTCCCTGTGGATAAACTGAGGGCAGCTCATCTCTTTGCATTCTGAACAGTAAGAAATCCTTCCCTGACTGATGGATATGAGTTTGTTTTGCAGCCCCACTGGATCTGTGAATGGGTCATAGACTGCAGACAGATTGTTAAGAAAAGCTGATGTGCAGTGTTGTCAAATAACCTAAGTTGCAGTAATGACTCTGAGCTCTTCACTTATAGAAAAAATTCAGAAAATCTTCCTGGATTTAAAAATCTAACAACTGGATGGTTCAAAGTAAAGATCTGAGACCTTTGTCTGATTTTGTCCAGGTCAGGCAGTGATTAAACACTATGTAGAAAAGATCTATCATCCATTCTAGCTACAATACTTCATGATTTTAGCTGGAAAAGCCCTGAGTCAAGTGCCCTGTGTCACAAGCACAACTGTGAACACCTCAGGTGCAAAATGATAGAGCTCACTGTGGAGTAAATGTCTGAAAATTCAGAGATCCTACCTAATCTGAGAGAACTAAACCATATGTCTGGCTCCACAGGAGCTGCATTATCAGGACACTTCATTGCCCATAATGGAAAACCCACTGAGCTGTACCTGGACCTGGAGTGCACTGGCAGAGTTGTGGGGTGCAGATCATGTGCAGCCATGCACCTCTTCCTCACACAGCTGCAAATCCTTGTCCAGGCTAAAAAGTCTACTGGGATTGGCACCATGCAGCTTTTCCTCTGAATGTTCCACTCCAAGTGAGAGCTGAGATCCTTGCAGAAAGTGCTCATGTTCTCACATAAGGATGACTGTGTCATGAGTTTGAGAAGGCACAGGCAAAGATACAGTCCCAGCTGAAATATATATATTTTTTTTTCAATTGGCAGTCCTATGTGGCTGAAGTGCTACATTGGGTTAGAATCATTGGCATTTTTGAAAGTATGGGGTTTGCAATGTATGGTCAAAAGTAGAAAAAACCCAACTATCAGTACTCCCAAATGGGTTGAAGTCTTGCATGAAGAGCAAAGATTCTCTTTTCAGTTAATTGTAAGAATTTGTCTGACCACCAAATTATTATTATCAGTTTCCTACATAGTAACTCTGTATTGGAGACTACAGAGGCTTTTTCTGGACACTGCTGCTTCCATATTAGAAATTCACTTTCAGCTGTTCCAGCTTTGGATGACCTAATATATTTGATGCGTGTACCTGCAAGAAAAGGTAGTTTGGTCAGGTGGAAGAAAGGGTGGATGGGCTCTTTGGGTTTTTCTGTTTGTTTTCTCTGTCTGTCACAGTCCTCTGATCTTTATTGAATTCAAATGAGACAGTAGAAAATACCACAGTACTGTGTTCAATCAAGGCAGACGTCACAACTGTGTGTTCAGAACTTACTCTCATTTGCATTTTTTTGAGATTTCTAAAACTTTATTCAGAGGGTATAATCCATTTTTCTCCTTTCTAAAGAAACAATGAAGGGTTTGTAGGGGAGATCAGTGAGACATCCTAAATCTTGTGTACCCCTGAGATTTTGTCATGTTTGGAAGTAAACTAGATCTTTAGTCCCTCTGGACACAGCAGTCTTGGGGGACATTTGAAAAGTTACCTTCCTAGAAATTTTTCTCCAGATGTTTAAGCATTGATATAGATGATTGCTAGTCTAACCTTAGGCTCTTTCTATCATCTAAATTCACTTCTTTACACAGTTTGCAGTAGTCTATGCACTTAACTACTCAATTACAGGTTGGCCTTCAAAGGTCCAGCACTTTTATTTTGCAAAATTTAGCAGAAACTAATGTTGGAATCTTAAGGTTTACCTTCAAATGGCTCCAAACCAATTTTTTAATATCTTTTGGAGAATGCCCTGTCAGAGCTCATTTGATTTGTGGTTTTGCAGCTGGGGCTGCTGGGTGATGTGGTTTGGCTCTGTGCTGTCCCTGCTCTGCTGCACTGATGGATCACCTTGTTCCTAGTCTGTGTGTCTCAACTCAATTAGCAGCTTGCTGCCAGCCAGAGATAAGCCCATGGATAGGCATTCTGGGCATGGCAGATAAAAGCCCCCAACAATAGTTCAGTCTGATATCCTTCACTTGATATAAAAATAGAAATTAAACCCACTAATGAAGCAATTCAGGGTATTTAGTTGCAAGTCAGAAGCTTTTGCATCCTTATTCTAGCTGCAGGGGATAGGACACATGCAACCCCTTGGTAGCTAATGCTGTCATTGCCTCTCCTTTGCTTCTGCCATCTGTCCCCCACTCATGTGAGAAGATGCCTTGGTCTCTCATGTGCCAGGAATTTTGGAGCACTTTTGACACTTTTTCCATAGGGAAATAGAATCTTGGTATATAACTCTTGTCTTCTAAGCTGAGGAAAAACAGGCAGGGAAATGTAGTGCTCTGGGCTGTTTTGGAGGCTCATACCAGCAAACCTGGGAAATGTGTCAGGCCATTCTTCTGACAGAAAATGCAGATTGATGGTATCTGTGCTATCTGACACTGCTGACACAAAATGTCATGCCGGACCCTGGGAAAGATGGCAATGGTGGTCAACAGGGCTCAGAAAAAAAGTTTTAGGACTGGGCCTGAAAAAAAGCAAGACAAGGGAGCTTTAGCCTGGTTTGGGTAGTACATGGAGGAGAGGAAAGAGGAACCATCTGATATAAAAGCTGTTCTTTTGTACCCTAAATGCCCTGCTGTGAAGCACAGCTTTCCCCTCCCAGGTCTTGATTTTAAAAGCTTTCCAGACTCATGGACACAGCAGTGGAGCCCATTCAGAGGCATTCCTGCCAAAGAGAGTTCAAGTCATCAAAAACCTGGCATGAATAAGGGTTTGGGCTTTTCTGCCTCAGCTTCCTGCTGTGCCAGGGACAATGTCTGTCACTTTGTCACCAATGGACAAGTGTCCTTCTGGGCTACCACCTCAGCACCTGCCAGGTCAGCTTGTATGCCAGTTAGACCAGGGCTCTTTTGGGGATCTTTCCTTACTTCCTAGAGTTTCCCTCAGCAACATGTGAAGGGCTTTTTTCTGCCTCTGCTATCACAGCAGAGCAAGAGTGCAATCCAGCTTACTGAGCAAGGCATTTCTGCCCTGTCCTTGCTCTGCAATGGCACTGGGACAGGGATTTCTTCATGGAGCTGTGGGTGTGCACTCAGGGAAATCTGTGGATGCAAGGAAAGAGGAGCCTCAGAACCTCCCTTCTGCAGGACTTACTGCTTTTTCTCTTCACTTCCAGGACTTCCACTAAGTTTCTCAGTGCTTTTTCAGGCATCCCCAGCCCTTTTGTAGCCTCACAAAATGTTTGGATTTTTCCTGTCGCCCTTATCTCAGTACTGATCTCTGGCCTATTGCTTGGAAGTGCAGAGATTCAAGAATTTAAATATTAAACGGTGAGTATTCCAGAGTCTGTGGAAATCAGGCATGCATTCCCTTCTCTCTGAAGAGCTGTTCTCAAATATTTGGTAATGTCATTTTTTTTAGTGTTAAAAACCCTGACTCAAGTTTCTCATTAGCAACCATAAGGCGATCAGTGCAAGATACTGCAGATGTTCTGTGAAAAATGAAGTTCTGAAGAAGAGAAAAAGATGGTGGGTAGGAATATAGAGCAACTGAGAGAAATGTGAGAAAAGATGCATTTTTAATCCTTATGGGTAAAAGCCAATAGCTGAAGAAAATAAGGTTTTTCCAATATGAAATTTGGGAAACTGTGTGGGAATCATGGTTTAGAACCATATTGCTTTGGATACCCTAAACCAAAAATTTAGCAGAACACTGTCAGATTTTCCTTACATATCACAGTCTTAGAGAATTCCATTAGCATTTACCAGGTGGCAGAGCATAATGAAACCAGTGCACAAGCTTTAAGGGAAGAAAATAAAATACCAAATGAAGTAAAGCCGAAAAATCTAAGATTCATAAGAATATTTGGAGACAGAAGAGTCCCAATATCTTGCAAGAAGCGGTATTGAAGATAAGAGAGCAAAAAGAAATCTGTGCACTGTTGGACTGGGGTGATTTCTTACTAGTAACTGTTCAGTTAGAGGCTGGAGGCTTTCTTACCCAAAGCCTGAATTATAACCAGGATCCCTGACCACATGTGGATGTGATACCTAAATTTGCAGCAAGGGATTTCAGACAAACCAGAAATGCTGTGGCTGGCTGGCTAATTTCTGTAGCAAAAATACATAAACATTATGAAGAGGTGGTGTTTATAATTATATCCAAACCAAGGGTAAACATAAGGGGTGGCATTCAGCTGGTTTGCACAGTAAACCTCTCCACAGGAGCTCATCACCAGTCTGTCCTTACAGTTAAAGGGAAGAAATATCTTCTCCAAGTGCTCCTGACCAGCTTGAGCTATTTGGTTTAAATCAACCTGAGCTGTACACTAGAAGCACACATTCCTCTCTCTTAACTAAACCTCACTGAGGCTTAGCATTTTGTCCCACAGAACAAAAATTTTTCAAAATTATACCAAATACAAATGTAGTTTGGCCTGCCTATGGCAGATCCATTGCTAAAAACAATTTCATAGGGAAGCTGTTTTGGAATAGATCACAGACAAATTACTACAGGATCTGCTTCTACCATTTTGAAGGAAGGGATGGTGAACAGAAATGTAATGAGCAGATGTAGATATAAAACACATAAAGGTTCTCAGCTAGATCTGTGTTCTATTGCTTTCAAATGAAAATAGATATAGATGAAAAACTGAAAGAATGGGGAATAGCAAAATAAGTAAAAATTTACCAAACAAAACAAAAGTTCTGTGATGTTCATGCAAGAAACATTAGATTCATGATCATGTATAGTTGTAAATTATTTCTTTTCTGGGAAAGAATTTTTTTTAATACTCTTTTTAACACAACAAAATAGTGCAGATCAGTAAGAAAATAGGACTATTAAATATGTAATTTCTAAAACTAAGAAAATATATTGACCTGAATAATATGTTATTTGTGACAGTAACAAAAAAGCACTGCCATTTGATGGTCTGGAAATTATGCATACAGCAAATTAAAGAAATTTTTAAGGCATAATGCTGCAAATAGGACCCATATAATATGCTGTGAAAAATTATGTAAAATAAGGCAAGGATGATTCTAAAAAAGCTGAAGAGCACAGTCAGATCCTCATTTGGCATAGGTGATATACATTCTTGAAGTCTGGACTGCCACCTGCTGAAACACAGTTTAATAGGAAGTTTTGACTTTATAGGATTGAGTTTTCATTTTAAAACTTGATTTTTCACCCTATTTCTTTCTTCCAACCCTTAGTGCTCTATATTCCACGGATCATTATAACTGTGATTAAATCTCACATTTTCTCCCCTTCTGTCCCTTGATTCCCCAGGTCAGTGGCAGTCTTCCTCCTGCTCATCCTCTGTGATTTCAGCAGTTTCTTACCCTGTGATTGTCCTTTTACAACTTTAGAGCCAGACTCAACCGCTCAGCCCACACTGCTTCCTCTACAAAATGAAATTAGGCAGTGCAGACTCAGGCATTGTCCTGTTGCCAATTCTCTTTATGTTTGCATGGCCACCACATGGGCATAGGTGTGCCCAAAATAGGGGCAGTAGCAGCAAGAGGAAGATGAACCTTTTTATCATTGCTGAGCAAGGGGGACTGATGAAAGAAGGGTGGAATCTGAGTGACATCTTCCATAGAAAGAGGACACAGGAAGACTTGCAGGCTTCAAAACCATCAAGATCCAGACCAGAAGAGGCTGAACTGCACAGCATCAGTGCAGATTAAAGTTGATGGCATGCTCTGAGTTGCAGTGATAATTATTGCAGAGGCTGAGGAGGACTGCTGAGATGTGAGCTGATTAACTTGTGGGTGTTTGCAGTTGGTGTTTACCCTTCAGCTGTGGTGCAGCAGGAGGAAAGCAGGCCCTTCCAAGATGTGTTATGGGCACTACCATGGGCTTTTCATCCCTTCTTACCCCAAGTCCTGCAGGAAGGAGCCCGGGGTGAGGCTCTGAGGGCTCCGTGGGTTTGGGGCCTGCAGCTCCCCCTCAGCAACGGCACCTCTGAGGGGCTTCATGCCCTTCTTGAAATGGGGGGTTCAGGCCACAATCTCTTCTCAGATTTGCCCTCAAGATTACTCACAACGACTTGTGGTCTTCTTGTGATCCTCTCACCCTACTTTTCGAGGGTATTTTGTCCTGCATGGCCTCTTGTCCTCACGGGTGGGCTCTCACTGGAGCTGGGACTTGCCGCGTGCTTGGTGCCACACAGAGGAACTGAACAGGCAGCACCCCCAACAGCACTGAGCAGATGTTCCTTGGTGTCAACCTCAGGGATTTTTATTGACCAAACTCTTTTACCACTGTAAGACCCCTTTCCTTGTGTCAAATACATGGCTGCGACCACCTGAGCATCTTCGAACTGCTTTGAGCCTGTTCCAAAACGAGGGAGCTGCAGCCCCTCGCTCTGTGGAGCACCGGTACCCTCTAGTGGTAAAATCGCAGGCATTTTTATGCAAAAAAGATGATTTCACTACTAAGTTATCTTCTGTCTTCCTTTTAGACAAAACTCTGTACATCATCTTTAATTGACAGCGGTGTTTTTTTTAAATGACATTGTAATTTCATGCCTTTAGTTTAAGTACCTATGATGTAATGCGATGATGTAATTTCCTTGGACTGCTCTCAGTGTGTTTCACCTTTTATTAAATCACTAAAATTATACTTGTGAGCTGATGGGTGACCGAATTTTCACATGGTATAAAGAAGTGGCTGTAGTGGAAAGTACCAAGGAGCAGCTGCTGAAGGCTTTAAATGGGGTGTTGGTGATGCTACCACTCTAAAGGCTGTAGTGTGGCAGAGTACAGGTGGCTTATAGTTAATCAAAGAGATCATGTTGCCTTTGTTTAGTTTTCACTTGTTTGCTCTTGGAGGTTCTGGGCAGCTGGATCATGGGTCTTGGGAAGCCAAGGAGCCACTGGTTTTATAACTGCATGGAGGGGACAACAAGATATTGTGTGACAAAACTCAAGGGCATGGAAGGAGCACTACAAAATTGCTACATGAACTGCCAAATGTCTTGAGAAGCAGTAGTGTGGTTATAGGTAGATGCAAAAGACATATTTTGGTTTGTTTCCTACCAACTACATAACCCATGCTCTAGAGCAGGGCTGAGGAGTGGGAAAAGGGGAAACTCGCCAAAGAAATCCAAAATTATTTAGCATGAGCAAACACATTTACCTCTGTTATAACCTTGCTCAAAATGGCTGATCTGAAATTTTCCTGGCATAAGAACAGTGAATTTCAGAGAAGCCACTGCAAAGTAATCCTTCAGGGTTTGCTATGAAGTGTTTCACTGTTGTCTTTTCCTTGCATGTAGGGTGCTAGTGGACTCTGCTTGGAGGAAATTCCCCCAAAAACCATCAGGAGCTATCTGGAGCTCACCTCTGTCCTTTCACTCCAGCTGCAAATAATTTACACATTCTCAGAATACCCCTCTTTAGCCCTAGGTTTTCTCAGGCATGAAGGAAATGAAAACCCAAGGTTTTCATGTTGCTGAGCTGAGTCCCTTGTCACTGCCTCCTCTGCAGGCTCTGTCTCTGCTCATTTCACCCAGTGAAACAAAGTGGAGTTTTTCTCAGCAAGAGATGAAATCACACTACAGGAACCAGATTGAAATTCAAAGCAGGTAGTACACATAAACACAGCTTGATTTTTCACAAGCTTTTTTCCCTGGGTGATTTCAGTACCTAATGCCTATCATTTCTTTGATGTACCCTAGTTATGAAAGCAGAGCATCCAGAGCTTTTACAAAGACATCTTTCTAATTTATTCATTAAACTCAAAATATTTCTATGGCCACCTGCCCCTCTGTTCCTGTGGATCAAGTTTTGGAAACACATTAAAATGCCCATGATTTGGGTACATGAAGTACCAGAATATGAGTTTGCCCCTTTGCTTCACTTCTATAAAAGATTTTGAATAGCTTGAACCTGGGAATAATTTTCCAAAGCAGATCAATTAGACTGAATTGGATTTGCCAGCAGTGGGAGTTAAATTTTTAGTCAAATCTCTGTGTTCTGGAGCCTCACAGGCAGAAAATAACACAGGGGCAATGATTTATCATATACTTTGTTTACTGGAGAGCAGAAATTTATCCTCTCTTGTTACTCTTTCAAACCTTTTTGTCTTTTCATCTGCATAGAAATGAGTGCAAAAAAGAGAAGAAAAAAGAAAAAGAAATGAAATGCAGTTTTCAAGGGAGGATTTGTTCCAGTGCTGCCTTGTAGTGAAGCATTTACTCTTTCCCAGGCCTCAGGGTGTGCCAGGGAGATCCATTGGCAGTAACTGCAGTGCCATTCCGGGCAGCACACAGCTTGGAATGGACCTCCTGAGCAACACAATCCTCTGCATATCATGCAAGCCCTTCCCAAAATGCACTATCACCCATCTCATTCCTGAAGAATGTGGGTTGATTAAAGCATGTCTGTCCCAGCAACATTCTGACTCTGGATTTTGCTATGACTGCCAATTGCCCCTGCTCCAACCTGGTTGAAAACTTCTGATCTTCATCAGAACCCACTTCATTCTCACCAACAGGGAGCAGCCATCCCGTGGAGATCTCTGCTCATGATTTTATAGGCAATATCTCCAGTGCAAATAGAGAAGAGATTAAAAATGCTGTGCTTTTGATTTCATTTCAGGTTTCTGATTGTCTTGGGGTGTTTGATCTTAGCAGTCCTGACAACTTTCAAGGAGTATGAAACAGTTTCTGGAGACTGGCTCCTCTTGCTGGTAAGTGAACTGTGGCTGCTGCATCACCCTGGTAATGTCCTGGATGAAATCAGCCCCATCAGCAGGGATGGAAACTTGCTCCCAGCTGTGCATGCAGTGAGGCTTCTGCTCCTGCTCCTGGAGCAGTGACTGTGCACTTACATATTGGAGAGTTCCCAGTCCATTGTCAACACCAACTGAGTAAAAAGTAAGTGAGGTTCCTGAACAAAAAGAAAATGAGAGCAAAGACCCTATCCTGAGGCTTTTAAACAATGGCTTTTCAGCATTTGTCTGACAGTCCTTCCATCAGATTATCAGGAAATTTCCTATTGACCGTGCCAGACCTAAGCACACTTGAAAAATATTTTTTGGAGGAATCTTTCAACACTTTTGATTCATTCTATAGTATTCTATTAATCCTAGTATTTCTTTCAAGGGAGGTCATCAGAGCTGGATTCATGTTTTTGTCCAATAGCAGCATAGCTGAAATTGCTGCAGGCAGTGCCTTTGAGAGAAAATATATTCCCAGCAAACACATTCCAGATTGCTTGTTCTATAAATGCTGAAGTTCATGCTCAAGACTATTTCAGCAAGGCTTCCCATTTAGCAGAAGAATTGAAAAATAGAAAAAAAAGGTCCCTAAATATAAAATTGCAAATTCAACATTTTATGAAAATGACCCTAAAAATGAACCTTCTTTGCTCCCATAGCTATCATAAAATACAGGGCACAATGTCTCACTTAACTTGGCCTTGTTTAAAGTATCCCTAGGGAAACTGCACACTAAAATTAGTTCTAGGATCTCAATTTCCATTTCCCCTTGTACCTCCAGAGACATATAGATGCAAGCAAGAGCTAAATGCCAAAAGGAATGAAAGGTGAATTCCTCTTGCATGTTCTTTCTCAAAAAGTGCCTGTATGAAAACACCTTCATCCCTCAGGGAATGGGAAACTTGCTTTTGGTCTCTGTTACCCTGCTTAGGCCCATCTTTCACATTTGAAAAAGCCTGAGGTTACCTATCTTTCTTTCTCCTGTGCTTGTTTTTACATGGCTCTCAGCGGCTTTTAGAAGCTGTGGGCAATGAGCATGAGGAAAAGTCTCCTTTTCCTTCTTGCCAGCAATTCACAGAGAGGAAAAGTAACCATGTGCCCCAGGCTGCCCTTGGCACCCCACCCTGCTGAGCACCTCAGAGAAGCTCTTTACTCCCCATTCCCTTCCCATGCTTAGAAAGGGTCTGGAGCAAGGTGGAAAATCCCATTCTTTCATCCACCAGGAATTTGAGGGAACAACATATGCCTTAAATGTGTCTTACATATGTCTTTATCACTGCTTTAAAGTTATGACCATGTGAGTATCCTGTGTCCTGCCCTGTCTGGACAGATGTGGCTGCATGAGCTGGGGATGGGCACAGAGTGCCCTGGAGACTCTGCAGTCACCCCTCACATACATCTCCTCATTTTGTGTGGAGCAGGAAGTCTTTCTGTGAAGTGATTCTCCTTCCAGGGTGAGCACTTCACTTTTACCCAACAGCAGGGGCAAATCCTTCCTGTATGGTACTTAGCAGGCTGGAAAACTGTGTCCCCTCTTTGCCTTGCCTCTGCCACCAATCTCGATTCTCCTCCACTTTTTTCCTCTCTCTTACTCATATCCTAACACTTGCACCTCATCTGTTTCCTTCAACTGTATCCTTGTGTTCAAAATTACTGCAAAACTTGTGAGACTAACAATGTTGTTTGTGTCTCGATACAGGAAACTTTTGCCATTTTCATCTTTGGAGCAGAGTTTGCCTTAAGAATCTGGGCTGCTGGCTGTTGCTGTCGCTACAAAGGATGGAGGGGGAGACTCAAATTTGCCAGGAAGCCTTTGTGCATGCTGGGTAGGCACCTACTCTCTACTACTCTCTACATTAAGGTCCCTTTTCCTTTTAAGCCAGTTTGGGGGATATCAAAAAAATGGTGATTGGCAGTGCAAAGAGCACCAAAATCATATCTGCCCTTTATGCCAGGACTTCTGTCCTGCTTGGAGCAATTATTTCAAGTACCCAGAAATAACTTGTAGTTAAGAGACACTTGGCTACCTAGTAAATGAGAAAAACAAAATGAATCCTTCTACTCTTCAAATACGTTTTTCTTGTCCTGAGCCCCATTTCACTTTTCTTAAGCTCATCCTCAGGAAGACTCTCTCTGCCTTCAGTTTCAAACCTGACTCTATACCATCTTCCCCAGCTCCCTTTCATATTTGTGTTTTGTTTTACAATTGTATTGTTGTCTGTATCTACAAATAAGTATCTTTGTGATTTCACCCATGTTGTCTTTCAAGCTTGGAAGGCACTGCCTATAATTATCCACACAATTACTCATTATTCATGTTTGAATACCCTCCTGCAACTACTCATTATATCCACAAACCAACCAGCCAACATTCAGGAGCTCAGTCTGCCCTGAACACTGGTCATCCCCATTCATTCACTGATTTTAGGATACCCTCACTTGTTTCAACTCTCTTCAGGCCAAGCACTGGGTTTTTTTCTCTATTTGTACGGCACATAACATTCTGAGCCATGGTGCTGAATGAATACAAGCCTCTCCTTTTGTTCATCTCATGGATCTAAATGGTAGACAAAATTGTGACAAATTTTCTTTGTGCATCTGTGCTATCCTCAATTTAGTGATGCTCCTTTGGGTGCTACTGTTGTACAAATACTTATATTTTAGTAGGCTTGGGAAGGCAGCAGATGTGAACAAGTGGGATTGATTCTGTCTCATTCCTTCTCAGTAACAGTGTCATCTCACTCCTGAGTATGAATCTTCATTTATATCTGGGTAAAAACCAGAAGATATCCTGGATTTATTAAAATCATCTCTCATTTGCCACTAGTACAAGTTTGTTTTGAGAATGATTGGAAGTGAATAAATCTGAAATCCACTTTTTTGGCTGGAAATAGAATATAAAGACAATAATCAAAGACTGAGTGCCCAGAGCATGTTTGAAGCTGTTTGGCGCCACTTCCTTCTTGTATGTGTATATAGGATCAAAAAGCAGGGGGAAACAAAAAAAAAGAAAGAAAACAAAAATAATTTATTCACATTTCAAACCTCTTTAGTCATCAGCAAATTGCTCCTGTGGGCATTTTCAAAAAAATAGTAGTACTGATTACAAGATTTTAGTGGGAAAACTAAAAGAAGAAGAATAAAATAGTAATGGTACCATCAAACCTGAATTTCTCATCTGCTGACCTGTTCACTGTGGTGTTCCAGTGGCACAGATGAAGCTAAAGCTGATTTTCTGTCAGGATTAGGACACTGTTCCGTGCATCCCTAAGTGAGCTCAGTGTCTCTGGTCCAGTGCATTGATCTGTAAATAGATCCCAAGGCTTTCCAGGGGGTTCTGTGCCTGATACTGATGTGTGGCAGCTGCAGATATCTGATTAATTGGCAGGAGAAGGCATTTGCAGGCAGCTCTGAAACTCGCCTAGGGAAATTTGCAGCACAGCCAGATGGGATTAAGAAGCAGGTGATGGGGCCACTTTTGTTGGCAGGCTTTGTCCTTTTTGCCTTGCAGATATCTTTGTGCTGATTGCTTCAGTGCCAGTGGTTGCTGTTGGGAACCAGGGCAATGTTCTGGCAACATCTCTCAGAAGCCTCCGCTTCCTTCAGATCCTCCGGATGCTGCGCATGGACCGGCGCGGCGGCACCTGGAAACTTTTGGGATCAGCCATTTGTGCACACAGCAAAGTGAGTGAGCAGCTTGCACGGCTCAGATGGGGGCTGAGGGGGAAGATTAAAAGGGTAGAGAGGGGATCTACAGGTACAGTAGTGCCTTGGGGTTATGTTTAGCAGTTCAAAATACAGTTTTGTTCTTTCAGGTTTATTCCCTTTTCCATTCTCTGAACCATTTTGCCCTTTGTTTTACCTGTCTGTGCTCAATAGTGATGCTGGGAAATGAGACCATGTTCATTCCTACATGTTACAACAAGAACTTTGCCTTTACTGTGAATGGAAAGCAGGGACATCCCTTTTGTAGTGAAGGATGCTGAAATCCTTGACAAAAAAAAAGCCTGGGAAGTTGCAACATGTTTGTAGTGGCGTCTCAGACTTGTCTGATCAACAGATGGAGTAGGTCTCTGAAGGGATGAAAGAGGCTGAGTAGCCTGAGAAATATGCACAGAAATGTGGTTTCCAAGGGAGCTACAGGCAAAATTTTTCTTTGGAAGATTAGGTCAGACAATACAGAGATGGACACAGTGGGAATCCTGAAAGGCAAAAATTTCTGAAGTCATCTTTGGTTGGCCCAACTTGGTGCTGTAGTCAGACACACCCTGTCTTGCACCAGACAGGTATTTGTGTTCTTGCATTTTCACAAAACACTATTACAAGTCAAAAACTATCTGCTTAAAATCTCTGTTTAAAATATCTGCTATCTCATCCTCTAGATGAGATTTCTCATCTGCACAGGATATAGAAAAATGACATATACTCCACTACATACTGCTTTTTCTTACCCATGAATGACATTCCTGATATCTTAGGGGGTTTTGAAGGTTAAAATGCCAGCTGGCATAGCATATTTAGACGTTGCTTCTGTGCACAGACTAATGGGGATGCCCACCATGCTTCATTTCTTATGAACTTCTGCCTCTTCCTTATATAAACTTGCTACAAGACAGGTGGCAGATAAACATTTATGTCAAAAATGTTTCTCAGGAAACAGATCGTGGAAGAAGTCTGTGTAACAAAAACATTGTTTGGAATTGCTAAAGGCTTCATTGTGTGGGATTTCGTTCAAGTATTACTTGTTTGGTTCCTCACCATGCACTTTTAGACCTCAGCTGGCTGGGGGAGATTAGAGGGGGTTGTGAGAACTTTGCTTTACTGGAGACAATGACAAAATAATTTTGCTAATTTCCTTCTGTGATTGCACACCAGAAATTAGCTAGGAAAGTTTTTCACTTATTTCAAGATTCAATTATATAGTTATCAGCTACAACTTTTTTCTTTTTTTTTTTTTTTTGTCTCAATACACTGAATTGAATTGGATGAATGACTAATATGAATGATAAAAATGAATAGGAATATTGATTTTTTTACCTACCTCTGAAGACCTAAAAAACAATTTTCTGCCGTTTTTCAGATATTCTGGCATTCTGGGATTTTAACTTGGGTGGCTGCATGCCCCGCCTCTATGGGGCACTCCACTTTAATCATTCTCTCTAAAACAGAAAGTTTGGGGGTTGTTTGCACACTGAATATTTTCAAGGTCTGTTCCTATTGCATGAATTCAATTTGAAAACATCATTCATGATGGGATCAGCTTTGTTATGGCTGAAGAGATGGAAGTGCCTCCTGCAGCCTTGGCTCTCTGGAGGTAGGGAGAGGGCAGAGCTGTTGGTTTGTTTGCCAAGACTGACCAGGCCCAGGAGCAGAAGCAAAGGAAAAAGCTAAGGTCAGGGTCAGAGCCCTGCATCCTCCTGTGCCATGGGTGCAGCTCAGCCCTTAGCCCAGCTTAAAGCAGAGCCACAGCTGCAGATTCCTCCAGGCTGCTCCTAAGGAAGGTTCTGTGTAAGGGCCAATTCTTGTAAATCTCTGCATTATTTCCCACTAAGTGCTGAGCTGGGCTGGTCGTGGATGTGACCACAGCCAGCAGTGACAGCTCTGCTGTTACCCTCTGTGCTTCTCTCTCCTCCTGTGGATATTGAGGCTCTTTTCAGCCCCTCTGTGTTCATCTGTTTCTTTTGCAGGAGCTCATCACTGCTTGGTACATTGGGTTCCTGACACTCATCTTATCCTCATTTCTTGTTTATCTGGTTGAAAAAGATGTTCCTGAAAAAGATGCTAATGGGGTGGAGATGAAAGAGGAGTTTGAAACCTATGCAGATGCGCTGTGGTGGGGGCTGGTAAGTGACGCCAAAATTACCTCATACACTTCTTTAAAACTTCATGTCCAAGAAGAGATAAAGTTTTAGGGATTACAGTACAAGTGCTGCTATATCTGGGTGAAAGGCACATTACACAGGAACATTATCAAAGCAGGGGTGCCTCTACAACCAATTGACAGAACCTACAACCCTGCTGATTTTCAGGTTGATTTTCAGAAAATAGCCCTTAGGTGCTTAATTTCCTTCAGAAATCAATCTGTGTTCCTGGTGCCTGGGAAATCTCTTTTAGAGGAGCATCTCTTTAGGTGTAACTGCACTATGGGAGACTGAGCTCTCATGCCAGCAGTGTCCTGCAGTGAGAGCTGTGTTCCTCAGAACATGGCAGAGCCAGAGGTGCCCAGTGGATGGGTCTGTTGGGCTGTCAAAGAGCACCAAACATTTGGGCAGTTGAGGAAGACATGCATAGCAGGTTTAGTTCTTATGGAGGCAGTGACTGAAGATATCTCTGGGTTCAGATGGAGGAAGTAAAAAAATATTTCTGGAAAGGTTAACATAACAATTCTCATGTCTTACATGCATTCCTCAAAGATCAGGGAGTGCCATTAGTGGTAAAATGCTGAACAAGAGGGACTTTTGATACATCTGTTCTTGTCTCTTCTGATTAAGAGAGGAGTATTGGTTTGCACCACTCATTCAATCAGATATTCCTGCCATTCCAGAATTCATGTTGCTTTGTTACTGATAGTTGAGGAAGTCTATGTCATGCTGTGACTTAAATTCAGCAGCATATTTTTTATTCAATGTAGTTCGCTCATAAATATAAAATACTCCCCTTCCCCCATTATTAGTCAAAAGATACCAAGTGTTGCCTAGAACACCTGGATGTTTCCATGTCCTTTGATATCCGGGACATTTAGATGGAGTCTCAGTGATGAGAAAATGTACACAGCTGGAAATTAACAAATGTGCCAGAAAGGAGAATGTTTTCACAAAGACATCTTTGTTTTAAAAACACCAGAACTTCGGGTAGAGCTAGTTCTGACAGGTTATTAAGGGTCTGCAAGCTGTTAAAAGTGGCAAATCCCATTCCTGACTGTGTACTGATGGTGAGCAGGAGATTTATGTGGAGTTCACTTGCAGCAAATGCACCTGAAAGAGGCAGCTGCTTTGAGACCAAGGCCATTCTCCATGCAGTGCCTTGGGATTATGATGCCACCAAAAAATTGGTTGACCCATCCTCAAGATCCTATTCCACCAAGCTGTGCATGAGCATCCTCAGGGCTGAGTTACATACACAGCTTTCATGGTGGCATTTACACAGAGCTGTTGGCTTTGTTTTTCTCACATTAAACCCTGGTTCTTGTGCCCACAGATCACCCTCGCCACGATTGGATATGGTGACAAAACCCCTAAAACATGGGAGGGACGGCTGATTGCAGCCACCTTCTCTCTCATTGGAGTGTCCTTCTTTGCTCTTCCTGCAGTAAGTACCTTCCCCTCCTCTGTTAGACACAGCCCAGCTCTGTGCACTTGCAAAAAGAAGGTAAATTTAATAAAATCACCAGTGGAACCAAATCTCTTTTAAAGAAATACTGCAGATTCTTGAGTGGGTCTGTATCAGGAAATGGAACTTGTTTCTTCCCAGCTTTGCACCGAGCCTATTGGGAATAATATGTCACCCCAATACTCCTCAAGTCATTATGTGGGCATTGCCTGACAGTGCTAGTTGGACAGGACAGAATTAAACCAGCAAGTGAACAATATAGGAAATCACAAGGCAGTTCATGAGACTGTACACTGGCATTTGGTAATTTACTGGTACTTATTAGCAAAACCCCCACAAAACATATTTTCAAAGGATTTGGGGCCCACCAATGTAATAATTAGAATTTGACTAATCTTACCCAGCCCTTTATTTCCTTTGTCTGCGATGTCCTCAGATAAGAAAGAGACAAAATCTGACTGAGATGGGCTGAATAGCAACAGAAACTGCCCCGGTCCCAGATTTTAGGATATTTTTCCTCTAGATCCAGACTTCGAAAGAATTTCACAAAGGATGACAAGTCCTGCGCTCTCAGATCCAAAGCATGGTATGGCACAGCCCTTGTATCATGCAAGCAGAGTTTCAGTGGAAATGGAAAGTAACACAGCAGCTGGAAACCACCAGCTTGGGAAGGCAGTAGACATTCAAGAAGCCTCTTGAGGACCTTTAATGGTTTGGTGTGGCCTGTGGTCCTTGAGAGGAGCATGACAACCTCCTGTCCCATGAGTGGAGCAGCAGGAAAGGCATGGGAACTGCACAGAGACTCCCTGTAGCCATCTCCATCTCCACCCTGCATCCTCTCATCATTAATCCCTTTTGTTCTGAGTAAGAAAAGTCTAAAATCTTGCATCACTCTATGCTTCCAGGGCATTCTGGGGTCAGGGCTGGCACTGAAGGTCCAGGAGCAGCATCGTCAAAAACATTTTGAGAAAAGAAGAAAGCCAGCAGCTGAGCTCATTCAGGTTTGCAGCTCTTTCCTCTTCCTTGAAAAAGTGCTGTGCATGAAGAATACTGCATCATGTTAGCAAGGGTTACCACTTTTCCCCTGCCCAAATTCTCACTTCCCTTTGCAGGAGGTGAGAATTTTTGTTTGTCAGTTGAGCTGGATAATGCAGAGGCGCCTTTGCAGTTTTGAGGAATCTCTCAATTCCCGGAATAACTTTCAGAAGAACAGTGTCTTGCAAAGAAAGGATCTCATCTGCTAGCTTCTGTAAACCAACTGGCTTCTTCATCACTGCCACAAAATAACAGGAAACAAGCTGTTGAAAACACATTCTTTACAAAATACGTATTTTTTTCAGTTCCCTTGAGAAAATGCTTTTCTGTGCAAACAGTTATGTTGTTATGGATGTGAAAACAGCAATAGAAGTAACACAGTAGACAGTGACAATTTCAATCAAGGCAAATAATATAAATAGTATATGTGGGGTTTAAAAACTAATCTGCACCCTGTATCCTTTGTTATGTCATTGGATGATCCAGAAATTCAATGGGAAGAGAGCCCAGTTATGGCCTTTGTTATGAATTCAGGATATTAAGCTTAAAATCATTTGTCTGTATGCTGACAAATTTGAAATTATTTATTCTTAGTAGGTATGGAGCACATCCTGAGAACAGTTAAGTAAATGACATCATTTTCACAGAGGGACAGAGAAAGTTTCTGTGATAACAAATTGAAGCATTGGAGCTCAGGATTGAGCCAGTCCTCAGGAGAAATAGGCTGAATGGCATTAAAATTCATGGCTGTTCTCATTAAAAACACACTTTAGCAAACAGAGGGGCTGCAGGCATGAATTGTGAATAGAATTTGATGGAACTTAATTTTAAATTAAAGCATCTCCACTGATCAGGTAGCTTATGCAGCTAGTGGGTTTCAGGTTGGGGAAATTTTTGGGGGGGAATTTTAATTTGAACTAAATGCTGAAGTAGAAAATTGCCTAGCGAAATTTCTTCTGATGATACATTAGGAGGTAAACTATCTTAAGTACTTCCAGAATTACTGGACAAGTCCAGCAGTGCTTGAAGCTCTTTTAGACATACCAGACAGGACAATAAAACCATTTTAGTCTAATGTAATGTCATGTTCTGATAATGGTTCTCTCCATGTCCTGTCTCCTTTAACAGCCCTCCAAGATCAAAATTCAGTGTCAAAAGCTTTTCCATATAGTGGCACTCATTTGGTATGGCTGATTAGTAATTAATTTCCAGATAGTGACTCAGGTGCATTGTTATGTTCTTTGACAGAGTCTGGCTGCAGTCAGATGGGAAATAACTTCACCTAACACTAATTATTTCCTCTCCCTTGTAATTTAGGCTGCCTGGAGATACTATGCTACTAACCCCAACAGGATTGATTTAGTTGCTACCTGGAGGTTTTATGAATCAATTGTATCATTTCCATTTTTCAGGTAAGTGCATTGTCCACCTCTCCATCATCATTTTCTGTGAAGTATCAGTCAGGATAGGAAACACAGACTTTATATATATATACATATATATATATATATCAGTGAGGCTTTTGTAGGCAACAGATGTTTTCCAGAAAACTCTTCTGAAGAAGAGGAATCTTTTCTGAGGCAGTGGTTTAATTTCAGTCACCACTTCTGAGTTCAGTGAAAGTATTCCATACATAAAGACATTCAGATAAAATGGATGCTTATCTGTTTATGGCTATTAGATTGATCCTCACTCTCCTTGCCTGTCCAACAAGCATCTTTCTCACACTTAGATCTTAACATTTAAAAAAAACATTTTAAAATGTTTTTTTTTTTTTTTAAACCTGTATGGCCCTATGAAAAACCAAGACCTTTAGCTACAGATTATGAGCCGATAACAATGAGCATTACATATCCAAGTTAGTGCTCTAAATGTTCCTCCTGCTCTTGCTGCTGTGCCTCACTCTGAAGAAAAGTGTCCTTAAACTGCTGTTCAACTCAGAGGTCTCCATGCATAGTTGTGCTCACTTACCTGAAACTGAAGTTCCAGCTGTTGCTCAAGACTGCCTTGAAATGTTTCAGACTCCTGCTTTCACAAGGGCAAATTACAAATACTCACCCTTTCTTTGTTTTAGGCACAATACATTTTTAGAATCAATTTCATGTGCTTCAAAAAGGAAACCTCTACAAAAAAAAAAAAAAAAAAACAACAAAACAAACAAAAAAAACCAACAACAACAAAAAAAACCAACAAAAACAAAGAACCCACCAAAAGTGTTTAATTAAGGCTCAGAACATTTCTTTCCTTTTCTTCATTGCTTTCATTTTCTGTCTATTCCCACATTTTCCATTACAGAGTAATTTCTTCAGGATTTCTTGACTGCAGGGTTTTTCAGAGAATAATTCTCAGATTCATAAGGAGTCTGGCTTCAAGCTTGCTCATTTTGTGTAGGTTCTTCTGTGATCCAGATGCAATCTGAAATTTAATAGATGCTTTGCAAATAAGATCCTGGGAAGGAGGGCAGGGAAGATCACTGCTCACTAAAGACTGGATTGCCAATCTAAGCAGCACAGACTGGTTTCAGAAATCTATATCACTTCTTTTTTTGTTTTATAGCTAGTTGAAAATGTAGCTTTTATTCTGCTTTTTCTGTCAGTTATGGTCACAGAACAAAAGAGGAATAAGGTATTAGCAGTAGATTAGCAATTTATATTTTAAAAATATGCTGAATTTATGATGTGATTTTTCTCTCATTGCTTTCTTGTAATGCATCCTCTCTTCTATAAAAGGAAAGAGCAATTGGATGGTACTGCCAGGTATGTAGCTGTCATTATTATACATATATGTTTTAATACAGCTGTTGGAGGATGCAAGCTAAATAGTTCTATGTGGATATGTGGATTCATGAGCTGTTAACTAAATCATGCTACTAACACCACAGGTAATCATTAAAAATTATTAACAAGTCCATTTCCTAACTGCTTGCTTTTTTCCCTAGTTTAACAACACAGCTAAAATGCTAATTGTACAAAGGCAGTGTTGCTTGCTGATTGTCTGTAAACAGCTTTATTGTTTGTTATGACTAATCATGGTCTAGATTTCTCCTGATCCATGCTGCAGAGCCAGGGTTTAGCATCCAGGCTGTTCTGGGGGGAATTTAAGACTCTGGTTGCTGTTGTTGCTTCACACTCTTGCACAGAGCAATGTTGTGGTGTGACCCAGTGACAGTTCACCCTGTGCAAAGTTTTGTTGACAGTAAATACAGAGATGAGTGTCTAAGATGGAACAGCAGGGTAGTCAGTCTCTCTGGCAGTACTGTAAAAGTGCATTAGGTTTGAGGGCCTGGTGCCACCCATGCTGAATAAAACAGGAAAGCTCCCAGGCTCCCCATCACACCAGGGTATTCACAAGCAAAGAGAATGAAGGAATCCTCAACCCCAGCACTGGCCAGTCACTGAAGAGCAGCAGAGCAGCCACAGTCAGCCAACCTGCAAAGTCTCAAATGGAAATGATATCTTTATAACCCTCTTCAGATAAGTAGAAGAGTCAAATGCACATACAATAATTGTAACTCAAAACTTAATGTTAAACCACTATCAATGAGTCACCCACATGAAATTCAATAGCAATTAAAGGATAAATAGCTCCACAGTGCTGAAGCTACTTCAGTTTGCTTCACCATTTAGAGCACAGAGAAAAGGAACAAAATTGTAGTTACATTTGAAAACTGTGAGCCAGAGGTCAGGTCTGGAGTTCTAGTCCCTGAATTGATGAAAAGTTATGTTTTTATTTTTGTTTTTTAAATATTCCATGTAACAGATGAGACCTTCAATATAGGAAGTTGACCAAAAAAAAATTACACTTGCTGTTCTTCTAGGAACTTTTGGGATTCAAGCTTCATTTAGCAGAGAAGAAAAACCTATCTCAAGTTTTCTTACAATACAGGGAAGTGCTCTAGTGACAGATTATTGGGAAAGGATGTCTTCCTCCTCTTATCATCAAAATCATGAGCTCACTTGCACCTCCTCAAAGATGACTGGGTGGGAGGTACCCAGTTTGTGAACCCCCATGGACCTCAAGTACTTTAGAGCCATGGCACTCCCCAGGCTAAGCAGTCATGAGCAAGCTCAGTTGCATTAATGCAGATGTTTGGAGATTTTAGCCATCTCCAGTCTTGGTAACAGCTGAATTTTGGTCTTTAATATGTAGGGAAGAAATTAGGAGCTGAAATCTTTTTGAGTATGTAATTCCATAACTTGAGTCAAAATGTTCTGGCTGAGATGCAGCAGCAGATTAAAATTAAGTAAGAGAATGCCTGCTGCAGTTCACTGTTGATCACAGCCCCACTAGAGAAGCTCCTGCACCTGCAGCAGTTCTGAGTTACTGGAGCTTTCAGGCAGTAGAAATTATTTGATGTCAACACACTGAATTAAAAATGGAAAAGTATGACTCACAGCTCAAAATCTTTAAAGCTATAATCCCAAGGCCCCTCATTCTAGCTGGATGTAATTTGGTTTTATTTTATTATATACATAATAACCCTCAGCAAAATCATCAGTACACCTGCATGGGAGCCTTCATGCTAGCAGAAATGTGTTTATGGAATGAGGCATTCAATCAAAGGTATTGGAAACCCTCCAGGTAAACAGACATATGATGGCACTTGTGGGAACATCCACTGACTTCAGTAGAAATGTGATTGAGCCATAAAATCTGGTTGTTTTGACAGTACCACATCCCATCTCTTATAAAACTCTTATTTACAAACAAGATAATTTAAAAAAAAATCTTCCTTCTGCAGGGATTTGGTATAGAAACTATTCCTTGTATTCCACTGAAGTTTGTGCTTTGACTGTATTGAAATAAATGAGCAATAAGGGAATGTGGGCCTAATGGGGAGAACAGCCCATAAGTGTCCTCAGTCTTGAGGTTCTTCCATCAGTTTAGTACTTAAAGAGAAAGTAAATAAGTAGTAATGCTGCTGTAGTGATCAATTGCATCATCTGATCCATGGTTGACAAAAGAGATAAGATAATTGGTCCAAAATTTTCACAGAAGCTTTTCATAAACTGAAAATGAGGCCTGGCTGTGTCAAAATTGGAGGACCAGAAGTGCTTTAAGTTTAGAGGTTTTAGTAGTAGAGTGAAAGCTCTTTAGGAACTCCACAGTTCTAGAGTTGAACTCCAAGACACATCCTTCTAGGATCTCTCCTGGATCAGGAGAGAAGCAGGAGCTGGCATGATGACAAAGTCACAGATAGATACAGGACCTTGTTCTTAGACCATTTGTGAAGAACACAGGGGTCACAAATGAGTGGAAAATCCATTTCAGAAGTTGGATCCCAAGGCAGGGCTGCAGGGAAGGACTTTTCACAGTGGAAAAATCAAGTAAATTTTGTCAGCAATCTAAGGCTTTACTGAAACTCCGTTTAAAATAAAACTGTGAAGATGTGAGATATGATGAAGAGGACCTTGGACTGGAGCTTGACTCTGTCCTGTAAAAAGTGAAGGCAAGTGGTAGTTATGATGCTGCTCTTAAGAAGAGCATATTCCCTATGTGCAGTTCCCCAACCCAGGAGGAGCTGATCTGTGCTCTCTGTGGCTCACTGATGAGGAGTTTACTGACCTCATGCCAGAGGTGCCACCACCCTTTTTTTCCCTAATCAATGCCTAACCTCACAGCCCCATGAAATCTAAGACAGTAACTGTTTTTCTCCCTGTATTGCAAAGCTTTTCAATCTGTTCAGCTCTCCAGAAGGGCGATTTATGAGGATGAGATACTAATGCTCATTTCTGCAGGCATGCAGTGAATCATTCAACAAACATTTGGGAGCCTGACCTACATTTAGGATGGGCATTTGCTTGCCAGACATATTTTTATTCTGAGCAACTTTTTATGTCTGTCTTTCAGGAATTAATATTGGGGGCTGATTTTTCAGTGCTGTTATTAGCAGCCGTTCCACTGACTTTGACCAGAATTTAAACTTGCATGTACAGGCACTTTAGTGAAGAATTTTGAACTTTCTTCTAGGGTATTACTCCTGATCCTCATTGTCCAGCTTTAGAACTTGATATCAGGAGAGCATATTCATTCCTAGATCTATTATTATGTGATTGCAGAAAAGTCATTTATCCCTGTTTCCCTATCTCTATAAGATAAATAATATTTCTGTGCCTTTGGAAAGTTGATTTGATTTTTTTTTAAATGGCATAATGAGTACCTGTCCTTCCTATTACATGAGTATGAAAGAATTCATGAAATATGGTACATTTTTGTATTGCCAATGCTGACAACCAAATGAAAATAAAACCCTACTTTGCAAGGTGTAAAATTTTGTTGTAAGCTATTAATCCTAATACATCTGCCCAAAACAGGAAGGAAAAAAGGCCACTCTAATCTGCACACTGCATTAACTACAAATGAAAGGCTCCCATTCTTTTTCACACAGCTTTTCATGAGTAATCATTAATGTCTCATCTTAATAACTTTTCTTCACTTTACAGTAATGTCATGATTAGTAGGGAGTCATTCTTTGGATCAAGCCTTACAAGAAAACTTAGGTATATATGTTTAAGTAACAGTTGAGCATTATTCTTTTCATATTTCTTGCATGCCATTCTCTGCCTGCACTTTCTGTTTTAACTACAGTAATTCACCTAACCACCATCAAAAGTGAGGGACAATAAGACTGAAAAGTTATTAAGCATAAAAAGAAAGTTGCATGACCTTACAAATAGCTAATTGTTCTACTGTTCAGAAAACATGGGACATTATCCTAGCTCTCCCAAGAATGTGCTTGGAAACAGGTGCTTTTCTCTGTTTCTATTGAATGGAAATTAAACTAGCTTAGTCTGCAAAGAATTTTGAAATTTACTGTGAGAAAAATATACTGTAAGAGCTAAACACTGTTCCTTATGGGGTCCTAACCGTGCCAACACAATTCATGCAAGTTACTTTGAATTTGAGTTCAGTGGAACAACATCTTTGCATGTGTATTTGCAGGTTCTGGTTCAGCAAATGGAAAACAAGTGGATGCTTTTGGCCATCTGAATAAAGTTAGTGATATGCTTAAATATCTTGCTGAACTGTGACCTAAGACCTGGGGCAAGAACTTTACCTTCCTGCAAAGAAACATAGACAAAGCTTGTGGCACTTCAGGAATACAGAAGACACATCATTAGAAATAATATTTTGACTGAATTGCAAAGTATTTCACTCTATCCCACACCTTGCTGTCATTCAACTTTATCTGGTTGTTCTCATTCCAACTTCATTCCACAAACATGAAACCATCTACCTGCAACTCAGCTTTTCTAGCTGGAGTTCTTCTGCTTTTGGAGAGCAGCAAGTAAAGCACTCCATTTTTTCATTTGATGATTGGCCCATGCACAATAGTGAAGACACTTTGATTCAGCAGTTTGATTTGCTTTCTAGTGCTTGATACATGATATGTTTACTTTGAAGCAAAAAGTGGGTCAGCATCCATTTCTACCTACAATGGCTGCATCCATTGGTGAAAAATATCCATCCTGGTTTCACAATGAATTGGATTTGGATTATTCTTCCCATAGATTTATGTGACATTATTTATTTTCATCCATCTCAAATCCTTTTAGAAAGTGTGAGTGAGAGAAGGGGCTAAGCAAAGGCCTTTAGTGTATGTAAAAGCTCTTTCTTTTTCTGAAGGGCATCAAAGTTGAGCTGAAGTTTTGATTTTTGCTCAAGTTTGTGGGCAGATAGTCTGGATGGTAGTTCAGTCTGGATTTTGAGTCATACCCACCCTTAAATATTGGTGAGGATGTACACCACCAAGGAGTGTGGAAATTTGTTGACTTAGAATGGATGTTTCCATGTTTCCTCCTCACATGTTAGAAACTTGCAAATTTAGGCCTCAAGATTCAGGGTGCAAAGTGAAGTCTTTAGTTTTCAGGAAGCTGTAGTCAGCTATTTTGGGACAAAACATTTTTGTGAGATTCTCTCTGAAGGAAAGAATGCTACTCAATAAAAGGGAAAGTTGATTGGCTAAAGTTTAGAACTACCTCAGAAGTGTGGAATGTTCTTTGTTTAATCTTAAGAAATCCCATGGACTGTCTGAGATCAGTTGAACAGGTTTACTGCAGAATTCATGTCTGTCATAACATTAGTTTGGTGTTAATTTCTATTAAGGAAGTGTTCAAAGCAGAATATGGGATACTTCTGGAAACCTCACTCAGAATGTTTGATTTTCCAAAGCTAAGTTCACCCATTTCAGTTCATCTGATAAGGTACAAAAATGCTGGAGTAAACATGACTTCCTTCTGCTTCCAGTTACCTGAGACTAATTACATCTAGTGATTTTAAACTGTAAATAATATGGAAAAATCTCCTGATCATCATTTGTCCTTGTTAGGTGAAAGTGGTAAATCCATGGCAGAGGGCTGTTTGGTTCACTCTTAGAATTAATTCACTGTTTTTCTCCTCACACACATACCATTTGTTTATGAAACTTCAATACTAGGAAAAGGATAGAGAGGAGAGTATCTGGCATGCATGATGGGATATAAATGCATTATTTCTTTGCATGACTGTTTCTGGAAAATATATCTAGTTCAGTGGTTCCCACTCTTTGTTCTGAGCAAGGGTAAAAATGTGCTGCAGAAGACAGCCATCTCTTGTACATCAAGCCACAAAAATAATCTCTCAGGTGGTCCAAAATAATTCCCACTGCTCTTGAGGAACAAAAATTTAAGAGCTGAATTTTCTTTAGGTAGAAAGAAACTGCACTGCTCTCACTTTCCTCCCTTTCTGGTGATCTGTATCTACTACAAAGTTAAGGAATTCTCATCCTGGGTCCCATATCAAAGACACAGGGTTTGGAACCCATGAGAGAGAGGATCTAATGGCATGCAAGACAAGAAATGGTGATTTATCCAAGCTAGTCAGAGAAACTACTCTGTATTTTTGTCAGCATGCTTGGGATGGATTTGTATCTCCCCAGTTTCTGGAACTGTGCTGGAAGTTGAGAATGATATTTTATTGAACTTATGGAAGCCAAATGAAGTGGGACCACTGTTCCCAGGGGAGGAAGAGTAGCTGACATCAGAAGGGGGAGTCTGAAAGAGGAGCAGCAGTGCATGGGCCCTTGGGTGGGAACCACTGTCCTAGCCCCTCTCATGCAGGATGCTGCGGTCGGCGCATGCTTCACGCCCGGGACTGAGCCATGCGCATGCTGCTTTGATGAGGAGATTGTGTCATGAGAACAAACATTCCTTCAGTACTTTAAAAAAGATCAATGAAAACTACAACCCCAGCAGACCCAGATTTCATTCCTTGGAAATGAGAATAAAGTCCATTTTTTTTCCTGATGACAGTTATCTGGAAAGAAGCTTGGGTTTTGTTTGGGGTTCTTTTTATACACATGGTTGAATATTTTGATGTGAAGCTGATGAATTATTGTCTGATGATTTTACTGCTCTGGCTGCCAGATAAAAACACAATTATCTATATTTGTTTCATTTACATACTGTTATAAATCTGAATGTTACTTCAAGGGTTAACCTTCAGGATTCCATTAATGAGGAAGGCTTCAGCTCAGGTAACTTTAACTTAGGCTAGAGACCTGCTTTTTGGATGACTTCTCATCTAGATCATTCCGTAGTCAATAACAAGAGCCATGTCCCCCAAGTATAAAGTCATCCCAAACTGAACCACACTTTCCCTACTCACTGGTTAGAGTTGCTGACTTCCCACTGATTACAGAAATGGGTCTAAAGAGTAGTCTTAGACAGGAAGTTTAACTTCTTTAACAGCTTAAAAAAGATCAGATGTGTTCTAGCTCATAAACCAAATATGCTCAAGCAACAGTCTTTGGAGAATATTTTCTTCCTAAACTGACTCTTACCAGCAGGGATAGCTGAAAAACTCTGAAAAGAAAATCTGAAAATATTTTCAGTTTGTACTATCTACCTTAAGTCGCACCACACTGAAAAAAACCACCAAAAAACCCACAAATGAGCATGCCAACATATGCAGAGGAAAATGTCACTGCAAATAAGTAGGGTTTTGTGCTGAATGCAGAGGAACTTTTTGTTCTGATTTTATCTATGAGGAGGATATAAAATCTTGTTCAGTCCCAGTCTTGCACAGCTCTATGACAAATTTCTGCATATCTTGCTTATATTGCTGTCCTATACTTTAAAAATGTCACTAGATTAATATTTGGATTCTTCGCATCATCTACTGACCCTTTTCCTTGTGGTCTGATCCCTACAGGTCCTCATCTCACTTTATGCCTTCATTTTTTCTGGTATGCAAGGCAGTTATCACAGGACTTTTAAGGGGCAAACTTTGGGCAGCTGGTTATGTATTTTGAAGAACTAAGCAAGTTTCTGGACAGGGATTTAGTGACCACATGCAATGACAACTGTATTACTTTAATGTAGTACTAAACAGCATTTTATAAACAACAGCAGTCTTTGCCTCACCTATTTTGCTGCTTCTTTGCCTTTCAGGTTCTGTTCCTTAAAGATTTTTTTCTCTTGAGAGTTTCTCCGTAGTGTTACTAACTCGTGTGACATTTAGTACATTGCTCGAAGCCAGTGTGTGTTGTGTGACCACTTGACTCTTCCTTTCATTTGAGATTCATCTATCAATCATCTATTGTCAGTGACCTGCAATCCCCCCACCTGGAGAAAGCTGATCTCCACAACAAGCCTGTTGCACAATTTTTTCAGACCCAGAAACAAACTTTGTCATTTTATTATCATGGAACAGATCTCCTCATCCTAAAACTGCTTTGGTTTCTCCTTTTTTGTATCTTATTCCACAGTCTCCTTAAGTCTGCACAGATCAACACCAGGATGTCCATACCTCATTGCTCTTTTTTCTTTATAATAAAGAAATTCTCACTCTCACAAGCTCATTCTCTCTAAAAACTTCAGGCCCCTCAGTTTATATTGCCTGGCTGACTCTGTTATCACTTAACTAGATTTTTGGTGCGTTTCTTTGGATTAAAATTCTTTTCAGTGATGTGCCATGATTCCATACTCTTCTTGACCATACTTCTCAAAACTAATTCCTCCTTCAGACCTTGATTTATTAATGAGACATGAGAATTTATATTCCCTACTTTACCTGCTCAAAAATCCCACATGCAAATCATTCAGTTGACTTTTACTTCCTCACCTTTATATTTCATGCCCTTTTCAAACTTGCTCATTAGTTTTCTTCTCCTGTATATATTTGCCCTATGTATGGCAGCTGACTGCTTGAAGAATCCAAATTTCATAGAGAATTGAAATATCTGACTTTTAAAGCAGTACTGCTCTCAAAAGTGGTCAAACAGAGAAGAGAAAGTGATGCAGAAAAGAGGGTGCAGGCTCTCCCTAAGTTAGTAGAACACAAATCACTTGCTGGGACTCTGCACTCACCATCACTTCAGTGTTGACAGATCCTTGGTGGGCAAAGCAGATCAAGATTCCACCCCAAAAGGAAGAACCATGGAAATAATTTTTAAAGCTATTTTATATTTTAAATAATTTTAAAGAGTTCTTAAGCTCAAATGTGAGATTGTCAGAAATGTATTTTGTCACAAATGTCAACAAGCAGCATCTTTTTCTACAATTTTTACTCCATACATTTGTCTTTGCTTTTTGCATCTTACCCCCGTGCCATGAATTCTTCAGGAAATGACATTAAGGCAAAGTCTGAGTAATATAGACATGATTCATTTAGATTATTCTAATTCTTCACTCAAATCCATGCTTTATCTCCTGGAAATGCTGATATATCAGGACTAAATCTGTGCCTTTGTACCCAACTTCTCTTTAGTTGCCACTTCAGTACTCACATACACACGTGCACTTCATCCATGCAATGATAGGGCAAGTGTCTGGACTTACCTGGCTGCAGAAATTACATTCACAAGTATTTTCATATCAAAAAGGAAAGTCAAAAGGGTTGGAAAAACTTCTTACATCCAAAGGTTTAGTGCTTGCAACTTTTCTGATAGGGAATCCCACATTTCATTACTCCCTGGGTCAGAGATATATTAATCAGGAACAGACAGTAGATATGAGAACCCCAGTAATTCATGTAAACAATCCCCCAAAAAACAAAAACAGCATAAAAACTTGCAACAGCTGTGATGCTCAATGCTCAGATAACACCCATTGTGGTGGGATACTGCAACAGACAGAGCTCTGAGACAGAAATGTGAAATCTTTCTTTCCCACTTGCAAGGTCTGCACACACATCTCCATCCTTGGCCGCGATGTTCTTGCACAGGAGACCCCCCCCATGCTTGCCTCTCCTGCCAGTAGGTTTAGTGGCTGCAGCTGAGCATCCTGCAATGATACCTCACCTGTTAACTTCTGGTAACCATGGCTGTTGATCCTTCAGCTCTGCTCTCACCTGTGGCTCTCAGAAAGCTGCCAGCTATAACAGCCTCTTCCCTCCCTGCACTCAACTTACTTGATCTGGTGTCCCACACAGAACTGCCTCTTGTTCATGTGTGCACAATTCACCTCTCCCTAGAGCTGTCCCAGGAATGTGTTAAAAAGCCTTCTTCCCATGGCTTAGCCCTGGTTTGGTTTTTTTGGTTTTTTTTGGTTTTGTTTTTTTTTTTTTTTTTTTTTTTTTTTGGTTGGTTGGTTGGTTGGTTGGTTGGTTTTTTTTTAACAAATGTGCAATTAACAAACATTTGAGCTGCAAAGTGAACTAGCAAATCAAATATTTGTACCATCCATCACCTACAAAGTGTTCAGAACATATATAAGCTGATGAACTCCCTGGCAAATTCCTTTTCCTGTTTTGCTTTAGTGGTATTAGTGATTACCTTTAACATTATTGCAGTCATCACACTGTCAGGAGGGTTAGTGGTGCTGGTAGAACGGCAGGTAGATGAAATTCTATTTCTGTGTTGTCACTGAAGGACAAATGTATTCAGACAGTAAATCTCTAAGAGGACAGACAGTACAAGGAATCATCAGAGGAATAAAATTTGTCACTTCACTACAACTCCTGTAGGTCATGATGGAGAGAAAACAGGGTATCCTCCCTACCATGTCCCTAATCAGTGCTTGGCAAAGCCTGCTAGAATATTGCTGGTGATTTATCTGGTTCACAGCACATCTGACTTTATTTTATTCCTTAAAGTTGAGGAATAAAATAAGAGAGTTGAGGTTGTTATGTTTGGATAAGAGATGGCTCTTAGCAGACTTTAGAGCATGTTCTAGTACCTAAAGGGAGAATGCAAGAAAAGAGGAGAGGTGCTTTTAACCAAGGTGTAGTGACAGGATGAAGAGGAATGGCCTCAAGCTGAAAGAGTGCAGGTTCAGATTAGACATTAGGAAGAAATCCCCACTGGAACCACTGGAACAGGTTGCCCAGAAACTTTGTGGATGTTCCACCCTTGGAAGTGTTTTAAGGCCAAGCTGAACAGGGCTCTGAGCAACTTGGTCGAGTAAATGAGATCCCTGCACATGGCAGTAGTGTTGTTTCATGTCTTTATAATAAAACTACTGCTTCAGGTGTGCTACATGAGCTGAAGCACTGTGACACCTTGCATGGAGAGGATAGCATGACCCTCTGGTAACATTTTCAACATTGATACCAAAAAATGCTCATAAAAAGTTAATTATCTGTGGACCTTAACTGTTGCTTACAAAGACATTGATAATTATGGTAGCCCCAGCAGTGTCCTTGCATACAAAACAATTATTTAGCCCATTATATACTTAAAGCATCATGAAAACAAGTTAATGGTGTACAAAGGAGGAAAATGATTACTTTTGCTTATTTTGTAGCCAAAAGCTGGGTCTCTTGGATCGGGTTCGTGGTACCAATACTAAAGGAAAGCTATTTACCCCTCTGAATGTAGATGCCATTGAAGAAAGTCCTTCAAAAGAGCCTAAGAATGTTGTCTTGAATAATAAGGAGCGTTTTCGCACTGCATTCCGAATGAAAGCGTACGCTTTTTGGCAAAGCTCAGAAGGTAGCCCATCTGTGTTGATTTCTTTCTATGCATCCCCTGTTCTTCTCATTTTACTTTGTTCTTCTGCATATTCTGTTGAAGGTTTGTGACTTTCTGGGACAAGTACGTCTAGTACCTGGTTTTGTGTAGTACATTTGGGGAAGCCCAAGAAAAAGAGTCCTGGAGCCCAGGCAGCACAGTGCTTGAAATAAACACCAGCCCTTCTCAACGCCAGCAATTGATATGGGATAAAGCCAGTACTGGATTTTCCAGCCTGTTTGGCCTGGAAAAAGTGGGCACACTGGGCAGCCAATCTGTATTCCCCCAAAAGCACACACCATCATGGGCTGGTTTATGAGCAAGGATGCTAAGCTAAGGTAGCTTCCTCCTGGACTGCATCCAACCCTGCGGCAGCCTGTGAGGGTATATCTCAAATATACCCTCACTGCCATCTCATTAAACCTCCTTTAGAGAGTCAATGTCTTCTTCCCTCCCCCTCTCTCCCCAAGCCTGCTGCCCCTCAGAGATTTCCATTGGGTCTCCATGAAACATTATAGGGCATTTTTCCTCTCAGCTTCCCTGAGCACATATTGGGCTCTTCTTGCCCATAACACCAGAATGGTCTTTAAATAACAGGTTCCCCTTTCTTGTGCCAGCTGGCACCAGTGCATGCTGGACATGCTACCATGGGTGTAGCCTGGGTGTCCCCACCAGGAACTTGATTTTCTCCTTCATGAAGGTACATGAGCTCCAGGCAGTGACAGTGAGAGGAGAACTTGGCCTGTGGCTTGTACAACCTGTTTTAGCCTTTATGTAAAATAATTTGGGCAAAGATCTATTGGAAAGGAAGACAAGTTCCAAGTGTTTCAGAAATGCTGAAAGGAGATCCTTCAATAATGTGTCTTACAGATGTCCCAAAATAATTAAATCCCTTTCAAGACCGGACCAGTGAAAGAAGCTGTAAGAGATATTTCTTTATTAAATTGCACTTACTTTATGTAGTGCTTTATTCAGCCAGACATCCCTCTAAATATTGTGTGGTGAGATGTTCACACATCTGGTTTTTTGGCCTCCTTTGCAGATGCAGGAACAGGGGAACCCATGGCAGAAGACAGAGGTGACAGTAGTGATTTCCCTATGGAAGATATGATCCCCACATTCAAGACAGCTATCCGAGCTGTCAGGTAAATGTCGTTTTGAAGGATGATAGGAAATAATATTACCATGTTGCTACATGTTGATTCACTGTTTCTGTTATTACTTTTTTTAGATGCAATAGATGAGATAATTCTAGTGTTTTGAGAAACTTGAGACAGACCCAATTCAGTCTGTTGAAAATATGCAGAAAGGAGAAAGTTTTTAATAACATTTGCCATGTCATTTTGAGAATTACTCCACAGTGTTTTTATCATAAAATAATATTTTGTACTGTTCCTTGTTAAAATGTTATATAAATATATCTTTCTCAATTTAGTGACTAATATTTGTATGAAACTGGAACTTTTGCTTAACCAAAATCTCTGAGCTGACTCAACTCTTTATACACAATTATATGAGTGTGCAACCTACTTTTCAGCTGTCATATTTTAATACATGCTGAGGTCTCAATTTCAGCAGTTTTTGTCTTGTGACATGTGTCACCTCCATTTTCACACCACAAGAGATATTTCCTAGAGTTAGAAAACTCCCAGTATGCCTTGGTCATGTGTTTAGCACATCAAGCAAATAGAATTCATTCACTGATGCTCTGTTACTCCTCAATGCAGTACTTTGTACTCTCCTCTCTTGAAAAATGCCCCCATGGGAAAATACTCTGCTTTCGTTGCAATTGCTGTTTATTCCAGAAGTTGTTGATTTTGGGGCCAGGGACTTGCCACCTTCCAGGTGAAATACTGCAAGTCTGAAGTGTCTCAGATTTATCTTGAAGAACTTCAGGGAAGATGGTAATAAAAATATAACCATATATTTATATCTATATAACCATGAAATGTACTCCTGGTTCTTTTTGAATTGGGTGCAGGAGAATCACTTTGTAAAAAATTCCAAGTTTTCTAAAGGCTGCTGAAAGCCAAGTGACACAGGCTTTGCTCATGTTACCCATGACTTCTTCCCTCCCACTGGAAGCTTCTTCATCCCTGCCCTCCACAGCTTTCCCCTTCTTTCCCTGATACCTGCTTGCTTTCAAATATGTTATTGTTATTTTTGAAAAACTGCTTCCCCACATCCTGTCCAAATCTAATTGATTCATGCAATTTCCATTTAAACTCAATCAGGAGCCAAGATTTTTTTTTTCCTTGTGTAGTGTACCCAGATCCTGAACATTAATTGAGAGTGATTCTTTCAGACAAAGTCACTTAATGGATTTCAGGGTCATGATCAAGGAGATTTTAAATTAGGATTGCTAACATTGTGATCCCTATTTTCCCTTAAGTCTTTGAATGGGTAGTTTTGCTGTTACCATACCTAATTTGGCAAAAATAGGCCCAGCTATAATTTTGAAACCTTGAAATATTTATAAGCAACAGAGTTAAAGACAGCCCTTAAAAAGTTGTAATAGAATTATCTTTGCTAAATGAAAGTTTATACAGACTTTAAAAACATTTTAAAACCCACCAACCTTAAACAAAAGACAAGTTCAAATCTTAACATATGACAGCAATTTCCCAATTCAGACCAACAAGTACCTGGAGACTCTACTGAGAAAGCAAACATCCAGAACCCAAGTCTAAACCAGATGAAGGTAAAGATTTCATTGTTTAAATAAAATGTTTAAATCCTTCTATTTGATTAATCTACACACACACACACACACACACACACACACACACACATATATATATATATATATACACACATATATAAAAATAATGTATCAACAGCAAAGGGTGAAAAATGAATGCAAATATTTTTCAAGTGCTCTGGCCAGCAGTGTTCCTTGTTATAAGAATTCTGTTACTAATCACTAGCTCATTTTGTAGCAATAGCAACAGTAAGAGCAATCGTATTATTATCACTACAACAACAATAATATGATACTGTTGTTTTTTTCGAGGACACTTCAGGCAGTTCTAAAAAGTTTTCCCCTCTTCACAACCTGAACTGCTGCAAACTTCTTAACTTCCACATCTATATCTAATTATCATTTCCTATCCAAAACTTTCCCAGGTGTAAAATTAAAACCAAGATGAAAATGATTCAGCATTGCCTATACTATAAATTTGCTTTATAATAGACTGAAGAATAGAAGCAGCAGCTTCAGCTTCACAGCTTCAAAATCTCCTGTGACTTGTGTTGCTCAAATTCAAGCTCCAACTGTGACTCTGAAGCTTTAAACTATTTTTATGACTATTAATTATGCAAAGCCAACTATTACAAATTTTCAAATTTAGTGTTTATGATGTTATAGATTGTAGATGATGTTATAGATTCTTTGTTTATATTTTATTGCCTTGTTTAGAAATAACACGCTCAATTTACAAACAGACAGAATTCATCCATATTTTGAAAAAAATGGAATTTTTTTTCAAAATATAATTTATTTTTCATCATGTAATTTATATAAAAAATTAATATGTTTTTCTGTGTATTATGCAGAATACTACAGTTTCGTCTCTATAAAAAAAAATTTAAGGAGACTTTGAGGCCTTATGATGTAAAGGATGTGATAGAGCAATACTCAGCAGGGCATCTTGATATGCTTTCCAGAATAAAATACCTTCAGGCAAGGTAAGAATCTTCTGGTAAATGGAGGAAATTTACAGCTTTGATGGCAAAATGAAAACATTGGCCTATCTGTGTACAAGGCCACCCAGAAGCCACACATTTGCAGGATGTAGCTGGTCCATGAGAAAACCTTTTCCCAAAAACAAAAGGCAAGTGAGAGCTAGCAGGGATAACTGGAGGCAGAGACCACTGTCTCAGATGTAGAACAAGAACATCAGAGTTAAAAAATCCTCTGAATTTTCTTCAGTATTGCCTGATTTGATCAGGATCAAATTTCTCTCCTCTCCCCATTTTACAGATGATAAGTAAAAAAAAAAAAGCTCTCCCTGAGCTTTTCTTTGAGCTGGATTCTCTGACTATTTATGCCAGAAATATCCCATAAAAATGCAAAAATACATCAGCACAGAAGGTTTCACTCAGGTGTAATTGACCTATCTGAAAAAAAGTTGGAATTTCAGGTCTCTGTGATTGTTCAGGTGCAATCTGCATCCACAGCTGTTTCCTCTCAGAAGGGGTTCATTGCAATGTGATTTTGAGGCACATCTACAGAAATTTGTGCTTCTCGTCCCCTGATCCATGAACCCCGGTCAGAGCTTGGGGCTGGAAATCCGTGTGGGCCTGAGTGCACATGTGTGCAGATGTGTGTGCAGATGTGTGTCCAGATGTGTGTCCAGACGTGTGTGCAGATGTGGGGAGCTGTCCTTGCTCAGTCTCTGCACAGCATGTTCCCTGAGGCCCTCAGTGACTCTGAAAATTAAAATACCACACAATCACCTTCATTTCTCTCCCAATAATGGGCTGAGGGAGTGCAACCCTTCCTGCACATTTGGGCCTTGTCTGGACTCACCTTGGCTTTGAAAGGCTGCTCTGATCTTTCTGCTGAACTTTGTAATTTCTTATTTCAAAGAGATTTTCCATGCACTGGGCAATCTCTTTTTCAAATATTTAGCATGTCTGTCAGCAATGCCTGGGGATTCAAGCCAATATCTAGCTAGCTTTGTGAAGCTTGCCTGGAGCTTTTTCAAGTTCCATTTTCAGAACTCTGTGGGGCACTGTGAAACCATGCAAGGCATCTGCATGGATTGTCCAATAATACAGGTAACTGGTCTGTGGACTAGTGCTGATTGATATGTGGCCATTTTGTGGGTGAACTGAATAAACAGAGACTAACTTGCACCTCAGCAGTTGGAAATGACAAATGAAAGAATATTTGATATAGTAAAAGAGAACAATTACATGTGTTGGAGCATTCCAAACAATCTTTCTCCTTTGGTGCTAAATGAAAAAATCGAGTAGACTTCCTTATGCAACTTCATTTAAAGTTATGGTTTTCAAGCCAAAAGAATAATTAGTAAAGACTAAAATATTGCTGACAATTAGAAACAACAACTGACAGAATGTTATTGGTTTGCTAGGAATGTCAGCAATGCTACCTTTTGCCAAGTTGATTTTTGTTACCCTGCACAAAATCTGATAGGTCTCCTGACATTTTTAAGAGCAGCTTCTATTGGATATTTTTTGACAATCATGCTGTTTGGTTCCTTTGAAGGAGAAGAAGTTGTGTTTCAAATTTGAAGTTTGGAAACAGTGAGCTAAAGCATTACTTAATTATTATTAAATTACCAGGTAATTGCAATTCAGTGCATTGATTGTGACCCAAAAAAAACCAGATGCATCATGAACATCAATATATTACCAAATCAACATATGTTTCCTTTTTGAATATTTGCTTCAGAGATGCACAGCATATTCTGTCATGTGTTAGCATTTGGAGATGGACTTACACAGTTGCACTTTTCTTTTTTTCAGAGTAGACATGATTTTTACACCTGGACCTCCATCTACTCCCAAGCATAAGAAATCCCAAAAGGGAGGAGCTTTTTCTTACCCTTCACAACAGTCTCCCAGGTGAATTCTTTTATACCTAATATTCAGCACAGCCCAACACAGAAATAAAAAGTTAATTCATTCCAATAAGCATGATTTTTGTTCATCCATTGTTAAAATAATGGCACTGAGAGGATATGTTGCTATGAGATACATGTAGATAAACACTGAGCCAGAAAGTCACTCAGAGCAATGTGTGATGGAAATCTAAACAATGGCTTCTTAATTGTTCAGCTCAGCTTCTCCACAGTTTGGAAATATGGTTTTAAATTAAATGCATGCATTTGATTGCTGATATGCTAATTTTCTAACATTTAACTTGCAAACCCACTTAAAAGCTCAATAAAAACCAATAACAGTTTGAAATAAATTAGTTCTCTTTCTGAAGCGCCCACCAAATGGCAAGCAGAGATTTTTAATGCTGCAGCTTTTAAATCAGTGATTGGTGAGAGATACACAAAACAAATTGAAATAACAGATTTCTGGGTGTGAAAGATGCACCATATTATTGTATTGCTGCATTCCACATAGAAAAATTTCAATAATAAATGACATTTCTTCTGTTGTTTGCATCTATCAATCTGTCAATAAATATCCATCAAGAACCACACAAGACCATCAACAATCTGTGCCCAAAGCTGTTGTGGTTGCTCAGAACAAAAGCAATCTTACAGAAAATAAATTATCCCACACAGAGAAAATTCCAAAACCACATAAACATGAAGACAGAGACCTAAGTACATGGAAGAGGCAGTGGTCATTTGGGGAGGAAAGCAGATTGCAAAAACTGCATGAGTCCATGTCACCAGTCACCCAATGTGGAAAATATGACATGTTTTAGGTATAGATTTTGCTCTAATACAATTTATTCACAGCTGTAGTTTGGATTTTTGTCAGGAAAGAGAAGAACTGGGCATGTCAAAAGTCTTAGAGTATATTTGTTCCAGATAATGTTAAAGAGCAAGTGCAAAGAAATTGCTTTTCTAGACTTAGGCATAGGTTATGGGAAAATATTGATTCCTTTGACATCAGTTTGGAAACTGTTTGATAAAGGCTTAACTTGATCATGAGAATCCAAAATTCCATGAAGTTATAAATCAAACTATTTGGTTAGAGATCAACTTATTACCTAATGAATTTGGTCCATCTGATGGACTGGCAAGAGGAAATTGCATAGATGAAAACTTATTCTGGAATCAGCTTTAAATCTCCAGACCAGCCTGTCTCTTTTCAGGATTTCCAATCTCTGACACTTACTATTTGATATAATGAAATTGAGAAAAAACCACACTCATCCTTGAAACTCAGATTCAGTCTCCAAAGACACTAATTATAAAGAACTAGATTTAAAAACACATGGCCATCTGTAGACCCACTAACTGCACTATCTCAATAATTTTCACAAACCTGAAATTATTCCAACAAGCTGGAGAATAATTTTAATTTTCTTTTGAACTTCTGGTGCTTTTTAATCTTTATTTTAAACTTGAAAAACAAAACATTAAAAAATTAAAACTCAAGATTATATTTTTTTAGGAATGCATTGGTATCACATAGAATAGACTCTCACTCCTGTTTGTATAAACAGCAAAAAGGGCTCCAAGGATCTATATGAATAAATCAACAAGATGGCAATTCTGTTTTCTGATATAAATTGCTTATTGTGATGCAAAGAAATATTGAACACTAACAGAGTTATTAATTCTTGGCAGAAATGAACCATATGTAGCCAAAGCATCTACAGCTGATACTGAAGACCAAAGTATGATGGGAAAATTTGTTAAAGTTGAGAGGCAGGTAAGTAATTTCATGACAATAACAGAGGCTGAGGTGCTTGTTCAGAAATGATGGAGCTGATATAAATTGTGCTTGACTCTGGCTGACCCAGGCAGAATTGTGCAGGTGGTGATGAAGACTCACAGAGATCTTGTTCCAATGATCACAAAATTCTGTTGCTAGTTTTTCATGAAAGAATTTGCTTACCTGAGAAGTGTGCCTTTTGAAACTTGTTGAATCCATGTCACTGTGTATGGCACAAGATCCTAACCATGATATTGAAGTGGGACTTTTTAATTCCTGTAGCTTCAGTACTCATCACATCTGGTGTTTGGCATGAGCAAGGCCTTTTCCTGCAGGGACTGGACTGAAAATGATTGTCCACCCTTGGGGCCTATGCAAAAGAGAAAGGAAACTAGTCCTGATATGTAACTCTGATGTTGTGGGACTGTTAGTGGCCATTAGGTCATAGGTTGGACTCAGTGCTCTCAGAGGTCATTTCCAACCTAGATGATTCTGTGATTATCAGTTAGAGATCAGGTCTGTATGCAAAGGTAATTCCATATACTGTATTTTTGTAATAGCTATTTACCACTGGTATCAAGATTTTTTCATAACATTATAGTGTCCTCTTGGATACTGTACTGTTAAATATCCAGCAAGACTAATAATTTTTTGTGAACAGTTCATATGGATGGGGCTTTTTATTCTGAGGTGTTAGAGGATCAACTGCCATCCATTTCAGCCTAGCTTTGAGGGAAGATCACGGTTATTGTATGAACCTCCATGACCAAGAAACATGGCAGCACACCATGGAATCATAGTCTCTTTTTGAATAACTGACTTGAGGCAATATCATGACATTGGTATTTTTCAGGTAAATGACATGGGGAAGAAACTGGATTTTCTTGTTGATATGCATATGCATCACATGGAACAGCTGCAGATACAAGTTGCTGAGATAAGTCCATTGAAAGAAACCGCTTCTCCTGCAAGGGAGAAGAGAGAAGAAAACAAATATTCTGAATTAAAAACAATAATATATAAATACACTGAGCAGTGTTCTCGTGAAACTCCCTACAACTTCCAGCAGGTTCCAGTCAACAAGGTCAGCCCCTATGGTTTCTCAGCACGGGGCCACACGGCTCACTCCCAACCTTTATCAATAGGTGGGCAAAACTCTGGCAGACTGCAAGCCACACCTTCCTCAACTTCATATGCAGAGAGGCCAACAGTTCTGCCTATATTCACATTAATGGACTCCCAGGTCAGCTACCACTCCCACGGGGACCTTCAAAGCCCTTACTCAGACAAGGTGTCCCCGAGGCAGCGGAGGAGCCTCACGAGAGACAGCGACACCCCACTGTCCCTTCTCTCCGTCAACCACGAGGAGCTGGAGCGCTCCCCGAGCGGCTTCAGCATCTCCCAGGAGAGGGACGACTTTCCCTTCGGGCCCAGCGGGGGCTCGGCGTGGATGAGGGAGAAACGCTACCTGGCCGAGGGCGAGACAGACACAGACACAGACCCCTTCACGCCGAGCGGCTCCATGCCCCTGTCCTCCACGGGAGATGGGATTTCAGACTCAATATGGACCCCGTCAAACAAGCCAGTTTAAAATGTGTGTGGGGGCAGTCACTGGCTGACTTCTCCTTGTAATGTAAGCATACTTTGTATATCTCACTTACTCTACACCCAAAGCTTACTAGTTCAAAACACCAATGGCTGCATAAGATGCATGTGATATTAGTGGTAGTCATTCTGCACCATTTCATACAATTTACTGATGCAGTTTTTTTCATGCTTCCAAAACTAAGGAGCTTAGTTTTGAGCATGGTTTGCATGACTTTGCCCTATATAAATGGTACAGCTGATTTCTTCCATGATACATATCTATCTGGTACTCTTCAATACAACAATGGTGAATTGATAAGAGGCAAGATACAGTGGTCCTTGCTACATTTTGTAAACAGAGCAGCAAAATAAAAAGATTTTTCAGGAACTATATCCCTTTGTGGAAACATAACATCTAAATCATTTTCCATTATAAGCAAATCAATCTCTAATCAACCAAGCCAATCAACCAAGCAAATCAATCTCTAATCAACCAAAAGCAGGGGAAAAGCTGAGTTAAACTATGACCTTATTGAAATGCTTTTGTGAACTAAATGTTTCACATGTGATCTCATATAATTACTCCTGAAAAACAATATTGAAATGAAATTAAGGGTAGGATTTTAAATCATGCAAGTCACCTCCTGGGATTGATGATAGGTATTTATTTATTGTAAAATGTAAATAGAAATCCCTCAAAATACTTTGAAAATCTTCACTAGTGCTTATAAAATTGCTCAAAGTAGGATTATAATGCTTTTTTAAAGAAAATCTTTTGCTAAGTCTATTTGCTACTTATGGGGCCAAATTTTCTTTGTTACAAAAATAAAATTGTTCACTGTAGAGAACTCCAGGTTTATACACTCCACTCTTCTATTGACTTAGGTGCTGCTAAGTAAGAAGCATAATGTAACTCAGCCTCAGTTTCCCAATCTGTTAATTGGGAGTTACACTTCCACACATGATCACAGGTTGAAAGGCTCAATTGTCTAATATTTGTCAAGTGCTTTGAGCTCCTCAGATGTGCAGAAAATTACTATGCTCTTCTCTGCAAGTTCTACAGTGTAAGATGCTGCCAGGATCTGTTTCTCTCTGTTTACCTTTTCTCTTGGAAATGGACTGCTCAAAATCCATGAATGTGGGCTATATTTAGGATTAATGTATGAATAAATAATCACCATTTTTGTCATGTGTCCCTGAGCAACAGAGAGATAAGTATGCTCCCTAGGCCTCAGCCAAATATTTTTTAATGAAAAATGGAAATTATTGAGAAGGAAGAGACCAGGAAAATCACTGGATCACTGGAAGGAAATGAATCCAAGATGTCACCACTACAGTGGGAATGTAGTACCTATAAAGCTAGTGAAACTAGCATTTCCAAATACCCTGCACAGGTCTTACCTGGTGTCAGTCAATGTGTCCATGAAATAGCATCCGTGTGATGTCCAGCTTGGTGGCTGTACACTCTGTACAGCTGGTGGTAAATGAAGGAGTACAGTCAGTGAGCACAGGGTACAGCAACAAAGGCACACATCAAATTCAGGATGAGATCAATCTCATCTTTAACTCAGATATCTACAATGACCAAATGTCTACCAACTTCAAAGAGAGCAGAAGGTGACTTGCTTAGATGTCAGATGATCAGAGACCACAAAATCAGTGTTAATTGTCTCACCAAGGTGCAGCCTCTCTGCTGTGGCTCATCCCCACCTCATGTCCAGAACCATCCCTGTCACTCCACACAACAACTTCCCCACTGTGGCCAGGGCACTGACCAGCAGAGATGGCAGGATTTGGCCCAAATAAGGCGTTCAAAAAGGGTTTTTCTATAAAGACTGCTTCTATTACACTGCAGCGGCACAACTGAGCATCTTTGGCACATCCAGTCTGAGCCATGAACACGTTACTGGCCTTCCCAGTGCTTACTGGGAATTGCACAGCCCTGGATGGAAAGTGCTCCAATGGACAATACTTTGATAGGTTTTTCTGACCATAGTAAACTTTTGGTTTTATTCCTCAGTATTGTTGACATCTCATAGCAGTCATTCCATCCAGGGAATTCTGTTATTTCCCAGATGTGGGCATTGCCTTCATCTTCATTGCTTGTTCTCTATTGGAAGAGACATCTAAAGGATTAGGATCTTCTTACTTCATCTGATTCTTCAGCTAAATCATGTTTCATCCTTCTGGGATGGATCTTCAGGAAGAACAAATTGCTGTTGTTACTGGATTAAACTGCAGAGCAGTTACAGCTTTTGAAGACTGGGCTGAGTCCATGGAGCTGTTCTGAAGTCAATAACTATGATGGTATGAGGCACAAATTTAATAATTATTTAATTGACAAAATAGCATTGATTTGAAGGATAATCTGTGTTTGGCACACTTCTGTGGATAAATTTACAAAGAATAAAACTAAATGACCAAAGTGTAATTCGTTATAATTTGGCATATTGAGAATTCTTCAGCCCTTATGATTCTTGGAAATATCTGCATTGTACCTGTTGCAGGCTTTCTGAAATAGTAATAGATGTGGCAACTTGTGAGATTTAACCCTCACAAGACAAGAGAATGGAAAAGAATGAAAAAATTATTTTAACATTGTTACATTTCTGAAGTGTATGTAAGTATGTGCTAGACAAGCCTGCTTCAGTTTTCTTGTATATAAAGGGCCTGTTTTTCCTACTGATTTAATCTGAATTTCATCCTTCTTTAAATGCTTCCTAGAGCTAAACAATCAAAAATCAATGCAGCCAAAAAGCAGGGGCAGTCTGATCAATTTGTTTGTGACTTTCTTTGACAGTGGCTGTGCCAAGCAGTTCCCTGTCCAATTCCCACTGAAATTCTTTAGTTCAGGTTTCTGTTATTTTCCATGACAGGTCAAATAAAATGAAATCTTTTCTCACTATTGAACCTGGTTGAAAATCCATAAACAGCCTCCCTATAAAGTTATGTTCTTTCCAAGAGAAGATCCAAGCAAGGGCAGAGACTTGGATGAATGTTCACCTGCACACAGGGTACAGCCCCAGAGAAAGGATTTGTGCTGCCCTGCACTCTGCACACTTAGCAGATGAACTGTCTTGAAGTTAGTGTTTCCTCTGGCCTGCAATCACAATTTGCAATATGCATCTTTAAGGTGTCAGGTCAGGTATTTGTAACCACATCATGAAATATTTAATGATGCCAGAAAAGATCTGCCTCTTCTTAAAAAGCACTGGTGATAAACTCAGCAAGATCCTCTGCAGTAGACATCTGTGGGTCCTGTGAAGGAGATCCAAGAAATGAGACAGGCAGAACTGATTAGCTTATTTTAATATTTATTCTTCTTTCTTAACACTGAAACCTGTCACTGCTCTGTTCATAAGGGTGCTGTTCTTAGCAGCTCTCTGCCATTTACATCATCAGGGTTAAAAATCAGTTCTGCTGTCTGTGATCACAACAGACAGGTGTCACAGCAAGGTGAGATCTGGACACCATCCCAGATCAGATTTGCACATAAATTCATCAGACTCCAATCAGGGTGAGTCCAGGAAGTGCATCCACCCTGGAACTGTGCTTCATGTGCCTGCCATAGATACTGGACAAAGCAAAAATCCCATGTGTGATCCCAGTAACATTAAGAATATCAAGACCTCTTTCCACAAACAATGAATCTCTAGTCACAATGTCATTTGAGAAGGGCATCTGGGTCAATAATAGTCTTTGTAATAGGAATTAATTAGATTTATACCTTCTTCTGCATGAGATGTCTCAGTTAAAGAGTTATCAATTCTCTTTGGGTCAGATCTTTCTAGCATCTTGACTGACACTAGCACTTTGTTTGCATGTACTCAACATTAAAAGGTATTAATGACTTTGATGACTCTCATCTCATTTCAGGCCTTGAGATATTATTTTATAATTTGAAACTGTGGAGCTTTTCTCTGCTCTCCTTGAAGTAAGATAGAAACCTTCTCACAGTGATGTACTGGGAGCAGGGCTGGGTTCTAATCTGCCATTATTTATAGATTTTCTTGTGAAGGGCAGCACTGATCTGGAGACATTTTTCTTGGCTACATTTTGAGAGTGATTTTCAGTCCCTAAGACATGCCAGATGTCTGGAAGTTTTCAAAAAGGTGAATCTGTGTTTACATTGTGTGCCTCTCTTTGCAGCATTATTATCAATTAAGCTTCCTCATTTTAGATGCAAACTGGGACTATTTGATTAAGGCAAAAGTGAATACTTTGTTGAGGTATGAAGGTATGATAAATGTGGTTCATGCTCTACTTAGAGAGTTGGCAATTTAAAAAAATCTAGTCAGGTAATGACTATTGTCCTTGCCTTGGCTTTTCCCTGCCCTGAATTTATCACTCTGGCTCCTATCTAAATAAAAAGGAATTCAACCCATGGAGAGATTGATTAAAAAGTCCCTAAATTGTCTTTTGGCTATATTTGCTCTGTTTTTATCTGTAACATTACTGCATTGTTATGGTCCAGAGTGGAAATAGTTTAAAATTTTTCTGCTTCAAATGGTGGCCCATGAGTGCTGCAAACTAAAGCCCACCTGAACCTGGGGGTAGTGGGGCCTTGTGACCTTCAGGAGAGCACCAAGGTCCAACCAGTTTGCAAGATCACAGCCTAAAGCAATCAGAAAATGCAGAGTGAGGAACACCCTCACCCCTGTTGGGCTCCCAGCTGCTGCAGAGGTGTCACATCTGCTTAGGCAGGAACTGAATCCATCCTGGTTACTGCAGAGCCTGTGAGGAAAGAGCTGGGTCTGGATTCCCTGCACCCCACTGCCCCACCACTGAGCTCTAGGGGTGTAGGAGCTGCAAACCTAAATCTCCTACAGCACCTCATGAATTTGGTGGGATGTCACGTTTTCAGGAGCACAGCTGGATGTGAGTGCTCCATTTGAAGAATATTTTAAGAGGTGCAGAGGAAAAAGGGGCATTTTCAAGTGTTTTTACCTGGGCACTCTGGGAATGAAGACCCTGGGTATCACTTTTCCTTATGGTTTTTTAGGCTGTAAGATTTGATCCTTCCCAATTCAGCTTTGAGTAGCTTCCCTCTGAAGTTAACTGAAGCAAAATAGTGAAAATGGGCTCCTATTTCCATCATGAAGAACACTGAGACTGAAGGTTACATAGCCAACTGCATTTTGTTTTCTAGTTATGGCATCTTATTATTACTAGTATTTGTGCCTTGCTCACTGAAATTTTCTCCATGCTACAAAGATGCTTTTCAGATTCTGGCTGACAAGGGAACACAACTTTTATACAAGTGGCCTTTAGTGCTCTTTATAATATTATTTATTGTAATTTTTAAACTGTATGTGTAATTTCTATTCTGGCACTGTCCAATATTTGAACAAATTTAATATGTTTATTTCAATATATTATGCAAACAATACTTCTTAACTGATTTTTTTATGTTCTGTCTTTAAAAACTGCACCACTTATTAATAAATAGAAATTTCAATTATGATGTGGATGGATTTATTTTCATTTAAATCTTGATATCTTCACACATATTCAAAGAAAGCATTGTCAAATGTACCCCCAGCAGAGACATTGGCAAAGATCCTTTTGACTTCATCTAGGCAGGACTAAGCTCAGCTGCAAGCAGGTTTTATGTGGCTTCCACAGCCAGTCCTGTCAACACACAGTAGATCCCATTATTTGTGACACCTTTGATTTTGTGGCCATGTAATTTATATGGCTTTGAACATATGTGAAGGGGAAAATGAAAAGTAGGAGAAAATGAATTCATATTGGAAACATAACATGCTAAAATATGATGAAATTGCAAACAAAATATAGAGAGAACACAGTAATGGTACAAGCAAGATCACAATATCCCCTACAGGGAATTTGCTTGAATTCTGCCCCTGGTTCTGTTGCTGCATTTCTGTGTGGTTCTGTCTGAATGAGACTGGAAGAGAAACACAGGAAATATCAACTCTTTCCAAAAATTTAGCTGGACACAGAGAGGTATTTTAAGGCATTCTCTGTGGCTTCAGTTTCATGGCTGTCACTAAGACATGAGCTCTGCTGAACACTGGAAATACAACTTAAAATAAGGTTTGTTAATTTTTTGTGGCAGATAAAAAAAAAAATCAGCGTTTATGCCATGTCTTGTCCCACTTCTAACCACTGTAAAGTGGAAATAATTAAAAGATCCTTTAGTACAGCAACATTAAGTTGTAGTGCTTTTGAGTCTATTTGTGTGTTTTAAATTATTCAATTTAAATAAATTATAGCTAAAAAGTAAATAGGGTGAATGTCAGGCCCTTACAACCAAGTTCTATTCTTTCCAAAGATTGACAGTTTGTGTTTTTTCAAACTAATGCACCAGAGTGTAGAATTCTGAACCTTTGGGGGTTCAGGGTTTTTTCAAGTGTCTCCACTTTTACAGACATCTCTACCCTGCATTATCATCACTGCCTCAGCCCTGAATGTCCCAGCCTGAGCTGAAGGGCCTGGGCTGAGCCCTGCAGCTGCCAGGCCCAGCAATGGAATTTCCCTGAGCATTTCACAGACACAGCAGGTGAAACACTCAGCTTTGGTTCATCTGCACTGAAAGGTGTTGCAGTAAAATTTCCCCTTGGCTGTCACCCAAATACCAGAACGTGACAAGTCACTGGACTTCAGTGAGACATTAGGTCTGATCTTTTAAGAAATGAACTCTAAAATAGGAAGTGATACCTATTCTCAGGCAAAGCCCTGCTTGCACCCAGGGGTGCAGCCTGTGCCTACCTCTACATGGGACTTTGGGGATCCTACACAATTGTCCCCCACCTAAGCAGAATAAGACTTAGGGTCAGCAGTTTAGAAAGGGTAATAATTGAAACAGTGCCAATCAAGAAACAGCTTCAGGAGTGGAATTTTCTCAGTGTACCCTTCTGTTTATTTGTAGGTTGCTTTGCTTTTTAAGACTCGCCAGGGTAAAACAGTTGCTTGACTAACGCAGAGCATCCTCTTGGAACACAGAGCATCCTCTTGGAACACAGAGAAGGGATGGAATCAGGAAAGCCAAGTCCCATGGCAGAGAGCAGCAGGGAATCTAGACAATATTTAAAGAAATTGCTCTCTAAGATAATATTGTCAGCCCAGTGGGTTTGGGACAGCACCACAGTTTTTCTCCTGCTTCTTTGTGTCAGGTGCAGATTACAGAACAGAGATCATGGGGAAAAAGTGTAATATATGCTATGAATATTTTGGCAGATTTGGTGAGGTCAGTTACATCTCTGACACATCCTATCAGAAATAAGATCATTGGATAAGTCATTAAATATTTTTCTAAGTAAGGTCTGGACTGCTGAAATTTCTCAATGTTGAATCAAGGCTTTATGAGGATCTATATTTAAAAATGCCAAGTGCTTTATCACAAACTAACTTCTTTGGAAACCCTCAAGGAGCAGTGCAGAGTATTGTGTAAAAATCTCATGTATTCTAACTCACACACAGATAAGAAAACCACTAGGACTCCATGCCTCTCACCACTACACATTTTCATGATCTCCATGGTCCCTTTTTTTTTTGCTTTCTCTTCTTTTACTCCCTCAAGAGCGTACTTGAATTCAAAAAAAGTTTCACAATATCAGACACTTCTAAAGAAAATGTTTCCTACATGTAAATACTCAAAACACTCTTACTGAAAACAGTTTGTAGAGTTTAATGCACATTCTGTTCAGGAAGTTTTGTGGTGTAAGTACCAATCTTAGCAATTGGTACATAGGTAATAAAAATTAAAAAAAAATAGTTATAGATAGGACAGAAACTATTTTCAGTTCTAAATACATGTTGTCTTGGTTTGGAAAGACAGGAGTCTGCTAAGGAAGGCAGGAGCCTCCCCTGAAATGGAGAATGTAAACCCTTCCCACCCCTCTGAATTGCTATAAATTTTAAATTAAGGGGTTCTCAGGCAAAAATATGGGAGCAGGAAATAACAGTTCTTTAATAGGGAAGGAAAAATTGAAGGATAAAATAAACAATGCAGTACAGCAGAACAACACTGACAGAGTCAGAACCCAACCTGACACCCTGTGGCTCAGGGTGTTGGTGGCAGTCCCATTGGAATTGTGGCTGCAGCCCTCCTGGAGTGTCAAGGGTGGTTCTGCTGGAGCAAGGGGATCCTGTAGAGAAGGATGTATTCTTCCTCTAAAGATCCAGTGGAAGAAGAGGCAGCTGCTGTTCCTCTGGGGAATCCCATGGAGAAAGCCGTGCTGGTGTCTCAAAACCTCTGGATTATATCTGAGTAGGAATGCTTGGCTCCTCCCTCTGGGTGGAGCATCTCACAATGGGATGATATAGTTCTTATCAGCCATGCAGTGACATTCAATAGCTGTTATCAGCAATGTCCCCTCCTGAGGGAGGAGTGATTGTGGTCACTCAGAGAGAGAGATAAGGCAAACTGCTCACTTGACAAAAGATAATCTGCCATACAGATGGTAATAGAATATATCTTGCCTTGCAATCTGGAACACATGTTCTGAAATGAGAAGGAAATTCTATTAATGGAACAAATACAAATTTTTATATGTAACTATGTATTTGGAGTTCTACAAAGCAAAGTGCTGGGTTCTGCACTTCAGTCAGAGCAATCCCCTGCAGTGCTCCAGGCTGGGGCTGAGTGCCTGAAAAGTTCTCAGTGGGAAAGGCCCTGGGATGCAGGCTGACAGCAGCTGAACAGGAGCCAGAGTGTGCCCAGGTGGGCAAGAAGGCCAATGGCAGCTGGCCTGTGTTACGAATAGTGTGGTCATCAGAACCAGGGCAGGGACTGTCCCCCTGTGCTGGGCACTGCTGAGGCCACACCTCAAATCCCGTGCTCAGTTCTGGGCCCCTCACTGCAGGAAACACATCGAGGAGCTGGAGAGGGTCCAGAGAACAACAGAGCTGGGCAAGGGACTGGAGCACAAGTGTGAGGAGCAGCTGAGGGAGCTGGGGGTGCTCAGCCTGGAGAGAGGAGGCTCAGGAGGTGTCACAACAGGACACGAAATGAACAACACGCACAAGATGAAATGTCCAAGGTAAAAAGAGCATAGTTTATTATCAAACTCCAATATTAAAGACTTTCAAAAGTGACCATGGATTGGAGGATGAAATTGCCACCTCTCCAGCCACACTGGTCAAACCAACAGTCCATCAATTTTCTCCTCCTCCAGAAAGGAGTGCAAAACAATCATTATTTACATGAAAAGTGCATGAGAAACTCCATTACAAAAATGTAAACATTAGAAGGCTTAGAAGAATTTAGAAGAACAGGACAACAGGAGAGACCTTGTCAGTCTCCACAGCTGCCTGACAGGAGCTGCAGCCAGGTGGGATCAGTCTCTTCTCCCAGGTAACAAGTGACAAGAAAAGAGGAAATGGCCTCCAGTTGTTCCAGGGGAGGTTCAGATTGGATATTAGGACAATTTCTTACAATTGAAGGGTTTAAAAGCACTGGAACAGGCTGTCCAGGAAGTGCCCACGGAATCACCATCCCTAAAGGTTTGTAAAAAATGTGTAGATGTGGCACTTGGGGATGTGGTTTTGTGGTACACTTGGCAGTGCTGGCTTAATGGTTGGACTCAATGATCTTAGAGGTGTTTCCCACAGGTAGTAATTCCGAGTTTCTTTATATAATTTTGCTTTTAGGAGATGAAATTTATTCTTCTGAAAAAAAATTTAGATCTTAGAGGTGTTTCCCACAGGTAGTAATTCCGAGTTTCTTTATATAATTTTGCTTTTAGGAGATGAAATTTATTCTTCTGAAAAAAAATTTACAAAGAAACAATGATACATTTAGAGAGTTGTCCTTAATAAAAGTGGTACCAAAAATAAATATAATAGAAGGATATTGGTAAAATGAGAAATTAAAAATTTCTAGAACTAGTACATTTCTTAATAAAGTAAACTAAATATCTTATAAAATTGTAATGGTAGAGGACTAATAGAGCAGTGTTGAAGTGCAAACAGTTTTTTCAGAACAAATGAAATTTACTCAATTGATACTTTTCTAAACAAAATTTATTTAACAATCACTCAAAGATGCTTTCATGGAAACGTTTGCCATAGTAAAATGAAGTGTAACTGAAAATAAAACTTCAGTGCTCTGGAGTAAACTTGAATTAAGTTTGCTTCTTTGCACTCTATTTACAAACAGCATTTCCTTCTCTCTTGCACATCAGCATCGGGTGAGAGAGAGGCACAGCTGGATTTGTGTTTTCTAACCAGGTGAATCAGGCAGGTTTGTGAGGGGCTTTAGGTGCCACAGTGCTCCAGGTGCCACAGCTCCTCCTTTAGGGCAGCGCTGGTTCATGGCCCCACCAGGCTGGAGGGTGGCCTCACCTGAGGACGCTGCCAGCCCAGGGGCACACCAGGACAATGAGCCACTGCCACCCCAGGACAGAGCAGGTGGCAGGGGACACTTCATGTCAGTGGCTGAGGTCACAGGAATGAATGTATGGCTGCAGCTCTTGCAGTCACACATATTGCAATTTCTACAGAGAAATGTGTGCTTTTAACCACATCTAAAGGCCTAAGGAAAAGCCAGAAGGAAGGAACAGTGCTTTGCTTTCACTCTGTGCTCTCAGCCCACAGAGAGATAGAGCTCCAACAGCCAGACTTCATTTTTTCCCTCCCTACCAGAACATCACACCACACTATCTCCTACAGATAAATCCCAGGCATTTCATTGGATTTCTGTTTATTTAAATTGCATTAGCAGGGCCTTACCCTGTGCAACCTTCAGCAAATGGATGCATTTAAGTAATTTACATGAATTGTGTGTCTATGCTGTGTTACTAAGAGACTCTAAAAATGTCTTTTTTTCCTGTTCTGGATTTTTGGGATGCTGGTTATGGACACAGTGCTGCCACACAAAGGGATGCTGGAAAAAGAAGGCATGTAAAGACTATACTCCTGAGAAAGCTGCTTGCCCAGAGCGATGTTCTGAGTGAGAACACAGCATTGTCCCCAAGAGTCAAAGTTGGGGCTGAACAAAAGCCCCCTCCCAGGTCACCTGAGCATTGCTCAGCAGCTGAGGAAAGTTAAAATTACAGAGTCCCAGGGTAAAACACAGCATGAGGCAAAACCTGCTGAAAGTCTAATTATCCTCACAGGCAAACATCAAACGGCTGGAACTGATCCCAGCACACACATTTTCCTGGCTATACCTGGTTTTGTCAGCTGTTACAGAGAGGACTTTCATCCCAGCCTTCTTGATGTGCTATTGAGCAACTGGTAATTAAGTCAGTAAAAGTAAGTCTTGTCAAAGAAAAGGTGCTTCCATATTCCTCCAGCTGCAGCACTCAGTCTCAAAATTTTTCCTTTTTTCACAGCATTAAATTCCATACAGAATTAAATGATACTAGATGCAGTGACACCCACCACATAATTTTTTTTGTGAAAAAGAGAGTCAATGAAAACAAGGAAAAATTGTGATTGCCTGTGCACAGACATTTGGGTATCTTATAGACCAGCTACAGCTCTGTTAAATGAGGCTGCAGTTGCCTTGCAGCATCTGAAGTTCTTGGTTGAGGCAGGATTGTTAGACAGACAGAGACACAGCTCAACCACACACATAAAATGGTGGCTAAAGCACTTTTTGTTTCATAAACTGACTGTGAACCCACTTAGATTCCCCTTATTAATTGCTACAACGTTTTGAGTGGTTTCACAAGTTGAAACGTTTGGTGGATTGTGATAAAATTACTAAATGGATTATTGGCTTTTAACCAGGCTGCACCTAAACTCACTGATTTCAGAGGAATTATTTCCAGCCCACTGGAGTAAATGGTAGCAGAATTTTACTGACTGTTTCCAGCAGTGATCTTCCCTTGGATACTACTGAACATCACTCAGCATCACGAAAATTGCCTTATGTCATTGCTCTGACCAGATCTCTCTTCCTCATCACCTAACCATGATTCCAGGCAATTTTTCCTGTTGTAACTCACATTTTATTCCTTTTGAGGTTCCACACTTGAGATACACTTCAGGTGTCATCCCTGCCCTCTTGACAATGTCCCTTGTTTGACCTGAAGGATGGCTAAAGCTTTTCCAGAGGGGCTCACCCTTGCCTACCTCTCACCATCAAAGGTGCCATGGGTCTAATTGCAGTAAACAGAGCTGTTCCTTTAAAAGGGAAAAAAAAAATCCTCCACAATTCAATTCTACTGCCAAAAGGAGCTTCCAATCCCCACCTGACCTGCCACAGAGCCTTTCCATGCAGGATTCAACAGGCACAGTGTGCTCACGATTGTGTTACCTCTGGTTAGTCCTTCAGGGTTTAGGATAACAATTTTCACAGGATTTTAAGGAAAGATTATCAAGCCTGTCTACTCAAAGTTTTTCACAAAGTGTTTATTAACAGCTGGCAATAACTTCCAGTGTTGTATAGGCTCTGAAGATAATAATTTTTGTCATGAGAAATCAGGTAAGTTGATATTAACTATTCCAGATCTTGGTGATTTTACTTGTACTTAGAGGAAACCTTTTCAGCTGTGCTATTAATGCTCAGTGGAAATGTAGCAAATTAAATTATTTTTTTTACTAAATGTATATTTATTGCATTATATTGCATTCTCACACAAATAAATCTGAACTTAAAAAGTAATTGTATCAATGTAATGAAGCGTGCAATTGTAACACGGGCATATTTTCACATTAACTTGAAATATTTCTTTAGACTTTGTGGATGATGGTGTGCTTAAAATGAGACATGACCTTTAGATGTTGCAACTGAATGAAGGTAAGGAAATTTGTACTCAAGGACTTTCCTCTTCTATTTCTTTGTTCTCTTGATTTCTGTTCTGCTCTGTTAAGCGTGAAGACGTGAGGAAACTGCTTGATACTGGAGTGCAATACGTTGGTACAGGAAAAATGAAAGCTATTTAAACTTCATGGTTACCTGCCACATTAAAAGGAGCTCTACTGAAGCATAGCTAATAAACACATTGGTTTAAGATTGCTGTTAACCCAGAGTAACAGAGAAGGATTTAATAAGAGGTCTGCGTGAGTGTATAAAAGTAATTTGAACTGGATTAAAATCTCCAATTCAGCAGTTCAGGGAACTCTGGATCAACAGTTCTAAATAAAATAGATTCTACTAATATCATTCAGCTTAAAATAAACAGAGGAGGATTGTTATAGCAGCAGAGCTGAAGGAGAATTTGTAACCAAAGGCTTGACCCTCAGTCTTTATCAGACAAATGTTTGGAAGGAAAACCTTCTCTGAGTCAGTTTATGGGATTTGTCTGCCTGCTCGGGGCTGCCGGCACCTGTGGATCTCAGCATAGTCTGGAATGAAAATGCTGATTTTGGTCTGGAGGACAATGAGGGTTTCATATTTGCAACCTGGACATGTATTTCAGTCATCACAGTGGAGTCACTTCAAGAGAGATACAGTTGCAAAGTCATAAAGGCTTGTCCCTGATAAATAAAATTGGATATTGAATAACCAGAGTAACGCAAATGTGACGTGTATTACAAGAGTTAACATTACTAATATCCACATTGCTGAGAGATAAGATATTTCAGGCAACAGTTCTAGGAATAGTTGACACACATGGTTTTGAGATTTGGTTGGACAGCATAAATTTCAGAGAGTTAATGCTGGAAAAAGATTTTGGGAAGCAACTAAAAGCTGATGCTTCAAATTTAAATCAAGCCTCTATCTAATAAGGAGCAAGGGTAGTTCATTTTGGAGTGATATCCCAAGTATTGAGATATATCTGCAATTTCTTTTTAAGCGTTTTTTGATGTCAGGGAACACACCAGTGCTAAAAATGGCATTCATGCAAAACAAGCACTCTCATGAATGGAGGATTTTCCATCATTTTGTAGCAACAATACTCAATATTTCTTTGCTAGAAGTAGAACAGTATGTGTCTTACTGTGATCCATCCTTCCAAGTTATGTTTGCCTGTTTTCCCTATCATTAGATGTTTTGCTTGGCTGAGTCTGTAGTGTGATATGGCCAGGTGATGCCTTCTCTAAATTCCTGCTGGAAATCAGCACTATATGTGCAGAGAATTGTGTGTGTTGATTAGCACAGAGGAGCAGCTCAGTATGCAGAAAATTGTGTGTGTTGATTAGCACAGAGGAGCAGCTCAGTGGGGAGGACAGCAGGGAACTGAGAATTCAGGTGAGCAAGAAAGCTTCACCCAGTGTGTGGAGAATGCTTCTAAGCACAATTTGTCTTGCTCTATTCTGTTTGTATTTTTACAGCTTTTCTCTCTCTCCTAAAATAGATGACCCCTTCATGTGTCAATCCTCTTGCCTATTCTCTGTCTTTTAGGAATGTGGTGTCTCTAGACCCTGCTCTTACTTCCCACACCAAGTCCTCTGTTAAACGATTTTCCCGTTCTGCTGTCATGAACAACTCTAACCAGTTTAAATAAATCTAAGTTAGATCTCTGCTATCTACCCTTTTACTTATGAACCTTTGTAAAACAGTTGTGCTTTCTCAGTCTGTGAAATGGTCTCACCAGGGATTTCAGTGCCAGTGTGATTCACTGGTGACCCAGCAGAACCCACATTCCTCAAAGCAGGTCCTGGAAATCAAGTTTCCTCACTGTGGATGAACACTGGCTTTGATCTGTAGGGACAGACTGAAAATGGGGCAGGGCCCTCTTCTCCCATCTCCTGGGTCTGGGTCTTTCACCTGCCATGCAGCCAAAATCTTGGTGAAGGGCAGAGGTGTGGGGTCATTTACCAGTCAGGGCTGCAGAGCCCCTCAGGCTGGCCAGCCTTGCCCCTCAGGGACAGCTCAGTGGCAGCACTTGTGCCATCTGTGTTTCCTGCTGGTGTCCCTTGGGCTGGTGTGCACAGGGACAGCACTGGCTCTGCAGCCTGGTCACTCCTGCGTGCGTGGAACAGCTCAGGGGGAACCTGCTCAGAGGGGCTGTGGCCCATAACACTGGACCATCATCACAAAGCACAACTCATCCTAATGCAGAATTTGCAGAGCTAAGGTGACACTTCTCATAGTACAATCAAAATTCATGAAGTTCTAATAAAAGGAGCAAATCACCCCACTTCTCACCTCAAAGACACAACCCAATAGTTCCCCTTTCATGGTAGACTTGATTATCTAGATGCACCAGCCACCACAGACCCCTGCTCCAAATCACATGCAGTTACAAACCTCCCTTTACATGATCACCCAACTCTCCACCTCCCTAAGCCTGCTCTCCCCAACAGCCACCTCCCCGCTGCTTTGCAAAGCACCATTGTCTCACACTCAGCTCCACAGAGGAGCATCTCTCATTAACTCCTCTCTATTTCATTGAACCAAACCAAAGACAACAAAAAAATTATCAGAATCCAGAGATGTGGGTTGGTTTTATACCAATCTCCACGCAGACTACACCTCCACTGCTTCCACCACATCAACCTGGTAGCAGGACTGAGCTAACACACTGCTCTCCCCTAATTACAGAGTCCACAGATACATTAAAAAAAATTAAAAAAAAAAAAAAGCTGTTACCAGTTCCAGAAGCTTCATAGCACCAGAGAGTGAAAGAAGGGATAGCCTTGCCAGAGAGTCAGGCCCTGGGATTTTCATGACAGCAATATTTTCATGGTCTGTAGTCTAGCAGTTTGCCAGATTCCAAATATTGTTGCAAGAAAAGCCAGGTTTAGGATTTTTGGTGCTAGACTTGTCCATGGGATACTGGACTCTGTCCATGCTTAATTCCTCCATAGAAAGATGATGGAGAATGAAGTCTGGGAATAGGATTTGGCCAACACTTTCTGCCTCAGTTCCTTTCTTCTGAACATGCTGTGCAGAAACTGTGGATGAGTCCAGGCTTGGGTCTGAGTAAAAAGGATTGGGCAGATGGGCTGAAAAGGCAGGATGAACTGCTTGAAAGCTCTCAGAGCTTTGCTAGGATTAGCAGAGCTGGCACTTACACACCTTTGTCTCATCAGACCAGCAAACACAGACATTTCCAACACAGAAATATTTAGTATTGTTCCACCATACCAAGGAAGAGTCTCTTTAGAGCCACTAAATACAAATAAGCCATTTTTTGAATGTTTGAATTCTCTAGTGACTTCAAGATGAAAAATATTTTAAATATGATGATAATATTTTTCTAATAAAACAGTATTACCTTCAAGATAATGTTTTTCTGCATACTTGTAAGATTAGCTGCTCCAAGAGGATATTAAAATATTTTGGGCTTTTTTTTTTATTTTCATATCATCCCTTATTTTCTGACAACTACAGAGTTATTTGACATGTTCTGATATTACAAACACAGGGGAAACATGAAAAGAAACCTTTTTTTCCCCACCTCCCTAGCCAGCTAATTAAGTCTTTGAAACCTGGAAAGCAGCTCATGGTCTGAAAGGCAGAACACTGTTAATCCTTACCAAGCAGGTAGGCAAGGCAGTATGGACACAACCTGGTGATAGTAACTCAGAAATACAAAACCAGGAATGATCAGAAAAACAACATTTCTATGGAAGAGAACTCCAGCTGACATTTGTGGTCTGAAACCAAACATAAGCAAATTTTACCTTGTTTTTAATAGAACAACTTTAGGCAGTTGTTGTGTCAGGTGCCTTTTAGGCACAGCTCATCCTGCCAGAGAAGAGGGTTGTGTTGATAACATCACCAATTCCCCAGAAAAGCCAGTTAGGTAGGACTCAAAAATCAAGAGGCACCCACAGGCACAGAGGAAATACTGATTGTCGGGTCTCTGCTCCTTTGTCATTTCCAACACCAATCTTTCTCTGCATCACAGAAATCAGATACTTCTCTTGTGGTTAAATCATTCTGGGACAAGGGCTGGACAAAATTGCTCAATGTTAACAATTTTACCAGCACCAAAAGAGCATTTCTCTCTCCTAGAGCAGCCAGACCTGCTGGAAGTCAGCATCCATGATGCAGGGGCTCTGCTGGCAGGTGGCAGTGAAGATGAGCCTGGGATTCCTGTGTCTCTTTCTGGTTTTCAGCACAGGTAAGGACAGTGGGCTGGTGCTCCCCAGCAAATTCCCCAGTGTATTCCCTGCTGCTCCCACAGCCCCATTCCCACATCTGTGGCAGGTTTGGTTCTTTCCCCCTGTGCAGGGAACACTGAAGGGCTGGAGCTGCAGGGCTGTTGTCACTCAGCAGAGCAGAGCAGGGGATGCCTGTTCCTAAATCCCATGCTGAGAATCTGGAATCAGAAAGGTTTAAAAGGAAAGAGAGGGAAGGGTTATAGAAGAGCTCCTACCACCTAGATTGTCAATTCAGATTTAACTTTGACTAATTGAGAGTTCTTAATACAGCTGATTAATACAACATCACAATTTATAAGCCTTGGATTATACACTGCCTACTGGGTATTTCTCCTTTGTAAACATACATAAAGGGTAATTTAGATGGGCTGAGATTAGCATGAGATTAGATTAGCATTTTCTAGCACTGACTCCTTTGGAGAGCCTTTGGGATTACTCTTAGGAGGCACTCAGCTCTCCTCTGGAGGGATAGGTAACCTAAATCTCCAACACATATCTTCAACTTGTCCTGCAGTCTCTCATTTACTGCTGTACACCTCAGCTGGTCACCAAGTGATCCCAGAAACCCAGTCCAATCTCCTGAGCCCAGTTTCAGCCCATTCCTCCTGCAACAGAGCCCTTGAGGACAATCCTCAATTGCATGACTGCTCTGATTAACAAATATACACAGAGAATAGAATATTTATTTGCATTTGGCCTTATTTTACTCTTTACCTTGCAGAAATTCTTGGTGCAAGCCTAGTGAAGATCTCTGCAAATATTCACTACTATATTTTTATTTTGATTATTGAGGGGCAAATTCAACAGGGAAAACTGTTTCTCAGTCTCTTTCTTCCCTTTGCAGCTTCGTGCCTAAGAAAAGAAAACAAGAAAGAGAAGCAATTGGCAGTGCTGGCTACTGCAGGTACCAGGCAGCACATCAGGAGCCCAGAGCCAGGGTGGTAATGGGAGTGGGAGGTGCTGTGCAGATGGACCCTGCTCCTGCAGAGTCTGTGAGCCCCAGCCCACCCAGTCCAGTCCCTGGCCATGTTAACAACTGTCCTTCCCAAAATCTGCTCTTCTCTTTTTCCTTTCTCTCCTTCCCAGCTCTTCATTCCCTTTTGTTTCTCCTTTTCTCTCCTCTATGCTGTGGACAAGTGCTGCTTTCAGCCCTGGGGTGCTTCAAGCTGGTTATAAATAGTACTGATGTCATTGGAAAATTGCTCTTCTCCCCAGATTCAATTTTGTTCTCATCTCAGCTTTCTGTGCTTCTTTTTCTGTCCTGCTCTGTTCTTCCTCTCTCTGTCATGCTCACACACACCTTCCTCCCTCACACAGACACTGCACTGCTCTGCTCCTGCATGACTTTGTGGGAGGGAAGCAAAAAAAAACTCTTTGAAAAGACTTGGGAAAAGTCAAATAAGCAACAACAACAGAAATAAAACAAGATAAAAAGAGTGATTTGGCTACAGCAAAATTTTTCTGTTGTAGCAAGCAGTATAGCCATCAATGTAGGTGAAAAACAAAAATCTATATTTTCATGCAGGTTTGGGGAAGGTAGAATCTTTCCTAGGCACTTTCTCTGCCTTTTGTGACCTGCATGGTGAGATCTGCTGCTCTGTTGGCAGCAAACACCCATTGCCCTGCAGGGGAGGGCACCAGCATGCCAGGGCTGGCAGGGTCCTGCAGCTGCTCAAGGACACGGTCAAGGGCACAGCTGGCAGAATTTTGGCTCACCATTTTACTGCTGCTGTATCTTGCTATTTCCTAGACTCATCTCCATGGTGGAATTTTACTTTCCCATCAGTGTTTTTTTGGTACGCCCCAAACGTGCATAATCTGCTCATTTTGGTTTTCCGGTTCTGGCAGATTTCCAGCACACGTGAGCAGTGGCTGCACAGCTGTTTCCTTCTGCCTTCATGCACCCATTTTCTTTCAGAGCTGCCTGCAAAGTCCCTGGACCTGGCTGCCATTAACCTGACAGAGCTGGTGAACGGGATGCTGAGCACTGCACTCAGAGGTAAAGGGACACAGCTGGCAGGTCACAGCTGCAGCCCAGCAGAGCAGGAGAAAAGGCACCACAGGTGCTGGCAGGAGAAGTTGTAAACATGTGCTGTCAGCCTCCAGAGTTGTTTCCAGGAGCCTGTTACCTCTGTGCATTTATCATGCAGATGGCTGTCTACCCCAGAGAACTTGGAAATTAGTGTGGGTTTATATATAGACACAATATAATTACTTGTGGGACGCCTTTCAAAAGCACTTTCTAATCCAGTGTACATTTCAATTAAAAGGAAAACAAAATCAAAAGGAAGAAGCAATGCAAATGATCCTTCCTTCAGTGGAAATGAGAATGGACTGGGTGTGAGGCAGCTGTATCATGCTGGCACCTTGGGAATCCTTTAGACACTAAATGAGCAGAGTCAAAACATGCTGTTCTCACCATAGCACTAATAGCATGGACCTGTGTTTCTGCAGGTACCAAGAAACTCTTCTCTTTGCTGAGCATCACCTCTTACAGCTCGTTTGCCTTCCACAAAGTGTCAGTCACCATTTACAACAGTGAGTGTTGGCTTTGCTCAGCTCTGCAGCAGCTTCTCTCCCACAGCCTGGGCCACAAGACACTGATTTTTTTTTTCCTGTCTCTTCCTCCAGTCTCTAATGCAAAAAATATTGACCCTGGCAAGTTCCCTATGCACTACTGCTACTGTGTGAATAATGTGACAAATGACTTGACAGGTGGGTACACAAAAGAGGTTGGCAATTGCATGTTCTTAAGCTGAATTATTTCCTTTGGAGCTGAAGGCTGTAGTCCGAATTCCACAGAATTCATCCTTATGATTTCCACCACGACACTGAGGCCAACAGCCATAACTCACAAGGAGTGGCTGCTCTAATCCACAGCCTCAGGTGGTTGCAGCCAGCCTGGGATGGAGTCAAGTGACTGGTGTGGTTTGGCTGGCAAAAGCCTCCCTTTCCTCCTTGGAAATACAAATTGCAGCACAGGAGAGACAACCAGCAATATGTGGTACCTCACCTTGGCCACTTTTTCTCTCCTGAGAAAACCCAGAGGAGATGAACAAGGGTTTCTCTGCACCAACAGAGAAACTTCCAGTTGTTATAGTAACTTCTAGGTTAATAAGCCAGGTCTAATAAGCTCTCAGAGGCCCATAACACACCCAAGACAGTTCAGCTACCCTTGGAGGCATAAAAATCAGCAGGATGGCTTCTTTGCAGTGTTGGAAACAAAAAGGTTTAATAAAAGGCAATATAACAAACAGAAGATCCGAGCCAGGTGCTAAATGTTCTTGCTCCTGGTAAAACACTTTACAAAAGCCCTTGGTTTCTTTACTCACGTCCTTTTCTAGTTAATTGTCCAGGCAAGATTTTTTGGCTTCTGTCTAATTAGCTATCTTTAAGTTTGAGGTGAAGTCTCCTGGGTCCTCTGAGGTGTCTTTTCACTTAATTGAGGAGAGAAACTTCTGGGCTTTTTTCCTTTTAAGGTGACAAAGGATAGTTTTGTCCCTCCATCAACAAGAGGCACATTCCTCCATCCAGTAACCTCAATGAGCCCAAGAGAAGGGAGCAAGCACTAACATCTTCATAGAACTGTTGAATGGACTACAAAGTACTGTTGGGCAAACCCTTCACCTGAAATGCTCATTCACAGTCCCGATTTCACAGAATTTAACATTTCAGGATGCATGTGAGGGTTTGGATTCTTCAGATGGTTAATGCAGGGGGTCAAGAGTAGATCAGCAGCTACAGAGCAGACTCCAAACCCTCTATGCCATACGTGGTGACCCTGCACAAGCCACAGTGGCTTTCATGGCTTTCTCTGGACCCACATATCCCACAAGCCTTGATGGATAATTACCCAGTTTGCTTTGGAGAATAACAGAGAAACTTTAATCTTTGTGTTGCAAATCCAGAATATCTTGGGGATTGGAGCATTCTCCAAAGCAGTAAAAATTCAGGGCTCAGGTCCAGCACTCCCTAAGTGAGAACAGTGACCTGTTACTGCTTGGAAGTACCACTAAAACACCACCAGCCATTCCTTGGGCTGACATCTGAATCATCAGGATGTCTGAAGCAGACCCCAGAGGAAAAATTCCAATTCCTATTGGAAGGTCCTACACAGCAGACAGACAATTACAGCAGGCAAAGCCTGCAGGCTTTAGATCTCCTGCATTTAAGCAGACTAAGTACAGCATTGATTTAAAATGTTCTCTTGAACAGATAAATTCCACTTTAGTTTGCTTTTAGACACACATATTTTGGATATCATCTCTGAAATGTACTTCTGAAAGTATTCTCATGGTTTCTTCCAGTCCACTCCAGGAAAATATTTTAAACTTTAAAATATTTTAAGCTTTGTCTTGTATGAGCATATATCTAAAATATCATCACATATAAGAGTGAATTTTTGACTTGGCATTCATGATAGGATATATTTTCAATAACAAACTTTCTCTATTTGTTGTCTAGATTTTACAGCTCTACTTGTTGATATCATTGGAAACTCCACCAATTATCTCACAGAAATTTTCAAATCCACTTCTATTCTCTCAGGTTTGCATTTCCTTTGAACACTTATCATTGTCTTATCTGTCTCATTTACTCCTGGCATGAAAACAACCACAAAAATGTGGATAAAAGCCTATTGCTCTTACTCAACAGCATTTATCTTGCAACACACGGAACAAGATACATATATAAAATGCATGTGTATAATATAGAGATGTACATGTTTCCATGTTGTTCAAATGTTTTATAATTAATTACTAAAGATTGGTAGGTTTGAGAATTATTATTATATACTGATATTGTGAACAATTCTGATTCACAGGGAATAAGTATGGGCTATATTATCTGAAGATTTTTTTCCATATAAAAATGCTTGTAATTTAGAATTTTAATTAGATAGAAACTTTTTCCCTGAAGATGCAAACATTTGGATTTGATGGTAGCTGGAGATTTTTGTCAAAAATTAGATCAGAAGGAACATACTTGGTCAGCTGCTATAGCCACATGCCATTTTTGTTTGTGTTTTCAACTGTTTAAGATAATTCCCTGTAAGGAAAACTGGTAAAAATGATCTCTTTTATGTTTTTTGCCTTTCAGTGCGTCAGAGCAATGACTCTGATTGTATATACATCTGTGTGATGGCAGGGCAGACAGGTAAAAGTTAAAATCATTCCACCCAACAATATTGCCCTAGTTTTCCTCAGTGATTATTTATACTGGAAACAAGCATTTGTTGATATTTGTAAGCATTTCTATTTGCAGGGAAAAATCTGTCTGATTTTTTGGAAATACTAGATAAGTCTCCTGTTATTAATTACACATTTTCCAGTAACACATCATCTGACCTGGGTAAGTACATCCTGGGGAATAAAAGGAAACAGGAACCTGAGTGAAATTCATGTTCATATTGCTCTTGCAATGAGTACTCCATCCTCAATACCATTACTATAAATATTATTTCATTTTTTATTATTGTTTATATATTTGCATAATATTATATATATGGTTATAGTTATAATAATATTTTATATTATTGAAATTTTAATACAGTAATTATATCATAAGTGTCAGTAAATTTTACAAATCTTTAGATTATTTGTTACAAGGTCTTCAGGTGGAGCAACAAACAAAACCTGCCGGGATGAGAGCTTTTAGAGAATTCAACATTGGGCTGGGGAGGGTCTCCAGTGCTCCTAAATCTAACTGGGTGCCTTCCATAGCTCTCAGCACAAATGAGCTCCTACTTTTACGTGAGTTACATTCAGAGTGGAGGTGAACACATTCAGTCATTGTTCTGTGTGGCTCCTCCACCCAAAACTGCTTTGCCAGTTTGAGCTGCACTTCAGGTGCTCACCTTTCACTGTTGCCCATCACTGTCTCCCATTTTCAAGGACAAACTGAAATCAGTGGCAAGTTGTGTGTGCTGAAAGCTCTGGGATGTTTCTCTTTTCAAAACCAAACAAACAAACAAAAAAAAAGATGACACTTGGCCAAAACCCCTTTTAATTAGAAACAACAGCTGCTTCTATGGTAGCAGAATCTGATTTCTTTCCTTTCTCTCACACAATATGCAGTGGATAGTGAATGCTCTAACCTTGTCTTCTCATACCTCCAAGACCTAGATTCGATTTTCTCAACTTTTGTGAAGTTGCAGGAAGACTCAAACAAGACACTGGATTCATCAGCAGAACATGTGTGGACATTTAAATGTGAGCAAATATTGTCAGACCTAAATTTGTGTTCCCCTTGATGAATGTCTTGACAAGTGATGTTAGCTCCAAATGAAGGGTAGCATAAAATTTCTCTGAATCAGTAGATGATGCCAGTAATGCATTGAAGAACTGGAGGATAGAGAAACTCTTGCAAAAAGCCATTTTACCAGAAAAAAATAAGTTTTCTAAAGAGGCAGAGAAGAAGAGAAAAACTGATTGTTGGTTTGAAACCAAAAAATAAGATTATTTAGACTATTTCCTCTTATTTTCTATGGGGTTTTTTCTGTATTATTTTCTATTTCTTTATATGACATTCAGTTGTACTTGAGCATTTCATAAACTTTAGTACATTTAATTTTGCTACAGGGCTACAAGATAGAAAAGTGCTGCTCTTCCCCATTTTGGAAGCCAAAAATCAAGGCTTTGCACCTGCTAATTTGTAGTAGAAATCAATAGAAATTCCGACCTTGACTTCATACATCCTTGTCACTGCAGCTGCATCTCTCTCCTACAAAATGCCTGCATTTCCTGTAGGCAGTCTGCTGTCCTTTATAAATATTTTTAATTTCCTAAACCACATGCCCACCTTTGTTATCTCTCATAGCCACGAGTGTCAGTTCTCAATCTGCAGCATCTGCCCTCCAGTACCTGCCTGCTCACCTTCAGACAGACAAGACCTTTCTCTCTTTCTACTGTAGTGAAGCAGTTCAGGAAATTAAGCACAAATTATGTACTTAATTTCCTTGTGCTTTTAAGTACAAGGAAAAACCAAAACCCTGCAGGAAAATTTCAGTTTCTTTCTTTGTTTATGAAAACTCACACATTAAAATGTTCTCAATTAAAATTTCAAATATTATTGGAACTCCATGTGTTTCCGTACTTAAAACAAAATGGAGAAGTGCTTGCTCAAGTGCCAGAGGAGCACTCAAGGGGTAGATGGGATTTTCTGGGTGTATTTTAGATATTATTCTCCCCCAGTGTGTTGGAGTTGCTGGTGCCTGTGATGGTGTTCACAGGGGTCTGAGGATGAGGGAAGAGACGAGGATCCGACTCCATGTTTCGGAAGGCTTGATTTATTATTTTATGATATATATTATACTAAAACTATACTAAAAGGATAGAAGAAAAGATTTCATCAGAAGGCTAGCTAAGAATAGAAAAAGAAAGAAAGAATAACAAAGGCTTGTGACTCGGACAGGGAGTCTGAGCCAGCTGACTGTGATTGGCCAATTAGAAATAACTCTATGAGACAAATCACAGATCCACCTGTTGCATTCCACAGCAGCAGATAATCAATGTTAACATTTTGTTCTTGAGGCTTCTCAGCTTCTCAAGAGAAAAAAATCTTAAGGAAAGGATTTTTTAGAAAATATCATAGCTAGAGGTGCCCTTTTTCTGTCTCTCTCTCTTCTCCAGCTACCAGGACCCCTCTCGCCCAGAAAGGAGCAGGCATCCCCACCATCCCCACCACGAGGCTCCCGCTGTGGCCAAGGACAGCTGGAGCCAAAGGCTCGTGGTTTCCATCACCCCACGTGGATGCTCCCAGGCCCCAGGGCATGGCCAGACCCCCCCTGAGCCCTGGGGGGAGCCTGGCCCCATCGCCAGCCCTGCAGCCCAGCCCCAGTGAGTATGGCCAGGAGCCTGGAACCGCCCTGCCCCACTGCTCCGGGCCTTGCCCAGGTGCCTCTGAGTGGAGCTTGGAGAGCCCTGCAGGGACACCCCCTCTGGGTTACCAGTGAGTTCATTACTTTATTGCAGAAATGCCAAAATCAGCTATAGGTTCCATCCTGTAGTTTCTTGTCTTTAGGGGGAAAACCTGATCTTGCTTCCCACAAACACCTCTGCCACTTGGATCTTCTCCCACATTTAGCTCCAAATTTGGTGAGCAGACCTGTGAAAAAGCAATGTAGAAATGCTTCTTTTGCCTTCTTGATGCCTTTTTGAAACCCTGCCCTTCCCTAGTCCACAGGCTATTCAAGTTTTAGTCAAGTACAGATTTTTCTTTTTTATTTCATCCTGGCATTTTTATATATGTCACTGGCAATACTGGGTGAGGGACTATGGCTGTTGAGCTGTCTCATACCTAGAAATTCTTCTCAGTAGACAGATAAATAATGAATAAAAGGAAAGGCGTGTCTCTGTTCCCACAGCTGAGACGTCCGTGCTTTGGATGCAGACAGTGTCTCCACAAGAAGCCAGCAAAGTGATGCAAACAGAGCCAGGTAAGACTGATCTGAAATAGCAGCAAAGTGTGTTTTCATAAACACTCTATTTATGAAATAGAAAGTAATATATAGAAATAGATGACTCATAATGTGTTTAAACATCACTGTCCATGTAAATGTTTACTAATGAACTGTGAGTTCAGGGTTGTATTTTTTATTCCTTTTTGCTGCTCCTTCAATCAACCTGCCTTTTTGTTTTAAGATGCCAAAGCAAGTTCTGTTCTTTTCCCTTCCCCAGATTTGCCCTCCACAGTGCTGTCTCTGCCACCTTCCTACCGACCTGGTGTGACACTGAAACTTTACTCAGCTACCAGTGAGTAAATGCACCTCATGCACAGAAACAGCAGTGTGTTTGCAAGTCATGCAAGATAGAAACATTCCCAGGCACAAAAAACATACATGGTTAATTAGCTTGTGATAGTTTATGTATGTAAACCACCCCAAATGCCCAAGGGACTGCTTCCCATTTGCTTGTGAATTGTACACAGCTGCAAATTCAAGACATAGATTATATTGTGATGATAGAATAACATGGGTACTCTGTGGGGCAATTTTAGCACTGATTAGTTATCAGAGAATTCATTCTTATGTCATTCCAAAAGAAAATATCATGCTTTAAATCTCGTCATAAACAAAATTATGAAATCAGCTCATGCCACATGAAACCCCCAGAATTGTTCTGAATTTACAATACTGCAAACTCCTTCCTCAGCTAAAAAAGGATCATCATCAACTAGATTTTCCTGAAAGCTCAATTCTCATCTGCTTCTGTTTCTGTGCGGTGACTGTCCAGGAGAAGCATGGATGCTGGGTAGTGCAAAGATAACATATCAGCCTGGCCTCCAGGGGTCTTCAATATACTTTAGGCTTGGTGTTTTAGATAAAACCAGAAGTGTCTGAGGAACTAAAATGCTGGGCAAATCACTTGCATTTTCATGGTCATCTTTTTAGCTCTTATAATGCTATTTAATTCTGAAATCAGTTTTATTTTTTTCTCTCATCTTACTTCTGTTTAAAGAGCTCCAAACACCAGAGTCCTCCTCTGGTGTGCAGCACTAATAGACCCTGGAGAGCCTAGGATGCTTTGAAAAGGTGGGAAACCTGGATTTCAGTGAGATGGGTGAATTGGAGTCACCAAATGCCTCTCTGTGAGGAGCCATGCAGGCACAGGCTGCCTGCCTGATTCTAACAATCACACATTTGGGGATATAAATCCAGCAGTGGGATCCTTAAGTAAGAAAGGGCATTCACATTGTTCTGAGGGATGACTCATGATTCCAATAATTAATTTCTTTAATCACAGAAATGGGTGCCAACTAATAAATCATGTACATGTGCATATTAGAGCGTGCAGGGAGGGATATTTTGAGTCTGAGTCATTCACAGTAACCATAACATTGGTCTTCACTGGCAGCAAAATTTAATCTCAGTGTCACAGGGATGTGATATTGAATTAATAAAAGAGCTGTCTGTTTATTGCAAAAGTTGGACACTTCACTGCCCCTGACAATAATGTGGCAATTTGAAACACACAGGAGGAAATCTCTGCACAGGAGCTGTGGTTCTTGCCTTTTCTGGTCTCCTGACTAATTCAATCTCTTAAGAAAGAGAATTTTTAGAAAAGAAAGTTCTGAAATAAATTCCTACTTTTATTTATCTTTATGAACTTTTTTACTGAACACAAAAAAATACATTTCACAGTAGATAGTTATTACAGAAGAGGTATAAAGCTTTACTATGAATGGGTGAAAATTTAAATTTCAATGATATGATGTGAATATACTCTGCAATAAAAAAAACTAAATAGAAAATTAATTGAAAGTTATTTCATCATTAAACAAATACAGTATTATGCAAATACAGTGTTAAAGTGATTGCCAAAAATGAAAACCAAATCAATTTCCTTAGCTTTCAGCATTTTTGTTTGACTTTTCTTTCCCACATAGATGACTTCAAATTGAAATTGCCTACGTTCAATTTGCAGCTTGATAAAACTGAATTTCTGCTGGCAAAACACATGGCTTGAATAAAGCATTTAATGCCTGGTTAGCAGGATAGGAGGACCCACTTCTGTGGGGGCCGAAATTCGTAGGAGGGTGGCCTTCAGCAAGTTTTAATTATTCATCAACTTTATTATTTCTAATCAATTTTAAGAGTACTTTTCAGGGACAACTTATATTAAAACCTCATTGTCCCATGCTCTGATATTTGGTTTTAACATGAAGTTTGTTTACATAAGCAAGGAATCATTAATTTTTCTTTCACTCCATGTTGGAGAATATCAAGGTGTGTCAAATGCTATTAAGGGGACAAAGCCTAATGACATTTAGTGAAATTGCTGAGGTGAAGAGAAATGCCCATCTCTGCTAATTTCACCTGGTATTTGTGCAGTGCCTTTGACACAGCTGGCTTTCAGAGCAGCCTGTGAGTTTGGGAGCTGCCAGGGTCTGTGCCCTGCTTCTCACATACTCCTGCTATCTTGGTCAAGCACTGCCAGCAGAGAAATAGTTTCATAGCAATGAAAATGGTTTCTCTTTCAGCTTGGTAGAGCCCTGATTTTCCTCCTGCCCAAGAATGCCATTTTATATTAAAATTCTTGTCAGCACTGGATGACTCAAGCTTATTTCAACAGAACTTCATTAGTCCAAATTTAACCTTCATAACCTGTGCTATCACATAACATAGCATTGCCCAGAGCTATAAAGTGTGTGAGACATGTGAACCTGGAAATGCAATTACACTGTCTAAGGGGATTATACTCAGCAGGTAAGGTAGGTTATCCACACATGGCGACGGCCTGCTGCTACTTACACAAAAATGGAAAAAAGTAGTTAACAATCACACCAAGGCTGCCCTCACTTTTCTTTCTTTCTTTCTTTCTTTCTTTCTTTCTTTCTTTCTTTCTTTCTTTCTTTCTTTCTTTCTTTCTTTCTTTCTTTCTTTCTTTCTTTCTTTCTTTCTTTCTTTCTTTCTTTCTTTCTTTCTTTCTTTCTTTCTTCCTTCCTTCCTTCCTTCCTTCCTTCCGCCACTTCCGCCACTTCCGCCACTTCCGCCACTTCCGCCACTTCATTCCTTCCGCCACTTCATTCCTTACTTCCTCTCCTCTCCTCTCCTCTCCTCTCCTCTCCTCTCCTCTCCTCTCCTCTCCTCTCCTCTCCTCTCCTCTCCTCTCCTCTCCTCTCCTCTCCTCTCCTCTCCTCTCCTCTCCTCTCCTCTCCTCTCCTCTCCTCTCCTCTCCTCTCCTCTCCTCTCCTCTCCTCTCCTCTCCTCTCCTCTCCTCTCCTCTCCTCTCCTCTCCTTCCTCCAACCCCAAAACATCATTTTCAGGGATATCCCTTATTTGTTGGAGTAGGGAAGCCATTTCTTTGGAGACCATATCCCAGAGCAGGAGATGTGGTGGCCCAAGCCTTTGTGCTGGCTCAGAGCTGTGCTTTGTCCCCAGGGTGCCCCCAGGCAATGCTCAGAGACCCCCGTGTCACCTCCCCTCCTGTCACCCTCGTAGTGCAGAAGATCAACCCCTGTGTGATGGAGCTCTGCAGGTTCTTTCAGCTGTGCCTCTGTGTTGGTCAGAGAAGATATTCCAGAAAGGAAGCCATGAGGTAAAACCTGGCACTATTTTTTCTTTCTTGGTCTGCTTAAAATACTCCTTTGGGCTTTTTGTTCCCAAATGACAATTTTCAATCACCAATGATTATTATGGAGGGTCTGTGGCCACTGGCTGAGACCCAAATGTGTCCCAGGGCACTGATCAGTACCTGATGTGGCTTCAGTATTCCAGCTAAGGGAAAAAAGCCCAGTTCGATCTTTCCAAACATCCAATGGCATCACTGAGGTTGGAATGTAGCTTTTTACTTCCATATTTAGTAGTAGCAGCATGATGTACTGTGCTTATCATGGAATCATAGATTGCTTTGAGTTGAAAGGGAAACTAAAGACCATTTATTCCAACTCTGCTGCCATGGGCAGGGACACATTCCCCTGGACCAAGCTGCTCCAACCCTAATCCAACCTGACCTTGAACACTTCCAGGGATGGGGCATCCACATCTTGTCTGGGCAACCTGTGCCACTGTCTCACCACCCTCTCAGTAAAGAATTTCTGCCTACTATTTAATCTGAACCTGCCCTCTTTCAGCCTGAAGCCATTCCTCCTTACCTTATCACTCCATGCCCTTGTCCAACGTCCCTCACCTTATGAAAGATAACAAGCCTCTTATCTTTAACTGCATCTCCTATCTGTAACTCCATCTTCAGATACTGTGTTGAATACTATTCCTGGTTTGTGAAAAATGCAAGTTATGTCTGCGAAAGAGTCAAAAGGGTTGCTTACTCCCACAGTAAGTACATTTTCACTTTATATCTCTTTATCTCTACACACCTTGTTATGAAGATATAACAAAGATTTTTGCATATCCACAAAATATTTGCTGTCATCAGATAGCTATTTTATCTGATAATGATTTTTAAAGGATTAAAAAAATTATTTTACCTTCATGCATGTTTTAACATTTTCTTGTAAAACCTCTTCTAACTAATATTTTCTTGTGTTCTTCCAGCATTGAAGCAAAAATGCCTTAAAAACATCTGTACATCAGTTTAGAGCACTGAGAAATTTTACTGCAAGTTGGAAGACTGGTGGCAGTTTTAGTTTTCTTTTTGATTTCTCAGAAAGAAACCAGTTATTTGTAAATATTTGAAATCAGACAAGCTATTAACCAGATGTTAACCTAGAAATGTCTCCTCCACCAAGGCATTGTAAAAATGTCTAAAAACCAGAGATTTTTATACAAGTGATGTAACTGCAATAAAAACATTATAAGTCTTTTTAAAATCTTATTTATAAAAGATATTTACATGGCTGGCTAATGAACACAAACAGTTTCTATTTATTTTATTGATATTTGAGACACAGTAATCAAAATTAATGAATGCAAAATAATTTAAAAGCAACCTGAAACATTGAAGACAAGCAGAACTCTCTGGTGTAAACACATGCAGATTACCTTCTAAATCAAAAACTTCCATTACTTTAGCAATTCCTGTTGTGCCAACCCAGGAAGTGACAGAATCTTTTGTACTCGAGATGTATTTGTGTGAGCTCGCCAGGATTCACAGAAACATGGAATTATAGAATGGTTGGGTTGGAAGGGACCTTAAGGATTTTCTACTTCCAGTCTCACCAGATCAGGTTGCTCAGGGCCCCTTCCAACCCAGCTTTCATTTCCTTCATATGCAAGTCTGATGAACTAAAAAGCAGTTCTAGAAAAAAATGAAAGAATAACCAAATCAATTACATAATCCCATAGTTTTCTATGCTGCAGCAACATTATGCTACCAGAGTATGTCGTCAAGCCATTAATACTGTTTTTAAATAAGAAGTTTATTTGCACTATAGCTGCTGCACATTGAAGTTTCACTGAAGAGAGATGTTCAAAGGCAAAGCCAAGGAGGAAAATAACAATATGAGCAATGCTGACCCCCGGGAGAGGTGGGATGCAGTAGTTCTCTTCTAAAATACATTTTGCTGTTGTGCTTAATAGTGTGAGAGAAGAACTTCTGTCATGTCAAAGAGCAGGATAGATTGGAGTGGTACCAATTTCAGCAGATATTGAAAGTTAGGCCAATGGAATAAATAGGAATGTCAATACAGTGAGCATGTGCTGGGAATAAGACAGGCTGCCATCCAGAAGGACCTCAACAGGCTGAAGAAATGAGCCAACAAGAACTTCACAAAGTTCAAGAAGTGCCATAACATGGCTGTGGCACTGCCATGCTGTGGGAGGTCTCACCCTGTTGCAGCAGCCTCAGTCTGTGCCCATTGTCTCTTGCTGTGTCACTGGGCACTGCTGGACAGAGACTGGCTCTGTCCCATTGCACCCTGTCCTCGGGTGTTCACGGGATTGATGAGATCCCCCCAAGGCTCCTCAAGGGAAGAGTCCCAGCTCTCTTGTCCCCTGAAATAGGAGCCTCCTCCAGCTACATCTCATAAGCTCTTGGAGGTCTATTTCACACCCAAAATAGCTTAGCTACCTTAGAAGGCATAAAATCAGCAGGATGGCTTCTATTGCAGTGTTGGAAACAAAAAGGTTTTATTAAAAGACAAAATAACAAACTCTTTACAGAGAAAAACCAATTTAGGTGCAAGAGGCCCTCCTGCCCTTGGTGAAACACCTCACAAAAGCAATTAGTTTCTTTGTTCTCTTCTTTTTTTAGTAAATGGCCTAGGCAAGAATTTTTGGCTCGTGTCCAGTTAGCTATCCTTAAGTTTGAGGTGAAGTCCCCTGGGTCCTATGAGATGCCTTTTTCACCTAATCAAAGAGAAAAACTTCTGGCCTTATTTCCTTTCTAAAGGGACAAAGGACGGTTTTGTCTCCATCAACAAGAAACACATTCCTACAGCCCCCTCCTCATGAGAGATGTTCTGGTCCCTTCATCATCTCTGTGCCCCTTCTCTGATCTGTCCCAAGTTTTTCCATGTCTGTCCTACACTGGGAAGCCCAGAATTGGACACAGCCCTCCAGACGTGGCCTCACCAGTGCAGAGCAGAGGGGCAGAACCCCTCCTGCAGGCAGCACTTTGCCCAATGCAGCACATGCTGAGCCCTCTCTGCTGCAGGGGCACGCCTCTCACTCCCGTTCAACCCTGTGTCCAGCAGGAGCCCAGGCCCTTTTCTAGCAAGCTGCTTCCCAGATAGGTGGCCACGAGCACATCTTGGTGTGTGAGGCTGCACCTCTCCAGATGCAGGACTTGGCTCTTCTTGTTGAACTTCATGGAGTTCCTGTTGAGGTCCTGGATGGCTGCATGACCCTTGGAAATTCCAGTCACTCATCCCATTCAGTGTCACCTGCCAGCTCTCTGAGGGTCCATTCTGCCCCATCATCCAGGCCATTCAAGGAGATGCTAGGCAGGGCTGGATCCAGCACGGGCTGCTGGAATGCACCACCAGGCACTGACTTCCCAATAGACTCTGTGCCACTGGCCACCACCCTTGTGGCCTCACCAGTCCATTTTCAACCACCTCCCCAGGCACATCCAGCTCAGACATCAACAGCTTCTCCATGAAGATCTTACAGGTGACCGTGAAAACCTTTTTTCCTGAAAACTTTGTAGGTCACAGAGTCAAAGGGCCTTTTGCTCATATAAGTATTTTTACAATTCCCAGCTGTCAGACTTCTCACTTCTCCATGCTGCAGTTCAGTGGGCAGTTTGTCTCCGTTGAAGGACTCTTTGAAGGGTAGCTGTGTCTGGCCCTGGCAGAAAGCACACCTTCCTGATGGAAAGCAGCCTGCCCCAAGCTCACTGAACCAACCTTCTCCTGCATTTCACTCAGCCTTGGACCAGAGCCACTGGGGATAGATTAAAGAGGACTTCCCAACCCTGAGGAATGCCAGTGTTTAAAGCTGTGTAAACTCTCACTCATCTTTCATCACCAAACACTACCTCTTGCTAAGCCATTAAAGCCACATTCACATGCCCAAGAGATTTTGGGAGTGATTAATAACAATGGTATGTCTGTTATTTAATTACAGCCAAGAGCATTAGGGAAAGTTATTATATGGTGAATCCACCTGCAGAACAGACTTCCCAGTATAGATCCTTTACATGGCTGGAGCCATATTACAGATACACTGGGCATAAAGACTCCAAGGAATCTCATGGCAGAATTAATTAATAAATGTTGAAGTGGGTTTGATAAAGGAAGGGATCACATGGGTGAGGTCTACATCCAAGTGGGTATAAATAAGTTAGTACTGGCTTTTCTGATACTCATTTGTCTTCCATCCAGCTGCTTTGGGATAATATCCCTCAAGGTAAGTTTTTCTGGATGTTCTCTATAATAAGGGAAGCAAGAAGAAAACAAAGTAGAATAAGCTATTTGTAACTTTGCAGTAATAGACAAAAAATATAGGGAAGAGATTTGGGAAAATAGACTATAAATGTTTAGAGCTGTTAGATTTATAATTTCACTTCCTGATAAAATATTACAAGATTTTCTATTAGAAATTCATTCCATATTTGAGTTAAGAAAAGCAGATAATAATAAGCAGGTACATATATGTGTGTGTGTTCATTTTTTTGGCTGTAAAAAGTCCTATGCCTGACTTACTTGTTTGAAATTTAAAGTAATTTGTGACTGTAGTTAAAAACCAACCTGTCATCTTCCATTTCATGAATACTAGTGCAACACATTGAGAAGAATTTCTTACACACATATCTTGAAGATCTCCAAATAACATCATATTTCTCATTAGGAAAAATTATGATATATTAGATGAGTCTCAACATAGATTAGAATAAATGTTTGACTACAATTTTTTGTGATATGAAGCAAATATAATGGATTGTGGATAAACTGAATTCCAATAGATATAATATCAGAATAACTTCATTTACACAGTGTTTCACAGTATCTTCATTTAAACATAAGAATTGTTTGCACATTGTATGAGATGAAGGAAGATGTGAAAACTGTTTGCAAAACAAAAGAAACTGCAAGTGCACCATTTTATTGCTACATGGCAACTTCATAGTCTCTTGACTCAAAGCAATACCAAAATTAATATTGTTAGTCAGACTTTTAGACAACATTGGTAAAATAAGGATATATAAGGTTCATCTTTCCTTTAATATGTGCATTTACTATGATAAGGGTAAAAACTGAATTTTATCAAGCAGAAATATATCCAGGCTACAAAAGAATAATTTCCCAAGATGGTATCTTCCTAATCCCAGATTGAAGAGATAACATTCTGTCTAATATTTTACTTGACTCACCAGGCACACCAGTCTGCTGTGTGACTTTTTTCTTGTCTTTGGATTAAACAAAAAATGATTGTAATTCTGCTGGTGTCTATGTCCATGGTGGTGTATAGTGGTAAGTGGCAATGTATTTTTATGATTACTTGACATTATGTCAAAATACTATTTTAAGTATGAGCATTTGGAAACAGTCCCTTAGAAACACACCTGCTCTCTGCTCAAATTTTGGTGCTCAACACCCAAGTGCACTTGAAGACATTTCTTTATGAAGTGCTTATAAAATATTTTTCTCACAACTTGTAGTGAAGCAACAAAATAAGTAGTGGGGTTAAAAATACAACCAAAAATTTGCAATTTCTTTTTGCTAGCACTTTGTCATTATTTAAGCCATTAAGACTCCAAATTTATAAGTTCCATATAAAGAGATTCTACTCATTAAATACATTTGAATTATCTTAATTCTCCAAACTGTTCAGTAGATCCTGAAATAGAACCCATGTCCACCTAAAGCTCTTCTTTTAGATTTTAGTATGAATAGCTTTTTCTTCATATAACTCTTTGGATTTTATTGTCATGAGTGAATGAACTTCCCTGAGTCAGGGATGGACAAACATCTCAAATTTCTGCAGTCTCTGCACTGTGTAGAAGTGTCAGAGAGAGTTATGATGTGCAAGTGAAGAAAAGGACTCTTAGAAGGTCTATCACCATTTCTGGTCAATTCATGGGGATATTTCTAGGGAAGAGAAAACTCAGGACCCAGCACAGAAGAATTCTGCACTGACCTTCATCAGCTTCACCAGCAGCTGCTCCTTTGAGGGGTTGCTTGCATTGCAGTTCAGAAATTAAACAGGTTTAACACAAAACATACAGGCTAAAACTATGGAGCTGAACCTTAAGACTCCTACTATATAGAGAGAAATCAGAGAGAATATTCACATTTCCCACTGCAGTGATAGCAAATGCCCAAGTATCTGAACTATTTATTTATTTTTAAAATATATATTTTTATATTGATACTGCACTCAAAAATATCAGGACAGTCATACATTTTTCTGACAAAACATTTGAAAAAAGTCCCCCAAACCTTAAAAGGCTGTGCAGCAGTGTTTAGATTCTTTCCCTTTAGCTAAATACAATGAGAACATGAATATTTAAAGTGTTACCACGTTTAGGTTTGGGGAGGATTATTGATTTATATTTCTGTGGGATTTATTCTGCTGATCTCTGCTTTGAGACTGAAGCAAATATCTGTGCATGAAAGAGCATCTTTGAGAGGAATTAATGTGATTTACCTTGAATAAATAAAATTGTTGGGTTTGCTGCACCCTGACTTTTTCTGGCATAGTCAAGGTTTTTGCTTCCCAAGGATTTTAATGCATCCATGCCCTGATTTAGGACATTTCAGTGAGCCATGGCTGAAAAAGACAACTGGAGCTGCAGTGATGATTTTTTGATGGGATTTTTTGTACAACATTTCAGAAAACTGTTGTCAGGAAGAAAATCACAGATGCAGTCCAGAAACAATTTTATGTGTAACTGAACATTAAAAGAAATTCCATGGATAAGGTGTACAATGGGAAAGCCCAAGAGCTGATGTATCATACAGGAGTCTCCTCAAAATGTACTGAATTTTTAACAAGTTTTGGAGAGAGGTGAGACAAGTTGTCATCCCCAGGGTCTTCTGAGATTTGAAGGATTGATTTTTGTAGTGAAATCTTAGACTGCCTCTACAGGGAATTATACAGGACAGTATTTCCAAATACATGATACCAAAAGAGGAAAAGAGAATAATTACTCCAGAAAGTATTTTCTCCTTGTTCCTCCCACCACCAATTTAAACAAAAGTAAGCAATCCTGTTAGCAAACATTGGTTCATTGATCTTGACTTGGTGACAAATAAAAAAGTTTTTCTCTGTAATTATAGGATTAGAAGAGCCAATGATTTACCAAAGTGCTGAGCAGACATTCCTCTCCAGAGGAACTTCAAACATTTATGTGTTAATTGGGTGTACACAGTTCAGTTTGCCCAGAAGAACTAACAGCAAGTGAAGGATAGTGGAGCAATCACAGTTCCAGTACCCCTGGAATATGGTTTTGTCAATTTTCTCCTCTGACACATTTCAACTCTATGGAATTTTCCTGTTTTCCAAACATTTTGCTGAAAGAACCAAATGATTAATGGCTCTTCTTCAACACTTGGTTTGAGCTGTGGTGTTGTGCAGTGTGTCAGACCTGGCTCCAGCTGCACGTGACAGAACCTGGCCCAGGTGATGTTTGTCATTGCAGAGGAAATACAGGCTTTAAGCCAGAAAATAAGGGTTAGTTTTTCTCTAGCAAGCATGTGTACAAATATAGCATTCAATGCTGGTTTTCTGCAAGGCATGCCATTATTTTGCCTGAAGCTGAATTCCTCATGGCAATGAGGCTTTCAACAGACTTGTTACAGTTCTGTGAAAAGATCAGCCTTTATTTAGGAGACTTTTTCTGGTTTGTGGAAAGCAATTTTCTCCCCTTAGTCCTGCTGCAGAGAAGGACACTTTTGATGGATTACTCTTTATCTAAAAGCTTCTCATTGTGACCAAGAATTTCAGGAAAAAGAATAACACAAGAGAGGAAGAACCTCTTCCTGACTCACTCAATCCTATACCCATATTCTGCAACTGAACATGAGAAATTAATTGATGGGAGGATATGACTATTACCATGAAAATCTTGTTCACATCACAAAGTTGTGGACATGCTGAGAAAGCACTTATATATGATCTTTAAAAAAAAAGAAAAATCCTATTTTTCTTTATGCATTACTAAGCATAGAGTTAAGCCTCCTGTCTAAAAACACCATTACTCTGCTTTACTCTTTTACACCTATATTTATTGCAGGAAAATGTAACAGATGAGCAAGACAACTGTCAGCTCTTTCCCAGAATTTTTTCAGACAAAAAGGACAGCTTTCCTAATGCCAGTTATTCTGAGACATAAGTTATGCCATGAATTTAACACCATGGGCTTTTTCAGTTTTAAATATATAGAATCTTGAGACAGCAAATACACTTTACTTACTACATTTTTTAAAAAGCCAAGGTTAAATAAATCCAAAGTAATACACGGTCTTCTGAAATCATGCAGAGGGAAAAAAAACAGGTTAAAAATGGGAAGGGAGAGAACAAATGTTAGATTTTACTCTAATTCAGAATTTGGCCAACAGAAAGAATGGAAGTGTTGAAATACACCAAATATACCATGTCATCTTCAAAAGGAAGAAAAGATAATTAAGTTGAAATATGAAGTTATAGGAAGAGAGACAATGAGGCATTAAGGCAAGAGGCCAAGATTGACTTAGAAAAACCAGATCACTTTAAATAACCCTGCTTCACATTATAGCACAGGGTTACAGAGTGCTTGGGACATAGGTGGGCACTAAACCAATTTTATATAATTCTACTATTTTGTCCCTGAAAGGGCAACTATTCAGAGGAGAACAGGAAGACAAGGGTTAGCTCATCCCCAGCAGCAATACCTGCTCAACAGGGACTGGGTTTTGAATTGAAGCACACACCAGTACACACCAGTCCACACCAGTCCACACCAGTACAATTCTGGGCTTTCCAGGGTGGGGGTGGAGCTGAGCAAGTACTTCATGTCTTTGATAAATCAGTTTACCAGTGTATGAAGATATTCAAAATGCATGCAGTGTGTCATAATGAAATATATGTTGCTGGTTAATTGTGATCTTTTGGGGTTTTTTTGGTTTTGTTTTGTTTTGGTTTTTTGTTTTGTTGTTGTTGTTTGTTTTTTGGTTTTTTTTACATTTAAACCTTTTTCTTCTCAAATTTATTTGCTGAGGTAGGTGGCCAAGAACTGGAGCCACCACCATTCCTGCCAGAGCTGCTTAACACACCTGAAAGAATCTTGAGTAAGAAAGGTTTAAGCTTTACTTTCTGCAATATTGCATGGCAGTGGGAATCCTTGTACTCCAGAAGCATCACAGGGAAGTGAGAGCAAATAGCCAGGGACTCATCTCAAAATGGTTTAACAATTGAAGTGAGACTAGGGGAAGGCTGGTAGGGGGAGAAATGTTTTTTTTAAAGTAAGCATTGTTTGTTTGTTTGTTTGTTTGTTTTCATTTAGACAATGCCACACTCTTCAATGGAGTCTTTCAAAATGTGGAAAGCGTTGCATTATTTTTTGGTACGTACCTGTTCCAATTGTACTTTAGCTATGAATAGAAATCCTGTGGGGTTTGTTTTTATATATTTATTAAGATGAAACAGTGATTTTTGTGGATGCAGATCTCCCCAAAGGCCACTGTAACACCAAGCACTGCTGAGTGCCAAGCACTGCCCAATGTCCCTGCCTGCTCTGGGCTCTGTGCTCATGCAAACATCACCCACACCTGCCTCACCTCCACTGACCAGGTGCTTTATGGCTGTTCTCCTTCCAGACTGCCTGGGCTCTCACTTCACCTGGTTACAGTCCATCTTCACCAACTTCCCTGCCCTTCTCAACTTTGTGAACAGAATGAAGTGTGTCACTGGGTTTTGCCCCAGGGATTTTGAGGACTACGGCTGCTCTTGCCGGTTTGAGATGGAAGGGCTCCCTGTGGATGAAGCTGATGAGTAAGTCACACCCATGAGAGGTCCTTTTCTGCCCTGACTGGCAAGAAATGCCCTCCTGCTCTGATTACCCAAAGCATAACACCTGTATAAATTATTTAGAAACTAATAAAAAGATAGATTTATTTGGGGGTAAGTAAGACCCACACCATCTGGCTCTAGTGAGAGAAAATGTAATCTCAGGCCAGGACAATCAAATAGTTGTTTAATTATATCAGCAGGAGATGGGAAAGGAATTTCAAAGAGAATCAAGAAACATCCATGTCTGTGAAGAAAATGGGTTTTCCAACAGTGTAATGTATTCATTCCCTGAGTGAAGACAGCAATGGCTCAGAAAGGGCTAAGCCTATAGATAGGTGGAAATTAATCCATCCACTCTGCAGCATGGGATGGCTGGGAAAATGGAGATCTAACCCTGCTACTGGAAATAAGCCATGGAACTTCTCTGTGAAAGGTTTTCTGAACAATTGTGATGACATCCTGAAATGGGAGCCTGTGTCAGTTCAATGGATTGATACCCCAGAGCTGAGCACCTGGGCTCTTGCTTCACTCAGCTCCATTTTAGTGCAGAGCAGCACAAACCCAGAGACTGCAGAAACATCCATCAGCAGGTTTGTCCTGAGAATCACCCACACAGCCAGTTTGTGTTTACAAATTGTTGTGCAGCCCTGGGGTGAGCGTTCCCTATCAGCACAGGATTTCTACTGCCATGTGCAGCAAACAGAGACTGATTATTGCTTTGCCACTGACAGAGATGTGCTCTTGCTTCAAGGGGGCCTCCAAACCAGTGGCTTGCCTGTTTCTCCCACAGACAGTTCCCACAGTGTTGCATTTTTTTTTTCACTGATTTTATTTCTTAGAAAATAGTTTTGCAAATCTTGGGGCTTGCCTGCGCCATTTCTGTTCCATAGAAAAGGACTCAATGCTTCACAGCAGGTTTTTAAGGCATGGGGAAGTACTAGTGCCTGTGAGAGCAACCTTTTCCCATTTCCCGGAGTAGCTCATGGGCATATCTAAATTAGGAGCCTCCACAGACTTTGTCAAAGAGAAGCAGGCCCAGAAGACAATCGTGTCTTGCAATGACAGGGAAACAATCCCTTCCCTGCTTGCAAAGGGAAACTAACTGAAGTTTTAGATTAACTGTTGCTGTAAATGTTGATGTTATCATGAATCTCTAAACAAACAAGAAGTGCAGAGTTTGTGTTAGACTTCTTATGCAGTTAGAGGAGCTTTTAGAAGCTAACACCACACTACACCTCATGTAGAGTCAGAGGACTGTTGGGACATCACCAGGCAGGTGTTCAAAACCCTGTTCCTGATGGAGCTCACAGATTTCAGCCTCATCTCTAGAACGAGGCACAGTAGAATTTATGGTGCAGAGGAGCCATCAGGCATTTCTGCTGAATGATATTTGCCCTCACTTTTTTTAGATACATTCCTTGGACTCCCCCCTGGTTGTGAAGACAAATAAAATATTGTGATAATTATTTATTAATACAGACAGTTATTTAATATTAAATTCTTTCTAAATAGAGGAGGTGAAAAAGTGAAAGTGCATGTGTAGCATGTGCAGAAGGGCTCCCTAGAAGGGAGCCTGGTAAGGAGCAGGTGTGAGCCTTCCTGGCAGCAGATGCTGGGTTCAGATGTTTATGTTGTCCTTGTCTTCAGCATTTTCCAGGACAAACACAGCTCAATAACAGAGCTGTGTTTTGAGTCCATTTCTCTGAAATGAGGGTATTTCAATCTGAATCTAACAGCAAGACTGTTTAAACAATTTTACCCGGGGTAAATGATGACTGTTTTACTTGGAGTTTCATTTACAGCTGATGTCAGTGCACAGAGATGTTGTGGAGATGATTTATCTGTACAAAGAGTTGAAGAGAGGAGAGGACTGAAGAAGAGCTTGTTGGTTTATTTGACTTTTTATTGCTACTCAAAGCTGAAGTGGTCCTGTAGGCAATTTGAGTTTGGCAGAACAACAGGGATGCAGGAAAACCCAAGGTTTCTGACTGCTTGTGATGTATAGTGGCAGGAGAAAACTGCTTTACTCCAGTGTGAGAAAAATATTTTGTGACCCTTTCCAATGGCTAAATGGTGCATTTCAATTGTGATGCTGCATAGAAGTACAAGAAATGGAGGGTAAAACTGTGTGTATTTATATAGTCCCAATGAGATACAGGAGTTCACATTGCAGAGCCCTTAACCCTCCCTGAGTGCCAGGTTCAGTTTAGTTCTCCAAATCTGCAGTGAGGGAGGTTGGGACAGGACTGGATCCAAGATCTCTAGGGCTGACTTGTGGGGCTTTGCTTGTCAGTGAGCTGACAGTGCTGAGGGGAAATATTTGTGCACTGGCAGTGGATTTCTTATATGAAGTGCCTGCAAAGTCCTTGCAAGCACCTGGGAATCACAGCAGGACAGAAATGTTTGGTCACCCACAGCAGGCAGACCTGCTCCCACCGTTCAGTTTTGCATGCAGCCATGGCTATCCTGCTGCTCTGACTCAGGGAAAGGCAGCACTCAGCCTTTCTTTTGTCTGGGGATCAAACTGAATGGTTTGACCTCTCTGTTATTTCCTCTTTAAGATGCTGCTTTCAGCACCGCAGATGCTACGAGGAAGCGCTGGAGATGGAGTGCACGTGGGACCCATCAAAGATCTCTGCAGATGCCAGCTGCTCTACTAAAAACCTGACCTGTGGTGAGATTGACCTGTCAAAAGAGCTTAACACTGGAGCCTCACCAGAAGTTCATTCTGGTCTACCTACCAGGAGTCATAGATAAATTAATCACTTCACTTCCCAGAGCTCCTCCAAGAAGCAGCCTCTTCCTGGGCTTTCCCTTACTTTGCAAGACCACTAAGCATTGCTGGAGATGTCTGCTCACATCAGAAATGCAGCAGATGCTGAGGAGAGACCTGAAAAACTATCTTCTTCTGAGGCATAAAGGCCTGATTTTTCTGCACTTTGAGGGATCAAATTCTTTGTTCAGAGGGTCACACACACTCCTCAGCTACAGCTCTGTCACCAGTGAGGGCAGAGATTGTGTGTTATAACAGGAGCTATTCCATGCAATGCTGGTACAAGCCTGACAAGAGTGGGTTCTTTAATGCCATGTAAAATAATTTTTCATCTAGTTTTGGCTCTCAGAAAAGACTAAATGCTAGAGCATGGTTTGAGGATACCAACAAAGAGGAGCAGAATCCCCAAACGAATACTCTTACATCCTATTTAAGCAACAATCTGATCCAATTTCCATTTCTTGTTTCAAATTAAAACCATTTTTTTATTTAGGCCAATCTCTAATTGCCCAAGTGCATTTAAGCATTAATAATGCTTTTTAAGCTCTTTCTGTATAGTCCCCATCACAAATACAAAATAGAAGTGTAACAGCTATGAAAAGTCAATGTTTTCTTAAATTCTGAAAGGTAGGAAATTTTGAAGAGGGAAAACAGTATTTCTTGGGAAAATGTTTCATATCCTTTGTGATAGGAGGAAATTTTTAACTTTGAGGGCAGTAAGGCACTGACACAAGTTGCCCAGAGAAGTTGTGGATGCCTCATCCCTGGAAGTGTTCAAGGGCAGGCTGGATGGGGCTTATAGCAACCTGTGCTAGTGGAAGATGTCCCTGCCATGGCAGGGGGTGGAATGACGTGAGGTTTAACACACCTTCCAGTCCAAGCTGTTCTAAGCTTCTCTGATTCTTTATAAGGAGCAAATCACCTGTCCATGAAAGGCTTGGATTGTGGACTGTGATCTCTTGGAATTAGGAGGAATATTTTGATGCAGGCTGTGAAATGTTAAATGCAGCATCAGCTGGATTGTTTTCCATGGAAGAATAGAGCCTTGCTCTGTAGTCCTCAATACTCTGCAGAAACAACCAAAGAGGCAATAATTTATTGACAGCCATGCCAGGCTAGATCAACTGGTGTTTAAAGCAAGAGTTGGACTATGAAGCTTGTCCATGTTTTGCATGGAAAAGCACAGTATAAATAGGTTTGGACTAACAAAATACAGGCACAAACCTTACAGGAGGAAAAAGCAGAAAGTGGAGAGAATTTTTCAATGGTGCCTTGTTTGGATTTTTGTTTTATTTCCAGAGTCTGTGGATCCCTGTGAACAGTTCCTCTGCACCTGTGACAAAGATGCCATTGAATGCTTTGTGAATGCCCAGATCAACTCCTCCCTGAATGGGCTGGATGTCTCCTTCTGCCCATCTCCAGTTACAGGTAATAACAGGGATCCGACCCAGTGCCCCCTCCTGCCAGATTTTCTGCTGGCACCCAATGTGACCCAACAAGAATGAAGCAGGAGCTGGGTGCTTTCCTGCCATAAACCTGGTCTCAGTTTCATGTGTCCTGTCCATTTACTGCTACTTGGGTGAGTACCAGGACAGAAGGTGGTGGCAGACTGATTGCTGTCCTGGAGCAGGGCCAGGAGAGGCCTCTGGGCTGGGGAAAGGGCTGGAGCCCATGAGGAAAGAGGAGAAGACTTGCGGGGGATCTTTTTGCAGTTCTCAGTAAAATAAACACAGGCAGGAGACCTTTCTCCTTTTTAATGCCTTTATTAAAAGTGATCAGCTCAGGTGGGGAGAACCGATGGATCTGCAAGTGCAATTTTGTCCACTGGTCTGCAGGCAGAGCTGGGGGTTTTATCCTCAGGAGAGCATCAGGAGATACCCTAAATTTCTGGTTTAATATTTGATGTCCTCATGTAGCCAACATCTTTAAAGCATCTTAGCAGACACTAGATTCTGTTCCTCACATCTGGTCATCACTTTGATTTTTCCATTTCATGTTGGCTCGTTGTTTTTAGGGGTTTTGGGCTAGGTTTGGTGAGGGGCTTCTCCCGTTGCATGCTGGATCCAATGTTATTTGTAGGCTAACTCCGAGGTCTCCTCCTCTTCACCCCCTGTGCCATCCTCCAGGAAGCAGCAGGGTGTCACTCGACAAAAGGGGGAATTCTTAACCATCAGGACAGGTATTTAATGAAAACGACAGGTGATTACAAAAACAAACAGTTAGAACTCCACCCTGGCAGCAACTAGCCCAACCTGTGAACTCTGCAACCTTTTAAAAAAATGGGCAGCTGTTCTACTCCTAACACTCAGTACCGAGTGGGGTGTGCAGAGAAGATGCGGCCAGACCTTCCTGGAGGTGCACAGGGTGCAAGGAACACAACTGCAACAGGGAAATTCAAGTTAGATGTGAAGAAATCTTTTTATTCACGAAGCTTCTGCCACCTGAAATAAATGAGGGATACTTGTGGTGATGTCACTAGCAGAAAATACTAAAAATATTGCTAAGCCAAATCTTCCCTTAAACCATTCAAAAACTGACTGGAAAAGCAAAAACAGGCTTCCTCTGTTCAGTTACTTGGTTTCTATTCTGGAGGGAAAGAAACCCTACTAAGGATGAAGGGGAAGTTTATCCCCATGGTCACACACTGATCTCTGCTCTGCAGCTGAAATCACAGCTCTGCAACATCAAATGCCTTCCCCATGGGAGCAGGCCTGGATTAAAATCTTCATTCATATGGATTGCAACCAGAGCATGGCAGGGGCAGGAGCTCTGGGTTCCCAAGCTGAGGGAGATGTGAAAATCAGCATTAGCTTTTCTAATACTTTGGGTCACAGTCACTGCCTCCAGTGCTAAGGACAGACAGACACACACCTGAATCACAGCCTGGATGTGTGCACACCCTCTTGAATGCATAAAGGGAGAAGAAAATGCCCTAGGAAGGTTTGCATCAAAGCCAGCTTGTGTCTTTTTTTAAGACAGTAATCTTCTACTGGGATCAGATGTCCCTGATATACAGTATGGTAGATCCAACACACCAAAGGTAAAGGGGAAATTGTTCTTTGCTAACAGGAAAATCATGCTGATTTTATCGCTGCTGACAAAGACAGATTCCATTTGAGTTCACTGGATGCCTCTGCTAATATTAGGTGCGTGAAACATTTTCACTTAATGTTCACACATATTATAATCCTTCTGTGTAGCTGTTTTGTCCAGTTCTAACTTTGGAAAAAAAAATTCCCTATCTGATGAATCCATAGGCAAAGGATTTTGGTAGGTTCTTTATTACAGAGAAAAAAATTGAGTGAAATGGGCATGTATTTGGCTAAATATTTAATAGGAATACATTCAATGGGCTCCTGATTTGTGCAGTTCAGATCAAACAGTGAAAAAATCCCCTTCTCACACTTTATGAGAGACTTTTCTCTTTCAGAAGCAACCAGCAAGAGAGAGCTGACAACACGACACATGGAGGGTAGGTCACCTCTGTAATTCTTGTCTGGAATGTATTAAATTGAGACCAGCTTATACTCAGAAAAATAAGCTGAATAAATGGGAATTTAAAGAATGCTGACTGCCAGCCAATTCCTCTTGTTGAGGTTGAAACTCTTTGGGATTTTTTTTTTATTATTATACTGCACGTAGCTCAATAGAATTTAGTATCAGCAGGGTATAAATACTAAAGCAATATTTTAATACTGCTGCTGTAGTCAGAACAATATTTAGAAATAAGTTCCTTTTTGATGACTCTGATCATGTTATTCCAGGATACAGTCCAAGGAGCATCCTAAGCCATGAGTTTCTGGAGTAAAAAATTTTTTCTTTTTGCAGCATTGGTTCATCAAGGGAATGATGAAACACTGGCTGTGACTGCATCTGTGGAAGAAGGTTTGCAACTTAGAGTGAACAAAGCCCTGCTTGCAGCTCCCAACAGCTGAGAGAATACAATACATTTGCTTTCTTTCTGCCCATCTAAAAGGACTGCTGTAAAACTAGATGTAATGTTTTGGTGATGGAGTTCAAGATTGAATGAGAAGGTGCAATTTTTCAATTTGCGCATGTAATGTGTTTAACCAGTGTTTACAGTGAGTTTCCCAAGGGCTGAGAATGAATGCTCTAGAACAAAACCTGTTTTCATCAAAACAGCTTTTTTTCCCTGGGAACACAGGCTGGAGCAGGTGAGCTGTTTGGCAGAGATGCCCTCTGTGGGTGCCAACCACTGGACCCACAGCCAATTACATATTCTTATCTTTAAAAGATATTGAATTAATTAAGATCAAGCAGTAGCACGAGGAAATTCTGAGCATGGTTTGTGCCAATGAGCCACCAGTTTTTGTTTTATTTACTTGTAACAAAGACATCCAAGCTGAAACCTCCTCACTCTGGAGCCTCCTTGGTGAGTCCCTAAACAACAACCCTGAGTGGTTGTCATGGAAGCCTTTTTTTTTTTTCTGCTACGATCAATGATTGTCTTATGAGGAATGGGTAATTGCAAAACCTCACTGCTGCAGTGAGAATCTGTTCTCTTGCCTGCATGGTGAGCACCACCACGTGACAGGCCAGGGACAGAAGCACCCAAAGCCCTTGCTAGCTCTGGGAAGGCCAAGATATGAAGTTGAGAGGGAGACCAGTCTTGGACTCTTACCCAGTTTAGTACTTTTGTTTTGTGGCTCCATCACAAGCAAAGCCACACTGCTGTTAAGGTTGAAATGGCAGCAGAGCTGTTTGGAAAATGGCCTGGGGGTGCTGGTGGGTGCACAGCTGCCTCAGTAGGAGCCAGTGAGTGCCCAGGTGGCCCAGAGGTCAATGGCACCTTGGCCTGTGCCAGCAGCAGAGTGAGCAGCAGGACCAGGGCAGTGATCACCCCTCAGCACCAGGAGGCTGCCCTCTGAGTGCTGTGCTCAGCTCTGGGCCCCTCACTTTAAAAAGGACATTGAGGGGCTGGGTTGTGTCCACAGAAGGGCAACAAGGCTCATGAGAGGACAAGAGAACATTTCTTATGAGGAGTGGCAGAGGCAGATGGGTTTGTTTGGTCTTGAGAAGAGCAGGCTCAGTGGAACCTCATGGCTCTCCAAAACCACCTGACAGGAGGGTGTGGTGAGGTAGGGGTTGGTCTCCTCTGCTGTGCCTGCAGGAAAGCAATCAGAGGAAATGTTCTTAAGATGAGACAGGAGGATTCGGATGAGATATTCACAAGAAGTTTTTCTCTGTTCAGGCACTCAGACATTGGACTGCCCAGGGAGGTGCTGGAGTCACCACCCCTGGAGGTGTTTAGGAGGAGTTTGGATCTGGCACTGTGCAATGTGGTTTGGTGGTTTAGGGGTCATAGAGGCAGGGCAGGGCTGACAGCTGGCTTGGGTGATCTGAAGGTCTCTTCCTACCTTGGTGATTCCATGATTCTCTGTTCATAGAGCCCAAATCTGCCAAGCACAGAAGCAACATGCACTGACGTGCAACCAGGCCACTGCTTAAAAATCACAGAGGGGTTTGTGTTGGAAGGGCCCTTAAAGATCATCTCATTCCAAATCTCCTGCTGTGGGCAGGGATCTTTCCACCAAACCAGCTTGCACAGGGAGAGGTGGAAATCTGGATTTTTTTGAGAATCTGATTTAAAGCTTTAGTGTGCTCCTCTGTGTGTGCCATTGCCCTAAGTGTGAATCTGGAATAATGAAAACCACATGGATTTTTTTTTTTCTTTTTATGAAAACAATGTTTCTGACATTTAAAGGTTTGTAGGTTTATTTGGTTTTTATATTTTTAAATAGCAGCACATGCACAAGTGTAGGTACCTGAAAAGGCTTTATGCTGAATGTAAGGGCTGGCTGTTCCTTCATAGCTCTCCTGGATTATCAAAGTAGTTTTTTACAATATTTTTCATTCTCACCTAGCAGCAGCTCCAGGGTTGCTTCATGTTTTTCTGTCTGCTTCTGGGACACTTTGTAATAGAAAACAGAACTCCTGAAGGAATGAGAGCATCTGTATTTGCACTTCTGAAGCAATGTTTTACTTCCTGAAAATAACTACTCCTGCTCCCTAATGAGGCACAGTCCATCATAAGGTTCCAAGAACAAAAACCTGTATTAGGAATTTTAGAAAGCTGAAAACAATATAGATAATGTTGCTAATCAGTCTTTGAAGGAAACATTTGGAGAACCACTTACTATTTAACCAGTTGTCTTCCTCTTTAAGCCCAAAGAATCTTCAACATTGACAACTGTGGAAGCTTCATTAAACCAAAACTAAGTATCATTGAGAAACTCATTCAAAGGATTTAACAAGTTAGTCTTCACATCATGACATCCTAACAACACAGAAAAAAAAATGTGGAGATGATTTTTTAGATCATTTGATAGCTATTTTTATAATTTACCAAAATGCAGCTGACAAAAGAAAATCATTTTGTCAGGGCAAGAAAACAAGTTAGAGGTCAGGGAATTATTTGGACTTATGGCTGCCCATCCATACCTGACTCTCAGTGCAGGCAAACACAAGGTGTTCACAAGAAGCCCAGCATCTTCTGTGCACAACACTGGGATGGCAGACCTAACCCTGTTTAGTGTCTTTGTCAAATGGACCTTATATTGAATTCCTCAATTCAGCCATATTTGCACTTCTTTCATAGAATCCTGTGTTAGTGCTATGTACATTATTTGCATGCAATGAGATTAATTTATGAGTATCACTTTGTCTACAACCATCAATACACCACTGAGAAAAACAGGCAAATGTCTCTCCATGCTATGCCTGTATCTTCCTGTTTTCAGAAAAAGCTCTTCTCAGCAGCCTGACTGTCCATAACTGTGCTGGCAATGTGTTTCCTGAGTTTATATTTTCTATTTTCAACAGTGGCTTCTTTTGAGCCCCGTGACAGAGTCTTGGCAACTTCCAAAGCCAGAGGTAAGAGTCATTAAATTTTGTTGACAAATTTGGCACTCTTGACTACAGGTGAAGATGGATTTTCATTTGTGAAGCTCTGTGGTGTCATAGTCAAAAATCTTCAGCACAGGATTTCTGGATAATATTTCTTCTGCTGACTTGCACATCCTTCAGCAAAACACTTTGCTTCTCCTAATTACCATCTTTATAATTCCAGGCTGTTTGGTTAAGCTTTATAATGCTTTAAGTCAAAGTAATTTCAGAAATGCATGGCAGAAATTCAGCTGGCAGGTCAGTACCATGATGCCTCTGTTTTTTGTACAGTTACCTCAAGGGACCACAGAGGCACAGCTCCTGCTCCCCCCATCCTCTCAATTAAAGGTCAGTGACCCTCAGTTTTTCTTTGGCTGACACAGCAATTCTTCATCTAAAAGCATCACAGTTAAAACTCTGTACATGGTGGCAACAGGGCTGTCAGAGAATCAAATTTAGATCAGGGTCAGATAGCAGATACACAGGCAATAAAACCTGAGAAGCATTAGCTGTTCCTTGCCTCCAGCCACTCATTTGCACTCCTCATCCAAGTGTTTCTGAAAGCCTCTTCACATAAGGTTTAATGATATAATGGTTGTTTCTGTAAATTACATTCGCAGCATCTGCTGCCAGGAGGGTTTATTTTGATTTTGCCTCCTCCTTTATTGCAGATAATTTCATGGAACTCTCTCCCAGTGTAAAACCTGTTCCAGCTTTTGCAGGTGTCTGTGCTTTGAGCACAGCCTCACCAGTAGGCACAGCTGAAAATGGAGCACCTTGGTAGATCTGGAAGCTTCCTCTGGCCCCTTTTAGGTAGAAAGGATTATCCAGGCAGGCTGAAATCCACCAGAAAAATGTCAGAGAAAACTGCATATGAAGAGTAGAGAGCAGTCATTTTTAACTCTGATTACACTGTCTGAACAATGTCCCTGTCTCCCACCCCAATGGATTCAGCACTGCTGTACTAAGCACTGGTCAAAATCCCCAAATGCTCTCCTACATTAACTGAATGCACCAGAAAATCTGTGTATTGTGTTTTAGGTCTGCACAGTGCCCAGGAGATTATTTGTGATATCTATTCTTAGCTAAGTGTAGAATTTCCCAAACTCTGGTTTTATTTTTTACATCCAGCAGGAATCACTTTCATTTCAACATTTCACTGCCAAACAAAGTGGCATAAAATGTGCACCATGCTGGGCTATCAAAACCAGTGTGTGATTATTGATCCCTTTCTGCCACCTTTCATGGGCTTTGCTGTGTTCTTAGCAGTGCTTTAATTTCTTTTAATCTGTTCTCTTATCCTGTGACAGGTTATTTTCAACACATACTAAAACCAGAACATCAGAGGGACAAGCTTAATGAATTTGACATTAGTCCAATCAATAAATTCAGCCAAAGAATTCAAAAAGAAAGCTTTAAAAATATGAAAATACATGCCCATTAGTATTTTTAAAGTATTTCTTTTGTGAAATGCCACATGGTTCACATTGACATTTAGAAAAGGAAGTGAAACCATTTGATAAGTGTTTTCATTAAAAATTAGATTATATAAAAAAGGTCTAAAAAGATTTTAAGTACCTCCAAATTCAACAAAACATTCCTGATCAACAATAAAGTGTCAGATAATCTAAAAACAAATAAGATAATCTAAAAAAAACCCAGAATATTTTTTAGGATAAAGAATCTCCTGAAAATAATTATTTTTCAACTTATTTTTGCCCTCAATATTTCCTTGTGGTTACAACTCAGTAAACCCTTCAGTCACCCAGCTCTGCATCAATCAAATAATTTCTTCTTTCACTGATGTTACTCTCAGTTGTAGAAACTTCAGGTAGACAGACACTTTTAAAGCAATTTACTCAGCAAATGACATCTCGCTTCTACTTTATCTCTCCGTACAGCTGACTAAACAGCAAATATGATTTTCAGCACCTGGCAAAGCTCTTTGTCTCAGTACATAGAGAATTAAAAAAAAAACAAACCCAACAAAACAATCAGGAGTTAAATTGGAGATGGTTAACCACAGTCCTTTCTTCTGAAAGGCAAGAGATGTGCATAAATGACCAGTGTGGATACTCTGCTTTTCCAATTTTCCTCTCAGACACTCCTCTTCTCTGTGACCATCAATTCTCACTGGTTCTGCCTGAGGATATTACTCTCACCAGCTATCTAAAATTAAAATCTTGCTGTTTATTTTCTATTTCTTCTTCTGCTTTCTTTTTTCTGCTTATTCAGAAGAAGATGGATTTATGGAAGCTTTGGTCCCAGTGGAAGAGATAACCACCTCCCCAGCCTCATTCCCAGGAGACAGTAACTCAATGCAAGTCAAAATTGTCTCCACCAACAGGAGTCCTGCAGGCACACCTGCAAGGACAAAAGCAAAAGGCAAGTGAAAAAATAATTACACTTTTTCTAATTTAGAGCATTCCCCTATTCCTGTTTACAGCTATGTGAGGAGCCAGCATTTTTCATGGATATGTAGAATGAAACTATTTTGTTATTTAAATCTGGAGGTTGTGTACAACACAGGAAGAATAGCACTGACTTCCCTGGAAAGAGAAGCCCTCTGCCACCTGACCAGGAAAGCTTAACTAAACACTAATAAACAACCTCCCACTAAAAATTAACACATTTTGGGAGACTGCAGCTGATAATAGTTTGGAATATGGACTTTTGGACACACTCCTGAAAGAAGAGTCATTCTCCCTTCACAAGTGTAATCAGAGCGTTTGCCTTCTCCAGAGACAAGCCCTGCAAAGGGTGGCCTGAGCACAGCTTCCTCTGGCAGAGCTCTGGACCTGGGACTGCCTGAGAGGGGACCTGCAGGAAAAGGTAAATAAAGTGCTTTTCCCCCATTACATCTGATGAAATATTCAGCAGCCTCTGTATTAAAAACAGGTATGTATTATATATAAATATTATAGTTATTTTAAACCAGTTAAGCACATATGTATTGGTACTTAGAAGAAGAGGAGGTGGAGACATCTGCAAAAGCTTCCATCACTTTAATCTCATCTGCCAGTATGCTGTCAGAAACACTTATAAAAACTACTAATTATTAGCTTGTAAGGAAATTTTTCTCATATAGTGCAGTATCTAAAATGAGCTCAGGGAATGTTTCTCCCTGCTTCTGTTTGCTGGAAGTAATTTAATCACATCTTGAAGTTATTTTGTTTTATAAGCAGCAGCAGCAGCAATAGGAATTTTCCTGCTCTTCATTCTGACCTTTTGCCACAGTCTTGCCATTGCCAGTCAGACTTTTTCTCATAATTTCTGATTCTGTTCCAATTCCTGCTTGGGGATCCCAGAGATCCTAAGACATTTTAGACCTGTCCTGGCTATAAATTCACACTCAAGGACTGTCTCATCCATCTTTTTAGGCTTCCCAATGGAGAGAAGCAGCCCTGGATCTGGAAAAGAGCAGAAGAATCAACCCCACCTTTCACTAAAATGGAAAATACAATTTTAAAATACCAGCTTTTAGAGAGCACAGATCAATTCCCTGAGCCTGTGGTTTATTCTGGGATTTAACATGAATGAATCAAGACTCAGGAAGGCACATGGGCAGAATTTCCTGTTGGAAACAGTAATCTAGGATTGACCCTGACAGGAGCAGGGAATCAGACTAGAGCTGCAGGGGGGGAGATGGGATTACTTGTGGGAGAAGGGAGGATGCAGAGGGAACAGAAACTCTCCCTCCCTCCTTCTCCTGCATCAGCCTCTTACATCCTTTCCCCAGCAAAGTCCCAGAACAGGTCCCTTTGATGTCTTCTTCCTGATATGGAACATTGTGTTTTTTCAAATCTTATTAATAATTCCCGTAATATCAGTTCTTCCTGAGTAGAGGGAGCCACAGACACATTAGGATTGGGATTTGGTGATGCCAAACCCTCAGCAGAGCAATAGTCATTACAACAGATCACTCCTGCATTTGGCCCAGGGGCACTGCAGCTCAAATTGAATTATATTTCAAATGATATTTTAATAAAATATTGTTTCCTTCAGCCAAACATGGTCATTGCCCAGCTTTTACTGTGGAAGCACAAGAGGTTAGGACTGTATTTTCCAAATCAGCAAGACATAAACCACTGAATACTCAGCTGAGTTTGAATATTCCAAAAGAAAAATTTACCTTTGAAAGATTACAAAGGACTGCTAAGTATTCTCACTGCAGTCCAATTTGACTTGTATGTTCTATCTTCATAGGAATCTCTCTCCCCTTTAAACTGCCTTGCCCTTTTGCTGTCTTGCTCAGTCAGCAGTACTCTAAGAGCCATAATTCATGGACTGAAGCAGTAATTTAGAGGTGGTGAAGTGTTGTCCTTCAAAGTTTCTGATAGCTCTGGAAACACTTCTACCTTCACAAGAGAGCCCTCAAGCAGTGAGAACACAATGTCAAATAACAACTTTGCTTTGCAGTGTGTGAGCGATTGACCTTTCTGCAAGAGAGAGGACGTGGAAGAGTGGAGAGGGAGCTGCCCCAGCTTGGAGAAATGCTGTTCTGCCTAACTGGGAGATGCCCAGAGGAATTTGAGTCCTATGGCTGCTACTGTGGCCAAGAGGGAAGAGGAGATCCCGCCGACACACTGGACAGGTGAGGGCTCCTCTGTGTGTGCCATTACCTGTGGGTGGTACTGTGGCGCCCACGGACCAAGGAAGATCAATACAACATTTTCTGGGCATTGTACAGCTATGGAGCAGTAGTCAGGGCACATTCTGGGGGAAAAAAATCCACTTAAGTACATAAAACACAAAATACTCTCTTGTGACTAAACCACATTCTATTGTTGTGGCAATGTTTTGGAGAGGACTTACTAACTCCACATAAGAAAGGAGAATGATGGGAGGTGAGCAGAGCAGAAGGAGGAGAATATCAAAGGGATGAGGAAAAGGGTCACTTGGCTCAGAGGTGGCTTGAAAAGTGACTTCTGAAGAGAAGAATTAACATCCACCCAGGGCACATTGTCCTCCAGAGAGGAACAGAGCTGAAGCAGAGTTCTGTCAAAGCTGGAGCAAAGTTCTGTCAGAGCTGCAGCCAAGAGCCAGCAGGGCTGATGATGAGGGGCAATGCAGACAATTCCACAAATAAAAGTATCTCTGGGAGTGCTGCATTTACAGCTAAAAACCTCCTCCTCTGAGGAAGTTAATAACAGCTGGGGCACATCAGGTCCAAGCACAGCACACTCCTTTTTCCTGCACTCATACACAAACAAGACAGCCCAGGAATGAAAAATTTGATTAAATGATGGCATGATCTGGGTATCATGATGCAATTTTCAGATTTCTAGCCAAGATTTGAACACTGGAAGACACTTTTCATGGCAGACTAAGTCAATTACAATTGTAATTATGTGTCTTGAATTTAAAATACACCCCTCTTTAAACACATGACATGAAAAGACTTAGGAAGAGGAAAGTGAAAATAGGAAGAAATACAGGAAGAAGGTAGGAACAGCTTGGGTTGTTTTTTGTTCTTCATAGGAAAAAACATTCCAGGGTATGAAAACTAATTTTTTTTAGTTTTAATGGGCATTGAAAATAAACACTTGAAAATAAAGAATTGTGAGAGTTCTGGGATTCAGGAAGAGTAAGTATTTTCCATTTATTTCTACTCTTTATTTAGATGCTGCTTCTCTCATCACTGCTGTATGGAGCAAGTTAAGAAACTTGGATGTCATGCAGAAAGAAATTTGAGATCTGAAGTTGTATGTTTTGATCACACACCAAAATGTAAGCTTGTGTGAGAGGAATCTCTCATGTCCTGATGACGGTATCAACATGATAGACTGATGACACTATGACAGAGCTGCTAGAGCTCAGTATGGAGACAGAAATATTTAGCTTACAAAAAATTAGCCATGTTTACAATAAATTTAAACTTTTTTCCTAGTTGAGACAAAGGTTATTACACTGCTGTGTATGTGAGCAGTAATGTGGCCTCTGCCGGGTTTCGGGGTGTCCCCAGCAGGCTGCAGTGGATCCGGACAGCGCAGTCCTGTTTGGAACTGACTGTCCCGGTTCCCAAGCAGTCCCCAGCCACTGGCTGCCTTAGCCAGCTTAAGTGATATCAGCTCTAGTGATTATCAGGTCATTTGTGATTTCAGCTCTCTGCTTGCTAGGTGCCTAGGCAGATGCAGAGAGAGGAGAAGGCTGTATGAGGTTCCACAGGAGTCTTTATTGAATATTCTGTGAATGTTCTCAGGGACAGCTCTTCTGCTGAGCTGGGCAAAAGTAAGGGTTTTATAGGATACAGGGGTTTTAGACAGTGTCCAATAGCAGGAGTCAAAAGGAAAGTGACCTGTAGTTTTACAGAGAGATAAGCAAGGATCTGAGGGGGAAAAAGGGGCTTCTAAGGTCCAGTCATCATGACTAGGCATTTTGTATCTTAGACTGCTGAACACCATGGGGGCATTGCAGGATCTAAGCCTGCTACAGACCAGGTCAGACTGAGAAACTTACATTCAGACATTTTATAGTTATGGTAGGAAGTCAGCTACTTGTGTCTTTACATTCACAAATTCAACTAAAGCCAACAGAACCTTCTACTGCCCAGCACCTTGGTGCCAGGCTTTTGTTTAGGAAATTAATGGTGACTTTGGAGACTAAAATTCATGGCAGATTTGAAAATTTTATTTTCAAAACCTCATCTACCTGTGGCAAATTATACAAGAAGTAAGTTCAACAGCTTTCAAAGGTGAATTGTGAAATTTCTCTTTCAGGCATTGGGCAGAGCACGTGTGAGAAGCTCCTCTGTGCCTGTGACATGGCTGCGGCCGAGTGCATGGCCTCTGCTGCCTTCAATGCCAGCCTGAAGCTGCCCCACGGGCAGGGCTGCCGGGAGGAGAAGCTCTCCTGCCCAGGGGACTCTGCTGAAAGGGCTCCAGCAGGCACCCAAACAGGCTCCCAAACAGGCACAGGGGCTTCCAGCTCCGAGGAGAGCAGTGAGGAGGAAGGAGCCTGGCGGGGAGGATTGCGGAGAGCCAGGAGAGGGACGCGGCATCACCTGGGGAATGTCAGAACTGGGGGGCACGAGGGCAGATAACCCTGAGGGCAGAACACCACCCACCTCCAGGGGCTTGGCAAGGGCCAGGACAGCAGCCAGGCACTGAACACCTGCCCTCCTCATCCTCTGCACGCTGCCTCACACTCTCCAGCACACAAATGACATAATCATAGACTAGGATTAGGTGTTAGGCTGTATCAGCTCCTTACTGTGGGGAGGTCAGCACTATGGAGCATCTGTCTAGGTCAGATATTACCTTAAATAATTATTGGACAGTGTTCTATATAACTTCACTTGATTTTTTAATGTAAAAACTGTTATGATCAGACTGACTTTTGTTAACTGTGCACTTGGTTCAGACTGGATCTTGCTGATAGTGTCCAAGTTTTCCAGGTTTTTAATTAAACCAACCTGCAACTACTCCCTCTGTGGACATTTTTCCTTTACTGAGCTTAGCAGGAAACACCCAGAAGCAAAGCTAAAGTAATTGCATGGAAGTTCCTTTGTTCATTCCTGTCTATAGCTGTGTGTGACTCCTTTCTGAGGGCAACAGGTCCAAAATGCTGGACTGACCTTCCTCTTAGGGAAGCCTCTTTCTTCTCTGGGGCCCAAGTTAAGGACATGAGCAGGAAACTTTCCAGCCTGGTACAGCCCTTGGACTGTTACTCTTCCATGTTGGGGTGATGAAGTCACAATGTGCAGTCCAAGGATGATCAAAAGAGACTTCACCACCTTGGAATGGCTGATAGGAAATGTGGAGCATAGGTCATTTTTCCCCCTATCCTTGCAGGGACAGGCTCAGTCTATCAGTACCTGGCCCCATGGCTGGGATCACAGCCAGAATTTGGGGTGTTGTGGTGATAGGATCATCAGCACAACACCAGACCTGTTTGTGTCCGATGGGATTCACATTTCTCACATGGGCAAGAGGGTCTTTGCTCATGAGCTATCAGGACTGACTGACAGGCTTTAAAACAGACTTGAAGGGAGAGAGGTGTAAAATCAGGCCATGGCAAACCTCTAAAGATCCCTTCCAACCCAACCCATTCTATGATTCTATGACTCACCAACACTTCCTAGGACAAAAAATGTTGCTGCAAACTTCCCAGTGACTCATTCAGCTGCTCTGAAAGGTCTGGATTTCTTCTCTATCATCTTGTTCTACAGGACTGAACTGTGTCACCAAAGTATTCCTACAGACCAATGGCTGTAGCATGTATCCCTAATATCCAGTGACATTCTCCATGTACCCTCATGCTGGGTGCAGAGATGCTGCCTGTGTTCTTCCAGATCCTGCAGCAGTTCACTAAACCCCAGCATGTGATCCTGTGTGAACTGAACAGTGTGAGAAGAGCAGGTGAAAATGCCTGTGAATGTTCTTGGATGAGCAGTTTATATTGGATAAACTTCTGGCTGGTGATACACCCCCTTTTTCCTACATTAAAAGTGCAAAGGATTACTACATTTAAAAACCCCCCAAACAAACAAACAAACCCTAAACAAATAAACAAAAAACCAAACATTATCACCCCCCCTCCCCAACAAAGCACAAACAAACAAATCCCACCACACAAACTCCCAAAATAAACCCCAAAGGTATTTAGTCACGTGAATCCCTCTGGATCTCAGTGGCTACACCTTCAGCCCTAGTGAAAAATCTTCCTTTAACAGGTCAAATAAGTGATGTGAGAAATTCTATTTGCAGACAAGATTTTAATTAACTCCCCTTTATGCTGTACAGAAAAAGGACATCTCAGAACTGAAGCAAATTGCTAAAACTGCAAAATGCCCATTTTTGTCCTATGCTGAGGATGAGATCTGCATTACACTTCAACTTTTATCAGCTTTTATTATAGGGATGAAAAATTATTTTACATTTCACAGAATTTATAAATAAATATTGCAGTGAGAAAGTGAGACAAATGATAAGCTGAAATATGGAAAACTGGCCTGTAAGCAGGTGAATGAATTGCACTGCAGAGCTGCAATAACATCAGTTCATCTCCTTGACAAGAGTGGTGCTGCTGCTCTGAACACCTCACCTTAAAATAAACTCCCATTCCTTTCTGCTAATTATGACTACCTTCATGGTTATGCAAACATTCACTCAACTATGCTGAATTTTCTGACTGCAGAGATAGGGATGGATCATTTAGTCAATCAGGTAAAAGAGAAATAACAAAATAAATATGCTTTTGTTCAGGCAATTTGTCATTAATTCCTTTGAGCTTTTTTCCCCAGTAACTATTTCAGGAAGAGTTTAACACTCAAGTTGTGCCCTAATTACTACCACATGAATTGTGATGATAAAGTGAAGTCTTAAATAATCTAGTCGTGATTAGCTACATTTATTCATAATCAGAGATCATTGCTAAAATAATTTTAAAAATGACAAGCAGATAAAAAAGAAACATTTATTATAGCTTTTTTCTTTCTCATAGTCACTTTACACCATATTTTTCATAGGCTTGGGGCACAGCTGGCCAAAACCTATATGTTTCCCAAAAGCAGACAACTAATTTATTAACAACTAATCTACAAACATTTCCTACTTCAATATTTTAACTTTTTAATCATTGAATTCTTTGCCTGCCCCATGGGCACCAACTCCTTTCATTAGACCAGATTGCTCAAAGCCCCTTCTAACCTGGCCATGAACACTTCAGGGGATGGGGCAGCCACAGCTCCTGTGGGCAGCCTGTTCCAGTGCCTCACCTCCCTCACAGGAAAGAACCTTCTAACATCTAAAGTTAGATCTAAACACACTCTTTCAATCTGGAGCCATTCTTTCTTGTCTTATCTGCATGCCCTTGCCCAAAGTCCTCTTCAGCTCTCCTGAATCCCCTTTAGGAACTACAAAGTGCTATCATGTCTCCCCAGAGCCAGGGGAAGTCATGTTCCTCCAGGATTAAGAGCCCCAACTCTGTCGCCACAGCAGAGATGCTCCAGCTCCTTGACCAACTTTGTGGCCTTCTCTGGAGAAGTGAACATCTTTCTTGTTTTGGGGGCTCCAGAGTGGGATGCAGGACCTCAGGTGGGGTGTCCCAAGGGCAGAGCAGAGGGGACAATCCCCTATCCTGCCCTGCTGCCCATGGGGCACTGAGTGCAGCCCAGGACACGTTTGGTTTCTGGGCTGCATCCAGAGCACATTGCTGGGACTTGCTGAGCTTCTCACCCACCAACACCCCCAAGTCCTCCCCAGGGCTGCTCTCACTCCATTTTCCTCCCAGTCTGTGTTTGTGCTTGGGATTGTCCTGACCCCAGGAGCAGGACCCTGCACTTGGCCTTGCTGAACCCCATGAGATTCTTACAGCCCCATCTCTCAAGCCTGTGCAGGTTTAATAGTAAATAAATGTAGTAGTTTAATGATGCAATGCTGTAAAATCTGTAAAAAACAAATGCGTGTGCAAACTGAGAGCTATTTTAAATGCTAAAAAATTAGTAATTGACATATAAATTGTGAGCAATAAAAATTAACTGACACCTTAGAAAAGATTATTTTTTATATTTTGGTTTATTTTATTGCTTAAATATAGATTGCACAGTGTGTTCTTACATTTATTGAAACTGGTTCATTACATACAGTACAGAATATATTACCATTGGAACAACAGACAAATTAGCCCTACTCTGGTTTTGGACAACAGGCTATTTCTACCTTTTAGTATGACCATGAATTTATCTTAAAGTGACTCACTACCAAAAGCTATATTTTTTTCAAGATGACATAATAGGAAAGAGAACCCCAAGCAACAGCTGGAATACATTTAAACTGGGTACCAATTATAACCATTAAGACAGTGCTCAGTGTGTTGCAGATAACACAGGGCCAGTTTGCATAAGGAGCTTTTAAGTTCTGCAGCTTGTCTGAAGAACTTAAAGAGAAGTGAAACAAAGCAGCTTTGTACTGTACAACAAACAGCATTCTTAATTCTTTTGGCTTCATTCATTGGCTCATATAACAGTAACTACCAAACCAATACATTTTACAGTCACTCCCATCTCCCATGTGTCTAGAAAGGCCAGAGTGAACCAATTATCAACTTACAGACTCAGTGAACCAATTCTCAACTTACAGACTCCCTGAATTTCCATAAAGGAAGAAATGAAATACCATGTGAACACACAGAGTGTTACAAACTCTTCACTCCCTGCACTACACCTGCACAACACCTGCATTTCCCAAACCGAACATTGGAAACACAGAAACCTACCATTACCATAAAGGAAAAATACTTCATTAACAGAACAGAAAATGAAATGCTGAATCTAGTTTTTTCACATGCAGCATTCATGCAACAGAATTCAATCACAGAAACAATCCTGTATTTACAGCACAGTCTCCATACTGCACAAGTGCAAACAGAAGTACATTCTGTATTACTTAAGACTCCTTCTTTTTGTACAAAAGTGCCAAGTGTTATTCTTAAAAAAATGACAGAGTGGGTAGGTTTTTTACATTGTATCCCTATGTTGGATTTACTTTTTAAAAAATTACAGTCTTTATACAGGCCAAAAACTCTTAGTCTTACCTTAAAAAAAAAAGGAAAAAAAAAGTGAAAACTAAAAGCTAGAGTCCTATTTATGTGTAGACTGTGGTCTGATCAGGCTGACACGCTGCAGCAGTAAAAATCACAACGGAATGCTGTAGATAAGGGGTTGTTTCGTCATCCACTAACAGCTGTGATTGCACTGTTAAACTGAAAAGAAGGTCTCAATTACCTTTTGAGCTTTGTGAATGCTTTCTGAAACTCAGCATGTCATCTCATAGGTTTAAGTAGCTGATATTTCCCTATGTTGTGCCACATCAGGCCTTTAAATGTAGTCCAGTACAATACTGAAGTACTGTTAAAAAAAATTAAAATCTTTTTTACAATGCATTTGCAAATGCTCCAGTCAGCAAATTAGCAGGGCTAATAATCCTTCAGATCATGAGTTATGCAATCAAAGATTAATTTAGGTTGGGACTTCTGAAAGTCATCTAAACCAAGTCCCTGCTCAAAGCAGGCCTAACTGAAGTTAGGTTACTTTCTTCATATTCACTGTTCATCCAAAACACTCAATTAAACGTCTACATTTATTATAGATATTTTAGAGCATTCCTTCATGTTTACACTGCCCCAGTCAGATTCAGATAAATTAAGGGACTTCAGATTTACTGTTCATGGCATCAATGAATGCTGTTTATCTTTTTTTGCTGGCAGGATTTAGTGAGTCATAAAGATAGCCTTGATAATTATCATCAAATGTCCATGATTTACTTTATCAGTTTTACTTTATTTACATTTGAATAGTATATGCTCAGATACATAAACCTATGAAATTTACCTTAAAGGTTTGAGAAATGAAACAAAAACAAACACAGAGATGCGTCTCTAAAAATGCTTTTGCTTGAAAATATATGTAATAAATTCTTGATCTTTAAATGGTTTCATTGAGTTTACTTTCAATTTCTAAAATATCACTAAAAAGCTGTTATAAACTACAGAGAAATGTCTCACAGAATATAGTTTTAGTATTTATGATTTAAAATGCCCTCAGTTTATTTTCTGCTATACTAAATATATCTCTCCTGTATTTATATTAAAGCAGACAGTAAAATACTACAGTGTTTTCAAAAGTACAGTCTGTAAACCATACATCTTAAGACATGAAATATATTGCACAATTCCGTGCTTCAAGAGGAGATCTCTCCTCTCTTATGCAAAGCTTAAGATTTAACTTTTAGCAAGAAACACAGTACATATACTGGATGAAGCTATCTAAAAAGCATGTTATGTGATGCATCAAAATATACTTAATAAGTGCTCATTAATTCATTCACTGTATTTGAACACAGGTAAGGTATTGGTTTTTCCATCTATTCCAAACCAAACAAGTTGAGCAGCTGTGACAGCAGGAAAAAGAGGGAGCTCAGGTAGGGCTCCCCTGGTTACATTGAATGAGATGAAGCAAGCCAAAAGCATTCTAGTTTGACAGAGAATTGAGGAGGGGAGGAGTAAAAAAACAAACAAACAAACAACAAAACAACCAACCAAAAAAAACCAACCAAAAAAAAAACCAAAAACCAAACCAAACAAAGGCTTTAATAGGTTTTTCAGTTACAATATCTCAAATTAAAGGAATTTGAAGCAATACAAATTCCTAGAGTAACTGAAATATTTACCTATACGGCAAGACAAGTTTTAAATCTTTTACATGTACTCAAATATGAAAATGAAGAAACATGGTCTGTGAAAAACCTAACTCAAAATATATTACAGAATAAAACAATTCAAGACAGTTTCATGAATTTGGCTAAAATAATCTGTATTTGGCTCATGTCCATCATTATATTAAAGTTAGATACAATAAACAATAAAATTTGAAAACTCATCTTGTTCTTTCTATTGTACTCTACTCTAAATAATGTCCAGCAGACTTCAGAAGACACTTAATACACACAAAGATCTGGAAACTTCATCTCATAGACTGGAACAGAATGGTAATGAGGATGTCCAGCAGTCATGGTCATCGTTCCTGAGGGGCTGGGTGGAGGACTGTGTGAGAAGCACAACCAATATACAGAATTTACACTTACATGGATTGCTTTTATATAAATTTACACACTTACAGGAGAGAAACAAGATTAAACTACCCTCCATATATATACCAACAGTATATAATAAAATAATAAAATACCAACAGCATTTTATCCTCATCCTAAAATTCTAATTAAATTATCATGCCCTGAGGATTTTTATGTTCTTGTCTGCATCATTTCACTGATGTTACAGAACTATCAAAATGCATCTTACTGCTAATAAATACTATTTATTCTGCATAATGATGTGCACAACTCTCTATAATAACACCATGTACTGCTCAGGGTGGTCAATATCTAATTATTTTCTCAACCAGATGCAGCATTGGGAAAACAACAGCATCCTGCAATACTACTGATGGACACAGAGATACTGTAAGACACAGTGACATGGTTTCTGGATATTATCCACTATCAAGAAGATTCAAAGAAGTAAGAAAATCAAAAAGTACTCTTTCTCAGGGTGCTGGTTTTGGCTTGGATGATTTGTTTTTTACAGTAGTTGGTACAGGGCTGTGTTTTGGATTTGTGCTGGCAACAGTGTTGATAACACAGAGATGTTTGTGTTACTGCTGAGCAGAGCTTACACAGAGTCAAGGTCTTTTCTGCTCCTCACACTGCTGGGCCAGGGTGTGGGCTGCAGGTGGGCAGGAAGTTGGGGGGGGGACACAAATGGGACAGCTGACCCCAACTGACCCATGAGATACCCCATGTCATATGGTGCCATGCTCAGCAGTAACAGCTTCAAGGAAAGAAGTAGGAAAAAAGGGCCATTCAGAGTGATGGCATTTGCCTTCCCAAAGAGTCCTGCTTAGCTGGAAATGGCTGAACACCTGCCTGCCCATGGGAAGTGAATGAATTTCTTATTTTGCTTTGCTAGCATGTGTGACTTTTGCTTTACCTATTAAATTGTTCTTATCTCAACCCATCGTTTTTCTTCTTTTACCCTTCCAATTCTCTTCCTCATCCTGCTGAGGAGGGTTAAGCCAGTGGCTACACAGGGCTACATGGACCTATCAGGGCTAAACCACAGCATTCAGTTACAGCAATTATTTTCTCCCTAATATATGTGTTTGAGAACACTATGACATAACCATCTGAAAACAGCCACAATTCTTTAAAAATTATAGTTTTTCAGGTATGATATTCTTCTTGCATAAAGCCTTACCGGATGGTGAGTTCCAGTATCTGTGCCAGTCTATCATGAAGCAAGTTTGCCTAGGGGAAAAAAAAAGTCAAAATTGGATTATTAACTGCTAGATAATGAACTGAGCTACAATGGGTGTGCCAGGCCACACTCAGGTGAGTGAGTTCCACACTGCCACGTGTAAATCTAGGCCACATTTCTTAATTTCCTTTCTCACTGCTGCAAGGATTCTGAGCCTTAAAGATGTATTTGAGATTGGGTGAGCCTGTCCTGGAGTGCTAAGAATTCTAGAGCAAATTCTGCTGTGGCAGACAGGAGTTTAACAAACCTGAAATACATTTAGCTATTTAAAATACATAGTGGGTTAAATGCTGCTCCAGTTATCCCAGAATGAAACAGGAATGGACTGTGAACCTGGATTCCAAAGAGAGCAAGGAAGAAGAATTAAGGTGAAGAATGAACAAATTACCCATTATGTTCCAAACGGTCTAGGAACAAACACAAACACACTACAAATTACTGGAATCTTCCACCAGATAGCACTGGAGAAAAAACAAAGAACTGAACTTCTAAACAAGTAACAGCAGCAGTGACACAACAACTCAAATCACCTTCAGTCAGCACATGCCCACTAATGCCTACACTGATATCCTCAGTGCTAACATTTTGTAGAAACTCACTTTGGTTTCACACTGAGCTGCAATTTCTTCAAACGGTGCTTTTTGGAACTTCTCAATCACGAGACGCCTTTTTTCCTTTTCCTGTTCTTCAAGTCCATTGTTATCTTAAAAGAATAATGAAAAAAAATTAAAGACAAATGCAATCTTTGCCTTTGAAGTACAAGAAATATCAAATGTGCACTTCAGAAGTGAATAAGGATTGTGCATGAAGTGCAACCATTCTCAAGTGATCAGTCATCTGGCATTGCTCCTAAAGCAAAACACAGATAAAGTTTCAGGAAGATGGTTTGAGGACCAAATTTTTCCCCTTTCTTACTAAGTCTTTAATTAAAAGTAACATCCAGGCTCTCTTTTGCTTTATTGCCTGCACTTCTCACTTACTGCACACAGGTTCAGATTCAAAAGGAAACAAGAATCTCCCAGTATCATGCTGACAGGTGGCCAGACTTTTCTTACTGTTCAGAATGTGTATACTGTTCTTAACATCAATGTTTAATCCAGATTTTAAACAGGATTTTGGTAGACTGAAAAGCATTAATTAGCAATTACTTATAGTGATATGAAATAAGGAATTTGGATAATTCTGTGTTCGCACAGCCATGTCACTTGTCAGAAAAATATTATTTTAAAAAATCTTAGTACTTTAAAATCCACAATGTGTTATTTACAACCTAGTTTTTGAATGCATTGAAGACCCAAAAATATTAATACAAAAAAAATACTCAAGTTACCTCATAAGTAATCACTCAATGTAACTTGAATATCTCACATTTATAGCTTTGTACTGCAAATGTAATAGATGACAGACATTTCCAGATGCTTTTCATTCAGCCCCATTAACTTCAGAAAATGAATTCACTAACATTATCAAGGTATCATTTCAGAGATTCAGAAATAAGTAACTGGGGTTCTTAATAAATTTTTTAGGTGAAAAGAAAAAAAAAAGTAATATTTTATGTTATTCTAGCCTCTCCCTTTTCTTCAGCAATTCCATAGTAAATGTGAACTATGCTGCACAAACACAACTGTAACAAATCTTACCAATGGCTTTCTTCAAAGCTTCAAAGGTGATTTCTTCAGTATTATCAACCTAAACACATAGAAAACAAAACTCCTTAATCATCACATATAACATATAAGCTTCTAAAAAATGAGGAATATAATAAAACACAGAAGGCAAAAACAGCCAGAACTTTACTGCCTTACAAGTCTCCAATAACTTCATTTGGACTTTCTGTGACAGGCAACAGATCACTAATTCACATTTTTAGGCCCCTGCAGTTAGTGGGGAGATTTTTATCAATTGAGATAATGGAAAACTTTCCAAATTGTACTCAAGATGCTCTATGGCAACATCCTTTATAAATGGATTTGGATTTAGGCAGAGGAGTCCTTTAGGTCAGGAATAAGCTGTAGTGTTTCTATACTGTAAAATCTCAGTACTGGTTCTTAGGCAGCTGTTGCCAATAACATCAACTGCTTCCTGAGGCTCGCTGAGTGTTGTCTTGGTTCAGGGCAAATTTGGGAGAGAACCCCCAAAGGGGTTCCTCTAGGAAAGCAGATTCAATTGGCCCAACTCAGCTACCAGAATGTCATGTAAAATGGGAGCTGACAGTGGAGTGCAGAGTGGAGAATGGTTCCTGCTTTAGGCTAACTTGGTACCACGATGGATGCAAATCATTTGGTGCTTACACCATAAACACTGGAGTTAAAGGGCCCTTCATAATGAGCTATGTCTGATGCACTGAGAATCTGTTCATCTACTGACAGGAATATCCATTTGCTGCTGCAGATGCACTTCACCAGGAATTGCTTGAGGATGCAAAACTACTGAAGTGTTTCAATTTGTTATAGACCTAGTTTCTATACCAGTAAATATATTTATAGGGAAGCCACCCTCTTGGCATTAGGGGAGAATGTTTAGATGGCAGAAGAGTCTTCACCTGAACATAACATGGTTTCTTGGCTTGAATTACCCCACTTCAATCCTTCCAACATGTGAACAGGCAGCAATTTTATTCTTCCTGATAAACACTAACTCTTTAGAATGGTCAATTATGATTTAAGATAAGGGGTAAGGCAGCAAAAAGTTCATTTATTCCATTAGGAAGATTATAGTTCTTTCAATTTTTTAATTTATTGGCTTGAACTGCTGTTAAGGGAAAAGGAAGTAGCTGTTTCCTTTTTACATGAGTTATTTCATGAGCTGCAGCTGTAAATTATATTATTCTAACAGGTTTTAATTAATAAGCATGTATTCTCTACCACTAAATAAATAAAAATTAATAAAAATAAATAATTTTTTGTCAAATATTTGTGGATATGGCTACAGATCCAGAGTATTCAGGTTCTGAAATCATCTTTTATACAACTCACATTTGGTAAATGTTAGCTGTTTATGGCTGCCTTTCATAGTGCTAGTTAACCTCCACATTAGTTGCTGATATTACCCAGAATTATACTTGGTTAATTAATACTGCAGAAGCACAACCTGCATTTACAAGTGCTTTCACCTTATGAATGGAGATAACTATGGAATAACTCACCTTCCTGAACAAGATTCACTAACAAACGGCACCACAAAAAAACTTTGAGTCTCCTGACAGAAGAACTGCATTTGCATTGTATACAGTAACAGCTATTTTATGGATAAAAAGTCTTCTATCTCAGTGCAGAAATGATATCATACATCATTATGTCTTAAAACTTCCATTAATGAAGTAGGTAATCCTCTCAATCATAAAGATTTATACTTGTTTTTTTTTTTTCAATTGAGTTCTGCTAATGGTTATGGATTGCTATACTGAACTAATCTACATAGCAAGAAAACCAGATTTCATATACAGATATGAAGGTGCAGTCAGCTAACTGGAAAAGTCTGTTTTATCCACTGCCTTGTAAACAAAGCTCATAAAGCAAGTAAAGGAGGAATACTTTGCTTCGTGTGTTCCTGATTAATAAAATTCACATTTTTAAGAGATAAAAAGGAATTCACTATCTAAGACACTGGACTACATTAAGATCACATTAAGCTGAGAATCCATAAAAAGATTTTATCTACAACCACTACATCCACTTCAAAATTGTCTATGTATCAGTGCTTGACATAACATCAGCATAACTTGAAATCTGAAATGGAAACTTCTTTCATTTAATTCTACTTACAAGGGAGTTGTTCAATCACACATAAACACATTTAATGAGTGATTTTAAAAAAGAATACTTATGTCAAACAGCCTCAGTCCTGTGAGGAGCACTTACTAGCTTCAAAAAGTTAGAGATCTGATTGTCTCATTTTTCAAACACCTTTTTATTCTTTCTACTTTTATCTGTATCCTTGCTAAAGCACAAAAGCAAGAAGTAAACACAAAAGATCATCTGAGGTATACTGAGCACAAAGCAGAAAGGAATAATAATAGTAATAACAGTAATAATAACAATAATAATGCAAAACATATCACTTCTGTCTAAAGTAAAGCTTGCTCCTTTGCTATAGCTTAGAATTTTTAACTAACACTCAGGTTGATTCAGTCCACACATTTTGCTTTGTGTCTCCAGGCAGGTTGTGCTTGAAGATGTCTAAAGTAGGAACCATCTGTACCTCATCTGAGGTACAAACACCTCCATTTCAACAGCTCATCTCCACTGCAGTAGATATCTACTTAATAAAAATCAGCAGAACCTTGAAAAATATCCAGTAGAAGTAGAAATTTATTTTAAGAAATATTTCAAATGAAGTGTCAAACGATGTGGGACAATTTTAATTATAATATGGTCTTCCTAAGGGATAATTAATATCAGCTCCTGTACCCTACATATGAAGTTTTTGTTGCTACTTTATCCTTCCTGTGCTGAATGTCAAACTCCTCTGGAGAGGAACAGTGACACTGGTGCACACAGCCTGCCCAGTCCTCACCTGTCCCACTCAGAGACTGCAGGTCTCCACCAGGCTTCTGTTTCTCTAGGCTTGTATCTCACAGCCCCAGGCTGCTGAACAAGTCTCTCAAATACTTCAAATGATACAGGGGTACAGATGCTGAAATTTATTGTATCCCTCAAAAGGCAAAGAAAACATTTTAGAATATCTACTCATAAAATGTCAGTTGTTCAGCATGTAAATAAACGTATTGCTACGCCATAATCTGTAAAAATTGTGACAAATACTTGAACCTTTTAAACAATAAGATCTTTATTTTCATGTTTAATTTTTATTTATTTATACAATAAGAGTGTCTTTGACAACACATTTCTGCAAATTCACAACTTAAAAAAACAAATCCCCCAAAATATTTAACATTGCTAGAATTATCAGATATTTGACTTCTTGGGAATACTTCAATTATATTCCCCTTCCCTGCACTGAGGATGCTGCTTTGAAATAATCTGTGATTTTCATACCTTATCCTCTACGCCACAGCCAGACAGAATATCCACCTGAAGAGACACTGTGTCCACAATACTCTTCCTCCTGGAGAGTCTGTCCTCATCTAGCATAAGAAGAAATTATCTCACTTTTTGCATAACACTCTTAAAACATGTTCAGTCAAATTTCTACCCATCAGATGCAGATTTATTTCCATATGCCTGTTTAACTCAAGATCATCTATTTTATCATTTGAACTGTGAAAAATGATACATTTAGAGTTACTGCTCTAAATTACTAAATATGAAGAAAAATAACCTTTTCATAGTCCCTCCCTCCTCTCATTACAGGTCTTTTCAACTTTCCCTTGAAAGTCCAGAATTTAAAAAACTGATGTCTTATTCAAATGCATAATAATAACAGAGCACATGATGATACACAGCTGTAAAATCCTTTACAAAAGCCTGACCTTTTTTTTTTTTTATTGTGAAACTGAAATATTAATGTCTTAATTTTAAGGTATTCTGAAACAGAAAAGGGCTTATGGAATATGATTCATTGACAGAAGAAACAAAGATTTCTGAATGGAAATGAACAACAATCCTTCCTTATTCTTGTTGCTACAAGTACCATATTCAGCAAGTCTAAAAATCTACTGGGTGAAAAAAATTCTCTCCATTTCTCACTTCCTACAAATATTTTAGCAGGTCCAGCTGGTCTAAAAAGTTGTCAGAGTAAGACCAACTGTGCTGATACTAAAAGAAGCAAAACAATTTAATTAATGCATAAGGAGATTATGATCAAATGATCCATCATGATGGAATCTCCTTCTGTGACTGCAGTCCTAGGACATTGCACCACTAGTATTTTCTCATTTTTGACATTTAATATATTAACAAAAGATTCTCATGAACAGTAAAAATACATTTTAAGACTTGTCACAAAGATCCTCTGACAAACAGACACTTGAGTGGCCTGACTTCTGTGTGTGTCATTTACAAAATCATGAATTGCAATGTCACATTTTAGATTTTAGCAAAGATCAAGCCATTTGGACCTTGCTATCATTATCTGATGACTTGCACTGCACAGTTAGAAGCAGCTACAGGCACTTCATACTAAAAAAAAGAGAAGAACTGCAAAACACCCCCATGACAAGGCAATTTATGCTGGTTCTTCTGCAACCTTTGTTTAAACCACTTCTAGCCAAGCAAAGTGCTTTTGCAGTGCAAATATTGAGCATGAACAAACAGAATTCATTCCAGCAGAGCTGAACATGCTCAGCTTTTAAAAACCAAGAAATAACTTTCAGAAGTCACATAAATGAAATGTCATTTTAAGATCAAGAGGCAGTGAAAGAACAAGATTAGTGAAAAACACCTAAATTCTAATATTTGCCAGGTTCTCAGACACCCTGAGCATTTGAAATGGCATTCTGAAGGATTTACTGAATTTTTAATCCCTGATGGCTCACTGGTACATGACCCACCCAATACACTCCAATTCTAAGGAAAGCACCTCAGCCTGCAAGAGAAAACACCCAACAAAACCACATCTCTGCTGCCATCTTGCTGCTCTCTCTAGAACTGACACACAAACACCAGGAGATACATTTTAGGGACTACTTTGGACAGAATTCATTTTTGTAATGGATGTCTCACTAAACTTGCATATCAAATATGCCCATTTATCTCTAATTTCAACATATTAAGTGGGTAAAAAATTGTGACAATTACCATTTTTTTCTCTTATAAAACACAGTGTTCATCCACACACATGAAGGAGCCCAGGGGCTCAAGGACAGTGATGGAGCCCCAACACCCACTGGCCCAGCCCCTGCCAAGGCTGTCCCAGAAGCCCTGGCTCCATTGCCTGGGCAATGGCAGCAGCTCTGTGTGTCACCTCACTGACCAAGGTGGGCTCCACCACTTTTGATAAGGGACAATGGCTTTAAACTGAAAGAGGGTAGATTTAGATTAGATATTAGGAAGAAATTCTTTCCCATGAGGGTGGTGAGGCACTGGCACAGGCTGCCCAGAGAAGCTGTGGCTGCCCCATCCCTGGCAGTGTCCAAGGCCAGGTTTGATGAAGCTTTGAACAATCTGGGATAGTGAAGGTGTCCCCTGCCCATGGCAGGGGCTTGGAACAAGATGATCTTTAAGGTGCCTCTTTTCCTGGGTGAGGGACTCTGTTCTTTGTGCAGTCATTATCTTGAATGGCCAGTGATTAAGATGAATCATCATTCTTTGAACAACTGAGAGCTTCTTCCAACTTTCTACAGGTTTTTGCAATGTCACTCAAAGAGGTAATTAGTACCATCACAAAAATGATACCTATGATTCTAGTACCTGCTCAGGAAAACAAAACAGGAAACTACTTTTTGGTAGAGTACAAAATCATGAGCAAACACAACAGCAAACCACACAGCAGCTAACATTGCTACAGGCATGTCAAGGGGAGAAACAAAAAAGGCATAAGGAAACACTAAATCCACTAAGTACAACACAATTTCTGGCCTAAAGCTCTTTAGGCCTTCTAAAGCATTTTTTGACTGCACATCCTATAGGGACACACCACAGGGCAGGAGAGCAGGCTGACCTACAGCTCATTTTTACCTTTTGACTTGTGTTTGCATTTATGAGGTTTTTTGCCTGATGGAAATAGAGTCAAATTAAATATATATATATATGTAAGTATATGTAGACAAAAAATGACTGAAGACTTTTAAATTAGTTTTCTCCCTCAAGTAAGAAAGAGAAACAGGTATAAAAATTTGCAAATACGAATGTGTTTCTAGTTGTTAAGAAGTATCAAGACATGAAACAAAGACAAGATGAGAAAATTATGTTCTATAAGTCATTGTTAGGCATCGTAACACTGATATTTGGAAATAGAAATAATTAGGATGAAATATTTACTGGCATTTTGGTTCAACCCTAGGTTTCACAGGAATATACAAAAAAAGGGATTGTTTCTTTATTAAGATTAATGATCTCTTTTGAAACACTACATTCTAGCTAATCTTAATAGCAGAAATGTAACATTTCATTGCTGTAAAAAAAGAAAAGCTTAGGAATTACAAAATATTCACTTGGTTCTGATTCAGTTAAATGAAAAGCTTGGGAAGCTCAATATTCCACAGGATCAGAGATTGATGAACTTAACTGGCTATGGCAACAGTCAAGAAAAAAGTTTTGGTTGCTGCTCTTTATAAAAAATGACAAAATCCCTGAACGCATCTGATTCACGTTTACTAAGGATTAAATATGGCAATTTCTCATCACCTGCAGAGGCAGCTAATCACACTTGCAGCTAAACTCAATTAATGTTGATGTCAGAACTTGCGTCTCTTCCTGTGTGGGAACGCATTTTTAGCAAAGTGTACAAGAAAATCTTACTGAGGTCATTTGGGTACAAATATATCTGAGCTTCTAGAAGAGGCTTAACATAAATTTCAAACCAGGCTATCTTCCTCACTCCATTCTCATTCACTCAAAGCCTGTAACATTTCCTCACTTGCTGCCCACCTCTTCTGCCAATACTAAAATATAATGTTAACTGGTTTTAGGTGCCAGAAGAAATAAGCATAGGAACATTTTCTTTCTCAGTAGACAGCCAGCAACAGAAAACAGACACTGTGGCTGTGCTGGAACATATCACTAATGTGCCTGCTTGCATTTTTGGGACAAAACCACATCTGCTGTCTGGAGAGCCCAATTCCTCCCACAGTAACTATCCAAAAGAGAGATTCAAGAGCAGGCAGCAATGTCTCTGAATCAGACTGCAAGAGAACACATCTGGCACTATCTGTATGTACTTTGCTTCTTTCTATGTGTGAGCTAGAGAATACAGAAATCAAATTTTACTGCTAGGTACTTTAAAAAGACCATGCTTTGGGCTGGGGTATCCCCTAGTCATGGTTAAGAACAAATTCTTCAATCAATTTTTTTTAAAGTAATTTGCTCAATTGGCTGTTGAAAATATATTAAAAGTGAAAACCACACAAATATCACATACTAGCTAGTCCTTCTCACATTATTCACTCAGCCTGTGCCGCACCAACTCCCACAAACCTTCCTCAGGCAACACTTCATTTCCACTGCTACCTGACATTAAACTTGCATAAGTATCTGATGGAGGAAAATATCTCATTCTTGCTTAAATTAATATCTGCTCATTGACAGTTTAACTAAGGCAAATAAATCAGCACAAAACAGTGTGGCAAAAGGATGGAGTATCTTTCATCCAATGTTTACATGAAAAGGATAAAGCAAGCTGACTTGTATATTCTTTCTCATTTTCTAGGTAAGTCAGTACAGGTATTCTTTTGAAGCAGAGACTTCATTAAAAAGAGTCAAAATGTGTTCTAGGACCTTCTGCCTCACTTCCATTCCTTAAGGAAAAAAAAATCTTTGAAACTTCTTAGCAATAATACAGTAGCTCATGAGAAAAAAAAAAAAAACACCTTGAGAAGACAAAATGATTTGATTAGGTTTTGTTGCCTACCAGTCACATTACATTTCATTGGCACACAACACATTAGGAAAACATTCTTAAAAACTGGTACTAAGTGGTGCTGCTACAAATCACCACTTACCTGTTACCTGGGGCACATATGGAACTGACAGTCTTTCCACATTGTATCCACTGCCTCCTAATGATTCTGCAATCTTGTTGGTCAGGAAAAACAGATCTGTTTCATCCTTCTCTAAGGATTTTGGAAGACTGTCAAAACATATATTTGAAGTTATTGTCTACCAATAGATATTTGTTGGTTAAAATATTTTTCTAATGTCTGTAAGCAACCAAGAAAGGTCAATGATAATGATTTGATGGAAATAAAGCTTGGTCAGTTTTTTAGGAATGAATACACACCTAAAATTAGTCTGCTGAAAACCTCTGCAGTATTTTAGATTACTTTAACACTTCTTGTTTATCTGAAATATGTTCTTCACCTATTCTGCTACATCTTGAGAGAACATGATCTCTGTTAAATTTAAAAAAATGCCAAACCTGCACAGCAACACTAATATTAATAGTAATTAATTAACTCTAATATTTGTCATTTGCCAGCAGTGTGCCCTTGTGGCAAAAAAGATTGAGGGTATCCTGGGCTGCATCAGGAGGTGGAGGGAGGAGATCCTTGGCCTTTGTTGAGCTGTGTAAGGCCACACCTGGAGTGCTGAGTCAGGAGCTGGGCTAGCCAGGACATGTAGGGAGCCATCACAGGGCTCCACAGGGTCACTAAGGTGGATTATGGGGCTGGAGCATCTCTCCAGTGAAGAGAGAGAGAGCTGGGCCAGTTCAGCATGGAGAGAATAAGGTGAATCTCATCAGTGTGTAACAGCTCCCTTAAGGGAGGGAGGGTGGAAAGGCCTCAGAACTAGGCACCTGTCAGTGCTGCTCTGTGACAGAAGCAGAGGCAATGGGCACAAACTGACACACAGAAGGTTCTGTCTGAACATCAGGAAACACTTTTTTGTGTGAAGGTGAGGGTGACCAAGCACTGGCACAGGTTACCCAGAGAGGCTGTGGAATCTCCATCCCTGGAGATATTCCAAAGCATCTGGATGTGATCCTGCACAGTCTGCTCCAGGTGACCCTGTTAAGCATGGGGCTTGGATCAGATGACCTTGAGATCCCTTTCAGCTTCACCCATTCTGTGATTCAGTGAAAATTTATTTTGCTGTGTTAGCACACTGAGGATCCTATTGTGTATAAATGCCTCTGACTACTATAAAAAAGTCTGAAGCCCATTTTTTTTCCCTATAAGTGTACATGCTTTTAATGTTGGGATTCTTCTGGCTGTCCAGAACACTATAAAACCTCTGATTGTTTTCACATATGGAATATTTCTCAATGATGTATGATTTTTAATAGCAAAATAGGGGCTTCACTGTCCACTAATTCCCATTTTGTATCTACTTACTTGGATTTGTCTTTGAAAATTGTTTCTGGTAGAAAATAAGCTGCTTCCACACTTCTGGTTTCAATGACCTGAAAAAAAAAACCCATGTCAAATTTTACAAATGGAATAGTTCCATAGCTGTTTTCTTCAACACCTAACCTTCACTAATATCAACCACACCACAAATGAGACATCTGGGATTTCTTTTAACCAGGGAAAGAGACTGTGGCTCTCACCTTTTAGACTAAAAATCTGATTCTCATGGTCTTATGATGTCAATAGTATTTTAGCAATGACAGTGGGGCCATCAAGCATTATACCAGACAGAGATTTGGCCCTTTATATATGGCACCATAAGCAAAATAAAATGCTGTATTTTGAGATAAGATTATTTTATTTATTATCTTAAGAGTCAGCAAGTAATGCCACAAGAGACTGAAGATCAAGAACAATGTCAGTGGACACAAACAGGAGAGATCAACACAACAAGCCAGCACCTGACACAAGTTATTTACTGATTTTACAGCAGACTGTGTATTGTTCTAAATTACCTGCAGTATTTAACCATGTCTTACCTTGCTGACATGCTGACAGAAGGCAGGCACTGCAATCATCTGACTCAGGAAGTTCAGATATGCTGCAACCAATGCCATGACACCACAACGATTAAACATTGGCAGATTATCCTCATTGATGATGGCAATGTCCTGAAATAGAAGGGGTAGCATCATGTTTACAAAGTTAGCAGGCTGTCCTGAATACATGGAAGTCAAATTATCATTGGTAACACTATCTGACATATGATGTTTATCTGATATTACTTAACATTTGGTATCTCTCATCTTAAAATTCTAGTCTTTCAGCTCACTTGTGAAATAGGAATATATTGATCTAAAGTTAGAGAGCTTAAAAGATTCAACCATTATGAAGAAAAATAAATTTACTCAACTCAAAAAAATTCTGTTTCTCAGACAGGAAGTACAGGTTAATGACTGGTAGTCTCTTGTCCTTACCACCTGTTGATCATAATATTTTCTCAGGAAAATTACAAACAGCAGTTTGATAATAAAGATCACCAGTGTGAATCACAGATACAGCACAATAGAATGAATTATTTAATGCATATTGGCACTTCTGTGTTTATTCAGATTGCATTATTTTTGCTCTAGTAAAACTCCTAATGTCATTTCCACCAAGTAAGGATTTGGTTCAATTACATATTTTAAAATTAAGGATGCAAACTACATTTCAGATATTTTATAATACAGCTGTACCTTTAGGAATAAGGTTAATGACAGAATATACTGCAAATACAGGGCCTGATTTCATCAAATTCCCAGGGCACATGTTAGCAGTACTTTATTTTTGATTTCAACACAGATAATATGTTATCCAGTTTTCCTGAGGACTGTATGCAAGCATGGGTTAATATTTGAACCTATTAAGGAAATGTTAAGGAATAAAGGCTAAAACACTAACAGAATATTACTCTAAGGTAAGATTTAATAGCGTGGTTTAGTAACTATTCCCAACCAATCAATTAATTATACAGAAGTGCAGACAGTCCATACATTTTATACAAAACACAAGATCATAGGTTGAGAGAACACCTTGTCAATCTGCTAATGAGTATCAGTGATTCTATTAAATGTTTCAAAAAAATGTCACATCTGCTGTTTTTCCTGAACAGCACATGCTGTGGAAGTTTGTTACAAAACTGATTAGATGAAGTTTCCCCATCAGTAAGTGGTACATACAAAGTGCACTTCCTTAGTGACCAATCAAGTCCAGACCAAATGATGGGATTTCAAATTTGAAGATCAATACACAAAACCCCCCAGTTCTTCACATCTCCAATTACACACTGAATTGTCAGTCAATGAACCCAACACAGACCCATACCTGCAAGGCAATTGCTACTCTAATGAGGTCAATCACCACTTCTTCATTGGCCAGTTCTATTGTGGTAAGAGCTAGAGATGTAAACAGGAGTTCAAAGTTCTTCTGGACATTGTCTTCTTCTTTGCAGCCTAGGTAGATGTGTCTGTACAACTGCTGACCATGCTATGAAAGACATAAAATGGAAAATGAGTATTAAATAATACAGTAATTTAGGTTAGAAAGGGTATTTGAAGGTCTTCGGGTCCATCTATGTACTCCAAACAGGGCCAACTTTGATGTTAGATCAACTGAGAATTAAAAAAACAAAAATCAAAAGGATAAAATACATGATGTACACATAGATAAAAAAGTACAAGTCTACTTAATCAAGTAGACCTCAATTTTCTAATAACAGCTTCTTTATAAACACTGTACTGTTCTATTTTATGCACAAATGTACAGATAGAGAAGATGATACAGAGAATTGCATGACTACTGCACAGTATCAGCTGTTAGAATTAATTTCCTGTTGAAATATTAGGAAAAAAAATGCCCATTTATGAAAAGGAGAAACCAAAAAGCAATCTTGAAATATTTTTCAAGAACATTTGAGACATTTCAAGAACTCATTTTCAAGAACTGATGAGCTCCAAGTGTTATCCTTGTGAAGACATCAAATTTGTTCATTAAGCAGCTCCCCTCAAACAGCAAACCAAGAAAAAATTCTGCTAGAAGTTGTTTCAGAAAGTGAGCAGGGCTCATTTACTGACATGTGTAGGGAGGCTGCAGCTCTAGTGAAGAATACAGGTCATTTAATGAAATACTCTCCACTTCAAAAGTGATTTTCTTCTCATGATACTGTGCCTAACCAAATTTCAGTAAATAAACTATTACCTTAACACAAAAGAAAAATGCAAACACAAGAAACACAGGATAAGCAGCAGGTGCTGTATGGAACAGAGGGCTCAGTACCACCCCAGCATTCTTAAACTGGAGGGGGACACAAGTCTGTATCTGCTGACACAAATAATTTTCAAGACCTAAATACTAACTCTAGATGTATTAATTCAGCTCTAGGAGAAGGAAGAAAAGTGATTTTCAACCTCTCTTTTTCAAACAGGACATATTTACTTGAGAAATAATGATGGAATTGTTGGTCTTTTCATTAGCTCTAAAATCAGAGTTGCTCAAATCCACATTGGATTTAGAAAAGAGGGGAACACAGCTATCAGCAAAGCACAGAAGCTACTACAAAATAAAGGTTAGCTGTTTAAAGACCCAGTATATTTGGAAAATAAAAGTAATCAATTTTTTTATCCCACCGATAAAGAATTGCATGCTAATAGGAAAATAAATGATTATGTGAATTTTATCAATATGTATCTTTCTAGATGACTGGAAAATGCAAGAAGTTGAGTATTTCCCTTCAAAGAAAGGATAGATATAAACTGAGCAACTGGTCTGAGACCAAGAGTTTTGTGCCTGTGTTTGGTTCCATTCCACCTGGATGTGACACCAAATTGCCTCAGGATCCCCATGCAGCATCAAACAAGCCCAAATGGCCATCCAGATATTTATGAACTTCTGGAAATGCCTCATCCCTGTCCTTTGATTACGCAGAGCATCTGGGTGGAGCAGGCTGCTAACATGCACACCTACACCAGGTGAGTAACAGTATCACACAGATAATCATTGACTGACTTCATTGCTCAGGGTTAATATATTTTTTAGAAGGTTGTATGCTCTTTTCTTGACCTGTGAAGAATCTCTTTTCCTCTTCTGCCCTTTTGTTCAGATCAATATTAACAACTCAAATATTTAGTTTGACAGCTACAACTTTCATCTAGCAAAATACATCTAATCCAAATTGCTTTAAATCATAGATAATAAATTAATGAATTAAAATTTAATTCACTTTTTAAAAGACACATTACTAATAATTGCCAATGTTGGAGTATTTTTTATATTTGTATTATTCCAGTTGAACCCACACTGGAAGAATATTAACTGGACTAACTTATAGCAAGAACATTTATCTTGCAAAGTTACTTGAATGCTGTACAACTCTAGTTTGCATACTATTACATGCAGTATTTTGGCCTATTTCAGTATTATTTTTTTGTTTGTTTACACACCTACACAGATAAACCAGTCAGGAATGACAGAGCACAGTAACAACTTTATGCATCTTTCCCACATAATACCCAAGGTATCTATTGTAAGCCATTTCACTCCACTTAGTATCATCTAAAAAAACCCTGGTTTTCTTTAGAGACAAATATACTGAGAAGTCACCTGGTACAAAGTCTTGTGAAAATAATCTTTTAAGAAGACCACTGTTTTGTGCACAGTTAACTTTCTTTGACATCTTTACCTAAAACATAAAACACATGTCTCTGTACCACAGCTATAAAAAGATTTCTAAATACAAAATTGTCTAAAAATACAGCAAAATAAAAGCCAAACTAGTGAAAAAATGCTACAGAGCAAAAATTAAATGCTGTGCAGGGATCTAACACTAGGGAGATCTTTTCAGAATCATGGTTTTGACATATGCTGTTCTAATTTCATGCATATAAAGTTTTTAACTGAAGACATAAATTAAAATTTTATTGCATGGAATCATCTTTCAAGTATCTAGAGAACCTCAACACTGAAATCACTGTAACTTGATTAGAATAATTTGAAACTGATCTTTGTGACTTGTTGCAAAACCACAGCTGTAGAAGAAAAGCAAAAGCACTGGTTCACTTACAAATTTCTAGATAGAAAAGTGATTTTTCATTCTACTACCTTTTTCATGAAGCTCACATCTTGCCTTGAAATCTTGTCTCGTTTTATCTTTAGGTCAGAAACATCTGGTATTATTCTACAAATGAAAGAGATGTGTTGTTTCAGAACAAAAAAATAAAATTGGAAATTAGGAGAATGTGGAATACAGGAACTATTCAAACAGATCTTGACCCAATTCCCATTTTAATTATATCCATGCTTAACAAGAATATTCAAATTTCAGTTGAAGATGGAGAACCAGAAAGAGAATAATCATGATAATCATGTATTTTTTAATCTACATAATAAAAATAAATATTAAATTCTGTCTTCTACATGATAGAATTTGTGATAGAACTATGATATTTGTAATGGTTCTTTAAGTTACTATACTCTGAGGCTTACCTGTAAAACTCTTGCCATGAATAAATGACACAGAGCACCGTGCATTTACCAAAACAGTACATTAATAATTCATTTTAGCAAAAATATTTAAAAATCAACAGCAGTTGTCATTCAAGTGAAGCACTGGAATTTAAGCAGGCCATAAATGAAGAGCAGTACCTGATCCCTCTGAGCTTGGCTCTGTTGTCGTGCCGGTCGATGAGGTTGTGCAGGATTTCCAGCACCAGCTGCCTCAGCTCCGAGTCCTCCATGAGTGAAGGAGACAGCAATGGGTCCAGAAAGGGGGCAGGAAGGGCATTGCTTATTGTTGTGGCTTTGTATCCTGAAGTCACCTGTGCATTGTTTGAAATAAAATTCATGTGGCATTACTGCATTGTAAGAATTAATCACAGCTGTCACTTTTTAGTGGGATTGCTTTGGCATCCACAAGGTAGATTCAAATTGAAGTATTGTATTAATTTTGAAAATTCCTGACCTCAGTATGAATTTGGAAGGATGTCAGCATACATTTTCAAATTAAGTCACTCATGCTAAAAGGATTTTTCAGTATCCTTTCTTTAAAAACACACTCTGAATCAAAAAATAAAGGTATGATTTATGATTTGGTTTTTTTAAATGGCCTATGAAAAGCTGCAGGGCATAAATTGAAGATGATAGGAATTCCAGTCAATAATGACAATAGAGATTTTTCCATTTCAGGTTATGAGCTGTTCGCATATGGTAGAGTAAGCTCAGGTGAAATAAAAAATGAGAAATCAGGGCCTATATGTACACCTCAATAATTTATGGATACTATTTTATTGAAAAACATGAAATAAACAAATATCACTTTCTTAGAAAACTGGTGCCATAGTGCTATTTTGAAAATTACTACTACCCTACACATGTCTCATTCAGTTACTTTTAACTAAAGCAAATTCTGCAGGTACATAAAGAAAAATAAACTTCTACCTAACTACTAATTCAAATTTTAATTAGCTGAACATCTACAGTAGCCAGAGGTATTTAAAATTTACCATTCCTTAAAATGGAGATTACCAGAATATTACAATCTCAAAATATTTTACAAAGTACATATAACCTATTGAGGATGAGGGGAGCAAAATTATTCCAAATTTAATTACAATAAGCAATTTTCATCCAAGGCTTACATAATAATTTATATATATTCCATACCCTTAAAGTTCTTACATGAGAGCTGTGTTTTACTGGTTTTGGGGGCGATATGTCATTTTCTTGACAGCAGCACATGGGATACAGTGTTCTGGATTTGTGACCAAAGCAGTGCTGGTAACACAGATGATTTGGCTACTGCTGAGCAGGGCTCACACACCTCCAGAGGAATATTCCATATTAAAATGTTTCATGTTCAGCAGCAGAACAGGAGGCAATTTGTGAGGGCTGCCACTGCTCAGGGACTGGCTGGCTATCAGTTGGTTTGTGGTGAGCAGTTGGGATTTTGTTTTATTTTATCATTACTTCTTTTTCTTGTTTCTTGGTTTTGTTTTTCTTGGTTTCCTTTTTTTACTTACTAAACTGTCTTCATCTCAACCCACTTCTCTCACTGGTGCTGTCCTAGTTCTCTCCCCAGGCCCCTGGGGCTGGGTGAGTGAGTGCCTGGGTGCTCCTTGGTGCTCTGGGTTAAACCTGAGTGAGCACAGTGCCCCAGCTTAGCTGAGGCTTCCCAGGGGATGTGGCTGACAGGAGCACCAGGGGACAAGAAGGTATCTGATCAATCATTCTGAACATGGAAAATGACTGATATCACCAGCAGCAAGGCTGCAAAACTAAGTGCACACTTTTAATGAAGTGCCAGATTTCAACTGCCTATACAGCATTAACTTGTCTGCCTGTGTATACATGACAACAGGCTAATTATGTTATGAAATACTTTTCTTTTGTATAGAATACATGATGTATAATACTGGGTTTTGTCCAAAATATTTATCAATTATTAATTTACTAAGCATCAGAACAGTGACTTTCACACCTCTGTGCCATGATGGGATTTTACTTTCGTATTCTAAAAGAGATGCAAACCAAAATTCAGGGTCCAAAATGTTAAATCCCTTCCACATGTACACTCTGACTCCCTTAAGGCACAGTTACAGACTTTGTAGCATCCAAAATCATGATTCTTACCTGTTTTAATGGAATTTTAATACTGGTGAGATGAATATGGTCAGGAACAGTTTAGACATACCCGAGTCTATGTTTAATGAAGACAATGTGCAAAATGACCACCTGAGGTCCTTCCTAAGAAGTTTTCTATCCTTAAATTGCAACTCCGAATGCCCAGCTCTTCTGCAAACCAGAGTCTAAGATTTCAGATTTTGTCTAACACCATACACGAGTTTCATGCCAAAGCAGGGACAGAAAGTCATTTTCCAAGAAGACATTCTTCTGCTTTAGTTTGTGAAATCATTGCCCTATTTGAGTCACTAAACAGTTTTGAGCTTCCGCAACAAAACAGGCCAGGATTCTACTGGCAGGAGCCTCCTTTACTAGCCTCTTTTTGATTTTTACCATCTGGGTCTATTTCCAGAAATACTCTTTGAAGATTTACAGCTGAAAAATGCATTTGTGATAAAAAAATTCAATCAAACGTTACAAGAAATTTCGGAAACATTAGGAAGGAAAGAACAACTGTGTCTGAGATATCCATTCCTATGGTTTTAAAAACATTGGCCATTCTACAAATTACCACTTTTCCAGGCTCAGAGGTGAAAGTGATTTCACTTTGATGTTGCCAGTACTGCTGGCAGAACTCAACCTACTCTAGGATGTTCTTTTGGATCTGCAGATCCAATTATAACTGACATTCACTGAAGTGCTCTAAGAGATGGAGGTGTATTTCTTGTGCTGTTTGGAATGTAAGTTGGAAAAATGCTTTCACAATATTACACAATAGAATTACAGGTCTATGCAATATGAATGTATGTTTATTTTCATAGTCCAGTGTTGTTATACTGTACTTTTATATGTAAGTATATACATAAAGTGAAACACTGTGTGTTTATAACATAGTATACTGATCACAAAAGGCTTACCATAAGTAAAGATCTCAATAACATGATTTGAATCCTCCTGCTTCCCAAATCTCTGCAATTGGAAAAAAAAAATTTGCAAATTAGGTTTTCTTGCATATCTTTGAAATATTATTCTACTCTAGACATTATTCCCATTTTTGACAAGTGAATACAGCAGTCTTGGAAGGGATGCTGGATGATCATAGATAAAGGAAAGTATCTCCAACTGAGCTGCAATAATTAAATGTTTTTGAAAGACACATTTATAGGAAGGCTGAAAAAATGGAGCACATTCAGTTGAAGAAAAAATTAAACTGTATTTGTGAAGGAGGTATAAATTTTTTGTTTAACTCAGAAATCTCTAAAATGTTTGACCACTACAAGCTTGATAGTTTGTTATTTTCACAAGCATCAGCAGTGAAAATTTCTTCTGGAGTCTGAAGAAATGTGGACACTTCTTCTTTAGGCCAGACCCCAAAACTTTGAGACTGGAAAAAAGTTATTGGCAAAATCAGTAAGAAAAACTGAAAGATTCCTCAGCTTTCATATCACAGGAAGGTACATGAAACACTACTTGACCTGTTCTTCATCTGTTTTCATTTCCCTCCTGCAGGTACTAAAAGTAGCCAAATAGCAGAAGGTACATAGTCACTATTCTTGCAAGGTCTTAGGAGATCAAAGTGCACTTGGAATAAATTGTTCCATTCACAGAGATTCTTTCAAGAAAGTAAAAAAAGTACAAGCCATTTTCCCCATTAAATAGTGTAAAGGAAGACCAACCCTCTTCACAAAAGTTGGTCATTACATAACAGTGGAAGCTTCTACCTTAATGGGCTACAGTCCTGGCTGTCTGTATCATTCAAATGTCTTGGGCAGCAGAAATCAAAATTCTAAGTAATGCCAGATTTTATCAGCAATCTCAGAGTGACATATGCACATCATAGTAACACACTGCTCATACACATGTTTACACAGAATCTCATAAATGGAAAATTATATAGTTATAAAAAAAACAACCAATACCCTCAATTGTTAATCCAAGTAGAGAATTTCATATGGATTGGTGCTTCAAATACCTCCACAATGAGTGACAACTGCTTGGCACAGCCTTACATCTTCCATGGAATAGCATCCCATGCTGCAGGGATATTTTATGAAAAGCTCTAAGAAGCTGGAGAATGACAATGACTTCCTACTTAATCTATGAGGGGATCACTTATGTGGTGCAAAGTGTCTGTGCACATCTGGAAAGAACAGCTGCAGCCTTTTCAGTGACTTCCCCACACTGAGGAAATGAAGTCTTTTAAACAAAATTATTCCTGTTACAAGGAAGAGTATCCAGTATAGGGTGACTTTTAAATTGTGGGTTTATTAAGTCTGTCCACTTACAGCTTTTTCCTATTTCTGAATACACAGGAAAAATCCAAAACTCACTGGAATTTCTGCAGTTATTTCTTAATCTGAAGTCAACTTGTAGAGAATTTTAAAAAAAGAACAAACATTAAAAATAGTTTGTAAATGATGCAATTTATAATTGAATTCCTCTCATGTTCAAAACCCACATATAAAAATTACGGCATTAACAACCATAAAGTTCATAATTTCAGAAAAAATTGTACTAGTGCAGAGATAAAGAGTATTTTAGTGAAAAATAAATGACCTTCCAATCAGGTAATTTTTATCAGTAAAATGTCTGTAGGTTGATTTAATATTGTTGACACTGAGCTTGTCTTGGTTCTGCATAGTAGTTCATACAGCCCCTAAGGAGTGAGAATTTGCATTTCGCTTTTCTTAATGTTTTTCACTTCTTAATTCATCAGGATTCTAAAATCTAGATTTTTAATTTGAAATTTAAAAATACAGGATATACAAACCCAAGGTTACTGGGATCCAGCGACTGTGAAGTTGCTCCCAAAACTGGAACTTTGCTCATAATGAACATCATAATCTCTGATCTCTGGTAATCTGGAAGATTGCTTCCAAAAAATCCTAAATAAAAACAGAAAGAAATTGCAGAAGAAAAAGAGATATAGGGCTCTTCTCTTTATAAGAAAAGCCTTTAAAATACAAGGAATATATTAACAGGTCAAAACAGATGAAGAATAAACATATGACTTGTTTTAGGGCATAATCTCATATTTATTTTTACTGAATGATTTTAGTGAGTCTTTTTCATGATACTTTCATCTTTGAATACTAAAAGCTAATTTTATCCTCCTCTAAATATACAATTTAAAAATTAAATATCTGGAGTCTATTAACTTGTACCTAGTGAAGAATTGGAAGTGTTTCTCATGGCACATAGTATTGTCTGTTTATTGGAGAATAAATATTACAAGTGAGGGGACAGAAGTCCCAGAGACATACAAGTATTTTGGGACTAAATCAACAGGAGATGCTGATTTCTCTCTGGTGACCATTGACAGGACATGAGGAAATAGGATGGAATTGCATCAGGGGAAGTTCAGATGGGACATTAGGAAAAGGTTCTTCACTAAAATGAAGGTTGGCCACTAGATCAGGCTTCCCAGAGAAGTGGTCACAGCACCAAGCCTGACAGAGGTCAAGCAGTACCTGGACAATGCTCGCAGGCACATGGTTTAGCTGAAGCAGTCCTGGGAGGAGCAGAGAGTTGGACTCAATGATCCTTATGTGTCCCTTCCAACTCCAAATAGTCTATTTTATTACTATGAAATAGTATACCATTAATTTCAGTAGAAAGAAGCTTCACAAAAGGTTGGTTTGTGGGATTTTTTTTTGATGGGAGTTGAACATTTTAACTTGGGAACGTTACTGAAATGGTGAGAAATAATCTACTATATACTTGTTAGTGCTCTTCAAGGCAAGCAAAGGTACAAACATTTAAGCTAATCTCCCTTCTTCTTTAAGAATAGGAATGCATATCATAAATGCACCCCAATATACAACATCACTGTCATAAGGGAAAATCTGAGAAACCGGGAGACATTGTTGAGAAAATAATTTCAACTGCTGTGCATTACAGTTCTTCAGTTAAGTCGTGGTAGCACAACTGGCCATTAGGTGTCATTGTTGCTACTATGTTTAACATTCATTTCTATCAATTTCAAAGCACTACCTATGAAAAAATGTATTATTACTGTATACAACTTTTTGCAGTCATTTTCATAGAAGGACTAATAGTAGTTCTGCACCAAACATAGAGATTTCTACATTTCAAGGGCCACATAATAATATAATTAAAATTAATTTTAAGTCCACCAGCATTTTTAATTTTCATAACCTTCTTGGCTACGTGTTCAGTTAGCATTTAAAAGAAAAACCTTTCAGAAATCAAACACATAAAGCAAGCCTGAGAATGATAGGCAAATACAATCAGAGAAACCACATTTGGTAGTAGTGTAGTAGTATTGCTTCATGATTCAAGTTGGTCCAATATCATCTCATTGGGGAAGAGGGAAAAGGGGAGAAATTTTAAGTGAGCCTGTGCCAATTGTATGACTCACCAATTGTTTGAATAATTGCATTCTGGACAATCCTCTCATCACTCTCCTTGGAGCTGATGCTCAAAGTGGAGCTTTCACAGGAATTGCGCCGGTCACTCAGCTCAAAGTCAACGCTGATGCGCAGGTGCTTCAACAAGGTATTAAAAACCTCCAGAACAGTTGGGCCTGGAAACAACAAATAACACTGATTGCACTTGTCAAGAGGGAGATGTCTGAGGAAAATGAAAACTGGGCTTTTCAATCCATTTTCACAAGTAATGAGAGTAGGACAATGAAGAGAACAAAGTGAATTATAGTGTTTGAGGCATCACGACTAGAGAAAAACTTTTGAGGTGCGCCTACACTGTGATACTTTAGAAATTAACCTGGAATCAGGAAATACAGTATAATCCATTATGATTCACTACTGGTCTGGTCAGGATGGAGGTAACCTGATTTTCCTTGTGCATGCAGCTTTTGCTCCACCCATCTAACTGTCCTTATCTTGCTCCATGAAACTTCTCACTTTCTTTCTACATTGTCTCTGTCCTGTGGGAAAGGGGAGGGCAAACAGCCCAGAGACAACTCACCATGCAAGTTTCAGATACAAAACAGAAATGGTTGCTGAAATTAAGCACCAGTAATGGATTTAACTGCAGGTACTTGCCCCTGAACTTCAGTTATTTCAAAGCCTGCTACTAAAATCCAGTTCTATACATTGGAGCAAATCATGAGCTCTTTTCATCATATGGTAAAAGATTTCACAAGTCTGTGCATGCAAGAGGAAGGACACATTCAGGCTCAAGCTAATGAAGCAAAACAATATTTCAGCAGGACACCAAAGAACTTCATGAAAAAAGCACTAGAGCGTGCACCTCTTCATAACTACTCTTATTTCAAGGAACTATCTTAATTTTAAATGACATTATTTCACCTCATTTCAGCTTCTTCACACTCAATAAGGAAACATTTCTCAAAGAGCATTCTACTTCTGCAATATTCAGGTCACAGCTGTATCACAAAGCAACAGTGCTCTTGACATTTTGTAGTGACACACAATTCTCTCAGACTTTATGATTTCTTTCCACACAGGAATATCTGCCTTTCACAATTTTTTCAATCATTTTTTCAATGCAAAGGATTATATAAGAGTCAAATAACCAAGTGTATATGCTTGGAGTAACTGCAAACTAAGTAAGATTTCAAGCATCTATCAGCAAAAAGGAAAAAAAAATTATACACAAAACCTTTTCAAAATGTTTCCAATCACTCTGAAATCAAAGTGAAAATGAGCACTATCCTACAAATTTATCCTTTGACTTGATGCCTTTAATTTAATACAACTTACCTATTGATCCTTTAGCTGCTATTGCAACTGCTTCCAGAAGAACCTGAATAATGCCAGCACGAACTCGTGCTGAATCCCTTTTGCGGACATCAAGGTGTCCAAGGATTTCTTGTATTACATGATGGGAATATTGTGCCTATTAAGAAAACAGACAGAAAATCTTCATCTGTGACTTAAACAAGAATAAGCTCATACATCACTCAGCTATGGTCATGACCATGTTTCCATTCTGCAACATTTTCATTCAGAAACTTATCAGAAGTACAATCAATTAATGACTAAATATGGATTCAAAAAAATGCCATGTCAGATGAAGAAATACAGGTTCATTCAGCCAGCCCAGTGTACAAAAGAGTTCTTTAAAATATCCAGGAACATCTGCAAGCACAGAGGAAGCATGAAATTGTCCCTCACTCAGCTAACTGCAGTTCAAAGAATTCAGCACCATTGATGTAAAATGGTGAGAAAACTCAGCTTTCTCCCACAAACCTGGAATTTTACACTTTTATCTTCTGGGCATCTCTGTTTGATGCAATTAAAGAATAAGACCTTGAGGTTTACAGCAGACAATGACAGCCATAGAATGGCTTGAGTTGTGAGAGATCTTCAAGACCATCTTGTTCCAAGTCCCCTGCCATGGGCAGGGACAGCTTCCACTAGACTGGGCTGCTCAAAGCCCCATCCAACCTGGCCCTGAACACCTCCAGGGATGGGGCAGCCACAGCTTCCCTGTACAAGCTGTTGCAGTACCTCACTACTCTTCTGGTAAAGAATTTCTTCCTAATATTAAAATCTCTACCTTCCCTCCTTCAGCTTAAGGCCACAATACAGGCTGTCCACTATTAAAAAGCCTCAGAATAACAGTTGCATGTGAAGTTGGTCTTTTGGGCTGGAAAATCAGCACAGCTGTATTGGCATAGAAAAATAACCAACCTGAGAGATTTCTTTGTCAAGCACCATGTCACACCAGCACCCTGCTCCTTGTTCTGGAGAAGGACCACCCCACTACCTTCCCTTGAATCTTTTGGATTCTTTGACTTCGTCTACTGTCTACCACTAGCATAGTGAGATGAGCACTGAAACCTCTCTCCAGTGCTTGAAACAAGGAAAAAAAAACCAAGATAAAATCCTACCTGTATAGAATACATGATGATTTTAAAGCAGGAAACAGCAAATTCATTAGGATCCCATAGTTTATGATGGTCTAAATGCCTGCAAACAAAAATTAAGACATAATGAAGAAATTATACTGTACAGATATAATAAATGGTATCTTATGAATTTTCTCAAAATTCACCTCAAAGGGATTATTTACTAACATAAAACTTCTATACAATAACTTATGAGAAATTTAGAACTTCAGAAAAGTACTTGTTTTGTAGGTTTAGATATGATCACAAAACATTTGGTTGAAAAGAGATTCCTGTTCTGGAAATTTAAGGAACCTAGATACATCAAACATATATAGTTAAGAATACACTCTTTCCACAGAGTGCTGGGACATTAGATGCTTTTTTACATTAAAGGAATTTGCTGAAGGTTGTAACACCTTCAAAATTTATACTTTACAGACGATAAGGAAGTTGTTTTGAATTACAAGCTGCAAAATAATTAGGGCTGAATGCTCCATCCAGAATAGAAACTCTGAGAAATATTTTTGTTTTCATGGTGGTTTCATAAATAAAATATATGGAAAACAAAAAGAGTTGCTCTTTGTGTGTATATGCCTTTACACTCTGAAGCATTTCAACACTTACTGCAAGAAGGATCAAAACAAAATCCCAATAAAAATGCATCAGATTCTCTATAAGTGGAATAGGAACCACAAATGAGAAAAAATTTATCAGTGTTTCAAGCAAATACAAAAAATTCTGCTTAAGCAGAAGTGTTGAAAGCTATGAATAGGGCACACAGATTTTTGCAAAAAAGGAATCTGTGTCCCTAAAAAAGCATTAAAAAATAAATGTGTTTTTTCATTCTAGAAGATTGAAGAAAAGGTAACTTTGGATGCATTTTAATAGGTATGATTTAGGTTTTAAAAAAATCAAAACAAATCCAGAAACAAATTTGCCAGTGAACAGAAAATATGCCAGCCAAATCAACAAAAAAACTTTGTAAAAGAAGATGAATTTCTGTTCCTAAACAGGTATCTCAGCTACAGAATCCTCACTGCTCTCCCTTTTCTCAAAGAACTTAGGAAACATAAAGTTGTTTGAAGCAACAAACTGAGAAGCTCTGGAGGTGAAAGAAGCCAGCTCTGTGAAGACAGGAGGACTGGCTGGATGCTGTAACTTACTCTGCCTACAAGCTGGAGATCTCAATTCCCTCACTGGGCAGCTGCTCCCAACCCAGTCACCTGTACACAGCTCTCCTTCAAGGCTGATTAAACCAGGTGACACAAAGCATCTCCTATGCCCTAAATTATCTTGCACTCTATTGCAGAAATTAAAAAAAGTTCTGCCATCTTGACACATCACATACCTTTAACAGAAATCCCTACAAGAAAGAATGTCAGGAATTTTAAAAGTATTTGCCTGCCAAAATAACAGCAGATTTACATTACTAAATATCCAACTTGAGTACCTATTGGGAGTAGCTGCTTTTCTTGTGCACAGGTGTCATTGAAGGGAAAATCCTACTCTCCACTATCTTCTCCTGACTGGAACTGATCCTTTAATCTTTCAGGGCATTGTGTTCTCTGTTATCCTTGACAGTTCCTATTCATCTGCCCCAAAAATCCATTCAGGCAGATTATGGTCAACTGCATCCCATATCACACAAACAAAAAAAATTCCTCTTTAAACAAGACATACAATTTTATATTGCCAGAAAGGCCAAGTTATCAGCTACTTCAGGTAGAGGAACTGCTGGGAAGACAGCAGGGAGAAGATGACAGACTTGGCTGAAGCTTTGTGCAACAGCTCAGTGGGCAGCATCCTTTGTATACTGGAATTTTCCTCCTAAGGACAGCAGGATTAGATTCCTGTAGGTGATGTATTTTACTGACCATAATAAGTGCATTCAATGTAGTTTTGTTCTTGCAAGAGACAGTAAAGGGTATTTTTAGTATGCTACATTTACTGTAGTTAAAATCAAGTCACACCTTAACTCATTCTTTTTTTCAAATTACACTTTTTTCAATAAAGAATATCTACTGAAGATTGCAAAAGATTCTATTGCCGGATTAACAAATCCCAAACTGCCTTCCATTGAGATCTGCTGCACATATGTAGCAAAAATGCACAATTAGGTCTCTGAATTTCAAAGGAAGAGCAGAACCAATAATGCAAGTTTCTGGGGAGAGAGCCACTAATGATGCCTGAATTCTATCTCAGTGCCACACATGTAAGTAATCCTTAAAGTAATAATGATAAATTGGTACCGAGGATCAGAAAGCATAACTGAGTCATGCATGTATGGGAATATATAAAATACTCTGCTCATGCATCATGTTTGCTGAAAGAATATTGAACACCAGTCTGTTAATATTCCAAACCCTCCACACCTGATGTGATAACTGACAAGAATGGAAATGCAGTTGTTGCACTTGGAAAGTTTCACCAGATTTCTGTATCTCTCTGAATCTGTCTAATCTATTCACCATTGCAAATCCATGCTAGTTATGTCTCAACAGCTTCTGACTATTGACACAACAGAACTTTTTTTCAAATAATATTAATGTAACATTTTTTTACTTTCATTAAGCAATTAGTGAGATTGATCTGTAAGATTTTATTGCAAATTATTATTTGAGAGTTTCTAGCTACTGCATGCAGACATAACCATGGAGATTTTCTGCCTAAGGCAAGGAGAATTAATGTCAATCCAAACCAATACCAGGAGACTGACTTCAGATTTCTACTATCTTCATTACAGTTAAATCCCTCAATCACTAAATAAGCCCTGCCTCATGATGCAAGCAGCACTGCTCTCTCAGTTTTGCCAAGAAGTGGCAGCATGCTGCCTGATCTCACATGAAGCAAGCCTTCAGGTGGGGAACTGAACCTGCACCTTCATGACAGCATTGTAATGAGGCCCTATCTATATTGCCAGAGTTTCTTTAAAACCTGTGAAAGAGCTGAACATTGTTAGAAGAAACCGTTTTCTAATCAGAAGCTAAGTCAGGGTTTTCAATCCAATAAAGTGCAGTAGACTCTCTGTCTCAAACTTTCATTCTAACTGTTCTGTCATTCACAAAGTGAAGCTCATTAGATAGAGCACACCCTTTTTGCTTAGGACAAACAGTTTGAAATTGCATTTTCTGCATCTCTTGTTCTTCAAAAATACTAAACCTTTTACAGCAGTTATTGGTAAAAAGACACATTTGGCAATTTGTCCTCAAAGTGGAACACAGAAGTGGTGACTACAAAACTCTCTATTCATAGAGGAGATAACATTCTGAGTAACTGGTCATTATCCACTCATTCAGTGCATAAATGCAGCATGTGGAACACTGCTGTGCACACAGAACCAACTGGTCCCCTACAGTCATAGCATGCGAGAACTGAAAATAGGCTGGAAATAAACTTTAAAGGCTTTTAGGCTTTAGATCAGCCACAGAAAAAGCAGCTATGACACCTTCTCAAATCCCAAACCAAGCACTACCTCTCTCTGTGGAATCAGGAATTATTCGTAGAAAACTTCCCTGCTACTAAAATGATTCAAAATACGCAATCCACTGCAAATGATGATAAAGTTTTGAGATAAACCCACTAAAAGAATTGAGAAGTGGTCAGAAAGCAGCTGCAGTATAGTACCAAGTAATCCATCCAGACTGTGTAGTAACGAGGTGTTCACTGTGATCACAGGTATTTTGGAGCAATGCAAATTTTAAATCTAGGAAAGAATGAGTGTTTTTTTAATAAAACACTCAACTTTGCAACAGAAACTCCTCTCAGGTTGGTATAACAGATATATACAGAAAGTAAGGGAGTGGTAAGTTCTTTGTAGTCAATGTTTTTCAGGATAAACAAGGGGTTACAAAGTTTACTGCCTTCAACACCAACCTTATCTTTCTTCTGTTAACACTAGTAATTTGAAAATGGCTTTTGATAGCTTGAAGGTCTTTCAGTGTATAAATAAAGTACTTAATTTCTGTGTGAAGAACTAGGCCATCTAAGAGAATGTATTCCTGTACCTGACATGTACCTTGAAAGATCTACAAGAAGAAGCAAGCAGGTGTCCTCATCACCAGGAAAAGCCAGAGTTTGAAAGTGGTATCACTGAGTTAATACAAGAGGTATAATTTGTACTGTGTGTTTTTGTGCATAATGTGCATACTGTGTGCATATCTGCCACTCACCCCTAAATGAGTTGTTAAAGATATTCATCAAAGAATATCGAAACAGGTCCTGGAAGAAAATGGCAGGAAAACATAAATTGTAACTTTATGGGGCACAGTACTCCTTTGTGCTACTTGTACTTTACTTGGTTTGTCTCTCCACTGATTGTGACCCTCATCTATAGGACATGAATAGCCTGGATAGTTTCACATTTAAAAAAAAAAAGGCCAGCTGAAGCAACAACTCATGTAAATTATTGTATTTTGCATGTAAAAATCAATAAAGCAGAACATGTATTCCTCCATAACTTCCTTCAAGTTTATAGATGGAGGAGAGAGAAGAGAAGAGGTTAAAAGAGGGGCAATTTTTTAAGAAATGTGAATGGAAACCTTTGAACTGAAAAGTAGGAAAAAATTTAATGCAAGAGAATTGAGGATGAAATAAAGCAAACCTCTTCAGATCTTCCACAAATTTTCAACTTACGCAAAAACTGGTCTGACAGCATTGTTCATATTTCCATAGGTTGCTCGTCCCAGTAGTTCCCTGAAACAATTCTCAGCCAGCACAGAAGGATTTTCTTCTTTCACTCCTACTGTAGGAGAGGATGGGGGGCCTATTCTGCTGAAATAAGACAAAGTGCTTTGATTATATTACTGACTAATATTCAGGAAACCTTTTCTTTACTGCATCCACCCTTGGTATTAAAACATTCATGAGTCACGATCTTCAACTAGGCAAGAACTGCATTTCAAATATGCATCAAACCAGAATTCCGAATAACATATTTTATTCTTTTATAGCAGGACCATAGATCATCATTTGTTCACTCAGTACTCACCACTGTATTAGTAAATATTTATATGGCAAACACAAAAGCTGCAAATATACAGTTAACTTTTACATATCACATTTTGACAAAACACTATGTATTGCTAACAATAACAAAGGCTGTGAAACCATCAAAAAAATTTAGACAGAATCTTAGTAATATTGTTCAGATTAATGATCTCATTCACCTGCCCACTACTGAGTCCATACTGTGTGGGTGAGCATTAAATGAAACTCCAATACTTCTGCACAAACAGATGGCTTGTGAGTTGAAAAAAAATGAGTGAACTGATTAGAACATTATCACCCACACAGTTACCTCTAAACAGACAGTGTAGAAGTTGGTCACACTCTAAGTGTCTTCCATCATTACTCTGGACAGGTCACAGGGTGAACACAGGTTTCAGAAAGAAAGCAAACAGCTCCCCCTGAGGTACCTCCATTACTTACCAAGAGTCACTGGACCTACAAGTGGCAACCTTTTATTTCCTCTCACAAAACATTATAGGAACTTAAGTGAGGATTCATTCATTTACATTAACATTATGCATTTTTAATTTTAGACTGCAGAAACCAGTACATTAAACCCTTAAACATAATTTCAGTTCTGCAGTGCAAGCTTGTGTGTTGAAAGTGTCAACCAAGAGCATTCAGTTTACTTAAGCATCATAAATGCTTTAGAGCATTATAGAAAATTGCAAATTGAAATATCAGTAGTCAAATGGACATGTTAACATCATAGTTGTAATATAGCTTTTGATGGCAAAAGATTTTCTGTGTTTCAATAGTGTTTCAATACTACTGAAATCTAAAATTGGCCATATGAAAATCCTGTTGCCTCTGGAAACATCAGTGTTTCAGGAGTTACCACAACAATGCTAGCTTGTCAGATTTTAATAACAGAAGAGCCTCAGGAACTCTGTTAGATAAGGAGAAATAGCTTTACAAGAGCAGCATGATTAGAATTTTAAAAGGTATGAGAATTTGTACATAATCCACCATGAGTACCACAAAACTCCAGCTCTATCAACTGCTGTGCCACCCATCCTCCCTTTTTTTCCTTCCCCTGTACTGCCTAGACTCTGATCTAGGGAGATGGGAGAGAAGGTACAAGAGACAGTGTAGGACTGTCATTTCCACTGCTGTTTTGACACAGATTCCCTAAAATACAACAGCACTGCAAAGGTGGGTGTGTGAGGAGGAAAGACGAAAGCAGGCTGCATAGCACCCAGAGCTTAGCCTGTCTGAAAGAATTCCAGTTAAAATGAAGCAAAATAAGTTATGTTTTGAGTGCTTATATATGCAAACCTACAGAAGGTGACTTCTCAGCACTGCTTGGAAGTTTTTTTTATATGAATCTTCCTAGTATAAAATGTTATTCTTTGACTGCATCAAAATGTTTAAAATTATCCTGTGTCATCTGTGGGAGTAACATTTTATTTGAACTTTAACAGCACCTACCTCAAGGTATTTCTCAGTAAGCATTCCTTGGAATTGCAAATATACAATGAATATTGAATACTCTTGTTAGTTTTATAGAAAAGCTTTGCACAGTCTCTTAAGTTTCTACATTCAAATGAGCATCTCATGCTCATTTTATTTCACTGACTTTATTTTTACAGAAATATGAGAAAAAGTCTGAAAAATCCAACTGCAACAGTTAAGAAAAAAAACCAGTAGTATTCCTCTGCACCTAAACCTTTTGTACTACCACAAGAGGGCTGAAAATGTGTTTTACTATGAAGTGGGCAAGGACAACTCCCTGTAGCTGCTCTACTGGCTTTTGTGAGGGTAATCTCTATCAGCAGTGGCAACAAGGAACTGGAAGGAGGATGTGTTGAAGAACAGCAGTTTCCATAGCAAACATCTAATCACAGACTTAAACTCACAGACTTAGCTCACAGCAACTCAGCAACTTAAGCATGAGACTTCTTAAATGCCAAAAACCAGGGCTGGCCAAAGATATGACAGGACATGTCAGTAAGACTGAACAACCACTTCTGAGCAGAGTAGGTACAGAAATGTTTGACTGTGATTCACATACCCTGAGAAAGAAATAAATTCTAACTTTCCTCTAAAGCAAAATTTGTATGAACATTAGATGTATCAGAAGGATTTGAAGTCAAGTTTACATTAAGTGGTAGTGTCCCTCTGCCTGAAATAAGGCTGGAAGGTTTAGTTCCACACTTATGAAGAATATGTCATAAAATAAGGGAATTACTATTTTCATACATCCCCTCCCTGTCCTGGAGATGCACATAAGTAGATTCACACATAACATAATATCTGATAGGCATGTAACTAAAATGTGCACTCAGGTATATGAACAAATAATGACATCCACAAATACAACTATATTTTTAAAATGTTATTTAAATAGTAAATTCTTAACTCCAAGAAATGTCTCATCTTGTATGTACTCAAAAGAATCTTGAATTAAGCTGTGAAGTTCCACAAGCTAAAATTCCATTGACTTCCAAGGTAAGTACCTGTATATACTTTAGATATAATCAGAAATTATTTTTCTTCTATGGATTTAAGCTGTGGGTATTTTCTGGAATTTCTGCTCTTTCTCAAATAATGCTTTGACTCCATCTGCCACAACAATATGCTTCTTACTCCTACTCTTGAAGATGTCTCTGTGCTCCACAAATATGAAGTCACACATAAAATAAAATGAGAAACTGTCTGCAACATCATTTAAGACCAGCAGGTAACAATTTACAAACACTGTTTCAGCTTTTCTGTCATATGCACATCATAAAAGGCCCCTACTTACCACTAGGAAAATCATTAGTCTTTTTTTCATGTTCAATAGGACAAGTTTCAAGCACAAGAGTTCAGAAATTTAAGTTGCTTTTTGACAGGTTTGTTTTTCTACCACTACTATTGCCTTGTTCCACAGATGAGAAAAATCATTCCTGCAGTACATATAAACTGATCCACTTTAAGTGGTTAATCCAAATCCTACTTCAGTCAGTTTTTCCAGCAGTAGTTAATTTACTTCTGCTATAAAAAGGAAAGTGCATGCCTGAGGGCACTGTAAAGAGGACCAAAGGAAAGGGCCCACCTGCAGTTAGAAGCTCTGCAAGAATAAGCAAAGGCAAACCAGGCTCTCCTTGCTCAAACAGCAGCTTCAGAAACCTTTCTCTCTTATTCAGTTCACTCTTCAGATGTAACATTCAAGTGGATATTTCTATAAATATTGTGTGGGCCCTCAGTTAGATACAGTAAATACATAAGGCATGGACAGACAGGCAACTATTGATTTTAGTTATTTGGTCTGAAAATTTGTTTTAGAGATGAGACAGGCACTGGCAGTAAGAAATAACACAACAAAAATAAAGCTGAGGAATTGAAAAATAAATGCCAAAACTCAAACTAAATAAAGAGAAACTGACAGATCTAGAAAGCTGAGTGAAAGCAAGACAAGCTTGTTGTTATAGGAAGGCTGCTGAGCCTCTTAGCAGGCAAGTTTTGAAGCAGCCAGAATTGGACATGGAATTAATATTTCATTTCCTTGCACTGCTGAAGTTCATTTTATGGAAATTTCCCAGTGCTACCAATAAACAGTTTTTACACCTACATAGTCTTTAAACAGGGACCAAAAAAAAAAGGACTTTTCAATTGTAAGGTGACTGGCATCTCCTCAACCTTAAATGTCACAGAGATATTTTTAAATGTTTTTTGCAAATGTGGCAAATAATATGCCTAGGAGTCACTGAAAGCAACAAAGAGAAGGTGATTTACATATAAATAAAACTTTAATTCCTTACTCAAAGTACTGTTTCAGCCAGGACAAGCAGTTCTTAGTAATGGCTAAAGGAATTAAAATCTCAATTTCTAACAAATCTAAGTAGCAAAATCATTTGAGTCATCTGAAAGCCTTTGCTTACTCATCTCTGCATCTGATCCACTAAAACAAAGAGTTTATGATTGTTATCAAGTCAAAATATGGACATATAATTTCTAGAATAACTTTTAGGCCAACAGAATCTTGAACAAGTGAATAAACATGGTTGAAAAGATTTTAAGACAAGAAACATTAAGAACCATTATGCAAACCTACACTATCAATTTCAATGAGCCTCAGCTAGTAAAGGTGAGTTGTTGCTTCCACTGAAAAGAAAAGGGATATCCACCATAAAAACTCAGCCTAGAGACTGTTTTAAAAAACCACACCAGTGACACGAATACACTTACCTGTCAATATCTTCTATTTTCTGCATGTTGAACAGCAGGGATGGCACTATCTTGTCCATGTGCTGGGGTTCCCATATGGTCGCTCGAAGCTCATCATTAACTGCTTTTCTAACCACTCCTTGGATGCCCCTGATTCCAGCAATTCGGATCCTGAGCAAGGAAAAGAGGAATTACTGAAGCTGAGCAACACAGCACCACCCAGCAGGGCATGAAGTACTGTGGAACTCCAGTAGGTTCTCACAAGCAGCAACTGGGAAAACTGGCCAACCATTAAGATTGCCCATGCTTTCTTTGAACACCTCTGAAGTCAGTAAGGAGATAAAAAAACAAACAACTGAACAGAAGATGGCCTGTAAGGATAAAGCTGACACCACTCAATGAAGTCTCAAACTTTGTGCACCGACTCTGACAAGAGTCCCCTGGATAAAACCCACCAATCTACCTCCCATCAGCTGAAACTTCACACAATCTCAGCCTACTCCAGAGCTGAAGAAAAATGGGAAGCTACCACAAAACAGCTGAAGTAATATCTAGCACAGCCATGTGATTGTGCCATTAGAAGTTGTAATTAAGGCCATGGATTAGTCAGAAAAGATCTTCAAAGATTTCTGAAAGATTCACAAGATGGAAAGCAAAGGATACTTCTGTCTACTTAAGCCTAATGGACAAAAGGAACAACCACTTTAATTCTAAAACCATTTGAATGAAATCAACTGAGAAGTAATCAACAACAATGAAATAAAAAAAAAAGAAAAAAATAACATAAGTTCAAAAAAAGACTTGGTCTAGCTGCTAGCTGTTGTCATCATTTTATTAAACAAAAATAGCTTGCAGGAGAATTTGTGCAATGACATGAATAGCAAAATGTTATTTTTTGAAATGATAATAGCAAATTATTCATTGTAATGAATGGTAGGAAGAGAATTTACTTCCTGAACACAAGTAGAAGCTAGTACAGCTATCAAATGAAATAAGTACAAGCCTCACTAAAATTTTGAATTATTTCTCTTAAAATCCACCCCTCATTTTTTAAATCTTGATTCAGGTATGGACAACACTTAACAAGCCCTTGCTCAGTCAAATTTCCTGAATTTAAAAATTTCTAAGATAAACTATGGAGGTAACCAAGTTCTGTAATTATTTTTGTTTCCATTTCAATTTGTAAATATCTAAATCTGTAGCTGCTTGTATCTTAGCTATTTCTGAACAAAGTTTTGTGCATTCAAGATGAACCCAATTTCATTCTAGATCTTTTGAGATAGTTTCAATAGGATTACACACAAAGCAGTAGACAAGAGGGATGTACAAACAAGGAGAAAAACTGCTGCAGGGAAGGACACATCCTTCAGGAGGGAGCTGCAGGAAAACAAACTGTGGCACTTATGTAAGAATGGGGAAAATAGAATTCCCACTCATGGAGGCTCTTGAGTTTGACACAAATGAGCATACTTCAGACATCTAAGAAATCACAGTTTTAATGAGTAATTCTCAAAGAACAGACTAAATATATGCTTTTGCTTTTCATATAAGTAGCCTCATTAATATCTCAAGTAAGTTATGAACTTGTGCATTTACAGTAATTAGTGGTGCCTTTCTGGAGAAAATCCACACAATGCAAAATGCATTATTAAGGTAAAATTACCCCTAAATATCCTAGTAGTTCCAGCTACCTAAGATTTGCAATACTCAGTGCTACTCAAAAAGTCAAACTGTCATTTTTTTCATTTGGAATGAACTAGTCCAATAAACACCTTAATAAGAGCTGTATTACAGACAGCATTAATGTGTGACCAGTTTTCAGTAATTCCTGCAGAATGACACTTACTCATTTTGTATTTCTGGATCAGGGTCACGGGAATGACACATGGCACTGAACCGGGACACGAAGAAGTCGTAGCGCCTGTGATATGAAGGTGTGTCTTCTTCAATGTTGGCAAATTTGACAAACTGGAAAATGAAATACATTAAAAAAAGTTTTTAATACCAATTTCCTAAAATAGAATAATGAGTAATAAGATTAATCTAAGCTTAATTTAACAAGTAACATGAAGTAACTGCATTAAGAACCCAATTTTGACAACACTTTAGAACTTCAGAGAAGAAAAATCTTAATAGGAGGGTTTTCTTTTAAATGTCTTCCCAGAAGAACTTCATTTAGATAGCTATGGAAGCATGAAACTGTATGAAATGCAACATACTATGCACTATGGAAACATCTAACACTTGAACAGTGAGTCATCAACTGGCAGAATCATTTAGGCTGGGAAACACCCTCAGGATCATCAGGTCCAACCATTTCCCTAACACTGTCAAGTCCACCACTGAACCTCACTTTATGTAACTCCAGGGATGGTGATTCAGCCACTTCCCCAGGCACCCTGTTCCAATGGTGGTAACTCCCTCAGAGAAGAAATTTTCCCTAATATCCAGTTTAATCCTCCCTTGACACAACTTGAGGCCATTTCCTCTTGTCCTAGCTCTGTCAGCTTGGGAGCAGGGCCTGACACCACCCTGCTACAGCCTCTCTCAGGCAGCTGTACAGAGCAGCCCAAGCAATCAAACACAACCCTGTCACTACCAGGTTACCTAGCAACATTCTGATGTACCAAAATTCAAGGGAAATAAACTTGGAGGCATTCTGTCAATTCTGTCCAGACAAAAGGGAAAAAGGAGGAGTCAGGGAATTATAACCCAGTCAACTCCAGTCCATTCGCAGAAAAACACTGGAAAAAAAAGCCAATTTGCCAACATCTACAAAGTCTCAAAAGGGTAAGTAACAGTCAACATGGATTTGTCAAGAACAAATCACATCAATCCATCCTATTCCTATGACAAGTAAATAACTTTTGTGAATCCAGATGAAGCAGCATCTGTCAAAACTTCAGCGATGCTGTTGACAACAAAATACACAAAATTCTCAAAGGAAAGCTAGAAAAGCACTGTCAAAAGAACACTCCCCATAAGAGAGATGTACAAGAGTTTGGAAAAAAATAAGGAAACACTTGTAAATCATCACAGTACAAAAATATGATCTGAGCTTCACTAGAGACTCATCTGAGCAGACTGGGCTCATCAATTTTGCAAAGAACACTAAGCTGGCCAGAGCTGCAGGCACACTTGCTGCCTGGTTTTTGAACAATTGGAAATAGGACCTGAAAAACCAAGGAAGCAATTTGAGAATGGTTATTGCAAAACAGCATTTTAGCCAGAAACAGCTGAATGAAGAAAAGGAACTTAGCCAATGCCAATAAGATGGCATGGAAAACAGAACAATATATTAAGATACATCTGCATTACTCATGGCACTTATGAAGAAACTTTTGCTGTCTAACTGGGCCAAATAAGCCCTTAAATGAAGTGGTGCATGGAGCTGAAACATCACAACCTAAAATAGTGACTAACTGATACAGTTCTCAAATAATTCAAGAAATAGACAAAGCTTTACATAAACATCTGTAAAGGAAGAATGAAATACACCAAATTACCCTAACTACAGCTGCCTAAAATGTATCAGTCTTAAAAGGTACAGAAGACAGCTATAAAAACAGAAGAAATAGTTTTCTTTGTCCAATGGTAATAAGAAAATCAATAATAGGCTTATATTGAAGGAAAGCCTAGGTAAGCCATTAAAACCCCTCCTTCCTAAAGTGAGCAGACTGCCTAAAGACCTTTTGGATTCTCCATCACAGACAGTTCTAAGAACAGACTACACAGGGAAATAAAAAGCAAAACAAAACACTATCAGGAAAGGTCAAACACCATGCCAGCTCTGCCCTGAAGCAGAGTGATGTTCCATTAAGATCCTTCTGCTTTTACTCACACCATTTTTATCAATTCCTAAGCACAGGCTGAGGCATTTCCTTTGTATTTTTCATGATGTAAAACCTGCTTTCATCAGCACATTACCCATAGACATCCAGAGAGGCCCAAAGCCCTTTAGCATAATCTACAGCACACTGATTTGTGGAGGGTTTGAGGTTTTCAAAGCTGTGTATTTCAGAAAAAAGAACCCTACCATTTTTTCTAGTCTTTTGTTTAGTCTTTTTTTTCTGTTTTATCTAGAACAGTTATCCCTTTCAGCTGCACTACCAGTTCACCCTCTAAAAGCCACAGGAACAACTGAAAATTATGTAGTTCATAAAACTACATTCTCAGCTGTTACTGAAAACGGAGCAAAATTGTATAGTATGAGTCCATTTTACAAGTCCTTCAGTTAGGAATATCCTGTATTTCAGGTGGTAAAAAAGTGACAGAAGTCAAAATCTAATTCTGTATGATCCACTGCCATAGACTGAAAGATGATCTACAAACAGCACTCATATTTTTCTCCAATAGAGTGAGTTATAAAAATGATAATTTCCTTCCTAAGAAAACCCTGGCAAATGCTTCATATGTACTGTGGCTTGCTAACTTGTTTCATGAAATTGTTACTAGCAAAACAGAAATAGATTTTTTTTTCAGACAAGAATTTCATTAGTCCTTACATCTCAATAAGGCACCAAGACCAAGGATTTAGTAAACCCCACACAAGATTATCTTAATATTTGCCAGATGTTCAAGTGCTCAAATCGACAAATGATTCACCCAGAAACCTCCATAAAAGCATGGAAAAGAATGGAAACAAAGTATGAAGAAGACAAAGCACTGAGTGCTTGTGAGAATATTAATTCATGCTGCTAATTTAGTATCAGCCTTTAATATTATTATCTGAAGTACTAATTATTTGATTGACAGGATCTCCCAACAAGAAAGTTTAATACATTCTAATAACTGTTTTGCTAGCAGAAAGATTTATTGTAGCAGGAAACTGCTTTGTAAGAAGAAATGATGACTTTAGGCCAAGCAAGTGTCAGGGACTCCCTCATCCCGAGTACCTCTCTGTATCAGGGGCAGCTTTGCAGCAGGGACACAAACACGTGGAAGTTACACCTTTCAAAATGGCATGCACAGTAAGAGATACAGAAAGGCCACAGGTTTTTTATGCCCTCATGTCTATAACAAAACAATTTCCCCAACTGAACCTAGAGCATTTCTGAAGCACAATCCAGGATTAGCATTCAGATGACTGGGCATTGAGGCCACAGGAAAGCTCTCTGTGGTAACAATTTAGAGCTGTGCACTGTCATTCAGTAAAGTGTAAAATTCCATTCCATCATAAAAATGTTAAGTTTTTCCAGTAGACATCACTCTGTACTTTGCAGTGGTGGTGTTGTTATTATTGTTACAGAATATTTTACTCCTAAGCATATGTTTTCAAACAAACTTCAAATACAGCACTTATTCAACCTAAAAAATGATAAAACTCTTATGAAAGTCCAAGCACTTGCCTAGGGATTATTTACAAAGCTTTTATAGATATAAACATGTCATTCAGAGTAAATGCTTTCAAGCATCCTATGGTACCTTATAGAAGTTTTACCAGTACAAGCATCTTCTATATTTTATAATACAGAAGGTACAGAAAGGAACTTACATTGGCAGTATGTTATTTCCATTTATTTTGAAACCAATAAAATTCAATCAGTACAAAAACATATAAATCTACCACAAAGTGAAGAAGAAACATATTATTTATTCAGAAGATACTTGTTCCAGACTGACTAGAGAAATTTGGATTATATTACCAGGGAGAGAGAGACTGTGCAAGCCCTATGAGTAAATCCTATAATTTCTCAAGGACAAAATTTCTTCTATGCATTTATGCTGTTTTATCACTGTTATGTAGCAAATACATGAGGAGAAAAATCATAACTTTTAATGGGCCCTGGATGTCTTTAAATGTCTTTAAAGAAGGTCAGTTTTATTCAAGAATAATCACCATGCATCATATTTGAGTTTGAGTCATGTTACTTAAAGTATCTCCCTGTAAGAATACTAAGCTGACCTGAGAATTATTTTTTTCATATCTGAGCTCCCCAGTCTGTCTTCTCTTGTTTCAAACACAGTGCTGATACTGGCAGTTATCACCTTTCACAGGCCAAGGTACTGTATTTCATTATTATGAAACTGTCACACGGGAAGTCATGATCTCCTATAAATGTAATACTCTTACAAACCACACAGCACAGCCTTAATGAGAAGTGTGAATGTTATGTGTGCACTACAACAAATAAATGCCAGAAGAACAAGCACTTCAATTTTCCTGAAGAGAAAAGCTTCAAACACTGGATACATTGACTTCACACTGGATACATTAACTTTACAAAGACAGCATGAAAATGATCACAAGGTTCTCAGCAATGAAAACTGGTGATTTAGTTTATTTATTAATACCTGGGGTCACCTGACACTTTCAATTTTATCAGAATAGGATGGAAAATTTCACATTCTATTTTAGTTTGTGTCCCTTGGATAAAAATTCTCCTGACCACCACATGTACAGTTGTGTAACAAAATCAGCAATGGAATGTTGGCTTACAGGGTCACAGCAGTGTGGAACTGCAAAACCAGAGAGCACAAGTATGAGTGGGGGAAGCAATACTTAACTTTGAGTGACCCTAAAGCACTTAAATTCTAGCAGATGCAGGCACACAATTTCTAAGATAATTTAATAACTCACAAAATGAGAAAGAGTGCTGTGTGTTAATCTGTCTCCCTGAGATTTAAATCCTATTAAAAAGACAGAGGAGGCATCCTAGAAAAGGAATTGTTCCATTGTGTATTAAATCACTACCAGCATAAAATTCTGTACTGGTACATGGAATGAAAGAAGCATCTTGCAATAAGGGTAAATTTTCATTGCTTCGTCCAGATTAGCAAGCTGAGACAAGGCAAACAAGTAAATACCCTGCTGGGAATATGAATTCTGACATAGCTTAATTTCAAGTGTTGACATTCGATACTATTTTTACATACATATGCACTTAGTTCTGCCCAAACCAACTGCTTTTAAAAGCCAACACTAAAAATATGAAAGTCTTGTCTCAGCCACTGGTTGATCACTTTTCCACTTGGGAATCTGTCTGTCTTCCTTTAAAATACAAATGATGCCACCCAGCAATAACAGCCACCTTCTCATGCACAGGAAGCTCAGCACTGTCACTGATGGGATCATTACTTCACTGCTCTGCAAAGAAACTGCCTTTATAAAAGGAAACACCTTATCAACTAAAGAAGCATTTGTGGTACATAATTAAAATGTGGTAATAATGGGTTCCACATATTATCTGCTATTTTTTGCATGAAACCTCAATATGTTACTGACAAAATACAAAGAATTCACCTCATCAGCATTCCAAATTAGCTTAAAATATTTTTTATTTAACTGAGTCTTGTAAATATACCTTAAGATGAAAGTTCATCATGTATCCAATTGTTCTTGACCACCTGCTCACTAAAGAAATTTTCTGAACCTTCTTTAAAAACTTCAGAAATAGACATAAGCTGGATATAGACTAATAGATATAAATTGGATCTCTTATTCCAAAAAATTTTGACCACAAGGTGAAAGATTTTAAAGCTTGTCACTTCTATCCTAGTAAAAAACACAACAGACCAAAGCAATACATTTAATCCTTTGCACTTGAGCAATGGAGATGCTTTGCATGACACTCAGTTACTGAAATTCTGCAAGAAAATTAGAGAGAGAAATACAGTATTGTCATAGATTTCTAAGGAAAAGCTTATTGCAATCAGCCTTCAGATCCTTAACACATAAGCCAAGGAGATACCACTTTTTCCCACCACATTTTTTCAGTTTCCTGACCAGCATATGCTATCCTAGCACTGGGTTTATAAAAACATCTTCCATGCTATAAAAAGCTATTTTGAACCTCACAGGCATTAGCAATTTGAAATTTGGTCTATATAAAAAAAAATCTCAACACCTATTCATTATATCCACTATTGAATTTTACTGTTTTTAAGTATGTGCCTTATATAAATAGATTAACAATTATGCTATTAAAAAAAAAACCAAACAAACAACTGCTGTAGGAAATAAATTAACATAATTTATAAATGCAACATATAAATGCAACAAATTAATTATATGTAACCTGAAGATCAGGCTTAAAAATGCATAAATAAAACCCAAACAATTATTTATCTAAAATAGCCATCTTCAGGTTTGTTTTTCAAAAACAAATTGACTTTTTATTATAAATTAAAAGAAATTTAAATTCCAAAATTAATTTAAGTTGACAAACATCTAAGTAAAAGTTTTGGTTTCTTTTCCTGAAATACAGGGCACAAAGTAGAGTAAGTTCTGCACCCAAAACCAAATACCTGGAAGTCAGCAAACCACAGTGGAAGGCAGTGGGAGTTTCCAAATCTTTCCAAGCTTTTAAACCACCCAAAGATGTTCTGTACAGAGATTTTAACCTTTTAACCAATCACAGCTAAAGCAAAATCTGTAAGGCTGAAAAAACCCTATAGCTCAACTAAAGAGGTTTGAATTTTACTTCAAAGACATCACTGCTTTTCTATATCAATGAAGTTTTGGGTAGAAAATAATCAAAATCTACTTAGAGCCAGAATCATACTCCATATATTTTAAATGTAAGCAGACTATAAATTTGTAGGGGCCTTAAAGTGAATTTCCTAAAAATACTATGTAAAATTTTCCAAAGGCTGCCTGACTTCTCACCAGTTAAAAACATTTACTTCATATACAACCCATTCCTCTCTTGTAGACAATCCCAGTTCACACTCCAAAGTGGTTCATCAGCTTAAGCACATGAAGCATTATTCAGTCACCAGACCATCTCCCTTGCCTTTTGGTTTTTGTTTGTTTGCTTATTTCCTTCTGAAGGAGAGAAAAAAGGCTGAATATGGCAGTAAACTTTCTTTGTTAATGTAACAAAATCTATTTAAGAACACAGTAAGGCAGTGCCCTTGGTAACAGACAAGCTGTTACCCTTGTTCCTTCTAAGTCAATACAAATAGACTTGCATCCTTTGTCTTCATTAACTCTAGAAGGTACCTAGGGAAATGAACAGAGTTAGGCTAAAATAAGGTTTTGAAATGCTGTTGAAGAGCCATAAAAATTCTCTCTCCTCACAGAGTTCCTCCTCTCATTTAGGGAAACCTTTTTTTTGTGAGTTTTATAGAAGACAAACACAAATTATCTCCTAATTCAGGAAGTCCCTAATCTCCTCTACTCATAAAAGACTTAGGAACCAACAGGAATATCAAACAGATTACCCTAAGTGAAGTCCTGCTCAGTAACATGCATTTTCAAGTGACACATGCCTTGTACATCAGAGTGGAGGTTGGCACTAACCAATGATTTTAAACTGGAAAGTGATGCACACCTTGCCTTTAGCAGCCTAGGAAACAAGTTCCAAAGTCATTTCCCTAAAAGGACTTGCCCAGGCATTATTATACAAACAAATCAAAAGAAGCAGGGTAGCCTGGCTCAATGATATTTAAATGAATAAGCACAATTTTATATGTATAATGAGATACAGATATTGTTATCCTCAGTACAGCTGCCCTGCTAGTGGGGGAACAAGGGACACTTCTACCCTACATTACAGCAAAACTCTCTTTATTTCACCATAACAAGAAATCCTACTCTGGGGTAACATCAGGTTACTGTGCCCTCCTGTCTTCCTGAGCTGCAACTCCATTTAATTTCATCAGCTGGGAACCAAACCCAAAAGCCCAACATCTTTACTGATTCCACAAAGAAATCCCCACTGGTAGCAATGGCAATCATTTACATGAAAAGCAAGTACTCTGTACTCATGCAAAAGCAATAACTCTAAGTGAAAACAGTCCACATCACAATCCTGCATTTTATGAGATTCTAATTTTACCAGCTGGAAAATACAGTAGTTAGAAGGCAAGTATTACAGAGCTATATCCTTGATTGCACCCATCACTCTAATTGGAAAACTGGATCTCTAAATCTTCATTTTGACACTTTTAGTTATGCCCTTCAAGCCTAGATCTGAATCCTGAAATATTTAAGCTGATAAGAGGGTGAGATTGCAATACTCAAAGCTACTTTTCAGCAAAGAAGAATCTTTCTGTGTAGCTTAAGCTGCCAGAAAACCAAATTCTGTCTTACCTATATACTGCCTCCAGGAGGGCTGCTTAAAGACCCAAAACATGAACTCACAGCACAGCTTTCCTGTCCTTCCAGAAGTTATTTTTGGAGGGAATGAGCCCACACATCAAAAGAATTTGGGATACTGCAGGGTAACAGTTTATCTGCCTCCAGCTGGTATCTGCTCTGTGTTTAGGCCCAAAGGACACACCCTGCTACAGACAGCATCTTCCAACTGATGTCAACTGGCAGACCCCTTAAGACTTCTCAAACTACTTTTCAAAGCAAAGATTTACTCTGATTTGATTTAGCATCTGAGCTTACTCACAGAATTAGTCCCAAGGACTTGCAGCTTTGGTTCGCCTGATTCCAGAAGCTTGGCCACCATATGAAGGAAACTTTCCACAAATGGTTTTATGCTTTGAGAATGGCAAGCCATTAGAAGTTGGTCCAGTGCCTCCATGGCAATTAAAACATAACTGAAAATTAATTAGAGAAACACATAAAGATGTATTGCATTTATCATTAACTCAATTAGTTCAACTTAGGATCTTACCACAAAAAAATAGAAAAGAAAGAATGGAAGATGTGTATTTCCCATTGCATAAAAATGACACTTGGAGCTGTTTTCTACATCCATATTCACTCTCTTTTTTTCTTTTTTTGGGAGGAGATGGGGTTGTGTAGGAGGGAGGGAAGTATAGAATTGAGTGCTGGCCATTTCTCCTTTCTATAAAGTTATAATAACAGCTTTGGATGTCATGAAGGCCAAAAAATGGCGGTCTGTAATGGATGCTGATTTTCTTTAACAATTCCTGCCACTTCTTAGACTTAAAATATTACTCACTTAAATATTTGATTTAGCCAAAAAGGCTGAAAAGAAAGATAATGCTGTTTTCCTATATCCTGACTGACATTCAAAGGTGTTTTGGGCTTACATAGCCAGGTTTTGTCAGCAAGGGGCTGCAGGAGTGGTTTCTGTCAGAAACCAGGAGTTGTCCCCATGACACACACAGCCAGCTCCAAGACTGACCCCCAATTTCCCAAACCTGAGCCCCTCAAGGGCACTGGAAGTGCCCACAGGTAATCAGATATCCACAGAGCAGAGCATGGAGGACCCCCAGCTGGAGCAGCTGTGCCTTGAAGGAATCTGCTGCCCACAGCAAGGCCCAGCTGGAACAGGCACAGGCCCCATGGAGAGCAGCCCCTGCCCGAGCTTTCCTGGCAGTATCTGTGATCCTATGCTGGAGCAGCCTGTTCCTGAAGGACTGCACCCTGAGCAAAGGAGCCAAGACCAGAGCAGGGTAGCAGGAGACACAAGATGGTATGAGCTGACCACAGTCCCCAGCCCGAATCTGCACTGCTTGGTGGGGTGGAGGAAATGGACTTGGGAGTGAAGTTGAGCTTGGGAAGAAAGATGGCTGGAGGAAAGAGGGTTTTAAGCTCTGTTTTAATTTCTCATTATCCTACTCTGTCATTAATTGGCAATAATTAAATCAATCCTCCCCAAGTTAAGTCATTCAGTTCCATCATGGGGAAAAAGAGATCTCCCTGTCCTTATCTCAACTCATGAGCTTTCCATTTTATTTTCTTCTCCATCTGGCTGAGCAGGAGGACTGAGAGCAGCTGGATGGGAGCCTGGCAGTCAGACAAGGGTAACTGATCACAAAGGGACTGGGTCTGCCTTGCTTTCCAGACTTGATCAGAACAAACATGATGAAATTCCATGACTTGCTGGCATCTATTTTTAATGACTTCTCTCCTTACCCATAGCGATGTCTGGCCACATCCCTGGTCAGTCTCTCTGCCAGGTAAGCCCCAATTCGATCCAGCTTCTCTGGTGCAGAAACTGCATAGAAAGTCAGTTTCTCCATGTCAGCTTTAACAAGACCATCCTAGAAACAAAAAATACAAAATAGAAAATTAAACAATTCATAGGAAATATAAAGCTTTCCAAGTGTTCTTCCTTTTTTTCTAGTTAATATTTAAAGATCAGAGCAATCAGAGCCTTACAGATGGAAATAAGCTACTGAAAAAACTCCAAAACTATTGAGCAAAACTGCCATGACCTTAGCTTAAAAATCAGCAACATGAAACAACTAAAATATTTTTAAAGGAAATGAAGTAACTAGCTTGCTCCACCCTTTTTTTGTGAGGGAATGAGTATTCTAAGAGAAGGTCTGTAGTAAGATATGTGACCAGTTCTAAGACACACTTCTTTCCTAATAGCACAATGTAATTTTTTCCCTTCCCATCCCCCCACCAAGTATATTCAATGCATAATTTTGATAAAATACACAAGCTAGATTGTAGTTTAAATATTTAATATTGTAGTTTGAATGTTTTATTTTTTCTGTGTCCTATCTTGAACAAGGCTGGCGCCCAGGCATCTGAGAGCTAATTGTCAGAGCAAGATCAAAGATTAAGATATTAGTTCCAACATGAACTGTAACACAGATCTGCTCAGATGAGGTTATGATCATAATTATCAGGTAAACAGGATAAGACTTTTTGTCTTTTTTTTTCCCCTGGAAGTTCATAAACATTTATTTTTGAAATAAATTACTTAAATCTTTTAAGACATTAATTATTGATTAATGAATTTTATCAAGCAAATCTTCTGATACTATAGAGAAAGTGTGCAACTGAAGGGAAACATCATGAACTGGCCTGTGTCCTCCATTGACCCAATGAATACTAACCAAAGCAGAGGCTAAGAAGTGCCAACTCAGAGCCATTGAGTCAATTTATTAAACTAAAACACTACAGCTGTAGCATTTCCAGGTGTTTCTACATCTGTATCAAAAAACTAGATTAGAACAAATAAACCTATAAACCCATACTGTTCCATGCATTCAATATATTGTATACACAGAAAAAATTCCCTTAAAAGCCACTATTATGCACTTACATAATACCTGGCACTGAGTAACATCATCATTTAAAAAAAAGTCAACATACTTTGTAAACATAAACCAAATATTACACAAATACTGATTGTGCTGCTTACTTCTATTATAACAAAAGATATAAAAATTTGGTAATACACTTAAAAAAACAGAGCAGCAGAAACATAAGCTCTTGATCAGTCTGAACTGTCAAATGATTATGTATAGACACATGTATTCCTCCATGGTAAACAGAAGTTATTTATTTTCATAGAGAGTAAGAGTTAGGCTTTAATATAGCTCCAAGACTGTTACAGTGAAATGAAAAAATAAAATTGTAGATGAGTATCTGGAAAATTAAAAAAAAAACCACACACACACCAGAAAAACCTTTTTGGGTCACAACAGCCTACCAGAGCTATAAAAATGTTCACAGTAAGTAAGTCAAGAGTTAAACAATTAAAAACCTGTAAAAAAAAAAAGAAAATGTTCACACCTGCAACCACAAGAAAGCAATTGTCTAGGGTTCTAAAAAGTGATGAAGTTAAGTGCTACCTCTGCAGCAGAATACCTTGTTTAATGAAATCTCTTTTTCTCTGAGCAAAACAAACTAATGTTATTCTTCAGTGTGCATCCCTGCTTTGGAAATGGAATTAGACCAGATGATCTCCATGGATCCCTCTCCAGATAAATTATTCTACTAACCTATCTTAAAGCTATTAAGCGCTAAAGAAGAAATTATGATAAAATGTTAAAAAAGAAAAAAGAAAATAAAAAAAAAACCTGCTAAATCACAAGGTATAATCACAGATTTTCAAGCATCAATCCCTTAAAATTTTAAAGGCATGACTCACTTTTGGATCTTCAGGAAAGATGTTGTCTACCAGCCGCTTGTAGCGAGGTCGCAGCGCAGCACAGCAGCAGCAAACTCCTGCGGAGAGATTTACCCAACGGGATTTAGGATGCACTCCTAGGGACTCATTGAAGGGACAAGCTGACAAGCATGGAGGAAGAAGATAACACTGAATTCAGCTTGCTATCAGCAAGAAAGCAAAAACCAAGGGAATTGAAAGTAAGTACAAGTAAGTCAATAAGGGAAATGACTGGCACACTGGAATACACGAGAAAATGTGCAAGGATCTCGGGTACCAGAAATGCAGCTGCCATCCACACTTCAAAACATGCAGAAAACTCAAGGCATTTTAAAATTGAGTCATATTAAAACCAAAGCTGCTTCATTTGCAGGTTTATCTTCACTATGAATGACTGTTTCAAAACACCCAAATGTGCATTATGTGCATTATTCTAAAAAAAAAAAATAGAAAATAAAAATGAAATTTGTTTTAAAGGCACCCATATAAACCAATATAAACCATAATATACAAAACATGCTCTGCCTTTCTTGTCACTTATCCTTCCTTCTACCAGGCATCAGTGAAATGACAGTCACTTGAAGCAGAGAAATTAGATTTTTTGATCTCATTTCTACTCTACTACTAATCCATATAATCAGTACAATGCATGTAACTTCAATTTTATTAATTTTAAAAGTCATAGTGCCTGCTTTAAAAAGGTAACAAACCTGCAAAGCATTATTTGGTCCTTTTTCTAGCACTATGAACTACTAGAACTTTAGAGTTAGGTTAAAACTCAGCACAAAAGAAAAAGAGTTTCTAGATATCTATTCTACTGTTTATCAGGGTAGACTTCCTTGTTTTTAAGGCAGATTCTGTCTTTCAAGCTGCAACACCTGAAAGATTCAGAGCAGATAATACTTTACAAATGTCTTAGTAAAGATTTCCATTTACATACTCAAAAAATCTTTCAACACTGCTAAAAACAGTAAAGAATGCAAACAATAAAGGGTATCTTGGCAGAAACTTTTGATGATTACAATTCCTCTGCAAAAGCATCAAGACTTGTATTTCTTTACTTAAGATATTTAAGCAATCTTAGTAGTTTTTAACCACCCTTATCAGAACATATGGGAGGTTCATAACAAAGATTTCACCTACTGTGCTCAGTTTTAATTACAGGACTCTACAGGAGCAGACATCTTCCCTCAATTACATCTGCTTTCTGATACTATTGTCTCTTGGATAAAAAATGTATTCTGCTCATACTTTGGCAATTCTTGCCACTTATTTTATCACAGACAATTATTGAATATAGATCTATGATTTTAAAACTGTGCCTTAACTCAAGGTTCTTCCCAATGGACTTGAATTGCGCCCAGCTTATGAATTAAGAGTCCTGTACCACCAGTAACATCAACACTGACTCATTACTTCAATACATAATTATGAAAATAAAAAGCACTCAAGGAATGACCAACTGAAATATTGAGAATTTTTTTGTTAAACGGTACTTTGTAATACTGTCAAGTTCTTCATATCACTCCTGCCTGATGTCTTACTCATGGAGCTCTAACAAATGTAAAAATCAACATTTACATAAAAGCTGCAGGAATGAAGTAGATAAAATCAAAGTTCTTCAATATGCTGGAAAATGCAGGTATGAAAATAGGTTAAAATCCTACTTAAAATAGAAATAATCTAGACAGTTCTACAAAAATATTCTATTGAGAGCAATGCTATGCAACATTTTAGGAGTAAGGAAAATCATAGTAAGAAAGGAGTACGGTATCAGTGTCTTGTATACCACTCCATATTGGGAAATTCAAGTAAGACCTTCAAAATCCACCAAACCCCACATATTATTGCTAAATATTTTTTGAGATAGGTATGCAACTCTGCAGCACTCTGTGGCTCAGTACTCTCTGTACTTGGTTTACTACCTCATGGTTGACCATTAACTTTGGTCCATGGTAAACAGTATGTTTGACCAGTACGAAATATAACAAAATATTCTAACAATAACTATAGCATGCAACTACCTAAAACATAAGAGAAGGAAAACAATCTAAAATATTGCAAGACAGGCAATCAAAATACTTTTTAGAATTATTTTCTGTCTCTTTAAGTGACAGAAGAAGAAAATCTTTGCAAAGAACTGCAATTTAAATCTTAAATTGGTGTTTCAAACCTGTGTTAATTACATAAATTTAACACAAAATCTGGATCCAGCTACTTCTTTGAGATGGATAAAAAAGATCAGGTAACAGTACCAATTCATTCTGACGGCCTTACCACATGGTTTCACTTAATGGAAACATAATATTGCTCTTTTGAAATACTGCTCTCCAAATTTATAGAACATATTGAATTTTGACACCAAAAAAAGGCCTAACAGTAAGTATGCATAAGACTTGAAATTTCTTCCTCATCTTGGATTTTGGTAGCATCTTTACATTGCTATGTATTTAATTATAGAACTGTTTACATGGAAAAAAAACCCCATAAACTTGTCAAAAATTCTGTATCATCGAAGTATAAACTTAAAAATCTATGATGTTAATACCATCAAAAGAACTTCCTACATTAAACAGAACATTCAAGTATCAGAAAATGAGATTTGATCTGTCAAAGTTTTCAGCCTCCAAGCAGAGTACTGTCAGAAATAAAACTGACAAGCACTCCAAACAACACAGAAATAAATGACAACCTAAATCAAAAACCAGAATAGTTAACAGTCACGACACAGATTTTGTGGGAAAACTACTAATCATTGCTCAGTTATATCATTTTGATATAAGCATGAAAGGTTCAAAAAAATCGTAGGAATAGGTTTAAAGAATGTATGAATATTTAAAAAACAACAACAACCAAAAAAAAGACAACAGAACAAAAGCACCACAAGATCAAGTCAACAAACTACATTAAAAGTAACCCATAAAATTTAGGGACATTTTACTACATAGACCAAAAAGATGAATCTTGTCAAAGATGGATAGAAGCTGAGCAACTGAAAATGGATTCTCTGCTTCTCGGATAGCAATTTAACACAGATAAAAATTTATTTGGATGAACACATTCATTTCACATAAACAGACTGTTTTGTAGGTCTATAGAACACAAATAAAAAAAAAAAAAAGCTGTTCGATTTTATGCAGGTTTATTGAGGAAAAATCTTATGGCAATTTCTTTTTAATGTCAGACAAAATTTACATTTTAATGGCCTCCCCCTTGCACACATCTTTACATCATTTTATGCAAGTAAATATAGAGGTTAAAGCAATATCTACCGAGAATTTTGCACTGTAATGTGAAAGTTAATGTATAAAGTTTAAAAAATATTGTTTGCTTCTCCAATAGTGAGATTTTTATCAAGTTCAAACATGCACATTCTCTTCTGCTAAAGAAGTCTGATAATCTGCATTTTTCATGTTAGAACTGTACACATTTACCAGCTGCACAGGTACTTCTTTTTACACACATTTATTCTACACAAGAGCAGTACGACACAGCCCCACCATCAGAAAATGGTAATTTCACCTACCCAAACACATACATGGCCTCGGCTGAAAAGCAGAATTATAATCATAGGCTTTTTCTTGCTCAACAGTTGGAACTTGCACATACTGCCTCATCCTGGCTATGGATTCACTCTGGGGGAATTGTCTCCTTTCCCAGAAACATTCCCTCTCGCACTCACACAGCTGCAGTTCCTTCCCACCAGGGCTCTGCAACACTGTAAGCTTATCTGATCAGCTCAGTGACATCTGCATAAAGGCACCTAACACGTGAAAAACCTCAGGATCAAATTCTGGTAACAAGGCCAGGCACAGGAAAAGAGCAAAGAATAAAAGATATATTGTCAATGTGCGATTCACACACATTCCCCCAATGAAACTGCACAGACAGTTTCATTACTTCAACTCGCCCGGAACACACAGCTCATTATTTCTCTGACTAGAAGTAAAAAATCCATGTAGTTTCAGGTAAAACTATCCTCAGACAGCTGTCACATATCACTGTAGAGTGATAAATATTTTAGCAAAACCTACTCACTTGGTCTTCCTAGAGAACAGATACAGAGTAATGTATTTAAGGCAGACTACTGACCAAAAAGACTTTCTTAAACAGAAAGGTTTACATCTAAGATTAAAGAAACAATCTAAAAATAATGAAATTAACATTATCTCTACTAACACTTCCTAGTTTAGGAAGCAAGGATTACAGAATTTAAATCATTAACATGATTATGATCCAGCAGGTAGAAAATCAATTTTCAGTTAAGCAATTCTGAAGTTACTTTCCAGCATTTTATTGTTTCACTTCCTACATTACATCCACTTGGGATACACAAATAAAGGATTTGCATAAGGACATTTTTATAAACCCTGGAAATTATAAGTACTGCTTTTAATAAAAACACAGCTAATAATTTCCACTACATAAAAATTCCATACCCTTTCAACGCTTAAAAGATGACTGCTAATAAACTCAGAGAAAACACTGAGCTGCACAGAAAGTGTCTCCACACAGTTTACTACAGGAAATCCTATGCTGTAAATTAGAAAAATCACATTACAATAAAGCTGTATTTCAAAATAGTCTGCCTGAATATTTGTGCTGTATCTTACTCATACAAAATTACAGGAAAACAAAAGTTTCATAAAACATAAAAGACTAAGTTCTGCCAGCTGAGTTTAAAACTGCCACATTTTCTTCTATCAAAACCTAGGAAAAGAAATAATCTGTTTTATCTAATGCTGGAGTTTCTTCCATAGTTTGCCATGTTGTCTAATATTGTTGTCAACTGTTTACAGAGCATTAATAACCTGAAACAAGATTTCATGTTCACTCCCTGAATATTTGTATTATCTCCCAAGCTTGGATGTGGTCATTCCTAACTTGCAATTGTCCAAGTTTTTTTAAAAAAATCATATTTTATCAAAAATGGTGCAATTAACATAGAAATTTCACTCTACAGAGAAATGCATGTTTTGCTAATATCAAGCAACACAGCAGTATTAGAATTATATTTGGTTGTTCAATGTACTTAAATATAACTATGTAAAAATTTGACTGTAATACATTTAACTTCCATTTTACTTATTTTTCTGTATCTGAGATGAGAAATATAAATAAAATAAATTTCTTTCAAATATCCTGATGAAAGTGCATAAAATAACACTTTAACCATAACCACTTACTATACTGGGTTATTTCTGAACTGTTAATATCAGTTGATGCATTTAATTCAGAACTAAAATGACTTTCAAGGGTACTCTCATTCCACTATAAAAAAGAGATCAGACATTTTATAACAAGGAAATTATTCCAGCCATATAAGGGAGTTAATTAAAAATATTCTTCAACCTGCTATAAAAAGAGCAGCTGCTGTAAGGACACAGGCTCAGCCATTGCAATGTCCCTGGAATGCACTCCCAGAGGGCACAGGGGGCTCATCACTCAGAGAGGAAGAAGAGGATGAAGCCTCATCCCCCAGAGGAGCCTCTCCTCCCCTCACCCAAAGCCAGCTGACTCCTCAGTGCCTGGTTCCCAGCCTCTCTCCACCAGAATGCACCCAAGAAAATGTCCAAAATGCAGATGAAATTTTTGTCTTGAGAACAGGATATTCCTCTTGTGATGTGCACTTTGGGTCCCCATGACAGCAAACCTGCAGTAACACCTAATGAGGAAGATTCCACCCATACCCGGGTTTGACTATTTTACATTTATTTTTTAAAATACTTTGGTGCTCAGTTTATTTGAAACAAATGAAAACTACACCCAAAAAAACCCAGCTTTCTCCTTAAAATTTATCATAGTAAGCTAAAAAGTTCAAGTTAATTCTGGTGTGATATGACTTCAAGAGTTCTTCTAAACTGGAATCATATAATCATTAAGGTTGGAAAAAGACTTCTAAGATTATGGAATTCAACCATCAATGAACCAACACCATGTTCACCATTAAACCATGTCCTGAAGTGCCACATCCACATGCTTTTTGAACACTTCCAGGGATGGTGACTCCACCACTCCCCTGGGCAGCCCATCCCAGTGCCTGACCACCTTTTCTGTGAAGATTCCTTTCTTAATATCCAATCTAAACCTTCCTTGGCACAACTTGAGGCCATTTCCTCTTGTCCTGTCTCTTGCTTCCTGGGAGAAGAGACCAAGCCCCACCTGAGCACAGCCTCCTTCCAGGCAGCTGTAGAGAGGGATAAGGTTCTCTCTGAGCCTCCTTTTCTCCAGACTGAGCACCCCCAGCTCCCTCAGCTGCTCCTCACACTTGTGCTCCAGTCCCTTGCCCAGCTCTGTTGTTCTCTGGACCCTCTCCAGCTCCTCGATGTGTTTCCTGCAGTGAGGGGCCCAGAACTGAGCACGGGATTTGAGGTGTGGCCTCAGCAGGGCTGAGCACAGAGGGAGAGTCCCTGCCCTGCTCCTGCTGGGGACACTGTGGCTGATAGAGGCCAGCTGCCACTGACCTTCCTGGGCACCTGGGCTCACCCTGGCTCATGTTCAGCCACTACCGACCAACACCCCCGGTCCTTTTCTGACAGCTTTCCAGCCACTCTTCTCCAAACCCATAGCACTGTGTGCTGGAATCAGCATGGAGAGATGCACATTTAGCTATGGTGAAAAGCATGTAAAAATAATTTGAATGTAAACTTTTTATGAAGCAAGAAATGATAATGCACGTGAAGTTACTAAAAAGAAGTAGAAAAAACCCCAAGCTAGTCAAATAATGCTCACCACCAAGCTTCTTCAATGAAGTATTCTTTCCAGAGCCAGTAGCAATTAGAACAAATCCCCAGCAAAATATTCTTTTTGGGATAGTGTATTTTGCAGACCTCTAATGCATTAAGAGAAAGTTTTCCATTACATCAGGTTCTCCAGTTGCATTCCTTAAGTTCTACCACTGCCAGTGTTTCCATAGTACCTCTCCTTTCCCCCACCTTTGCTGGTTTCACACAGTAACTTTGTTTTATTTGCTCATTTCTGCTCTCCTCAAGACAACCTCTTCCCTTCCTGCTTTGAGATAGTACTGTCACTCTCTATTTTTAATACAGCACTAAAATTACCTAAAACTAATCTGGTTCCAGTGGAAGAAGCTCTATGATATGAGTTTTGCTTTTTAATTCCTGTCCTTACTTATATTCCTACTAAGGTGGCCAATGTCATTTATTTCTCTGACTTCTATCACTGCAGCAATACAAAAAAGAGACTTCAGGAGACAAGAAAGACACATTTACATAAATCTCCCTGACCCCTCTTCCTCACAGCTGGCACTGATAATCTGTTCAGGGGAAAAATGAACAGGGAAAGTCGAGCTTTCATTCCTGCCTTCAGGATTTAGTTTGCAGTTGGGAAATGAGTTCTAGGTGATAAATCCAGTGAACAGAAAAAAACACAAGAGTTTTTGTTTCATCGTACCTTTATTTCTAAACAAATACTGATTTCATAACAAGGTGTTTCATAAATCAGTGAAAAATGGGAAGTAAATAAACGAATGGACTAAAGGAAACAGAGTGGAAGAGAGGCTCACAGTGCTGTGTGTGCTCTCTGAAGAACATGAACTGCTTTTGTTCCTCCATCCAGGCAAAGAGCAGAGCATGGAGCAGACTTCTGACACTGCCAAAACACCCACTGAGCACATCCAGTAACACCCTGAGCCAGCAGGACATTCTTTACCTGCTATTAAATTCTGAATAAAAGAGGTAAAGAAGGAGAGGCATTATCACAGTGCCCTTGTTCTACTCCTGCTACTTAACCCACCTATCTGCTTGTCCAAATGCCTGGCTCCTCCCAGCATCCATGGGTACCAGGGAATGGAAAATCCCCAGCACAGTGACGATTCTGGCATAAAGCAGCCTCTGAGCTGCAGACAATTCTGCTCAAAGCCCGCTTTTACTGTGGCCCCAAGCTATTCTCTTACCCAGATGAGTCATTTTCAGAATGCTGCATCCTTGAACACTTGCCAGGCGCAGAAGAGAGTTGCAGGTGACAGAGAAGAGCACTGTAAATGCCATGTGTGCTCAAAGGCCAAGCCACCTAATTCGCTAAACACTCCACTGAGAAGAGGGGCTGCCACATCTGCACCTCTCCTACCACTTTGTTCCCTTTTTGTGGCAGGCTGGGGAGAAACACAAGGCCAGAAGAGGCTGGTGCACCTCTGGATTGAGAGAGACACTGAAGGAGAGGAAAGACTCTGCACAAGGCATGGTTGAAAGGTAACAAGCCAAGCAGCAACACTCAGCTTATCTCCAGGGTGGCCAGAGGTGAGTAAGAAGCAGCTCTAGAGGGTTGCCAGAGGTACACCTATTCCAAAAGGGTCACTGTCTGCCTCAAGAGCCTTCAAACCATACTTCTGATCAGCAGGTTGGCCAAATACTGGTAAGAATATATAAACTTGTTTAAAAGGCTCAGTACTTTGGACTAAGTCCAGGCTACAGAAAGCCTCCAGATGCTTGAGCTGGTCAGACCTTCTCTTCTCAGCTCCAACCCCAGGCAGCACAGCAGACAGGGACTTTCTTTGTGCCTTCCTGCCCATGCCCAGTTAGTCTTAAAATTTCTGGTCTAGATGTTCCACAATTCCCCTTCCATTGCATCTCCTCATACTACTGGACACAGCAAGGAAAAGAGTTGTCTTTTCCAGCACGGAAAAGTTATTTTAACACTTGCTGCTCACTTCTGTTTTGCTCAGGAACTCATGTAGATTAAGCTACTGCCTTTAGAGGAACACCCCTTTGTATACCTGAGGATGAGAGGGGAATCAATGGGAAGCTAGACAAGAGCACAGATCTAGGAGTTACAATTAACTGAACCTTTAAGTTCTCAAGCTTAGGGCAGCAGCAAATAGGGATTACTTGGCATCTCAGAACACAGTCACTGAAACACCATGAACAGTTCTGTTTTTCAGCAGCTGTTTTAATTCCAAGGTCAGCATCCCAAGAGTAACTAGAATAGCTCCTGACACATAGGAAAATTGCCAAGATGTCTAAAGTTTTATCTTCTTGGTCAACTGAAATCTGCATTACAGAGTAGTGTCTTCTGCTTTGAAAGCTGTTGTTTCCCTACACCAAGAAACTGATGGAAAAGTGCCAAACACTCTCTACTTTGAGAATTTTATGAAGATTTTGTCAATATTACACGTCTTTATTATTTAAAGAGAGCTGTAAGGAGGGCACTGATAAACTATCACCTGCCCTACAGATGACAGGGCAGATGAACAAGCCACTTCAAACCAATGAGCAACTGGTCAGCAAGTGCCCACCAGGGTTTCAAGTCTTCTTAGCAGGAAAGCACCTGAAGCTTTGGCATTGAAAAACCTGAACGTAAAGCCACATGAAAATTTTTTCCATTTTCTTAAAAGGATGCAGTTTGCTTTCTTAATCCAATCCACAGGGAAGGAATACAGCTGTAGTGGTAAGAACTCCCAGAACCTTATGCTGCTGCCCATCTTTTTCCTTAGAAAAATGGATGCTCAGAACCATTGTGTCACCTCCTCACTGCAGCAGGTGGGCTGGGAGGATTTAATTCTCCACTCCTGCCCAATGGTGCCTGGCAGCTCACCTGCCCAAACCCCAGGGCTGAGACAGAGCAGGGGAGCAGGTACCACACTGCCACTTGAAAAGCAAGGCACGAGAAGGCTTTTGTAGTGAAACATGGATGAATGTCATGATTAAAAGTCCTGATGATGAGGAAGCAAAAGTTCACAGGCCTTCTCTCTGGAACCCTCAAAGCTAATAGAGAAGATAAGCTTAGCTCAGGAAACTAGATTTTAACTAGTTCAACATCAAGCACTGACCTGTTTATAGGACACATAAGAGTGTTGTTCTATAGATGCTTTCTTCTATTAAAACATCCCAAATACCAATATAAGCATGACCAGAGCTTCAAAAACAAGTTTTACCTTCATTTGAGCAAAGCCAGCTACAGGCTTCAATAAATTTGCACAGATTTTGAAAAACATTTCCTAATTAAAAGAAAAATGCTCTGTTCACAAGTAATTCAAGACCACATTACATATGTTTTATTTCCTGCACACACATACAATGTACACAGAAAGTAACATAAGAGGGGAAAACCCTACTGTGATATTCAGCTGAGAAAACAGTGAAGCAATTCCACTGAGGCACATACACAGAGCTCAAAACACGACAAAGCATCTGTTCCCGTTCAGTAACAAAAGTGTTTGAACTGTATTGACATTAATGAAAAATAAAATGCTGAACAAAAATGTTGTAATGTTACTTTGAAAACAGTCACAGAGGATACTTTGGCTTCAGAATTAAAAATCTTGTTTAAATATCACCAATCTTCAATTAAGTGCTCTGCTTGTGTCTATTCCTAACTGTTTGACTTTTCCCAGAAAGCTTTTACAAAATGAGATATTGCAACTTGGACTTGGAAACATACGTGTTTCCATTAAAAGAAAAAGAACATTAAAAGAATATGGAATCAAAAATTTGAAAAAAAATCTCTTTACATATTATCAAGAACAGGTCCTTGGAGCTGCCAGTACACTCCATGTTTCATGTCTTCCTTTCTCTGCAAACAGTTTTACCTTGTTCATCCTGCCCTCAAGAAGAGCAGCTTTTTCAGCAAACAGAAGGATATGCAACCCAGTTTTAAACATAGACATGAAAGACATTCAGTTTCACTGAAAAAAACCCTTCTAGGTCAATATGAATTATAAAATATTCTCATGGTTGTTATCTTTCCCATTAGCTCTAAAGAGTACTTCATCTTGAGTTCAGGTTTCCCCAAGAACTGAAATGCAGCTCTTCTCCCAGGCAGTGGCATAGAAGGGTGGAACATATCCCCATCTAGAACCACATATCCCAGCTGGTGAAAAAGCAATTTCTCCCTTCCTGTAATGTCTAATCAGTTAGAGAGGAACAGACACAGTGATTTGCTCTTCTGGGCACCTTCAGTACCTAAAGACTGCAAGTCCCTTTTCCACCACAACTTCTGTTTCCCACCAGACTGAACTGGCCAGTCTAGAAGATGGTCAGTGGAGGAGACAGCTTTGCATCTAGACACAAAGAAGTCATTTTAATAATACATCTTACATCTAATAAATACATCTTGTTAAGCAGTAAATCTTGAGTGCTTCAGCTTTCTGTAGAAACCAGACAGGACATCTGTGGGCAGACAGGTTTTCACTGGTTTCTGTAGCAATCCAGCAGTTCTTGCCCACAACCAGCACTTCTAACCCCACTGCAATTCCAACATCAGATTCAATTTGCACAAATTATGTTTTGTCAGTTCTGAGGAACTTCAAGCTCATGTCTAAACCAATGTCAGTAATAGATCACAAACTCATTTAATAGAAAAACCACAAGCACCTAGAAACTCTTGAAAACAGCCTGCACTGCATTTATTATGAGACAAGAGAACTCTGCCAGCTCAATCGTGTCAGACACAGATAAATTATAACTATTCATATTTTATTACATATGAAGTTCACAAATAGGGTATCATCATCCTAAAGTCCTTTCCCAATCATTACACAGTTACATCCTAGTTTAACAAACACAGGAATTTTTTTTTAACAGCATAAATTATTGGATATTTGTTAGTGCACTTGTAACAAAATATCCATGAAGCTTTATCTTCACCGATTTCCTTATGCATTAGCAGCTTTACAAAAGAATCAGGAAGGAGCACTGATTTAGCATAATTATACAGCTTAGTGTTAGATTGGAATTCCTTTCTCATTCTCTTGCTAAGGAATGAGTAAGCATTCTCAAAGCACAATTAAAGACTCAGAGTGCCCATTTCCAGCCAAAGTACAGACTGTTATCAACAAATACCATAACAGGTCCAAGTACAATTTAGAATCACAACTGTGCTCTTGAAAACTGAAAGGACTGAGACCTTCAACAGACATCAAGCAGGACACAAGTTACACAAGCACCAATCATTTTTGAAGTTTTGGGATCTACAAGTTGTTACACTAGGAATCATAGAATTGTAGAATATTCTGACTCCAAAGGGTTGCAACAAAGATCAAATCCAACTCCTGGCCCTGGACAGGACAGCCCCAAGAATCACACTGTGTGCCTCAGAGCATTGTCCAAATGCTTCCTGAACTCTCAGAAGACCTGGAAGAGTTTCACTCATCTCCCTACCCCACCCTCTTATTAATTTATATCTAATTCTTGCATGAGTTAATCTTGTATAATGTAGCTTCCTAGAAATGAAATAGCATTCTTTGAAAGCCAAAAGTGGTATACAGAGCTAATTTTTAATCTTCAGCAATCCGCAAGGAACATGATTCCCTAGAGAGCTACTGAGGTTCATAAAGGCCAACAGTGGGAAAGAAAGTCCATAAATCAAGGAAAGGGAAAGCCAAAAGACTTTTAAAAGGAGCTCACCCTGGCATTTCCAGAGACATGCATTTAATCACATAATGGAAATCTTACCTCACTCCCCAAAAATCAATTCTGCTTTGTTGCCATGCACAAAAAGTAAAATAGGACACTTGCATGCACAATCAGCATGAGCCTTCTTACCCTTTCGTCCCATGATTCAGAAATCAATAGCAAACAAGGCTGCACATGAAGATTAATCGACTGCTAGCTGCAAAGCCATTTCTGTAAATAACAACGACAGCCATATTTTAATACAGCCCCAGAAAGTTACTAAGCTACATTTTAATACTTGGGGAAATGTCCACATACAGTTTGAAAGCACACAAAGGCTGTGATGAGCACTGAATGAAGCCCATCTCTAAAGAATTTCATTTTTTATTTTAGATGCCCAGATTGTGCATACAGAAGTAACAACAACTGAAAAAATTATTTCTTCATGTTTTAACAAGGAATGGATGCAACACCATTGTTCATTTCTTGGCTACAATAAAGTGTGTTCCAAATGGAAGAAATGGAAGGATGAATGATGATAATGATATCACTCATCATGTCTTGTCTTAATATGAGTGGTTTTGACTCTCTATGGAACTGCTCCTCAATATTAACTTTCCACAATGGTGCTAGAATGATGTGTACATAGAAATGACAGCTAACAGAAAACAACAAAAGGAACACTTGCTCCAAATCAACAAGTCTTAAAGAAATTCATGAGTATTCATTAAATAAGGAAGCACCAATTTGGTGGCACACAAAGTTGTTTAGGGTACCATGAGTTAAATAAACAGATGCACAAAGAGCTACAGTCTTCCAGCTGCAAGTTCCCGTTTTGTTTTTCTTAGCTAAATCAAGGATACATTTGGAGAAGTTATTTTTTCTTTTCAATGCAGTCACCTAAAAATCAGCTGAAAAAAAACCCTGTAGCTGTTTTCGTATTGAAAGCAATTCTTGCATATTAGCATGCAAAGAATCTATTATATATTCTGCAACCATAGCATTATAATAGTTACAGACATCCTGAAACAGTTATTTCCCTTTTCTGGCCTAGTCCTAGCAAGTGGCAGACTGCCAAAGGGAGCCCAAGCCCGTGGCCTTGCCCTGGCAGCTCTTTCCCAAGTTCCTGTGCTCCCTCAGGTTAGTAGTTGAAAAGGACATGATCCAGGGCCACCGATGTGTCACATCCTAAAAACACCAGATTCAAGCAGCAAACAAAAATGTCAGATACCTCCTGATACAACTCTTCTGTAATAGCTGAAATATGAAAATGTTACAGAATGATAACCTATGTAACACTGTTTTAAGTAGTCAATAATGCTGTCATAAAATTAAGAGGGTTTCTCCTGCCTAAAAAATAAACTAAGAAATGACAAAAAGTGTTTTATTAAGTAGCAGGTCCCACTGTAAAGTCTGAAGGCTACACAAGAAACATATTCCAGATGAGGAAAAAAGTAAAATGATGGAAAGAGTGGAGACAGTAATTAATGGGAATTTTGGCTTGATTTTCACTAAAAACATTAGAAAGCTTAGTCCTTGAAATATTTTTACTGACACATTTAGGAACACATCTCCAGTTACTGTATTCCAGAGTTTTATTTCACAGGGTGATAAATCTTCCCTTCCCATTAACAATCTTGTTAATATCTACTTATTATACATACACAAAAACTAGAATCATTAAACACAAATAAATTACATTCCCAAAATTGCTGGGAGAGGAGAAACCAAAATGAGGAAGTTATCTGCCTCTTAAAATGTGTTAAAAATGTTAAATGCCAGTTAAGAATTCACTCATTTCAAATTCCATTTCAAGTGCTGTTTTCCCTCCTACACTTGGCAAGGAAACTCTATGCACATAGAAAATTATAATTTTTAAAGTCTGATGGGTATTTTTGGGTTTGAGGGAGGAGTGGGTCATTTATTTGTTTGAAGACCATGAAGTAACACAAGGAAAGAAGTAGCATGCATGAACACAGAAACTGACAGGCACTACTCAATTGTTCCATTTGTGTTTGTTTTCACCTTGCACAAAGCAGGGAAGCCCCCAGCACCCTCCACCTCTGTCAGAGGAGCTGCCTCTGCACAGACAAGGGGCAAAAAGCCACATGGTGTTTGGGAGGCCAAGGAAATAAAATATTATGTACTTTAATGATGCTACACAATGCTTGGAGCCATTGTGAAGTCACCAAAACTGCCTCTTCACTGCAACCAAGAACAGGCCAAATCATGGAATATTTTCTACATAACTAATATATGTACCTCTTAAATCAGAATGGTCCCTTTCCAACTGACAAATATCTGACAGAAGAGTGTGGGAGGTGTATATATTACTACATTTCACAGCCATAAATCAAAGGAAGAATGTGGGAACATTACATTTGGCAAAATCCTCATTTTTATTTATTTCTTCTCTTAATTTATATGTTAGAGTCAATTGTAAGGACCTGCCAATCAGTAAAAAACAATTTAACTTACAATTATTATTAACAAAACCTTGAAAACCAAAGATATAGTTATGCTAATGGCATAAGCCAAAGGAGAAAAGAACAAGCTAAGAAAAAGTTTAAAAATTCAAACACAGAGCTACCACAGTAAAATATATTTTCATAGACAACAGGTACTCTCACCTGTGTCACATATAATTCTTCCAGTTCAAGACATTTCATTTTAGTATAAAAGCTGCCTTTTCAGTTAAACATTTCACTGAAGTCAGGGAATACATGCAGTAAGTAGGTCAGCTGTTTCTAGAAAAGAAAAACCTCACTATCTACCAAGCTGTGTTTCAAACATCTGATTAAGTGTGAATATCTAGAACATAATGTTCAAAAAGAGAGTCTTCAACAAATATTTTGGTATGACTTAGCTAATGCTTTCTCTCCTTAGCAGAAGCATTTTCAGTCCAAATGCAGCCAATAAAAAACCTACCAAAACCACCCATGTTCCATAACAGAAGTATGTTAAATTAAATTATCTGCACAAATTACTCAACAGGGAAACTCAAGACCACAAGAAGCAAGTGAGAAACACATACTGCCTCTACTGCAGAGGCTATCTAGTTACATATTTTTTGGTTTCACTTTTAAATAACACACTATTTAACCTTTTACTCCACAGTGTTTTTGTGATAAAGCACACCTTAAACGGTTACTAAAACACCTGTGTTCAAACCTACTCCTACTGTACTCAATCAGAAATGACATTTGTTTCCTCAACATTTCAGAATTTGCATTTCAGCTTCAGCTGAAGACACCATCCGTATCTGAAACCATTTGTATCAATATCCATTTTACTTGCACAAGAAAAACTTGTAATGAAGTTAAACATAAAAAGTGCAGGGAAAAGCTACACCTTGGCAAGGTTGATCCAAGTGCTGCAGCAATGCCAGAGCACCTCACCTCCACTGCAGATGTCAACACAAATGCCATGTCATGGCTGGGCAAAGCCAAGCACTTTCACTTCTCAAGGTAAAGAGAGCAGACTGAACATTTTCTATTTGGGCTATTACAACTGCATTGAGACTAAAATCTTAACATTTTTTAGGACTTAATGCAGCACTAAATCCCCACATTCCTAAGTGGGACTGCTAAGCAGAAACATCAATAGAAAATGTGATAATCCAAATATGCAATGAACAACTCATGCAGAGCCCAGCAGCCTTGGCTGAGCTGAGGCTGAAGGAGAAGAGCATCCATCACCCATCACCTCTGGCTAAATGACCTTTGCTCATCTCCCCCTCAGTACCACAGCCCAGTCCTGACTCATGCCTGTTTTTCCACAGTTAATACTGAAGGAGTTAAAAAGCACATTGTCCTGCCAGTGCTTCACACACAGTAACTTCAATACTGACCTCTGAAGTATCACCAGGTACAGATGAATTCCCCAGAAAGACTAATGAAGCTTTTACTCAGTCTCTGTGTAATTCCAGTCATCTGGATCTCTCATGATATTCCAGAACACTGCCTTCAGACCTATACATTCATTCAACTACTGTAAGAAGGGAGGAAGGGAGGGAGGGATAAAATGACCACCAGGAACTGCTACACAGACCCAGGAAACAAAGCAGGACAGTAGTGGGAGTTGGTCAGTATGACCCAAGAAGTCTATCAAAATTTCCTGGTAACTAGATACTGTTTTTCTACTTCATTTGTAAAGAACTCATTGTAACATGACAGAAAACAGAGATATTTTTAGAAAATATCTCACCATAACAACCTTTTGTTTAGGAGTAAGTTTTATATGCACTTCCTATGTGTGGGATGAGAGAACTTAATGTGAGAATAAAATAAAATAAAAACAACACACAAAACCCCCCAGCCTTCAGAAACAACTGAGTATTTCAGATTTCAAGGACAAATACTTTAAAATTTCAAAGTAACACTGCAGCAGCAGCTTGTTTCATCAATATGTTCTGAAAAGAATCCTATGGAACCTTTGGGGAAGCCTAAATTAGCAGGCAGATTTCCTTTCCACATGCAACAGAGTTGAATTCCTGAAGGCTCTACCTCTATTGATTAGAAGGACAACCAGCCACAAAAGGATGCTTGCTTGCCTTAAAATCCCATTGTACTTCTTCACTGCCACAACTTTTGGAAGTAAAATATTATGAAAATACTTGTTGTTTCACAAGAATTGCAATGCACACATCTGTTAGCTTTCCTTGTCTTCACCCATGCAGTTACACTCATTAACACAGGCAAAGATAAATAAATGGCTCTGCAGTTCTGATGTCCTGCACAGATAAACATTGCAATCAGTTATTTGGGTCTCCTTTAGCTCCCATCTGACTGCAGTGATGCAAACTCTACTTGCATTGATATCAATGACCCTAAACATAAGCACTTCTGGTTTAAACAAAAACAAAACAAAACTAACAAAAACAAGAACAACAAAAAAGCCCCAAACAAAATACCCCAACCAAACAAAAAAATCCCAAGCAAATAAAAAAAAGTGCCTTACTTTTTCAGTTTAATTGGTTAAAAAAATTCCACTCACTCGTTCACATGACAGGTGTGACACATCTTACTTCCAGTAAGGTATTTGACATGACCAGGGTTCAAATGACACAACACAGAACAACTGCAAGGCATTTCTAGTGCCCCAGAGTCACAGCTTATTACAAATCACAGCAATGAACAAATGCTCAAAGACTTCCTCGTGAAATTAAGCATCCATGAAATTCACTACAAACCTGTATCAGAATGCACTCAGTGTGACTGGTACTGTAACTTTTTTGATAAAGCAGATTGCTTTATCCAAAGACTGGTGTTAGCAATCTTACTACAGATCACATAGAATTTTTTCTAAACAGAAAAAATTATTAAAGGAATAGTTAATTTTATATTTTTCTAACACATTTTATAATTTGATCCTTTGAGTTAGAGAAATTTGCTACTCTTGAAGGTAAATAATTTGATTCATAGAAACATTTGCCTCAAAAAATCTCACTTAACTTTGAATGTCAAAATTTTAAGTCTTATAACTTTTTATCCTAAATAGCAATTCTATCTTCTATAAACATTAGTTGTCATTTTCCAAAGATAGCATTATAGCTATATCAAAATATAGATTTTTAATAGCAAAAATCTTTTTTAGATTTGAATCCAACTATTTCAGAACACAGTCTAAATCATAAAATTCAATGTTACACTGTGAAGCTGCAATCAAAAAGGCAAATGCAAAGCTCATATTATTATTTGTAAAATATATGGAGATTTATAAAGGCAGAGACTAGATAATATTAACATCTTAGAATTCTTATAAATGACAGCAAGTATAATGTTTCTTTCTCCTTTTTTTTTTTTTTAATTTTTAAACCCCAAAGAAAATAACAGCAAACACTCCTATATATTGTATTAATGTACTTAAGATAAGAGTACTTACTGCCAGGCATTGTTAATCGGGGATCTGTCTTCAATTTTGTAAAAACATAAGAAACTATGAAAAGAACAAACAAAAAAACAAAGTCAGGACCATAGCTTCAGACAATTTACATCCAAATATGCTCAGTAACCCATGCAGAATGAGCATTCTTCAGCTCCAGTACCAGAGGTGCTGTTACCACAGAAATGCAGACATCCTCTTAGCTGACCAGAGTAGATGTAATTTTGCCTGTTCCTGAAATGCAGTCATTCTGCTCTTGCCTTTGATGCTGGAGTAAACGTTTTCCTGCTGTGTACTGTGACCTTCCCAGGTGCCACTGTCTAGGATGATAAATCCTGCTCATCTCACAGGATATTTCCACTTCAGCTCTGAACCACAGCTCTGCCCTGCTCAAATGCCTGAGAGAGGCTTCTGCTCAACACTGCAAAAAACAACTGAAAAACCTGTGTGGCCCTTTCTAGGGCATTTTTCTCCCAGTATCAAAAAAGGCAGATTTCAGATCAGAGTGCAATCTCCTGTACACAATAGCAGCTCAAAGGATTTTTGATGCAATTAAACATATTCATAAAATGAACTCATCTGAGGTTACAACAATCTGTTTTGGATATAAAAGTGGCCAAATATACTGTCGCTCTAATTAGCACTAAAATGCAAATTATTTGAAGATTTTTCTGTATTTACTAATTGTAAAATGGAAACTCAACACAAATGTACTTTTCCACAAATAAGAACAAAATCTCAGTTAATGATACTGAGTGTTGCTTTCTTGAAAAATAAAATAAATTTTAAATAAAAGATACTCAGCTAATAATTGTATGTATACATACACCAAAAAATTGTAATTCCACAGATGGATAATGTGAGAATAAGCATTTCATTTGGTCAACATATGTTTTAATGACCACATATTAAAGCAATGTTCATAGTTGCTAAAAATAAACTTTATTCTCATATATGCATTTCAATCAAGGGTTACAATTTGCTGACAGCAACTGGGATTAAAAATAGTACTTCAAAGTAAGTTATTTAAAATATGCCATCTATTAGAAAGCTGTATGTCCCTCTCCAAGGGCAGCATGAGAAACAGTGTAATTTTATAAAGGGAAATGTGCTGCAGATTGTCATGTCCAACAGACACATGGAGAAACAAAATCTCTGGTTCAGAATGCAGTTCTGGACCTAGCTGAAACATTACAGAAATCAGATTTACTGACATAAAAGAAAATAAAGAAGCAGAGAACCTGGTGAGAGTTTCAGGGAGTCAAGTGCCAGAGATTCAAAAGTGTTTTACTGACCATCTCCAGCAATCAGGAATTCAATACATTTTCCTTAAACACAGCCACTGCTGCCAGCAAAGTCAACTCACTTGTACAAGATTTTAAGAAGAGTTTTCTGCAGAAATTACTAGAAAAGTTGTATCAACTAAGACATATAGAAAATATCTGTTTTAAAATAATTCACTGGGGTTTTAGTCATTTTATGATCTGTAACAGGACCAAAAATTCCACATGGAGGTGGCCTGGCCTCTACATGCAGAACAGAGCACACAGTTTCCTCTCCATAAAGTCTTCAATCTCTGTCTCACTTGGTCTAGGACAAAGTTTCATCCACAGCTGCTGTTACCTGTCACAGCAGAACAGAAATAACCAAACCAAGAAACTCCCCACTCTGAGTTTGCTCAGCTATTTGCCACTGAGCTACAATTTTACCTAACAAAAGAGGGAAAACCCCCTCACAGAATCTGATGAAGCAGAACTTAGCTAATTCTCTAAAAGAGAACTATGGAAAATCATGTGATGCCGTTTAGTTCTCTGGCCTAACACTTGCTGTTTAACACATTCCATGTCAATTTGTGACCTGTGACAGATCACCAGATGCAATTTATGGATATCAAATACTACACACTGCTTTCTTCACCAAAGCACCTGACTCCTGCATATGAAGAGGGCAAACAAAATCATACCTGCTTTTCTGTGGAGGACTAAGAGTCATTGTGTTTTTTCTAAGGACAAAACAATAGTTCTAAATGTAATTATAATCAAAGTGCAAAGCTAGTGAATGTGCCTTAAAAGATAGAGGAACACTTTCATGACACATAAAATTGTTTTCTACAGAAAAACTTTCAGTTTTCTTTTGAGATGATTTTACACCATTTGGCAAGGAAACCCAAGGCCAATTTATTGCTCATCGCAACAAGGATAAAAATACAGTTTGTTCCATTTTTTTTTCAGTAACTAACCCAGGATCTGAAATTAAAGGATAGTTTATAAGCACAAATATTTCTTATTATCACAAAATTCCAGAAATGGCATTGAAAGCCAACCAGAAAAGCAGAGATTGTTTTCCAGTAATACAATGGACCTCTTCAAGAGACCTAAAATGGAAAAATTTATATAACCTGTGCTACAGGTAAAGAAAGAGAAGTCAGCACACCTGAGATTTTCTATTTTCTTCCAATAAGCCCTCTGTTATGTTATTATGTAACACCATAAATACTTAACTTGATTTTGAGTCTCCAAAATGAAATTGCCATCTGGGCTCCTTTCCCTTCCTCCAACTTAAGCCAAATAAAGGCAGAGGCTTAAGCACCTCTCACAGCCACACAGGCATGAACTGAAAAATTAAAATCCACTGCACATTTACTTAATAAATCACTTAGCTCCCCACTCATATTTCCTCTTTGAAAAATTAATCAATGCCTTTAGCTTTGAAAGTAGGCAAATGGCCAGTGCAATGCAAGATTAATAAACCACATGTTCATTCCTAAGTATAGACTGTTAAGCTCCAACTGTGATTCCCAGAACCCAAAAAATGTAATATAAAATGGATTTACATACCACAGTAATTCTGGGAAATACCTGACTTTAATCTGAATTATCTGATTCTCATCTGGAGAGGTAATGCCATGTATGAAGCTGGCTCAACCCTGCTCTCTTATATAAGACAGAATGCAACTACACAAAACATGACTTGCTTTAATTTCAAAAAATTACCTATCTTCAAATTGTTTAAAAATTGTGTGGTAACTTGACAAGGATTGATCCCTTATGGAGCTAGGCTTGGCAGTTAAAAGTCATTGACACCAACCAAAGCTGTTTCTAACGTGTACTTTTTATAATTTAGATTTTCTCATGATACTTGAATTGCCAACTCTGGTGAGTACTTTCACATCCCCTTCAACTTTCATGCAATATAAAATTTGTTCATTCTTTTCTACTGCACGAGTCTGGACCAAAAGTAGAGAGAAGTTACCGTCCATCACGAACGGCAAACATTGGTAACATCTAAAACAGATGCTGAAACACAAACTGTATTTTTATTACATTTTTGTAAGGTTTTTCCCTCAATCAGAAGTCAATCTCCTTCTAGCAGCCTTTTTTAGACAAATATTAAAATTGTTGTCAAAAGGCTTAAATAAAACCTATGGATAAGCCTTTAGGCCTATCAGGGCACTACAATCAAGATCTCAACTCCAAACCACCAATTTCTCAAAGAAATTTTATCATATGTTTAAGAGCATTAACACCAAGATGTCCCAAACTTACTAGCAAAATATTTCATATTATTTAGAATTAATTACAGGAATTACTTTAGGAAGTAACTACCTATAAAATCCCAAAACTTTGGCTGTTAACTCTGGGTTTAGCTTACCTACCCAGTTTGCACAGCAAACATTCACGTAGCTTTGCAAAGTGAAACGCTTGGGCTGGCAAACTGGGTTTTGATACAGCAACTCAAACTCTGGTTTAAAGTTAGTTATGGGCTTTCCCACAAGTGCTACAGCAGCATAGACACAATGTAAACCACAATATTTTCTTCCTTGTATCTCAGCTCAAAGGACCACGGGATAACTTTCTGGATGTATCCAAAAGTAAACGTCGTACTATTATTTTCAGCAACAGGATTTGTGAACCCACACCTCAGTTACCTAAAGCATGGCTCCGTGATGCACCATTAACTTTAAAGAAGCCAAGAAAGCTCACAGTGTCGCCCTCCTGTCAATTTGCACTGTGTTCAGTTATTATCTCGCTGTCTAAAGGTCCGTTTGAGGAAAACCTGCTGAGGGAACTCCCAAAGCCACAGCCCCGCCCGGGGAAAGAGGGGGATGCGCTCGCTGTCCCCGGAGCTCCCGCGGCGAGCAGACCCGTCCGAGGCGGAGAGCCAGCCTGCCAGCCCTTCCAGCTGCCAGCCCTTCCGCCGGGAGCCAGCCTGCCACCCTGCCAGCCCTTCCGCCGGGAGCAGCGCCCACAGGGACCGCCCGAGCCGCCAACACGGCGGGTCCAGGCTGAGGCCATGCCCAGAGGCTTCTCCTCACCGCCAACCCGGCGGCCCGAGCCTCCCGCCACTCCCTCAGCGCCCACCCCTCCGGCGCGTCCTCCTCGTTCCCAAGCGTGGAGAAGGGGAAAGAAAAGAGAGATCGCAACGAGGAGGAGACTGCGAGGGTGAATACGAGTGGAGCACTGCCCAGCTGCCCCAAACTCACCTCAGCCTCCCATCCGGCTCCGTTTAGCAGCCGCCATCTTCACCGGCTCCCCCGCCCGGTTAAGTGCTCTGTAGCGCAGTGCACGCCGGGAGTTGTAGTTCTATTCGGAGTAGTTCCGTCTCCTTTTCCGTCCATCCCTCCCACACAGCGAGGACACTGAGGGGTCTTGGCGGACGAAAAAGCTTCCCATCATGGCACGGAGGGACAGCCCCGGGTTATGGGGCTGGCTGAGCCCCGCCAGGCGCGGACCGGGCGGGCGGAGGCCGTCGAAGCGGACTACAACTCCCAGAAGCACTTGCGGCGTGGGCTCGCCGGCTGCTGGGGGCGGTGCTACCCGTGTCCCGTGTCCCGTGTCCCGTGCCCGGCCCCGCGCCGTGAGGGCGGCTCGGTGCCTCGGGCGGGAGTTGGTGCCGAGTCCGGTGGGTCCGGCCTACACAGACCGTGATACCTCACAGGTGTGAAAACTCACCTACACAGACCGTGATACCAAACCCCAGTGAAGCCCAAGGCAGCACAATCTCTTAGTCTGTTTTCCTTGAAATAATACTGCCAGCTTCCAGATATGATGCCTTTGATGCCAGATTTTCCAGACAAGCAAAGAGAAAACGGGTCTTTCACAGAATCGTTGAAGTTGGAAAAGACCTCCAAGATCATTGAACCCCACCTATAACCTTGTCAAGCAGACCAGGGCACCGAGTGCCAAGTCCAGTGGCTGAGCACCAGCACCTCCCTGGGCACCCTTTTCCAATGCTGAACCACCCTTTCAGTGTAGAACATTCTCCTGATGTCCAGCTTGAACCTCCCCTGCTGCAGCTTGAGACCGTTTCCTCTTGTCCTGTTGCTTTTTGCCTGGAAAAAGTGACTGACCCCCACCTGGACCCAACCTACTTCCAGGCAGCTGTTGGGAACCAGAAGGTCCCCCTGAACCTTCCTTTCCCCAGGCTAAAAACTCTGAGCTCCCTCAGCTGCTCCTTATCAGACTTGTGCTCCAGCCCCTTCTCCAGCACTGTTGTCCTTTTCTGGACATGCTGCAGCCCCTCAATGTCATTTTTGTCATGAGGACCTGAAAACTGAACGCAGAAGTTGAGGTGTGGCCTCACCAGTGCTGAGTACAGAGTGAGACTCAATGCTCTCACACTGTTGCTGATACAGGCCAGGTGCCATTGACCTTCTTGGCCACCTGAGCAACACTGGCTCCTGTTCAGCCACTGTTGACCAGCACCTCCAGGGCCTTTCCCACCAGCATCTTTGCAGCCACTCTTCCCTGAGCCTGCAGTGCTGCCTGCAGCTGTTGTGACCCAAGTGCAGCACCTGGCACTTTGCCTTGTTGAACCTCATGCATTGGTCTTGGTCCATTGATCCAGCCTATAGCCCAAAAAACCCATTTCCTGTTGTAGTTCCTTCTAAAGGAGAACATGTCAATCCATTTGAGTTTATATCTTTCAGTTTCTTCAGTTCTGCTATTGTTTCATCTGTTAAAAACTAGCCTTTCATTTTCTTACGCTTTTGAAACTACTTGAAACTTTCCTTTCACCAATAGTAGAAACGGGATCAGTGTTTCACTTGTGTTCCTTGAAAACAATCCCTAAAAATGTGAAACTGAGGAACTGAGATGTCTATACGTCTCACAGTTTTCAGCAGTATCCAAAACATGTTAATTTGGGAAAATTGGACAGGCTCTCACATGTGGGTGCAACTGAGGAAGTTAAAAGAATAAACTGTAGTCTTTCTTATTCATTTATATCATTTCTGAAATACAGCTTATGGCTTTGAACTCTTGGGGCCAAACATAATGAAAGTGATAAGACACAGTGAACATTCAGCCTTCCATAAATATGTGTATTGAGTTACTGCCTGCAAAGCAGAACATGTTGGCATTAGCAGCCAATTTCTTAAAGTTTCTGCCAACAACAGTCAGAACTACATAGATCTACATTTGCCCTTTGTCCTTTAAGTACAGCTGGTGATAATAATCCCCCTCATTTTGTGAAACCTAGAGGAAAGTTTTAATTTTTTTTTAATCAGCCAAAAATTCAAACCCATTATTATGGTTTTAACTCATTTCAGATGCAGCTTTAGTTCAAAGATCATCTTTCTAACCATCAGCTACAGTCTGCTCTCTTAACTGAAGTGTTTCATTCCAGCTATTTGTCTCATTTTTCTTTTCTCTGTGCATAAGGGCATGCAGGCTTCAACATTCTCGTCATGCCATATGGTTTCAGCAGAATGCTGGCAACCAGTGCAATTGCTAGATCTTACTAGTTGTCTAAACAAAACAAGCAGCAAGCCATGTTGGAGCCACTGCTCACAGATATTAAATGTAACACTGTGAGCAGCATCCTGATTTCTTAAAACAGTTTAAAACCAATTTAAGTTGCCTGACATTATAGTTCCTGTTTCTGTGATGAAGAACCTTTATTCTCTGAGGGTTTTCAAAATGTTTTGCCCCATTTTTATTGTTTTAAACACATCTGTGTATGTGGAGTAGCCTTACAGAGTTCAGATAGCAGAATAAATACAGTGTTGGGGTTGAGGTTTTTTTGAAGAGCTGATATGTTTCAAAGCAGGCTTCTTTTATTACATTATTACATAAACCATGTGGAATGTAATACTTAATAAAAGTCAATAAAGCCCTTAGCATTATTGTAGTGCTGTTATTTAAAACAACTGTTTTTCTAATTCAGTTTCAAAACAGAGGAAACAGCTGTAGTCTATGAATATACGTGTTGATCTCTTTGAGCTTCCTTATGTGTTATGTAATGGGTAGCAAATTTAGTTGTGAATTACAAGAATTTTTCATTTTAATGAGGACATCAGGAGAGTATCTGGACACCTTTTTGTCCAATGCCAATTTTTCATTTACTGTCAATGAAAGATGGACCTGATACTTTGACCACATTTGGCTGACAATCAAACTACCCAGTAAGATTAAGAAAAAGTTGAATTGCATATATAAAACATTGCTGCATGGGTAATTTGCAGCCAAACTATCTGGTTTTACACCCCCTCATCCCAAGCCCATCAAAGTGGACTGGCCAGTTTTGCTTGAATATCTCCTAAATCTTCTGGAGCAACAGTTTGTACACATGCTGGTCCACATATGCACAAAACTCCATGGCCCAAGTGACCTGCTTTAAAAAGTTCTTTAAAAAATGATGCTCATCATTTTGGAGCAGGTCCAGTGGATAGCAAGAGAGGTAATTGGAGGGAGCTGGGCCTGTTCAACCTGGGGAAGAGACAACAGAGAGGGGACCTCATCAATGTCTGTCTGTCTGTAGGGAGGTGTCAGAGGATGAACCAGGCTCTGCTCAGTGATGCCCAGCAATAGCACAAGAGGCAATGGGCAGAAACTGATGCCCAGAAAGTTCCACCTGAATATGAGGAAGAATTTCTTTACTGTGTGGGTGACTGAGCACTGGCACAGAATGTCCAGAGAGTTGCTGGAGTCTCCCTTACTGGTGATATTCAAGAACTGTCTGATTACAATCCTGTGCCATGTGCTATGGGATGACCCTGCCTGAGCAGAGAAGTTGGAGCAGATGACCAACTGTGGTCCCTTCCAGCCTTACCCAGTCTGTGATTCCGTGATTATTATATTAGCAGAACTTTTAGAGCTTTCACTTGAGTAGTATCGAAAATGTGAGACTGAAACATCTTGTTCAGCAGCCAATAATAAAATGTGAATTGCATGAGTAATTTGGTAGCAAAAGATTCTTCATTTTCTGATTGGATTAGTAAGTCACCTAAGACTGCAATGAAATGTTCAGTATTTACAGCAAGCAGCAATAAGTACTTCAGTTTGAAGTGCTCATGGAGGTTCAAAAGGTATCAAGAATTAGTTAGCCTTAAATGGTCTAAGAGAATGAGCTCTTCAAGAACTTTTAAAGAAAAAAATAAAGTAAAAAAATCCCAAAAAATTAACGTATCCCAATAACAATATAATGCAGGAATAATAGAAACCTGATAATGGTTTTATACCTGTGTAAGAAGGATAATGTTAATTGTAAAATGTTGCAGATAAAGAAAAAGAGATAAGGGAATATTCATTACTCATTCACAGAAATGAGTAATGGGTGCATTAGTGAACATTAATAATCCAGTTGCTGAGCAGTTATAATCCATTATAACATTAATTTCAGCTTTCAGTAATGAAAAACAGGAGTTTTCATAGCAATGACTCCATTGCTTGCTCAGCCACCACTAAAGAAAGCCACTCAAAGGCATTTAATGAAATGAAAATGAAATGTTGTAATTGTATAATGGGACACCAAATAATTTTGTTAATATGTTTTTTGTCGTATTTTTCCAACCTTGCATTTTTATGGTTGATTCTATAAATGGGTGGCAACTACAGCATTTTATTACCATCCAAATGTGGTTGGTGATATGTTTCCACCAGCCCCATGTAGCCAGTGGCAAAGTCTAATGGGGAGTAGAGGCTGATGGTGGATTGTCGTGGCCTGAATGAAGTCACACTGCCTCCAAGTGCCACCGTGCTGGATGTGTTGGAATTCCAATATTAGCAGGAGTCAAAGGCAGCCAAATTGATATCACTGATGCATTTTTCTCAGTCCCTCTGGTAGCAGAGTGCAGACCAAAGTTTGCTTTTGCTTGTAGGAGTGTCCAGTATACCTGGAATTGACTGCCCCATGGGTGGAAACACAGCCCAACCATCTGCCATGGACTGACCCAGACTGCACAGGAAAAGGTGGAGCCTCAGAACACCTGCAACATATCAATGATGTCCTTGTGTGGGCAATACAGCAGAAGAAGTTTTTGAGAAAGAAAAAAAAAATCCGAATTCTTCTGAAAGCTGCTCTTGCCATAAAACAAAGTAAGCTAAACAAACCTGCACAGGTGTGGCAGGACTCTCCCCCTACCACAGAAGAGCTTCTCTGTTCTGTCAGCTGGTGTGATTCTGGGCATTCTCCCCCTCACATGAATTGGTGAGATCACCCAGGCTGGACATTTATCTGGTAGGGAGTTATCTCTGGTGGCAGAGGTGGAATTCCCAGCTGACAATAAACATTTGGCCTTGAGAACAAGATGTAGGGAGATAAGCTGGAACTTCTGACTGACAGACACTTCACTTTATAAACTATAAAAGCTCCACAAAACTTTCACCAAATCAGAAATCTCCTACACACACCCTGAAAACATGTAGGGCTTTTCCCCAAAGTTTGGATGCAAACTTTGTGGTTATTTTTCTGGAAATTGAGTGAAAGGATTCTATGTGTACTCCATCATCAATTTAGTGGTAGCATTTTTATCGTGCACTGTATTTTTTATCTACTCATAATTCTTTTTGTTTTGTCCTGCTTAGTAAGTATTCTGTTTAAAATCTTGTATGTGTTAATCTTGTATCTATTCCTTAAATAATTCATTTTATAATAGACTTAATCAGCCATTCTTAAGAACTTGCAAGCGAGAGCAATTTGGTGTGCAGGCTGCATCGAACAGAGCTATTGCCAGAAATCTGAGTCAAAGGCAGGACTTGTCTAACCTTTCCCTCCCTCCCCCCATAACAACAAGAGATCAAGTTCTTGGGAAATAAAATGGTAGGATAGATGCAATCCATGGAAGTGGTTAACAAAATAGCTGTCGTCAGTGGCTAACAGGAAGGAAACACAAGCTTTCCTAGGCCTAGTGGGGTTCGGGAGTGTCGTGCTTTGAGAGGAATTGAGTTTTTTGGGATGCACATTCCAGGTTATAGTCAGCTTGTTGGCCCCTTTAGCAAGTGATCCAGAAGAAGAAATATTTTGATTGTGGCCTTGAACAACAGGAGGCCTTTGAGCAGATCAAACAGGAAACAGCTCTTGGTCCTGTATTGACAGGACCAGCCATGCAGAACATGCTCTACACTGCAGCAGGGGAGCAGGGTGTCACCTGGAGCCTCTGGTAAAGTGTACTGGTTTGAAAGCAAACCAGTGGGAGAGCCCAAGTCAGAACTACAATTTGATAGGAAAATTAAAATAAATGCAATTGTACAAAACACTGACAGAGTCAGAATACAACCTGATAAGCCTGTTGTTAAGGGTGTTGGTAGCAGACCAATCTAATGGTGGCTGCATTCCTCTTGGAGTAATAGATATGGTTCTGTTGCAGCAGTGATCCTGTAGAAGGATGTGGTCTTCCTCTGATGGTTCAGTGGTGATGTAGATGGGCGGGGATTCCCAGCCACTCTGGGAATCCAGTGGCTGCTTGTCGTGCTCCAAACCCCAGGTTATATCCAGGTAGGAATGCTTGGCTCCTCCCTCTGGGCAGAGCATCTCACTATGGGAGGATATAATTTTATCAGTCATACAGAGACTTGATGGCCCATTAACAGAAGATATCCCCCCCAGAGAGAGTTATGAGGGATGGGTCATGGAAGAGATAAAGAACACTGGCCCACCTGGTTTTAACAGATAGAATACATACTTGCTTAGATCTTACATTGTAACCTAATGCACAGAGGACCTCAGGGGAAACCCAAAGTCACTCCAAGAAGCCAGAGTTATCAAGGATCAGGAGCTCACTGTACTCCAAGTCATGGATCCGGAGGGGGTGAAGGAAGCTCATGAAATGGCAAAATAATTTTTATCTGTGAAAGGATGAGGGACAAAGGTTAATGAAAATGTGGGTCAGGTATGGAGATGGTTTAGGGACATACTTTAAGTTATGTGTGTGGGTAAGAATGGATCCCAGTAATGACAAATAAATAGAATGGAACACTTGGAAGATATATAAATTATGTGGGATTTGAGTATGACTCAAATGGTACGGAATAAGGGATGGAGACTGCATTGGGCCTGACTGAGGCAGAGGTCACTTTTCCTTAGCAGCCCTCTCAATGCTGTGCTCTGCATTGGTAGCTGGAGGGGTGTTGATAACACACGAGTGTTTTGCTACTACTTGTTGCAGACATTTTTTCATAACAATCCTTTCTTCAGGATTTTCCCTTCTGGGAAGCTGAGGCCCCAGAAAAAGAATGTAAACAATGGTTATCTGCTGCTGTGGAATGCAACAAGTGAACTTGTGATTGGCCCATGTTGGATGTGTACAATTAATGGCCAATCAAGGACCGAGCTCTCTCTGGGACAGAGTCGGAGAGAGCTCCTTTGTTATAATTATTTTCTATTCTATTCTTAGCTTCTGAGAACCTTTCTTTGTTATAATTATTTGATATTCTGTTCTTAGCTTCTGAGAACCTTTCTTTCTATTCCTTTTAATATAGTCATAATGTTATATATATATAATAAAATAATAAATCAAGCCTTCTGATCATGGAATCAACATTCTCATCTCTCTCTCATCCTGAAAACCCTTTGCGACCACAGTCACAGCTGCCGAGCACTGCTGGCACAGCAGCTGTGCTGTCTCTGTAACATTCTTCATGCTCCCCTGTCAAGGGCCTGGGAGTGGGGAAGATCCTGGGAGGGGGCACAAGCAGGCCAACTGACCCAAATTATCCAAATGGATATTCTATGGCATCACCTCAGATATAAAAGCTAAGGCAGAGAGGAGGAATGGGTGGCATTTGTTATTTAACAATGTCTGCCTTCCAGAGTAGCTGCCCCGTGTGTTGAAGCCCTGATTCTGGGAAGTGGCTGAACATTGATCACCAGTGGGAAGTAGAGATCAATTTTTGTTTTCCTTTGCTTATGCACTCACAGACCCTCAACTGCCTTATCTCAACCTAGTAGTTGTTTTCCTTAATTTTCTCTCCCCTGCCCTACTGGGGAGTGACAGAGCAGCTTGGTGAGCACCTGGCATCCAGCCAAGGTCAACCCATTACAGCATTGTTAAAGTGCAGAGATAAAATCCCCAGGGCGTGTTAGCACTTTCACTCTGCCATTGTTAATTTTGTCAGGAGCCATGGTGGATGCAAAGTGACGATATTAACCAGCCGTGAAAAGCAAAGCAGAGAGTTCCTGCCAATTCCAGACCATCCAACAGTTCTTGTTTAATATCAGGTTTTTTACCCAGTTTCATCTCAAGTGAGAGTTCTCAGTGACAGCTCTGCTCACTGGGACGACATCTGTCAGAGGGACAGCAAAAATAGATTGGAATTACTACATGTTTTTTTTATAAATTCCCAGGAAGAGCTGAGCAGCCACTGACAGAAAAGTCTCACAGATGTCTTAGAGCAAAAATCTTAAACTTGCAGTCCAAATCCCCACATACCTTTCAAAACCATGGCCATATATACTTGGAGAGTTAATTCCACATCATGTCAGTATTACAGAATACTCAAGGGAGTAAGAAAGGTTCTCATATGACATATATCTACACAGATATGTATTTGGTAACAAATAAGAATAAATCCTCTGAATGATTAAGTCATTAATTGCCTTAAAAATGCTTTACAACAAAATTATTCAGAGGAAACATTCTTATTTCATTGGATTACATATTTTCCATCCTTTCTGTCATCAGGAATGTTCATAATTATGATTTTTTTCTGGCAGAATCTTGATAGATTTTATTTTTAGCATAGGCAGTGTTTCTATAAATTTAATGGGGTTTCAGTACCGCATCCAAGTGAGGTCTGTGTGATTAAAATTTAACTTGTCCAACTGAGGGCAGAAGGAGGAGGAAGTACAGAGCTTTCACAAAGGAGTGGATGACAATGTCATGCCTCAAACATTCCATGTGAAACTCTGATTTCCTGAAATGCTATCTGTAAGGAGAGCTAGGCACATGGACAGGTGGTCACACTAAAGTATTTTATGGTCCAAAATCAGTGACTTTATGTTTTAGTCAAGTTCCCACTCCATTCTACTGAGCTGCTGATGTACCTTGGCAGATTCTGTGGATCTTCACTTGAAGTATTCTCTTCCCTTTGCTGTAAAAAAGGAAAATAGTGTCAAAATTTTTGATTACCATACAATTCAAAAATAGAATCTAATTTTTCTCTTTCATTTTCAGTGTTGGCTAGATTATATTTTTTTTGGTAACCAATTAAAACCTACTAGAAAAGAATGAATGTGCTCCAAGAATCTTTGCTTTTGCTGCAAAAACTGTTTATTCTGTGTCATTTAAAGTACTGGCAACAAATAATGCACATTATGTCCCATAACTTTTTTTTTCCCTTGGTTTCTAAGGCTTTTGCAATCACACTAACCAGTCTCTAATAAGTTGGGAACCAACAGGTCAATTTTAGCCACACTGGACAATGACAGAAATCTCACAGGTAAAATGGTTCTGGAGGTTTTGTTAAAATCTCTAAAATGTGGGAAAAGTGAACTGAATTAATGACCTCACTGAGAAAAAAAAAAGCCTCACATGAACTCAGTATTTTTTTTGTGGTTCTTGGCTTGGCCATGCTGTGCCTGAGAGCTACAGACATAACCAACAGCAGACAGAACAGATACAACACCAAGCCAGGCCTGACTGTGCTTCTTTCTTCCCAGATGGCAGTGAGGGAATGTGGGTGCTACTAAAATGTCATGGAATGAGATCATTATGAACATAAGAGAAGAATTTGAATTATCACAGTGCAGGTGCAGGTACAGGTACAGGTATGCAAACCCATGCAAAATCAAGATTTATTTGTTCCATTGGTCACAGAAAAAAAATGTTTTTCCTGTTGATACTTTTTGGATAAAGACATGTCGCATCCATAAAAATAACCAAATACATTTCTAAACGACCTGTGGGTGACAGCCTCCACTGACTAAAAATAGACCTAATTTCCTATCACAGTGGGCCAGATTTTCAGCCTGTGTGAAGTGGCAGGATTAAAATGAAATTAATTGAGTTGTGCTGACCTAATGCCAATTTGCCCTCTGGTTTAGGATGTTAAAAATACTTCCTAGGAAATATATAAAAAAAAAAAAAAAAAAAGAAGGGCAGGAATAAGTCTTGGGAAAATGGATATAAAATTATGCTAGGGAAGTAAAATATTGACTATTTTAAGAGTATCAAGATTAAGTAGGATATTCACCCCTTTCTATCCCAAAACATTTCTCAGGTTTCTTTACCCTGTGTCAGGAAACAGGGTCTGTTTGGAGAGGAGACCTGAGCTGGGGCAAATGCCAGAAGTGTGGGCACAAGGAGGAGACTGGGACTGTGCAGAGGGGTCGGTGATACCGAGACACACAGAGTGGCACTGGGACAGCAGGACCTGGAACCCCTCTTGGTTTAAATGCACAGGCTGAAATGCACCATCTGTGCTCACTACAGCATTCTCCCTCCTGTGCTTGCAGCAGACACCAAAGCACAGGAATCCCACTGCCTCTCTGCTGATACCTCATCTTCATAGGAAATGCCGCCTGACTTGAAATACCAGGGTTAAGAGTAGGTAATGGATGTCCTGGGTCAACACACATAATTTGTTTTTAAAAATAAACTCCTCCCTGTTCCAATTGCTGATAAATCCAAAAGATTTTTCAGCTGTATTATAATGTTTAACCCACTCAGTCTTTTTAGATAAATTTTGAAATAATGCTACATGGAGCAAAATGTGCAGGAGATTTTATTTTGAAAATAACAGAGTAGATGTAAATTTTTTTTTTTTTGCGGCCATTATTATTTGGCTCATAGGTCAGATTTGCATTTTCCTGCAAAGTTACAATGTGGGCAGTAGATAAATAAGTCACAAGCTCTGTTTAAGAAATGCCAGGAGGTGGCGTGTGCCTACCTAATTTCCTTCCTCAGACTCAAGCACGGAGTTTTGCACTGCACGTACCTGATCATATATATATATATATATATATATATATATATATATATACATTTGCTTCCACTTGGACTTCTGCCACATTCTAGGTACATAGCAATTAGTGTTTACCAAATGAGAAACTGTTCTCTAATTTGTTTGCTCATTGCTGTTCAGTGCATTGCTGCCCCAGTGGAGTATTTGTTACCTCTTCAGATTTTCCTTTTGTAACTTAATTTCCTGGTGGACTTTTGCCTTAGTGTTCATCAATATTTATTTCCTCACTAAATGTACATTCTAATTTGCTTTTTATAGCCCCATTTTGAGGTAAGTGGACAAGACACTTTTACTTCATTTGAATTGAGGCACAGGCAGATTAAATTTTGGGACATAGAGTTTGCAATGCAGAAAACTTAGGTTTTTCTTTCTGGCATTTTGTTGAGGAGGGCTGTTGTGGCTGCTCTACCAAATGGCACCTTGTAGAAAAGCAATCATTTTCAATACCTATCTACTGATTTCCCATGCCTCCAGAAGCTTCCCCTCTAGTCTTGTTTCCTAGATCTAAGGTTCATCTTGTTTTTTCATCCCTCTGCACCCCCATGAGTGGAGAGGAGTAGGTGTTGTTGCTTCTTTCCTTGAAAAATTTGCAAAACTGTAACTACTTGCCAAGGACAAGATAGGGTTTTTGTGTTATGGGAGAGGTGGGCAGACCCTATAGTTCAGGGGGACTAAGGAAGAGGAGACTGGGTGGAGGCAGAGCCCCTGTGGCTTGCTGTATCTCAAAGGCTTCCAGAGTCATACTGGCACCTCTCAGCATTCCTCACCAAAGCCTGCAAAAAAAAAAAAAAAAAAAAAAAGGCAAAAAAAAAAGCCCCAAAAAGCACGGGAATTCCCCTTCATGCCTCACAGCCCCTTGGTCTTCTCAGCCCCTTTATTAATTTCTCATGGTTTTCTTCAGGCATCTCCTCCTTTCCTTTTCCCCCCTTCCTGCCCACATTGCCGCTGTCATCAAGCTGAATTTTGCCTACAGAACTGAAATACTGACTAAAAGCTGCTCCCACCAAAGACATAAAGTATTTCCCTCTCCTCTCCTCTCCTCTCCTCTCCTCTCCTCTCCTCTCCTCTCCTCTCCTCTCCTCTCCTCTCCTCTCCTCTCCTCTCCTCTCCTCTCCTCTCCTCTCCTCTCCTCTCCTCTCCTCTCCTCTCCTCTCCTCTCCTCTCCTCTCCTCTCCTCTCCTCTCCTCTCCTCTCCTCTCCTCTCCTCTCCTCTCCTCTCCTCTCCTCTCCTCTCCTCTCCTCTCCTCTCCTCTCCTCTCCTCTTTTTCATGTATTTAGTTACATGAATATGCCAAGTTCAGAAATAGAAAGCTGTGGTAAAGGTGTTTTTTTATCTAGTTTTTGTTGAATGCATCAGCCTGGGAGGAGGTCATGCCCTGATGTGACATCTGTGCCTGCCAAATGTGGGACTGGTTTCAGCTTTGCTCTCAGGTGTGCCAGCTGGTCCTGCATGCTCACAACCTGATTCTGTGAGCCATATGTCCTTCATTAAGGGCTCACATTAGGGGCCACCCTAAAGACAAAATTCATTAGGGCCAAAACTGATCAAAAAGTTGGCAGCCAGGAAGGGCAGCATTGCCACAGCTGGGTTACTGCTGTCTGTGAAGTGACCTGATGCTATCATTCACATTCTTTTTCTTTAAGCACTGAAATGTATTAATTTTGCCCGGAGTGATCTAGAACTTGCCCAGCCAAGTGCCATATCTTAATCCTCTGAGCTTATTCCTGCTCTCTGGGAACAAAGTAATTTGATTTTCCCAAGCTGACTGAGATTCCCAATGGAAGAGTGAAGGACTGAGTCTGTATTTAAATACTATTCAATCTGATTGAAAAACCCAAACCACACAAAAAGTATAAAGAGGACATAGTTTTAAAATGCAGCTTCTTGATGTTCCTGAACTCTAAAACCATTTCAAGAAATGCTGTTCACAAAATCACTGGCAGAGTTGCTTTCTGACATTGCTTTGCCTGACAGAAGGAAATTCAGTGAAATAAGCAAGATTTGTGTACATGTGAACAGACAAAATTTAGCTCTGAGTTGTTCATCTGCTGTGACTGCAGTAGAAAATATTATCTGACCATATTCTGTTCTTTATCTTGGGATGATTTTGACAGAAGAGAGATGACATTTATCCTGTATTTAACATGTCTCAGGAAATTCTGTAAAGTTTTAAATAGAAAAATATCTATAGCCCTTTCTAACCAATTCTGCCTCTGTGAATAGGTAATTACTGAGATTAAACAAGTGTCTCTAAATTGCTTATCTATTCCAATTGCTTCTATTTTCTGCTGGCTTTATGATTTGCCTTCCAAAGAAAGCATGAAAAAGATACTTCTTTTGCTTTTGAAATAGCTTGCAGAGATATGACTTTCATTTCAGGAATAGCAACAATTTGTTGTTTCTGAGGAATAAAAACTTTACTTTGCAATCTTAAACTGGTTTTCACTTATAAGTTTCTGAAGCAAGAGAGCTTGTATGTATTTTTAACCTTCTAAGTTGAATATCTCATAGTACTGAAGAAAATAAAAGCAGCAAAAAAAATTCTAGTCCAGTTAAAATAATAATGTGACTCCTTTCTACAAGAAAAGTGTCATTGATGAAAGAAACTGCTGTGCCTGATCCTCAATCCTTGTTCTCAACATTTGAAGCAACAATAGCAGTTAATTTTTTTAGTCCTTTAGATTGTACTGTTGGAGATGTTCTGTCCTTACCCTAAGACTGTAAATATGGATAAACCATGATCCTGCAGGCAGATATTCCTCTGACTTTAGCAGAACAGTGATTACATTCACAAGTCTGCAGCCCAGATGTGAACAGGACTAAGCACAAACCTTAGGTCTGCTTATTTCTGTTTCTGAATTTTACTGAATTCTAATTGCTGAATTTGCCAAGAAGAAACTGTTAATTTTTTTTTTCTGAGCTTTGTGAAAATTTTCTTTCTTTGTTTCATTCATGAACCACAAAAAACCATGAAAAATGCTGCACAGTATTTGTAGTACTTGTGCCTAAATTTTGAGTAGAGTATTTAATATACCTGAATGTATCAATTTAATACACCTGTGCCTGGATGGAACTTAAACAAAGGATGAAGGAAGACTATTTACAAGAGCATGTAGTGACAGGATAAGGGGAAATGGGTTCAAATTGAAAGAGAATAGGTTTAGACTAGATATGAGGAAAAAGGTCTTCACTGTTAGGGTGATGAGGCACTGAAACAGGTAGTCGAGGGAAATGGCCCATCCCTGGAAGTGTCCAAGGCCAGGATGGAGAGTGCTTCAAGCAACCTGGTCTGGTGGAAGGTGTCCCTACCCATGGCAAGGGTTGGAACAGGATGATCTTCAAGGTCCCTTCCAACCCAAGCCATTCTATAATTCTATGATGATGCCTTTTATCCAAAGAAGCTGGACAGATTTTATGAATATAGACTCTGCAAGAAGCTCTTTCCTACTACTTTGTCTTCTAAATATTTGTCAAGTTCCTTGCACATGATAATAATCATTTAAACTGTAAATGGGTCAGGGACTAAAAGGCTGTTGCATCATGCTCTTTAAGTATCTGAATTTTTTGTTTAGGAGTTCTACTTGTGTTTCTGTATGGACACCAGAAAAAGGTGAATAGTTCTTTGCTTCCTTTACAGGGTATTGTTCACAACCTGTTGATATATGAAGAGGAAAGAAAATAGGTGTGACCATTGGAAGCACCATTCCTTGTTGGTCACATGAATTTTTTTTAAGTATAGACTTTAATCCCTATGTAATGTTTTGAATCTTCAGAAGAACAAAATTAAGTAAATTAAATATCTACTTTTATCTTGAAGGACTCCTAGAAGCAGCATATCCTGTTGTAACTATAGCAATATCCTGTAGACTTGCTTTTAATTTATGGAAGTATAACTGGTTACTCTAATAGCAGTCATCTCTTTCCTCCCACTAACATGTTTTGTTGTTCAGATGAGTGCATGGAATCAGCTGACAAAAATGGTGTGTAACTTTTACTGTGTGTTGTATTTTTACTCTGGCATGCAGTGGTTTGTATGCATCACTAAAATGTGTGGTTCAAAGGCAAAATATGCTTTAGCACCAGGACTATTATGTGGCAAACATTTATGAAGACAAGTGTCTGAAGCTAAAATGTTCCTTTTCAGGACCTTGTTAAAATTTTTTGTAATGTTACAGAAAGACCTGTTTAAAATGCTTCTGTGTCCAAGACACAGGAATGGGATTCTAATTTACCACATAACCACTTGCTTGGTGATTGTGCACAATATACTACAAGTGAGATGCATCTGATTTTCACTTGTTAGCCTTTTACTGACATTAATCAAATCTTCAGGACTAAAAATAGTTCTGAATTTCTGAATAGATCTGTCAGATTTGCCTCTTCCCCTTCATCATTCCTTTCCTCCTTCCCTTTTCTGTGATGCCATTCACTCTGCAGTGAATGGAAAGTAATTCCATCATGTGTTGCAGTAGTATGACTAATCTTAGGTGACAGTACTATATCCTTATGGTTTTTGAAAACAGAAAAGCTGATGTCACAAGGAATAAAGCTTGACAAAATGGAAGTTCTGTCTTATGCTTATCTGGTCTTTCATGTTATGTTAAATGGATCTTGCTATCTATATTCCAGTGTAAAAGAACATTGTTTATAGGAAGTGTTTCTCACTTAGAGCTAACTTAAAATCTGCTTTGCTTGTAACATGGAAATAATTATTAGAAGTCAGTTATTTGAAATAAACCACAACTATCAACATGTATATTGAAGAGTAACCCACAGATACAACCAAAAAATACTGTGCCCTGGTGTGATTCTGAGCCACTGCAGCCATTTCCTGACCACCTTCAAATGTCTTGCAACTACAAATACACTTGCAAATAAATCTAACCAGGCTTAGCCTCTACAGGCATAGGATAAAGGGTTTGCTTGTCACTGCTCATAGCTGATGTGTGTCACCCATCAGATGCATTAACAGCATTTGCAGTCAAATCCATCTTCAGTATGATTTATACTGGCAATTCTATTATCTCCAAATGCAGGAGCTCATTTTGGATGATGTCCAAAGAATTCATTTGAATGTTTGATCTGACTTCTGTCAGGGATTCTAAACATGTTCTGGTCCCACACAAATGGGCTGTGCTCTCAGGCATCATCCTACAGCTGCAGTGTCACTCTCTTTGTATTTTAAAAAGCTACAGAGAACAGGCCTTAGTTTACAACTAGTGCTTGTGCACTTGATTCTTAAGTGAAAGCTGAGTAAAACAATTTTTTGTATTAACATTAAATTTTTTAATGTCAATATTAAAAGAGAACTGTACTTTTTCCCCCTGGTATTGTATAAAATGCAAAAGATTAACATCTTATCCTACTATTTTAGACAGATATTGCTCTTTAATTGCAAACTTCTGATGCAATTACTCAGTAACTTTAATCTTGCCTCTACTTATTATTGGCTCAGAAGGTGCTTCATTATTCCCTGTACTTTTGTTCTCTTTCAAAGCATAGATGGAAAGCATTGCTGTCATAATCAAAGCCTTTTTCATGGGAAGGCTTCATCTCCCTATTTGACCTTTTTTAAAGGAACAGTTTTGCATAAACCCCTCTTCCCTCCCAGCTATAGAAGCTATGTGCTGTAAGACACTTAGTATTTCCTACCTCATCAGTCCCATGCCCCAGAGAAGTGGTCCATAAAATTACATCTTTCCACTGTGACAGCACACTATCACTTTGCTCTTTCTCATGGAGCAAAACTTCATAAAGTGAAAGGAGGAATAAAAATAAATGAAGAAACAGTTGTTTTATTTTTTTTTCCAGTAACTCTGTAGTGACAAGAAGCAACTTCACTTACAAGTCAAAAGAATCATAGAACCACAGAATGGTTGGGGTTGGATTGGACCTTAAAGATCATCTTGTTCTTAGACCCTGCCATTTGAGGCAGTATCCTGAATTTGAAGCCAACTGAAATTGAAAAAAACCCAAAAGTGGTTTGGCATTTATCCTTGATGTCAACCATCCCTTTTCTTCTCAAAAAAGACCAAGAAGGACTCCAGCAACCTTTCACCTTCAGTCTTTTAGGCTTGTGTTAGGGAGGTCTGTAATGGCTGTTCAAAGCAGATGGGAATGGTTGTGGTTGTCATTTGAGGTTGCTTTTATGTTGTTTCTGAGGAATAAAAACTTTATTTTGCAGTCTTAAACTGGTTTTCACAGCATTCATTAAAAACACATTTATGTGATTACCTGTCCAACCTGAAATGTATTTTCCCACAAGTCTTTATGTATTTGAAATTCTTGACAGATAACAATTCTGATCAGCAGAGCTTGATCAGCAGGTCCTTTCTTTAATTCTGAGGATAGATTACCATGATATCATTAACTAAACTGTATCTGGGTGAAGCTATGGCAGGGACAAGATAGGCGACAGAAGGTGAGCTAAAGTTTGGTTGGAGAACTTGAGGAATAGGAATAATTTCTCTGTGCTGCTCCCTGAATGTTATCTCAGGCCCAGCATTTCCTCCCAGCTGTCTCCAGCTGTGATGGCTGTCTGGAAAGGTGACCTACTTGCATTCCCATCCCATGCCTTGCTGAGGAATAACACCCAACAGATCAGGAAAGTGCTACAAGAAAGGAAAATCTTAGCTGAGCACTCATGCCGTTTAGGTGAGGGGGTGGTAGATTTCCTGTGGTGATGAGTATGGTGAGGAAAATAATTGAGGACAGTAACTGATGTCACCAGGCTGCTCTACTGTGACTTTGAATTCAAAATGAAAGGAGCTCAAAAAGGCCACCCATTACAGCTTTTCCAGGCTATGTGAAGTCTCCTTAAATTTCAGGCTAATTCAGCATACTATGGGATGTACTAACCAATCCTGTATTACAGACTTCTGTGTTTATAAAATAAATAGCTATGGATGCATTGTTACACCTGCAGAAGTGAATGGAGCATATAGATGATAAAAGGTAGACAATTCCTGATTTGTAAAACACTGACTCACCCTTCAGTGTTACTCTGAGTGTTAGAGAATTGGAGATTATTCTGATAACTTCTGTCTCTGGAGAGAATCCAAGAAAGATTAAGCTGGGGTGAGAGAAACATAAAGGATGAAGGAAACGTCAGTGCCATTCTTTAATCACCCACTTCTACGGATCCTGCAAAAGCCTGGTTTTGGCCCCATCAGCAGGTCTCAGGCACCAGGGAGGCTTAAGACTATTCTCCACAGTTCTTGTGGCACCCTTCAGGGACTGCTGTTTGATGGGAGTAAGGGCAGGGGACAGCCAGGCAACAGGACACTGTGCCCACCAGCTGTGAGGTACATTCAGAACTGGCAGATCAAAAGCAGGAAAGAGTTGCCAGGTTTTGAATATTTGCATTTTACAGAATAAATCCCCAGTGTTTTGCCCACAAGGAAGAACTGAAATTTCAGAAATATTTAAGGGATAATAGTACCCCTCTTCCAGGCATAGATTCAGCCTTTGCTAGGGCTGACCCAGTTCTGTTCCTCCTTCAGTGAGTCAGAATCTCTCTAGAATAGCAACATGCCTCCGTTCGTACACAACGTCCCTTGCCATTGCTAAGATTCAGAATATAATTTAGTTATAAATATAGCTATTAATTTCAGGATCTCTAGGGACATGCTGAGACACTGATGCCTAGTTCCTGCATTACTCTATTATGTATTTTACACACTCAGATTGCAGAAACATTTTTATACATTCTGTAGTTTAGATTAATAAGTGTATTTGCAGGAAATAAACTTTATATCAGAACATTTTCCTCCAAATTTACCCTTCTCTTAAACTTGTTGGCTGCCTGAAAAATATAGTTTATATAAACTACTCTTGTTATAAATAAACATGTTCTCCATGAGCAGGGACTAAGGACTCTGCCCCTTCCTTTCTGTGTTTTTAGGGGCATCAGTTCTTGGGTTCCCCATATTTGGGGCAGGACCAGTAATTGCAACATCATGCATAAGGAATATTCTCTTCCACTATACAAAGAACTTGTACCACAGCAAGATATTCTGATATTATTGCAAACTGGCCATCCTCCTACCTGCTATCTTGGCTGTTATGGTACGCATAGTGTCAGTGATCCAAGCACTGAAAATGTGTTCATCTTCTGTGCTAATTTTCCTGCTTCTGCTAAACCATGAGGCTGGCTTAACTATCATCAGATTTAAGCAATAATAGCAAGAATTAGATTCTTCTTATTTCCCTCAGATATCTGAGACTTATTTTTACAACTATGTCTTATTTCAAGCTTTTATTCATGGCAATTGGAAACAGCTTCTTATGTGGATCTTTATTTCTAAAATCCTGTATTCAGGGCTTTGCCACATCATTAAAATTATAGAATCACAGAATGGACTGGGTTGGAAGGGAACCTTGAAGATTGTCTGCTTCCAGCTCCACTGCTGTGGGCAAGGGACACCTTGCACTAGACAAGGTTGTTCAATCCACTGTCCAGCCTGGCCATGAATTCTTCCAGGGATGAAACAGCCACAACTTCTCTGGACAACCTGTTCTGCTGTCTCACCATCCTTACAGTAAAGAATTTCTTCCTAATATCCAATCTAAACCTACTTCCTTTCAGTTTGAACCCATTCTCCCTTGTCCTTTCTCTACACGCTCTTGTACACAGTCTCTCTACATCTTTCTTGTAGGCTCCCTTTGTGTACTGGAAGGCCACAATTAGATCACCCCTAGGCCTTCTCTTTTCCAGACTGAAAAATCCCAATTCTCTCAGCCTTTCCTCATAGGAGAGATGCTCCAGCCCTCTGATGATCTCTGGACTCACTCCAACAGGCTGACATCCTCCCTGTGCTGGCTTGCAGGTGGGGTCTCACCAGAGCACAGCAGAGCAGAAGGGCTGAACCCCCTCCCTCACCTGCTGCCCATGGTGCTCTGGATGCAGCCCAGGACACATTTGGATTGATGAGCTCCCACGTGCATGTCTGGGTCATGTCCAGTCTGTCATCCACCAGCACCCCCAAGTCCTTCTTGGCAGGGCTGCTCAATCTGTCCACTCATCAAATGTATCTCTCTCCAGTTTAGAGAGAGGGATGTTATGGGGGTCAGTTGTGTCAAAGCCTTCACAGAAATCCAGATAAATGACATCTGTCTTCCCTTGTCCACTGATGTAGCCACTCCGTCGTAGAAGGCTACTGGGTTGGTCAGGCAGGACTTAGCCTTGGTGACAATGTGCTGGCTGTCCCGAACCACCTCCTTGTTTTCCATATACATTAGCATGGCTTCCAGGAGGATCTGTTCAGGCAGAGAGGTGAGGCTCACAGGTCAGCAGTTCCCAGGGACCTCCTTTGTATTTTTAAAGATGGAGACAATGTTTCCCTTCCTCCAGTAACCCAGGACTTCACCTGACTGCCATGAATTTTCAAATATCATGAAGAGTGACTTAGCAACCACATCATCCAATTCCCTCTGGACTTATTCCTGCTTTCACTTTCTCAGTGATGTGTACCAGCTGATGGTTGCTCTTCAGCATCCCATTGGGTATCACAAACACTTTTGTATCCTAAAACATCTTCTCACAGTTTTCCAGTTTTTACATTTTCATATTTGGCCCATATCTAGGCCATCACAGCTGTGAGAAGCATTGGGTCAGTCACTGGGAGGTTCATGTCCAAATGGATCTGAGATCATGGCTATTCAGGATAGGTTCCTTAAGGAATTAATTGAGTTCTAGCAGCTTTTTTGGTTTGCTATGAGGTCTTTAGCCTCACTCATGATCCACTGCCTGAAGGAGCCCGCCCTGAGCAGCAGGTTAGCTCTCCTGAAGCCCATGGTTACAATCTTATTTGCTGCCCTGCTTTTTCTTCACCTGGAACTGAACTCCACAATCTCATGGTCACTGCAGCCAAGGCTGCCCCCAACCTTCACATCTCCAGCAAGACTTCCCTGGTTGTTACTGTGAGTGAGCAGCACACCATTCCTTATGGGATCCACTATCTTCTACATATAACCTCCATTTTTCTTGTGTAATAAAGAGACTTGAATGCCTAAAATACGACCTTCTATCTTCAAGTTTTGTAGTCAAACTGCCTATAATGATGAACTATGCCAAGATGCTTATGGAGCATCATTTCATTAACAGAGGTTCAAATTTGTATCTCTGACAGCAAAAACATGCTGCTGAAACTGTGGAACAGCCCAATTGAAAAGAAGGGTTCAGAGGTCATTTTTAATTTGAAACTGATGTGAAGTACAAGAGAAAGTCAGCTGATGCACACTTCATGCTGCACAGATCTCTCATAGTGAGAGTGGGAATAAATTCTGTTGGCCACAATAGGGAAAATAAATACTGTACTGCTTTTGCAAAGGAGTGGTTTGATTGCAACAACCATGTTGTAGGGAGACAGCACTTGCCTCCCTCTCTCTCTTATAACCAACACTTAGCAGAAGACAGAACTTCACTCTAAAATGGATGTGCAGCACCACCTCTCGTTGGGATTGCTTTCTGCAATGTGAACCTTGCAATCTCCTTCCTCCTTCCCACCCCCTTGAAAAGTGTAACAACAAACTGGGACAAGCAGCACAGTATTTTGCTTTTATGAATCTGTAAAAGTACAATTATTCTGCCTTCCTTGAAGGCTACAGGACCAATGTGCTCACACATCTCCTGTAGAGTGTTATCACTTACATCCCTCAGATTAGATAGAACTGTCCACTCAGTCAAACTGCCTGCCAGAAACCTTTGTGTGTTGGCACCCCAAGAGTACTCCAGATATGCCAAGGTGTATGGCAGATATGCCATAAAACCTCTGCCATGGTTTAACCCTGGCCAGCAACTAAGCCTCACACAGCCTCCTGCTCTCTCCCCCAGCTGGATGGTGGGCAGAATTGGAAAGGTAGAAGTGAGAAGACTCATGAGTTGAGATAAAGTTTAATAGGTAAAGCAAAAGCTGAGCATCAAGCAAAGTGAACCAAGGAATTAATTCCCCACTTCCCATGGGCAGGCAGGGGTCAGCTGTCCCTAGGAAAGCAGGGCTCCCTTGTGCATAGCAGTGACTTGAGAAGACAAACACCATCACTCTGAATGTCTCCCCTTCCTTCTTCTTCCCCATTTTATATGCTGAGTACAGCAGCAAATGGCCTGGAGATACCTGTGGCCATCTGGGGTCACCTGTCCTGGCTGTGTCCCCTCACAGCTCCTTCTGCTCTTGTTTCTGTGAGGAGCAGAAATGGCCTTGGCTCTATGTAAGCTCTGCTCAGCAGTAACTAAAACATCTCTGTGTTATCAATGCCATTTCCAGCACAAATCCAAACCTCAACCCTGTACCAGCTGTAACCTTCATCCAGCCAAAGCAGTACCATACCTAAATGAAACTAGGACTAGGAAACTGAGCCATTTTCTCTCTTGAGAGGTAAGAATTTAGCTGCTTTGTCAAGAGGGTAGAGTAGCAGGGAAAGGAACATCTTAAATTGGATCTCTTAACATCAAAAAAGTGATATGGGCAGCAGGCTTGTATGGAACTGTATTTTTCATGTAACTCAGCCATCCTGATGTTAACTCACAGTAATTTTAAATTATTTTCTTCCTTGAAAGTCACTATTTTAGTATAAAGATAGATAATTGTTTTGGGCTGGACTTTTACTTAACAAACATTAAAGGAATAAAAATTTCTCAATAAAGAGGAGTTGTTCTTAGAAAACACTTAAAGCCTGTTAGCATATAAACAGTAAAAAACCTCAACATGGATCCATGGAATTCAGGCAACTACAGATTTAAACAATCAAAAAAGCTTAGAAAAATTTAGAATTTTCTAGAGACTATGTGAGAATCTCTTTCAACTTTTGTGTACTTTTGTGTAATATTGTCAAGAACTGGTTCTGTTTTAACAGCAGAGATTAACAGGTATCATTGCAGACTGACTGGTGTAAATCAGTATTTGAGGCAATTTCTTCTCTCACTTTCAAATTAATTAGTGGTCTTTAACAAAATTTAAAAAACAAAAACAAAAATAAACCCTCAAAGATGAGGCAGGATCTATAAATAATCCAAAATGTGCAGATTCAGAAGAAAATTGATTGCCTATATTGCTCATTTCTTTCACAAGAAACATGAGCTCAGAACTTTGATGATTGGATGCCTAACTACTCAGCCTCCTTGCTGAGTAGATCCTCATAATAGCATTACTTTTCTGAGAAAGTCTAAGTGGCAAAGAGTTTCTAGAGCACTGAACTCCATGCTGACTTTCACTTATTGAACAGAATAAAAGAATATTTTCTCTTTGTACAGAGCCTGCTGTGGGAAGAGGTAAATAGATGCTTTCAGCTAGCATGAATGGTATTGTATAATGATATAATAATAATTTTAATCTGCTAACAAAACATGACACTGTAGAAATTCAAAATTCTTTGCATTTATCCATCACAATCCAGTGTTGTGCATGTAACAAACTAAAGTGCCACAGACTGATTTACACTTAAGTGGAAAAGAGTGGTTTAGAGTTTATGTACCAAGCCTTTGGTTGTGGGCTCAGAAAAATAAATCACTTGTCATTTTTATTTTGTAGGCTATTAAAAATATGATGACTAATTAGAATGAAAAAATGAAGCTTCATCATTGATTGAACTGAGCTGCATAATAATGTACTATCAAAAGGATTTGGGAAGAAAAGATGCATTAAATTAGTAACACCAAACTTGAAAGTTTCTAAAAAGTGTTTATAAATAATTAATCTCAGAGATTATAAAAAATTAAAAATAACTCAAATCTTGTGAATATGTGCAGTTCTTATGCAATCAAAAATCCCATAGAAACAAGGTTTGCCTATGAGAGGGAAGACTTCAGGGCTTAGGAAATGAAATCAGATGGAGGAAGGATGTGCATTTTATTAAAAATTATCCAATCTGAAAAACCATTTCTCAAGTTGAAGCTGTTGTCTAATCCTTCCTAATAGACACTTATTATTTTCTAATCCTGTTTTTTGCACCTTATTATTTGAAACACTAACAGTGCTTTACAAAGGAATATGATGCCACAAAAGCTTGCCATTCTAACTCCTCTAAATTTGTTTGACTCCTGTAAAATGGATTAATTCCCATGACTTTATAATCTGTGGTTTGTTTACATGAAGTAAAGACATAGGAGGGAAGAATGAACTGTTCAGGGACTTTTCCTCCACTGCCCAGCTCCAGGGAAGAGAGAAATTCACCTCTGTCCAAGTACTCACTTGGGTGTTGTGCAGGGCTGGTAACTGCAGGTGATTTATGTGCACAGACCCCTACCACTCACTTATTTCTATCTATGATTTGTGATGTGGTTCCTGCCTTCAACACTTAACTTACAACAACTGCCTTTTTCTGGAACAGCTCTAACAAGTCCAGCAGAAAACTTTCAATTGAAGGAAGAAAACTTAAAGTTCTGAAGATAAACCTGGTTAGCAGAGAAAAAGGACAACAAGACCTGTGATTCTCCCCATCAATAGCAGCTTGCAGCAGAAACAGAGAAATCCGTCAACAGCTGCTATGTGAGCTTCAAACAAGTGTTGAAGTGTTCAGCTCCTCTTGAATCCCCTGCCACTGCTGGAATCTTCCTCAGTCACTCTCCTGCTTATTTATGGACCTGAACATTTTCTGGTGACCCCCTTGCTGAAATGCCCATGTAATGAGATTCTGCCAGCTCTGCTCTGTTCCTTGTTCCTCAGATGAGGAAAATGCCACCCTCTGGAGGAACCAGGTCTGATCAGTCAGTAGAAAACACTGAAATTAGGGAAATAATTTTGAAAAAAAACCCAATTCTCTCATACATACATAGGACTGTATTAGGAGAAAGTATAGCTTTTAATTGTATTATATTTGCTCACTGACTTTTCAAAAAAAAAAATCCTCTTCATGTCCAGTTGTTGCAGACCTATGCACTCATCCTCAGTGCCAGTTAGCTGAGAGGAGCAGGAGGATGGAGTGTGACTGGGGTGTAAAAAGCTCATGCTCAGATGTGCACAGAGGAGGAACAATGCTTCCTCACTCCTTTCTCTTAGACCTTTTCAAGGTTGGTTTTCCTTGTTTGCCATAGGGGTAGAGGAGCACATTCTCACTGGCCCTTCTGAAATCCTCCACATCTAAGGCAGAAGTAATAGGATTCACAAAAGAAAACAAGTAAAGTTCAGTTCAAGCAAAAATCACAACCATTTCTAAAGAGGAATTATAAAATTATTGCCTTTTACTGTTTTAGGTGATGATCTAAAAATCTATGCAGATATGGCCTTAAAAATCAGTAGAAGATGCATCTAGTTATTGTCTCATAAAACATGCTGTTCTTCATTACTGCTTGGGATTTTAGAAATATCTGTGAAGACTTTTCTGCTTCAAAGTGCAAAATAAATTGGATTGTATAGAGCATCAGCAGTCTTAGGCAAAATTAAGCTTTCAGGAAGGCTTAATGGCAGAAAACATAATGGTATTTAAATTACAGGGCCATAAAGGACACAACTATCAACAAGTGAACAAAAAACAGAACCCACGAAGAAAACTCCCAGAGCAAAGTACAGTTATTTCATCCTATTAAGGGATTCAGCTTCTTCTCTAATTTTTGAAACAGATGGCATGACAAGATTGGCAATGCTTTGCAGCATGAGCATCATCTAGCTCATTCAGAGCCAAGCTGAAAATAACAAAATGAAACTCAGTATAGAAAAAGACTCAAGCTAACCTATGCATGGGGAAAGAAATTCAAAACAAAGAGATGGAAATGAGAGGAAACCTGGAAAGCAAGAGTGCTAAAAAGGAATGGGTGGCCCACAGATGATGTCCACCTAAGCAGGCAAGGGGTTTCAGCTGTGCAGGCTGGAATTATTCAAACTGGAACACAACTGGCATGTTGTGACTTGAACTTTTACTTTTAACTAATAAATTAGTTATTGCATGGCTTTTAATGATGAGAAACTCGCTGGAGTTTCTGTGCCTTTGCTAAAACTTTCCATATCCTCCTTACATTCTCCATGGCAGACAAGAAGAACCATGTTTTATGGTTCAGAGAGTTTGTAAATTCTGTCAGAGTTGCAGGTTGCTCTTTTTCCTCTTTCCTTCCCCCCAGAAGGTCTGACCCAGTTCCACAGTGCTGAGTGCTGCCTTTGGAAACACCAGCACTGAGCACTGCGTGTTTGTGTGTTTATCATGAACAAATAAATACTTATCTGGTCCATCTGTGTGATCAGACAATGTGACAGAACCCTCCTTTTCTGTCCAAAGTATTTGGAGGAACTTGTGTCTTTCCTGATTAATTTTTAAAAAAAATTTAGCAATTTGTCAGCACTTACTGTACATGACATTCCCTCAATACATTCTGGTATAACTGCTTATGTGTAGTAGTCAAACATAGCCTTTACTAATTTTCATGTGGGTGAAAAATGGAGCTAATTATAACTCATGCAGAGATTTGATGGCTGTGAGTAATTCCAGTTTTTAAGTTTCAGGACTTATATTTTTTTTCCTTTTACTGTTTGCCTCCTTAACATGTGAGCTTCATATTGAGACCAGCCAAAGCAAAATCAATGGCAAAATGAAGGAAAAGTGTTTGAACCAAAAAGCACCAGCCCATGGGAACTGTCAACTTTTAGGAAATTTGTTTTGGACATTTATTAGATTTAATTTTGTTTTGAAAGAAGGATTATAAACATACACAGTAAAGAATCTGAGTGAAAGTTATTTCCCTTTTCAATTCAAAGTATAAGATAAGACTATCATGTGCCAGGGTTTAGATTTTCCATAACACAGCAGTTACCAAGGAAAAGCTTTGTAATAGGTTTTTAAAGAATTATTACATGAGTAACAGATATTTGATACTTTCTGAATAATACCTCATGTTCCAAATTAAAAGTAGCCTTTTACAGAAAGTTTCTCTTTCTGACTTGGTTTCAAGTCATTACTCACTAGAATACATTGTTTTTGAAAACTCCCTGAAGGAGCAGAGGAAGTGTCATTCAGACAGATCATCACCCATAAGGTACTGCTTTGCAATTTATATGCCTTCTATAACACAAATCTGTTTTTTGTTTTTAAACTGACAACGTGTCCTGGACTTCTATTTTTTTGCAACATTACAGGCAGCTTTGAAGTGCTGGGGGTTGCTTTGGGTATGTGGAAAGGAATGATCATGGGGATACATCCCATCATTACCTCTCAGGATGTAAATGCTGCATGTCTGCCCTTGTCAGCACAAAGGCTCACCAAGGGAACTCGTGTGTACAAATGTAAGAAACTGCTAGCAAACCCTCTTGGTGAATTTAACAGAATGTAGCATGTGGAATACCCTGCTTGGCTGCACAGCTCCTCCATGGATAAATGCCTGTGCTGAGGCATGTCCTGGACAAAGATATCACTGCAACAGCAGTGCAGAGTGGAGAGGAGCATCAGGGTAATTTTCACCTGGTGCTTGAGGAGACTTTGGTCCAGCTGTGTCCCATGCAGGAGTAGGTCCTTCTACCTTCCTAGAAAGGCTAGAGCCTTTCACCTCTCCTGCTCCTGCTTTTCAACACTCATTGTATCCCTGGATATAGATCTAGCTTAATGTCCTGACCACAGTCACTGGAGAATGTTTCTCTTAGTGCAAAGTATAAAAAGGTCAAACTGAAATCATGCTAAATGAGGATATTAGATGTATTTACTTACAGCCAAAAATAGCATTTGCCTAAAAAATCCAAAACTGTTCAAATACTTCTGTCATGTAGATCATTTTATTATGAAGAAACAGATATTGATTTGTTTTTCAAAACTGCCATGTTTTCCTGATCTGTTTGTTCAGCTTATAAACTGCAATATCAGATGGGTCATTGATCAAGGCTGAACCAACCAGTCTGTGCTGAGGATGGCACCTCCAGATGCCCTGAACTGCCCCCTGGGAATGCCATTGTCCCTTCCTAGGCGAGGGAAATCCTCCTGCTGGAGCAGGCAAAGCAGGCAGGGTGGCACACAGCCTTCCCTTGCTGCAGTCCATGCTCCAGTGGGGCTGGGATCCCCAGGGAATGAAACCATGCCTAAAACTGGTGAAGCAATGTCTCAAAGCTCTCCTGTGATCCTCTCTCCCAGTAATAGCTGGGCCATCTGAAGCCCTGCTGGACCTCTGCTTGCAAAGGGAGCTTCTATCTGGCAGGTTTGCTTGACTGAATAAAAAGTTAACTGCTTGAATTCTTTATTCCTGCTGCTTTCAAAGTCTGTTTGTTCTGATGAAATTACCAAGAAATGATGAAATACCCTCAGTAAACACATGATTTCAGGACAGGGGGGAATTGTGACAGAGACAAAGGAATTGTTCAGGACAGAGGGGAATCACACCATAGTGGCTGGACTGTAATATTTCCCCTTCTTGCTGACTGCCTGGCTGCTTTCTTCCTCCTCCCTCCTTCCCTCTCAGTGCTCAACACCTTTCCCTTCCCTCCTTTCCCTTACGAAAGGATAAATATTCCCTCTCCAATTCTTTCTAAACTAAGGGGAGATATTGCACACAAAGTTACATTTAGTATTTTGTATCTAATCTAACCAAAACACAACCAAGGAGGGTTTTATCCTCCTTTAGAGATCGTTATGTGACTCCAGGGACTAATAATGAATATTCACCAGCTCAATTATGTACTATGGAAACAGAGGTGGATAACCCAGGGGAAAGAGAAATAAAAGGCCTAATCAAAGGGAAGAGATAACTTGAAGATAAATGTGATAGAACCATGAAACAGAGAATTACAAAAGGCTCTTCCAGATTGCAGAGGTGTGGAGGAGAAAGATTTTCCCTGCAAAAGATAAAACACTGTGAAGAAGAGTCACAGAGGTCAGGACAAAATATTCCTGCTGTCACAGGTATGTGACAGGATTAAATTAAAGGACACTTTGAGGTTTGTCCCATTGGGATGCAGACATCCAGCTGCTGCCCTGCTCCCTAGGTCTGGCTCAGCCATCTCACCCAGGACAGCTATTTGGGAAGCAAGAGGTGCCCTAATCACTGACTCCTTTCAAGCCCAGGCTGTCCCTGGCCAGAGCACACCCTGAGCTGGTCCTGCCTCTGCTTCCTGAGAGTGTGAAACAGGAGCAGACACCTGCTTGCACAAACAGCTGAGCTGTCCCAGCTGAAATGGCTGGGGCTCTCACATCCATGTTACCTGCAAGGAAAAGGAATGTGCCCTGCCCTGCAAATCTGACCCCACAAGTAACATATTTAACCCACTTTTTAAAGCTGTTGAGCTAGATTAAATGGATTAACAAAAACCAGCAGCAACAAGTAAAAAGCTTTCCCAGCTGAAAATGAGGTCTCTGTGCTGTTCTGTGAGGTGTCTGATTTGAATTCTATTTCCTTAACTCATTAATAACAGGCCACAGCCCCAGATAATTACTCTTTCTTTTCTGTTGGAAATTAAACTGGAACATTGTGAGCCTTCTGTGCCTGTGAAAGGTTTCCTTGCTGGGTCTTGGGGGACTACACTGAAATTACTTTGCAGATTCTTCTTCCTCAGTTTGGAATTTGTGAATGATCAGCAAGTGGCTTTGGACATCAGTCAGAAATTTAACTGAATTATTTAGATGAGAGACCCAAATGATGGTCTCAATTTCTCTTAAGGAAAATCTGTAAAAGCTCTTTCAGATTGAAATATGATGTTTCAGGTTTTGGGATTGCACCTGAATAGCCTTGCAACACACATTCACCAATCAGCTGCACATCTGGGGAGCATGCCCCCAGAGCCTCTCTGAATTTAGAAATTAAAAATCAAAATCCATTTACTCAAGTCCCCAAGCAAAGCAATTTGGACTTTGATTTCTTGTAGCATCTTTTTTGGCTGATTTATGCTATGATTAAATTTGTTGTTGCTGATAATGCATTATGCATGCAGTTGCTGATGAAATAACATCACAGTAAAATCTAAAAATAGAGCCATTCAAGTATCCTTTAAAGAAAACCTGACATGAATACTAGCTAACACATCAATGAAACTGAGCTACAAAGGCACATTTCTCTAACCCACACTTCATGCAGAATTGAAAGCCCAGACAGATCCCTGTTGTGCACAATTCTACCATCTAAACCTCAGAGGTGATTTGATTTGATTTAATTTAATGAGACAGGAAGAGTGGTGAGGCATACACTGAGTTCTGCTGTGCAGCACAGGTGGATGGTTTCACCCATTTTGTCCTTCCTAGGGAAGGTGTTGCAGTTGGCTGGTTGTGACTGCTCCTCAAGGCAGGGGTAGCATTTCAAAGCAGCTTTTACTTTCCCTCAAGTAAGAGAATGAAGCAGCTCAGCCTTATTGATAGCAACAGAGGAAAATGCCTCTCTGTTTCACACTATAAGCAGCCATGTCCTAAACATCTGCTCTCTGCCTCAATCATTTATTCTCTCATTGATTTTAAAATGTTCATAGGAGGGTTCAGGACTTGAAGTTGATGGCTAGAACCTCCTTTTGGTGTTGTAGCAGAATGACTGGCTGCCTTTTTGAGTCATTGGGGACCCTAAAATTCATTGTTGTGCCCTCTTCCCATGGAATGGACACATTTGAGGAGGGAGGAAATTCATCCAGCCTCTTTAATGGTTATGAGGAAGGTAATGAGTGTGTGTGTGATCAGCTAAATCTGTGTATTCACTGAGTGAACATGCTCTGTGGGTCTGACAGCTGTGTAGAAGATGATAGGGAACCCACTCATCCTCAGCAGCACATCACTTCAATTGTGCCTCCTTAATGTAGCTTGAAAGAGGAAGAGAGATATTAATAAATTACAGAAAAGAGATTCCTCAAGCTCAGGCACAGAATAATAAGGGTGAAACATACGGAAAATGTGAATTACAGCCAGACAAATAAATATTGTGTGGAAAGAGAAGAGTGATGGAAAAATCAGTGTGACTTCTGGACTCTTCCCCTCCCAGAGCCCAAGCAATCTTCAAAGTTTTTCCAAAGTATGTTTAAAGTTTGACTCCATTCTGACATTGCTTTCCTCTTCTATGCAGTTAACCCTGAAGGATGCAGGTCTCCTTTTGAAGAATGCTTGCTGAGATTTATTATTTTGGCTTCAGTGTGAGAGTAAGTGCTGTCAGCACATGGGGATCAGCAGTGGGCTTTGGTTTTGAGCACAGCAGTTATAAACAGAGCAGCCTGTAGAGAGCAGGGAGTTGACCTTGCAAACATTGTGCACTGTATTGAGTTCAGCTCGCTCCTTAGTGACAGGATTTATTTGTTTTACTTCTCTGTCTTCAGCAGTGAAAGACTCTGACAGAATATCAATGCAATGGGTTATTTCTCAGGCATTTCAAGACAGCCTTCCCCTGCAATCGAGATTTCATCACTTTGAGACTTGAGAAAAAGGAACTTTTTTTCTCTTTTACTCTGCAGCACGTAGTGTCTCTAGCTGGATCATTTGAGGCACATTTGCAGCATTTAAGTAAGCTTTCACTACTTCACACACAGAAAAGGTACAGGCTTCCATTAAGTGTCTGTGGGGCAATTAGCCTATTAACATTCAGCAAAGCAAAGCTGACTTTAATGATTTCATTTGCAGTTGCTGCTTCCAGTGTGGTTTGTTTGGAATTACAGAGCCGTGGTGGGTAATGACTGTAGCAGAGCCTCAATGAGGCAGACGTGCTTGCAGGCAGAGCCTGAGTAGCCTCTCTTCATGCCCTGCCTGATTCCTGCCCTTTAAAAGTGATCAAATGAGGGCTCCACAGCCTCTGCTGGCCCCTCCACGTTTAATATTATAACCAGTGTTTAATGCATGCAGATTGGCCCTCCCCATGGTGAGAACAGTGGCTGCAGCAGCCTGTTATTTAATAGAATGTGACAGAACTGCTCCTTCTGCTCACATTGTGTGGGTCTGTGCTTGCAGAGCTGAAAGCTCCAGGTTTATTCCCACTTAATGACAGCAGCACCAGTGCCTCCACATATGCATTATTTACATAAAAACAAAATTAAAACTTTGACGGAGGGGAATATTTTAGGCAGATTGTTTCTGCTTTCAGCAAGCAGTGGGAAGCAGAGATGCCATAACTGAGAGAATAACATGGTTAAAACCATCTTTGATACACACAGAAGTGACAATGCAATTTTGCCAAAGGTCCAAGTATTCCAGCCCTGTTCCTAACTAATGAGCTAGACATCCATCTCCCATCAAATAAGGTACTTCCACATTATGAAATTTTGAGAATTACGTGAAATCCATAAAATGTAACTGCATCCTGGTAATTCTTTTTAAATTGTTCACATCTATAGAAAAGATAAATCCATCAGTCAGAACGTCAATTATTTTTCTGTGAATCTGACAATTTAAACAGTATGCAGTTGAGATTGCAGTAAGTTGGATTGCTTCCTGGTTTTGTCCTAAATTTATAGAAACCAGATAAAAGCTCCTTTCTAGCCTCAAAAAAAAGCAGTACTTCCCCTGATGTACACTCTTAAACATTGGAGGAAAATATTTCCTTTAAAGCAGCCAAGACAAGAATATCAAATATCTATTGGGAAAATAAATTGGATTCCTGAAATGTTAATATAAACAGAAATCCCTCTAGCATTAAACTCATATAAAAATTTCAGTAGTTTTAGAAGTAAAACTTATGAGCCTATTTATTGGAAAGTCTAGTCTATTATTGGGAAGGTAAAAAAAAAATATTCACCCATGCTTATAGAATCTGCAACTGTGTTTTTATATTTGGACTCAGCCAGCTATTAAAGTACAGCTGTTTATGAAGATTTACATTAAAAATCTTTTTCTGCTCTGCTTCCTTCCCAGAAAATGGAATTTTTTTTAGAACAAATATTTTCGTAAGATTATTTCAGGTAAGATGGCATTTCCACTCAATTGCATGAGACTCATTCCCCAGCAGTCCTCAGGGACATGACAACCTAAACATTGTTCTTAAGCATTCCTGATTCTCACTACTGCCCCATGTTCTGAATGTTTCTCTTGTTTCTCCCTTCTTTCCTTCCTTCCTTGTACAAATCTTGGCTTTATTATGACCTGAACTGATTTTTTAAAAAAATATCGAAAAGCACTTCGATTTTTAAAAGAAAACATTTTGCATCCATTTTGATTTTACAAGTTAAATCCCAAACTACAGAGAGCAGCCAGAATTTTACAATGGTTTTAAAATATGTACTACAGCTCAGAAACCCAATGATATAGTCTGTGGTCCAGTTCCATTTAAGCTGCTACTTTTGTGCTCCAACCTCATTCCACTTAAATGATCCTTGTTATGATTACTCCACCACTTTTGATTATCTGTAAAAAAGAGAGCATAATTTGCTGTTTCAAGGCAAAATGTTTGGACTGTTGGGGACACACCTGGAGAGAGGATTCTGATGCCAACCAGTCCTCAAGGGATTGCAGTGTCCTCTGACTGCTTCCATAGGAGGAAGGATCTGCACCTCTGAGTGCCTCAGGCAGGAGGACATGCAGGGGAAGGCAATCCTCTTGACACTGGGTCTCAGTAATTTGGGGGGATAGTCATCAAACCCAACACTTCACCCCACAAACTGCAAATCCCTGACAGTCAGGTCACAGAACCACGGCTTGGTAAGGTCCTGTATTTGTCAAGTAGACTCTTTACCAAGCTTTTAGTATTTGGTGTAGCTGTAATAATGTGTGAGATGCACAGAGGAAGAGAGTGGTACCCCCTGTCCTGCATTAGGGCACAAAGAGTTTAGCTAAAACCACTCTGAAATCAGCCTGAGCCTGTGAGGTGTTTTAGCACTGCAGAAACACAGTTCTACTAGAATAGAGTGAAAGGGAACATTTTCAAAGCTGATCTGGCCAAAAAGGCCAGAAGGTCACTTGTGTATGGACATAATTAGCTATTGCCAGCTCAGGAAAGCACCTGTGGTGTGATCCCACAGTACCAGGTGCTTCAGAGTGGCCCTAAATAGGGACAAAGCTGCAGACCCAAGGTCTCTTTGGGCAACTGGGCTCTGACACAGCACTTAGCTCAGTGTTTATTAAAAGAAGGCAGTCAGGTATGACAAAAAGTATCAAATTATGTTTATCATGGAAAAGGAGATAAGTTCCCTCTTTTTCTGAGCAGTGCTTCAGTTTCACTGGATGCTCAGCACAAGTCAGAATTACACTGGAGGGCAGAATTCTGCTGCTGCTGGATCAACAAAGCCTCTCTGAGCCTGATAGCTGAATAATTAAGAAAGACAGTGCTTCTGTCAAGCCTCTTTTAACCATTAATTGCTTCAGTGCTATATTTACAGCTGTTACATAACCTTAAAGGTTGCTTCTGATATAATGAAGAAACCCAGCAGGTTGCCAGCTTAAATAATTTTCATGTGTGTGTTAAAATGAGTTATCCAACCCTATTCATTTATGTTGTTACAGTCCTGGGACTTGGGCAATCTTCATTTTGGTTTATTTATGGTTTTATAATAAATTTTGCTGCAGTATGGAGCTAAATTATTTTTTAAATACTGATGCAGATTGGATTATTACTCAAAAGTAGAACCAAAAACCAACAGATGTAAGAGATATATTTAAACTAATTCAAATCACATCACAGCAGAAACAGGCACGTGGCATGTGGATTCTTTTTCCTCTACCAACCATCTGATTTCTGCCTGTGATCATTAATTTAGCACATACTGAATTGTATTTTCAAATACATCTCAAAACAAATTAACACATGCTTCTGCTTTCAGACTCCAATCATTCTGCTGAGTAACCTTTATTTTAAGGCTATCTGTACCCTGACAACCAGCAGCATTATTTATCATGAAATGTCTAATGGCCCAGTTCTGCAGATGCCGAAATTTCTATGTGATGGTTGCATTTTGTCAGCAATCACTGTCCAGGGTGGGCTTTAGGAGCTGCTACAAATTGATCTCTATAGCAAGAGGTAGGTGCTGGAACAAAGGGGGTGAGACTGTGCCCCTGCCATGGGTTGGGTGAGCAGCAGCACCTTATGAGTTGTTTTTGAATCTCCCATCAGCTTGACTTCTAGCAAGTATCCAGCAAAAGCATAAAAAAGCAGATTAAATTAACTAGGACTTGGACAGCTAAAGGCTGTGCTATAGCTTTGTCTTAAAATGTGTAATTCTAAAGAACTAGACAATAACAACTCCTGAACATTGTGAAACAGAGCAAATAAAATAGGAACAAATGTAATTCTCTGAGCTGTTCCCTTCACATTAGCAAGATGGCTCTCAGGAGTCTTGTTACTTGCACTAAAAGGACGTGCAGTTTGCAACTTTTGTTGGAAAGGAAAGCTGTCTGTCACATGCAGAAATTGCATATTTTTACACTTATTTCACATCCTTGCAGAGGAGGCTTCTGAGTCATGCAGCTTTTTATTTCATAACAACAACATTGCTACAATGAGTGATATTATAACTACATGAACAGCAAAAATATTTGAAACATTATTGGCAGGAAAGACAGCAAATTTGCTGCTGCTGGTGCCTGTTCTAGGGCCTGAAAATGTGGGCTGAGCAGCTGCTGCTGAGGGAGTTGCTGACATTTGCATAGAGGCTTGTTAATAGTTACTGTGGGGCAGGTAAGGTGAAGCTTTCTAGCAATATGAAATGCTACCCTGTCTTTATAACTTCACTGAGGTTCTAAGCTTGCATCTCTAATGAAACACAGCTCTTGATCTTCTTTCTTTATCTGCCACTCAGCTTCTGAGATGGTGGCAAAATAATAGACAAAGCATGGAATCATGGAGACGAGGGAGATTTCCTGAGGGTTCTTAATGCAGCTGCATCACTGACAGCTGAAAGGCAAAATAAAACCCCCATTAACCCAATCACATATAATGGACCTGTGCCTGTTTTCTAGTATCTGTATGAATGTCGTAGTGTAGACCCAGGAAGGAAGGAAGGTCATTACTCCTGCCTTACTTAGAGAAAATCTAGATATATGTTGAGATATATAATGGTGACATTGAAAATCTTCCAAAAATCAAGGACTAAGAAGTAGACTACAAAATGTTCAGGCTGTTTTGGAGAGTTGGTGAGATCTTCACAGTGGGACTGTGGGACAGTGGGATAAAGGCAGCTTCTCCACAGCCCAGCTGACTGTTGTGCAAAGAGACATCTGCCCAACAGACAGAGCCCTGCCCTCTGTCTTGGGTGGGCACTCTGCAGGGTGTGGGGAGTGAGAAAGATCCATGTTGGAAATTATTCCTCCAAGCAGCACCACAGTACAAACCATTTTAACATCACCTATTACCTAGTGCAGCTCTGTCTTTGGTGGCCTCTGTGAGGCCATCTCATGCTCTCAGCATTATGAAAGCACAAACCTCACAGTTTCTCCAAACTCTCAGCTTTCCTCAGCCCAGGGCTGTAGGGGATACAGTATGGGTATAATGAAGGTGGTATAGAATGTAATGTTATCCCCCAATGAGTTGCAGCTGGATCAATTACTAAAGATTAGGAGCAGGCCTGATCTTAACAGGCCACACCTGTAGCCAACAAGATCAAGTGGTATAAAAGAGCAGATTGGAGGAATCTGGAGTCAGATGGCTGCTGCACGGATCAGGAATAGTCAGTGCTTAGAGGAGCTGCCTGCAAGAGACATTGAGGAGGTGTGACACTCTGGCAGTATGGAATCCTTGCACTATAATGATAATAGAACTTTTGATATATAAGACAACACAAGGGAGCTGCCATTTCCACAGCTCTCCCTCATTTGGGGTTTCCTGGCTCCTCATCAGAGGAGGAAGGGCACCGTATGAGGGGAGCCTCCACCTATACAAAATGTGGACATTTTAATAGAACTTGCTTTTAGCCTGGGTGGAGCAGGAGCTCTCACTGCAGCCATCCATGGCTTTGGGAAAGGATGGATTGCTCTTGCTGCCTGCTCCTCAGGAACATCACTGTGGCCAATGCCTCTGCCTCTGACTGGCATGGAGGGCTTTGCTCTGAGCCCTGCAGCTCCACAGCCCAGGGATGCATCAGGGACAGGAGGGAAAGGGCTGCAGGAGAGGGATATTGCAGATCAAGGAGCTTCCCCTGAGCCCAAGACTCACCCAGCACTTGTGACAGCAGTGATCTCATTCATCCCCAGGCTCTGCTCAGCCCCTGCCCCTGTTCATACAGACCAGACTGAGAGCAGCAGGCAGGAAGGTGGGTGGTGGCTGAGGGGGAAGATTAAGAAATGGTAAGCTGAGGTTTAAGAACAGTTAAGAGAAATGTGGGGTCTTTGATATTTTAAAGTACAGTTTGTAAGGAACCCACAAAACCACAGTTTCCAGGCAGATGCAGCATACCATAATCCTGTACAAATGCTGTAGCCTTTCTGAAATGCAGAGATAATTTAGAAGGAAGGTATATTAAGTGTCCTGGCATTGCTTTTTTTAACAGCTGTGAAAGCCTCTTTGCATCTCTTCAAAAAATTGCTGCTTATATGGGAAAACTGATTAAGCTGCCTTTTGTTTTCAGGCAAGCTCTGCAGTGGCTGTGAGGCAAACAGCAAACACCACCTCCACATGCTAGGCTACAAAAATGCTAATATGTTAGCTTATCCATGTCCGAAATTCCATGGTCCCTAGTACCATAAAGGCTGTAGTCTGCAAGGATGTGACAGCTGAGATCTGCTAAGTTTTCAGTGCCAGACTCCACAACTTTCCACTAACAGCCCTAAACAAATATAAACATCCCTTTCCTTCTGTGCATGCCATGCAGACTGACTGCTGGCCAGGAATCATCCTCCTGCACAGTGGGCTTCAGCTCCAGGCACCAAGAACTTGCCTCAGTTTTCAGGGAAATTATAACAGGAAAAGGAAATGAATACGAAGCAGTAGTGAAAAGGTCTGAAGTAAGGAGAGTAATGGCAAGCTTTAAGTCAATTTACTGTTCTCTAAATTCCCAATCAAAAAGTTTTGTTGCAATGCACCAGCTGGGGTTTTTTTATGGCAGCTGCTGCTTTAACCCAAAGTGGGTTTTGAGGTGAGGCTGAGCTGCAGACAGGTTGATAGGCTTCAAACTTTTAAAATTATATTTATCTCACCAATAAAAAGAAGATGTTAGAAAGGAACTTGGGACAGGGAGAAGGACTTAAATCAACAACAGCCACCTAAAGAGTAAAGGATGGTGCTAACTGATAAGAAGGACAGGAAGGGCAGAAGTGACTGGAGATCTTTGAAAATGAGGAAGGTAAACTGGGATATGCTGTAGGGAAGGAGGATGTGAGAGGAATGGCAGACCCAGAGTAGCACAACAGGATGGTAGTTGCAGCATTAGTTGTGCTTTAAGCAATACTGGAGATACATCAGGTCTGGATAAAAACCAGGCACAAGCAGCTCCCCACTCACAAAGCTCCTCACAGTGGTGCCACCAGACCCAACAGTGCCAGACTGAGCCCAATGAGAGTTTGCAGTAACTGCACTGCTGATAAAAGCTCATTCTGAGCAAAGTTAACCACCTCAAAATGCCAGACAAAACTGAATCTCTGGATCTATTCATCTCTTCCTGCACTCCTGTCTTGGCACAAGGCAGTGTTTTTAACAGCAGGCTGCAGACAGCCTCCAGCCAGATTCTCCTAAGGTAAGTGCCATGTCTAAAGGACAAGTAAATCATTTAATAAAGCTTCCTTCCAGAACTTGCATGGAAAAAGCTCCATGGAATTGTTAGGTTGGCACTTAAGGGACCTTTTCTCCATACACACTCCCCAGTCTCTTAACAGACTCCAATGCCCTCCTTTATTAATAGAGAATTAAATTCTGACTTCACTGGGGCTTTCAGATTTGGGGTTTTATTTTTGGTTTATTGGTTGGATTTGTTTGTTTGTTTGATTGTTTGCCTCCTGGTGAGGACAAAGAACAGTATGTTCAGTATAAAAGAGTAAAACAAATGCATTTCTTAACTATACATGAGAAAGGAGAACTTGCCTCTCACAGCACATCATTGCCAAGGGAGTTAATACTGCTGATTCATTTTCAGGGCTGTTTTACTGATGTGGGAGTTATACAAGAAGAAATAAACTAAAAAAACACTTAAAAAAGCCCTAACGACCCAACCAAAAAAAAAAAAAAAGTGTTTTGCTGTTCACTCTTGGATACTTTGTACATAATTTTGGAGTTTTTATTTTGCTTATGTGGATGATGATCTATCATCTCACCATTTTAAAAGGTAAGCTCTTTAAATATACTCTGTGTAATGTGTTAAATAACACTTTGTTTCAGGCAGGTTTCTTTGAGTCTAACTACTTACTGAGAAGACTAATAGCCCCTTTCAGACCTTGAAACCACATAATTTTAGCAGTGTAACTTAATGTCTTAGCAGGAAACTGTATAGTTGCTCTGGGAGTGAGTAAAGGTCCCTCTGCCTGGCAGGGTTTGTCCAGTCCTTGTGCTTGACCTTCCCTAGGGCAGCCTCTAATCTGTTTTCAACAATCCAAATATTCTTTTTCTGCTTTATCCACCTAGATTTGGAAGCAATGTGCACATTTATGGATATGCTTGCCAGCTTCACACTGAAGGTTGTTTTCTTTGTTTTCTTTGACTTTATCTGAAGGAGAAAATCCCAGGGCAAAACCTTTACTACAAAGCACACCCTGAGCTATGAAGGTGACCTTTCTCTTTGCTTTTTCTGGAATTTTTTTAAACTCATGCAGAGTCATCAGATGTTTGTCTTGACTTTTTTTTTTTTTTCCAGTTTAAAAAAGTAAAGGAAACACATTATTTGTTTCTTCACTTTCCTTCCTCTTGTATGACTACATAGTACCCACTTATACTGAAAACCTTATGGCACTGAGACCCTGACCAGTACCCCAGGTGGGAACTGGGTGTTGAAAATGTGTTACAACAAGGTAGATTAAAAAAAAAAAAACCAGGAATATGAGCTCTGAAAGAGTGAAATGCATTTTTGCTTCTGGGTTTTACTACTGCTTTAGGCAAGTCACTTGGCACTGACCATTTATGGTTAGATAGTATTTTTTTATTTTACTGGTATCATATTTTAGGGAGCAGGTTTTCCTAAGAAACACTTTAATTAAGAAACAAATAGAAACCAAAGTCTCATTTTATTGAATATGACAGGTCCACAGCATGTAGTCTAATAAAATCCAGACCTCATGCAGAACATGTGAGCTCTGCCAGTCTCTGTCTCCCAGAGAATTTAATGAGGTCTCCAACTGTTTATTGCACCAAAACACATTCCAACTCCTCTTCTTCAAGCCAAATACTTTTACTGGTTTCCAGATTTTTTCAGATTAAAAATACTCACCTGAGAAACTTCTTTCAGTTTAAAGCTGACAAAAGCTGCTTTTTCTATGACAGACCATAATCCACAGCTAAGAAGCAGCCAGGCTCTATGGGGCAAACAAATAAAAACCCTGATCATATTAAGTTAAGAAATCTCCAGTTATAGCAGACATATGGATTTGTCCTCTAATTATTTGTTTGACTTTTTAATATCCTATTAAAAACAGAAGGAAAGAAGCAGTGAAAAGAGAGATTTTTGAGATTCTGCATAACTGTTACTGAAAAAGATTATTATTTAATGAGATCGTTCTGTCAGCTTACCTTGTCTTGACCTATGCTTAAGTTCTTTTAGTGTGATTGGTAAAATAAAAATACAGTTTCACGTTCCTTGAATGTCATACTGCAAAAGCCAAAGAAAGTCCAGAGGCAACTTCTCAGGCTGGAAGCATCCAAAGCCTTTTAACCAGGAGTCGGGAGGAAGAAAGGCTTCACCCTCTCCACAATGTGCTGCAGAGTGTGTGCCCCAGGTGATGCTAGTAGGGAAGGCTGCACACTTCTGTCAACCATTCTCTTTGTGGTTTCATGGGCTGGAAATTAAACTTCACATGGAAACCAGATTCAGCTTCTCTAAGTCCCAGAACGCCAGATACGGCCAGGTACTTGCATTGAGGTACAACATGCATGGCTCCCACTTTTAGCATAAATTCCAAACTTTCCCTGCTCTGAAGTTCTCTCTCTGCAGTGCAGAGCAGTTGTGCAGACCTGCTGAACAAGCTGGTCAAATACTGCAAGCTCCTCACTGTTTTTCCTGTGGCATTTGAAGACTGGTTTATAGGCCCTCAGTTCTGCTGATGTCCATTCATGAATCTGTCAGGGAGTGTGGCATTCACATTCTCTGAAAAAATCCCTTCGCCCAGGATTTTTCTCCTGGAGAGCTGAGAAGCCTCAGAGAAAAAGAAAACAATTCTGATCTCATTTGCTTCTCCTATGTTGTGCACACATGTGGAATGTGTTTGGAGATTGTTTACCCACAGGTGATTGTTTCACTGGATTCTGGTGTGAGTTGTTTTTGACTCTTTGGCCAATCAGGGCCAAGCTGTGTCAGGACTCTGGAAAGAGTCACAAGTTTTCATTATTATCTTTTTAGCATTCAGTAAGTATCTTCTCTGTATTCTTTAGTATAGTATTTAGTATTCTTTAATATAACATGGTATTATAAATTAATAATTAGTAATAAATTAGCCTTCTGAGAACATGGAGTCAGATTCATCATTCCTGCCTTCATTGGGACATTCCCAGCAAATACAATATGGGAGCACTGCTTGGTCCTTGGCCACTGACACCCCGAGCCTTGGGCTGTGGTCATTGGCAATGGCACCTTGTGCAGCATTGCTGATTTCACCTTGGGCTCTGAGAGCACTTGGAGGAAAGCTATTGGAATAAATCTGGCTATATAAAACTAGAAATATTTGTCCAAGCCATTTCCACAAAAATGAAAGCAGCAGAAATGTTTTCAGTAGGGAAAGAAGGAGGTGGCAAATCATATTTTCCAATTATGGACCTCATTTGCACTGGATGAATCTCTATGAAAAAGCATTGGACTTACATCAAAGGAGTTTAATTGTGCCTCTGCCATGGCCCAGTGTGTTCCTTTTCCTTCCTTTCTTGATTACTCCCTTGTTCAATATGATTTCTAGTTTTCAATATGCAGCACCCCAGTTGAGCTATGTGCATTCATTAACCTTTCAATCTGGTTTTGGATTTTGGTTTGACTTTACACCTTTGGTTTTATTCCTTCTTTTCTCTTTCTCTGCTAGATTCTTTTCCTTCCTCCCCTTCTCCCTCCCTTCCATCTTGAACTAAAGAGAGTCAGATTTGGCTAAAAAGAGCACAAGTTTTTAAAAGTAACTCTCTGTGTAAATGAACCCCTCAGAAAAACCTCCTGTTTTTTAGTGCATTTATTTCTTGGATGTTGTTGTCAAGAAATTCTTTGCACTGCTATACCCTCCCTAAGGGTTCCCCCTTACAATGCTCCCTTATTTTTCTTTTCCTGCTGATCCTCTATTTATCTACTGACTGCAGAAGAACAGGCAGAATTTTATACCACTGCATTTTCTTCAGACCAATACAAAGTGATACTTCCAATTGCATCTCAATCCCAATGTTTCAATCATGTTTCCTCATCCAATAGTTGCTATCAGCTGTTCTTGCAGTTGAATGTCTCACTGGAGTGAGAGCTGCAGGAACACAATTGTCCTTGTCATCCTGTCTGACTTTGAATGCTTCACTGGCAATAGGGAACTAAAATTGCATTTGGACTTCATGCAGATACCTAATGATGCTGGTCCTCCCAGTCATACCCCTCTTCCCATTCACACATTCGAGGGTTTTTCTTTGTCTATTGTTTCTCAATTTTGTTCAGATGAAATCTCAATCATTGCTGTACTGAAACAGGATTTGCTGCAAATCTCAGTTCAGCAGAAGGGTCCTGACTCAGGCATTTAGGAGAGATCTCATCACTGACAACAGGTAACAGCTACACCACTTCTGGCAACTGAATGAGTTCAGGGCACCTCTTCTTTAAAAGCACCTTTCTTCTTAAAGCAGCTCTTCCCATGGGGAAGTGCTGTGGGCTAACTCCAGGTGGGTGCCTCCCAAATCACATCAGTCCTCTAATCACATCTATTCCCCAAGTGTCTGAGAGTTCTTCTTCTGTTTGATATTGTTTTCCCGTTCCCTGATGTATGAGGTCAAGTTTCTGAGACTGAGTGTTGATGACTGTGAGAGCTTCTTGGGGCTGTTCCTTACAGATGGGGAAGGGCAAGAAAGGAGACCAGGATTGGTTATGAGAGGATTACTGTTCAAATCTAGCTCTCAGTTTGAAAACTCCCTCCACAAACAACAAAACCCTCCAAAGAACCTTTGGAAACCTGAAGGAGGGGCTGTGAAGATCAAGAAAGTTTTCAATCTGTAGAAATTCCTTTATGCTCTTTATGTTTTTCCTTTCTGCACTGAAATTTCCATCTGGCTGGTGCAGTCTGGCCTGGAGTGATTTCAATCCATTGAGAAAAACTTTTCTTAATTTTCCTCTGCTCACATCTCACTTTTTCTTCATTTCTAATGAATCATTCCTCTTCCAAGGGAAAAATAAACCCCAACCTTTTTTATGCTGTCTTGTAACAATCTTCTTATCATCTTATCACTCTCTGTGTGACCTTCCCTGTTGGAGCCTGCATTCATAAGTCAATGGGAGACACTTGCACATGGCAACTTGGCACTTACTCCTTGGGGCAAGACACTATCCTTGGAGAAAAATTCCAGCCAGAGCAAATGTTAAGAGATATATGTTAAATACAGAGAGAAAAAAATGTGGCAACTCTGTGGTTTTTAGTAGTTTGTAAAGAAGACCTTTTCAAATAGTCTTGTGTTGGTAATGTGAGAGGAGATGACTCCAGCTCCAGTACATCTGGATTACTGAATTAATTCCTGCTGAATGCAGGATCACAGCAAAACTGAAAACTTTTTGGTGTACAGTAACAGATAGTTTCCTTATCTGGTAAATCACCTCCACCAGAAAATAGCATGGCAAATCTGAATGAGAACTGAGGAGAGTCCCTGTTGTTTCCTTTCAGCAGTGAAGAACATGAAAATGAGGTTCCTGGAGATTCAAACAAGCCTCAGAAATGCAAAATATCTCACCAAGGAGAAGTAAACCAATTTAAGATAATGATACTACAATAAATAGCTTTTTCCTTTCTTCCTCCCATTTTTTTTTCCTTTTAAATTTTGCAGGAGAAGAAACTTATTTTTAAACGTGTACATAAACTCCTACCTAATCACACATAGTTGTCACTCCAGAAAGAGCAATGTAAGCAGCAGGAGGCTGGGGATGGGACTCTGGGTGACATCAGCATGATGTGGTCAGACCTTTGTGGTGCCCAGGACCAGGGTGACAGGAACAGAGCAGCCCTATTGCTGCTGCTTGCACATGGAGCCATTCTGCCCCTTGGCTTCCTGGTTTTCTCTTACTCCTGAAGAAGGCAGCACCTACTGCTTGAATTTCAGCAGTTCCCCAAGCTTGCTCTGGGCCTTCTGAGCTCTTACTCTGAGAATATTTACTGTCTAGGGAAAGAAGAAGTTTTATAGAGGTATAAAACTCTAGAGAACCAAGTGCAAAGAAGCAAAATAAACCATATTTCAGATTTCTGTTATGGGTTGTTATAGGAGCTGTGGCCTGTTATCTACAGTTCTGAGTACTGGATATTGCAGATGAGTTATTTTAGATATTTTTTGCAGCTGAATTGTGTAAAATTAGCCAACAGCCCTCCTCAATTGCTTTGGATGAAGGGTGTTTTCATTTGTTTTTTTTTAGAGAGAGAGAGCATATGCTTTTTAAACCGAAAGAAAATCCGCCTTTCTGCCTGAGGGTGTCAGCAGATATTTGAAATTCTCCTGGAAAAAAAAAAAAAGAAAGAGCCTCTGTGTCTTTCTTAAAAACAATCTGCACTTTCTGCTGTCTTCTGAAGGAAAGAACATTTCTGCAGCAGGAATTATTTATCAACTGCTTTAAAATATTTGGCTGGGAGATCTGAAGGAACAGAAGGTTTCCTGGAGTCTTGTGCCACCTTGATTTGTGTTTTCTGACCACCAGTGGCCCCCACTTGACTTAAAATCCTTGCACCCTCACTTTACTGATAGCTTGCATAAGGTTTTTGCCATCAGTGGTAGTCTCCAGCAGCCCAGGCTGTATGTGAAATTTGAATATTATGGATTATCTGTTTGGATGCCTTTGGTCTTGAAAACCTCTGTTCTGAAAGATGATGTGATGGCAGTGGCCAGATGTATCAGGGGCTGAGCTTTCCAGACTGGGAAGACTGGGATTTCAAGGCAGATACTCAGAGATCAAAGCACAGCTGAGAGCAAAGGCTGTGGCTTCCAAAGGAGGTAGTAATGTTTGAGTAGTCAGGTATTTCCTCTTGTGCTGGGGCAGGAAACTCCACAACCTGCTCAACAGAGTGTTTCAGTGTATGGATTACCCATCCTCAGGCTCTGTTCAGGCTTTGCTCTTGTTTAAGGGCTCTCAGTGGGAGCTGCTGGATGCACTCCAGGAAGAAACACCTCCCAGTGGGGATGGTGCTTGGACCTCCCCGTCCCAGCAGCAGGTACTGAAACAGAGCCATCACTCATGCCAGTGCTATAAACAGGGAGTCTGGCCTTTCTCCCAAGCCTGTTTTGCAGCACATGGAGTTCATCCTCACCCCTCAGCTTTGCATGAGAGTGAGTGCCTTGCCACTTTCCTTTGGATTTTGAAAACAATCATCCCCTCATTCCTACCTGCGCACACTGACAGAAAGAAAAACAGTGACATAAACTGATGTATAGAATCGTGGAATCACAGGATGTTTTGGGTTGGAAGGGACCTCAAAGAAATTTAAAGCCTGGACTTTGAAGGTTCCAACCCTGCTGCCATGGGCAGAGACACATCCCACTGGACCAGTGGCTCACAGCCCCTCCAGCCTGGCCTTGAACACTTCCAGGGATGGGACATCCAGTTTCTCTGGGTGACCTGTTCCAGTGTCTCATCTCCCTCACAGTAAAGAACTTTTTTCTAATATCTAACTGAAAACTCCTCTTTCATTTTGAAACCATATTTTGTCCTATCACCACAATTTCTGATGAAGAGTCTTCCTCTGGCTTCCCTGCAGGTCCCCTCCAGGTGCTGAAAGGCTGCTATGGGATCTCTACACAACCTTCTCTTCTTCAGCCCCAACTTTCTCAGTCTGTCTTCACAGAGGAGGTGCTCCAATCGTCTTACAACTTTGTGGCCTCCTCTGGACCTGCTCCAACAATTCCATGCCCTTCCTGTGCTGGGGGCCCAGAACTGGATGCAGCCCTCAGGGTGGAGTCTCACAAGTGCAGAGTGGAGGGGAGGAATCACTGCCTCAGCCTGCTGCCCGTATCCTTTTGTTGTAGCCCGGGGCTCATTTGGCTTTCAGGGCTGCAAGTGCTCACTGCTGGCTCAGGGTGAGTTTTCTGTCCTCCACCATCCCCAAGCCCTTCTCTACAGGGCTGCTCTCAACCACTTCTCTGCCCAACCTGTGGGTGTGACTATAAGTCCATGTTGTTTTCCCCACACTTATTTTACATCAGGAGTAAGACACTGTTAGTGTACATTTTAGTTGAGGAGGTTTTCTGGCTTGAAGTGTTCAGTAACAGAGTTGCATACAGGGAAACATCTCCCTTGCATTTATTTTTCACTCAGCAATCCACTGTTATCTTTCCAATCTGTTGATTCTTTCAAGACATCACCAAAGCTACTGGAAACTTCATCTGCATCCAAAAGCCTTTTCAGTTAGATGTGCCTTAAGAACTTAGAAAGAAGCATGGACAAAATTGACAACCATTCTTGTAGAAAATCCAAAGTACCTTTTGTGCATATACTTTGATTCAAAGAAAGTAACACTGTGAGAAACTGAGCTTCCTTAGGCTCATGATAGTTTTTTTTTTTGCCACTGTTGTGCTTTCACTGGTTTTGTAATGGCAGTAGCTGTCACATTTTTCTATGAACAAATTTTGTGTATGAGTATGAGTAATTTGTATGATTTTAATCTGAATATTTCTGTATTCTCAACTGCACTTAATATCCCTCTTTTAAAGTGATATCCTTATTTCTTCTCCCACAAAGTATATAATTCTACCCAGAAATGGGGTATGACTTCATATAGAAATAATTTCTGCTTACATCAAGGTTCAAATTGATTTGCTGTCACAGTATGCAATTTGTATACTTATTCTACAGATGGCTTGCTTAAATTCATGTAAAATTTTTGTAAGCTGTTCTTTCTCCTCTTCTTCCAGTCAAATGCATGCTGAAAATGGAAATAGTGCATCAGGTATATGGTCATAGTTTATTTTTCATGCTCAGTTGCTGGGATTGCTTCCCAGAATGTAGCTCAGCTGCTTCCAGAAATAGTTCTGCAAAATCACACTCAAGTAGCAAATCCTGAAGTGCAATCTGAGAGAAACTAAACCAAATGAGACCAAAAAGAGGTTTTCACACACCTCTGTGAATCCAGCTCATACCATTTCACACAACAATCATTAATATTTTCCCCTATGTTTTCATCTTTTTTATATTCAATACATATTGCTTTTATTCTTTGCTAGACATTTTAACTCACTGTGAGGAAGTTCAGCTGGATATTTAAGAGCATTACCTCTCTCCCTTCTCCCCAAAGCACATTTATTTGGGGCTAGAAGGGTAAATTTCTATTCTGGATCTATATTGAGGTGTTTAGCTCCTCTCTAGACAGCTGTAAACAGAGTCACATATCTAGAACATGAATCCCCTCAGAGAGAAATCCTGCACCTTTTTATTCTTTATGCACCTGCTGTACTCTAGCAGAGCACATTCTGGTGCCACTCTGGGCTTTCTGATGCAGAAAAGTTGGAGGGGAAAAAATATTATAAAAATTCTAGTTGATGGGTGGGGGTGGTGATTTTTGGTCACCTTTAGCTTCTTACCAGTCATTTTCACTCTTTCCCAGCCAGTTGGCCTCCTTGAAAGGAGCACAAGTGAGGAATACCAGTGTGGATGTACCAGTAAGAATGGAGGGACACCCAAGGGTGTTGTATTTGTGGGGTTCCCAGAGGAAGGGAAGAAATGATGAATCTCACTCTATGTTCTTAGAAGGTTAATTGATCATTTTATAATACTAGAATATAGTAAAGAATACTAAACTAAACTATACTAAAGAATACAGAAAGGATACAGACAGAAGGCTGGAAAGATACTAAAGAAAAACTCATGAGTCCTAGAGTCCTGACACCTCGGCCATGATTGGCCAATGAGTCAAAACAATTCACATGAAACCAATGAAACAATCACCTGTAAACAATATCCAAACACATTCACATGAAACCAATGAAACAATCACCTGTAAACAATATCCAAACACATTCACATGAAACCAATGAAACAATCACCTGTAAACAATCTCAAAAAACACATTCCCAAGCAGCAAAACACAGCAGAAGCAAATGAGATAATATTGTTTTCCTTTTTCTCTGAGGCTTCTCAGATTCCCAGGAGAAGAATCCTGGGCAAGGGGATTTTTCCAGAAAATATGACATTGACACACAGGAAAGGAGATAGTCTGGAACGTGCTAAAGGGACAATGAAGGCAGGACTTTGTACAGAATGGGATGCTCCACTGTGTTAAAAACCACTCCACATGAAGGATTATGAGCTTTAAATGTTGGGAGCGCTCTTGCTGTATTCATCTGAGAATATGGCAATTATTTAACAGTGAGGATATATTTGACATTAATCAGGTCCTGCAGTTTTCCATAAAAACAAGCAGGAAAAACTGGCTCTTGCAGCAGGTGAAATAAATTTCCTGGTTAGTTCCCAGGGACCGGATGGGGACTTGCGTTTGGCCATCACTAACAGGGCATCTAACATGAGGCAATTCCAGCAGAAAAACTTGGATACAGGAGAGAAAGCCAACATGTGAACCATGAAACATAAATAGCAGGATGTGCAGTGAATGTTCTCCAGTGTTGCCAAGGGATGTGCCAGGCGTGGGCAGGAGCGATGCTGTCCTGGGAGCTCCAGCTTGCCAGCCCTTAATGGAATCATCTTCTGCCCAAGATGCCCAAAAGGTAAAAATTCATTTTAGAATGAGGGGAGAGCAGTGGAGAGTGCATTAGAAAACTACTGAAGAGAAATAACAGCTTTTGAAGTGTACATCCCTTAATAAAACATGTGGCAAAAGCTTCAAATGCCCAAATGGAGCCATTTCCAAAGGCACAGGAGAAGTTTGTCTCATTTCCTGCCTTAGAAATGTTTCCATGCCTTCTTCCCCTCAGAAAATTTCCTATTTAATCCCAAAACATGGCACAGAAGCCCGTGCATCTGGTGGCTTGGGCATTGAAAACATGGAGCAAGATTCCCCAATGCTCTGACATCCCAGAGGAAGCTGCAGAGAGGAGGAACTCCATGAGGCTCTTGACACAGCTTTTTCAAAATTTAATTGGTGTCTTCTGGATGAAAATCTTGCTATAAAAAATTAAATACTCTGCTAGCCCTGGGAATAGAGGGAATTTGCTCTTGACAGACTTACACCTGTATGAAGGATATTCTTGAGGAAACCTCTCAAAGTGAATGTGAAAAAGGCTGTTCATTATTTTCCGTGAACAGTTTAAACTCTGTCTCTCCTGTTGATGGATTTTAAATGTGTGGAGATGTATTTCTGGTCTCTTCAGTCCCAATTAGTTTTCTGGCCATATCCCAGCTGTGTATAAGGACACTCACTTTCCTGAGAGCTGTGGTGCATTAGCCCTGGTTACAGCCAAAGATCCCCTCAGCTGCTTGTTCCTCAGTTCAAATTGATGAGAGAAATTGGGATAAAAATGCTAATGGATCAAGATGATGAGAGTGAGATCATGTGCCAATTAACATTGCAGGAAAATCAATTTATTGCCCCTGCTGCTTACATGGGCAGGGAGAGCCCAAACACAGGACATGCCTTCAGTAGCTGACTGGCACCCCAAAATGTGAGTAATCTGCACTTATTCTCATGAGCTTGATCTGACTTTTAAAGCTTATTTTGAAATTGCACAGGGAATCAGGCACCTGACCCCCTCAAAGCCCACAGCTCTTGGCAAAGAGAAGCAGCAAGCTCCTCTTTTCTGTGAATTAACTCAAGGTCCAAGGTAGAACCACGTACCCACTTTTTTGCACCATCAGAAATTCCCAACTGCATCCTACCTCCTTTGGTAAGAAACTGCTACACCAGGAAAATCAAATATGCAAAGGAAACTGACACCCAAGAGCTTAAACAGGCATTAGCTTCTGGCCAACAGCAAAAGTTTATGTACAAACAATTAATTCCTGTTGGATTTTATCAATTAACTGTACAGGAACTGACTAACACCAGTAACCTCTCAGACTAATTTTTTGCATGTTTCCTCTGTTCAAAGGGCTTTTCTTCCACAAAGGAAGGATATTTTCATGAAGCACAGATAAGCAGTTCTCTAGGTACTACACGAAACAGAAAATCCCAGTCTCAAAGGCTCCCCTATTTACCAATCTCTTATTTCAGTTATAATTTGATTTCAGACTGAGAAGGCTGATGAGCATCAGCTCAGTAAGACTGTGAACATTCACATTTTTGTTTCCACTGTCAGCCTGACAGGTTTAAAAAGAAAAAAAGAAGGAAGTATTGGGTACATTTGCATGTGAACTAGAGAGAAAATAACAATCAAAAAGCACAATCTGCAGTGAAAGGAAGGGTGGAATTCAGTCGTAGCTACAAGGAACTGTATATGCATTTTACATTTATGGGACTTGTGTTGTTTAACATCTTTGTTGGCAGCATGGACAGTGGGATTGAGTGTTTGAGTGCACCCTCAGCAAGTTCACCAAACTACACAAAGTTGTGTGCTCTGTTTGCCATGCTGGAGGGAAGGAGTGCCATCCACAAGGGTCTCAAAAGGCTTGACAAGTGGCCCATAAAATCTTCCCATAAAATGGCCCATAAAATCTTTCCATAAAACGATGTGAGCCTGTTGGAGTGAGTCCAGAGGAGACCACAAAGATGATCAGAGGGAGAGAACACCTCTGCTATGAAGACAGGATGAGAGAGTTGAGGCTGTTCAGCCGAGAGAAGAGAGAAGAGAGAAGAGAGAAGAGAGAAGAGAGAAGAGAGAAGAGAGAAGAGAGAAGAGAGAAGAGAGAAGAGAGAAGAGAAGGCTCTGGGGAGACCTTCTAGCTTTCCAGTTTGCAGTACAAAGGTCTGTGATGTGGGTAAAGGACACAAATACAAGGTAAAGGACAGATTTGTTCCCAGATCAGATATAGCTCTTTGCAGTTATTTTTATTGCATATTAACACAAGGCATAGACTGCTGGCTTTTAATGTCCCAGAGCCATTTGGGTGAAGATCTTTTAAGGGTGGAATGGTTCATTGATCTCATATTTATTCTGGTTCTGTGGCTACCTTGGCTTGTCTTTCTATTTATGCTTTCTTATTATATAATCTAAGAACATGGCAAAGCAGAGTAGTTCTCCTGTGCTGGCACAAGCTGCCTTTTCCATTCCAGGCCACCAAATGCTATTCTATTCATGTCACTTGTTTTTTCATGCAACTTATTGCTGAATTGTTTTCAATTTATCTTTTTAATGTTGCCTCATGTTCTTTGATCCATAGATGTTTGTGTGATCCCTTTAGAAGGAGGTTAATTGGTTGTATTTTGTTCTCCTCAAATTAAAAAAAAGAACAACCTAAGGGGAGGGTGCTGAATTTTCACAATGGTGACTAAATTTAGCTTAATTTTTAGATGGCTAAATTCCCATGATGTGGGACAAAACCTGACTGAGGTGCAATGTCTCAAAGCTCCTGGTTTTAGTAAGAATACAGAAGTTCTGCTCTGAATTCTAAGCAGGCAGAGACAATCCTGCTTCTCTGCACGAGCTCTATAGCATTTTTTTTCCTTCTTCGCTACCTCCTGCAGCTGATTTCTCACAGATATTAAACTATCCACAGCCCCAACAAAATACTTCAATTTTCTGCTAAGAAGCAGTGGCTTGCCAGCTCACATTTGTTATATAGTGATGGCATTCTGGAGCGAACTGAAAATGGCATTCTGCAAAATTGAAGTTTTTCGCTTTCCATCCCCATTTTCTCTTTCAGTAAGAGTGGTCGTGGAGAAATTCCACTATGTTTTGCCATCATGTTGTCACATGAATGACACCTCTGTTGGATTTGCTCATCAAGACATGGAGAATGTAGTAATAGAAGTGCCAGTCAGCCTGTTTTCTCACTTAACAGAGCATATGGTAGAGGGTGGACTTTTAGATCTTGATCACTGATGTAAATCTGGGCTTCTCTTGATGTGGGACTATTGGAACTCAGATCAGAATTAAACCTCTGGAAAAAGAGAAGAGTTTCTGCAAAGCTGAGTGTTGTGACAGTCCATTGATATGCCTGAGCTCTTAGAGCCATTCCTGCTTAGTGGAATATCTCATTTGCTCCAGGCCCAGAGGAGATGTGTGTGATCATGGGCTCATCCTGCCACCCTTCACCTTGGTGCAGTGCAGAGCCCTGAGTGACCATCCAGCTCTCTGAGTTTGCACTCTCTGGATTCCTGAGCTCTGGGAACACAACTGGGAGGGTTTGTATTCCCATCTGGTGGCCTGTTTACTCTTGCTGTACGTGCAGAAGCAACAAAAGTCATAATCTCCTGCAGGGTCATAAAGATTTTATGTCCTTCAAGTCAAAAACCAGCAGTAAGGATCTGGAATGCACTTAGGGCCACAATTAAATCTACCCTTGTAATTAATAGTTCCAAGAACTGTGAAAGGCATTCAGAAGTAAATGAGAGGGAAGAGTGCAATGGTTTTTCAGTATTGTGTATAAGCTTTCAGAAGAGCACAGGCACAAGATTAGCTTTCTCCATACCCATATGAATTTCAGCCATGGTTTGTTTGCAGCCTGCTGGCAGAAGGCAGCAGTGTTTTCCCTGTGAAGCCATTTGGTTAAAATCCAAATGACAGCATTTCTCAGAACAAAGCATGAAGCCATTTACTTTCTTGAGACCACACAGACCATGCTCATTTCTATGGCATCTTGCTGACAATCGAGTGCTATCTTAAAAAACCCTTTGGTGAGGGCTGAGAACACAATTAAAGCAAGCCAACTTGTTATTTTCCCAAAGTCATAATTTGAACAAAAATGTAGTTCTTGGTTGTTTTGTTTTATTCCTGCCTGCTGTGAAATGCATCACAAAATGTCTTAAAACCTAGAAGTTCAAAGTCTCTGTACTTATCTGGAGTTAATGAAACATTTTACATCAACCAAGATTCCCAGGACAACAGTTACTGCCAAGATTAAGGAGATTGTTTCTATTACCTATAAGAATATGTATAAATTTTGTTATTCTTAACTAGTGCACATCAAAGAAAGGGAGAGAAAAGATGAAGGTAGCTCCTCTTTGCTCTCCATAACCATCTCTGTTGATGGCTGCATTGTGAGTAGTCAGTAAAAGATACAATTTCAGTGTTTTTGTTTCAGTTCATCTGGACATCCTCCAGGATGAAGGAAAACCACCAGGGCCTCCCTGAGCCAGGTGCTGTACAACACATAACAAAGAACATTTCTTCACCTTGGTTGTATTTTCAGGATCAGAATGGGTAAAGCTGGAAGGATCACAGTGTGGTCATCTGGTCCAATCTCCCTGTTTAAGCAGGGTCATCCTGGAATACATGGAATAGGATTGTGTCCAGATGATTCTGGAATATCTCCAGTGAAGGAGACTCCACACCCTCTCTGGACAACATGTTCCAGTGCATGATTACCCACAAAGTGAAGAAGTTCCATTTCCCTCTTGTTAAAATTGCCTTTACCTTCTGCTAGAGTTAACCACAGCACACCAGACTAAAGACCAAAGTATTTCATTAACTTAGTTCATAGTGATTACTATTCATTCGTGGAAATACATAATGAGCGATGGTGACTGCTGCAGGGGAACCCTACTCAATTTAAGAGGTTTATTTCACATCAGGATCAAGGATGATTAAAGTTATATTAATGACAGGTAATTAAGAGACAATCAGTCAAGTGTACATTCTGGATCAGCATTAGCAATGTAACAGATAAAGCACAGCAAAAGGTCTGAACACCCTACTGTAAATAGTCAAAGGGCTGCTCTTGGCAGTGCTGAACCAGGGTCTGCCCACAGGTGTTCCAACCTCATTTCTCTCCCCACTGATAGACATTTTTCATCCTATTTCACTGTATCCCACAGACATTGTGCAAAGATTCCCTGGAACAGGTTGACCAGAGGAGCTGTGGCTGCCACATCCCTTGAAATGTTTGAGGCTGAGTTGGATGGGGATCTGAGCAATGTGGTTTAGTGGAAGGTGTCCCTGCCCATGGGAGTGGGAACTAAGAGATCTTTAAGGTCCCTTTTAACTCAAAGTATTCTGTGATTCCATGATTCACTGCTGTGAGGTTTGTGCTTGTGATAATGAGACAAAATAGTACAGCAAAACCAAAGTCAGTTTTCTCCAAGCCTGAAACCCTTCCTCACTTTTGGTATTGTACACAATCCAAGATTTTATTATTATAGAATATATAATTATGTAACACAATACTAAATTAGTATGCTATGTACCAGACAAATCCTTCCTAGTAAAAGGATATATATTTCCAACTCACCTCACGATTAACTAGTATTTATTTATCAATATGACAATATTAGATGCCTTCCATTTGTGAATTCTGCAGATAAATTGATAGCTGCTGTAGAGAACACAGTAAATAAAGTAAATAAAGTACACAGTTATATAATTGTGGAGTCTGGTGAATGCTCAGGAGAGAGAAAGAATTATGGATTGTGAAGAAACACCATTTCTTTTCAGTTCAGACTTTCTTTTTGAACTTAGCATGAATATGAATAAACAGTAAGAACTGGATTATTCTTATGGATTTGAGTAATCAGAAGCTAAGAATAGTAAAGGATTTGTAGATAAATTATCTGGTGCTGCTTATTTCTTCTCCTGTTTTACATCCTCTGACAACAAAAGAGAAAAAAAAAACCCAAATCCTGGAATAAAAGCAGATTCCTGTCCCCAGCAGAAGCAGCAGAAAATTCCTCAGGTTCTCCAGAAGAATTTTTAGTGCAAAGAAAACATAAAAATATTTGTGCTTAGCAGTGTAATAATCTGGACTGCAGAGAAAAACATAATGGAAATCAGGTACCTCTGATATCTGTCATATTGCCAAGGAACAACTGCAATTTGGTAAAAACAAAGATGACATATATCAGTATTTTCCTGAGGAGACTTAAGTGTACCAGGACACAAAAATACTGGCAAAGCTAGTGAGTAATTCACATAAAAATGCAAAGTGCAAGAAGAAAAGACTCAAAGATGCTCATTCTGACATGAAAATGCATATAAAATATTTGTTTAGCCAAGGGTCTTTAGGAACTAAGCTTCCATGGGAAATGTTAGAAGAACATTGTCTATCTGCATCTCATTCTACAAATTTACACATTTTCTTGTGTGAAGGAGTGGCTGCAAAGCCACATTTCTGCAAAGAACACTTTTTATATGCAGATACACTTTCATCTCTAACAACAGAAACATTAAGTCACTACAGACCTTTGCTGGGCATCTCTCTGAAGGATATGCTGAAAAAAGTGTCCCTGGATTGCTCAATTTTTCCCACAGTGGTTCTTATTGTGGTAAAATTTTGTACTATTTTCTCTGAAGAAATATTCTGGAAAGGAAAATGTAATGAGTATGAAACAGTGTTGCTATAAAGAGCAAATACTGTTATAAGCTCCATAATGCTTGGGCAATTTATGATCTTTCCTGGTGGTCAAAAGATAGGAACAACCACAGGTTTCAAACGGAACTGAAGAATTTTACCTTTAATCTTTATGACGTTGTAAAGGAAAAAGTGAGAGTTTTAAAAAATGCCCTTTCTTCTTCTTTTTCTTCTGTTATTGGTAAAAAATAGGTTTTGTCAGCAAAAGAATGGTACCTGTTAGGATTGCAGCAGAGAAGCAAAGAAATACAAAAGGTGACAAAAAAGATAAAAGTGGAGACATAGAGGAAGCTGAATTTTTACCATCTATTACAATGAAGATTCAGAAAGGGTAGTTTATATATAACTTCAGAGTAACAACAAATATAAAGAAGATAATTCTCAGTGGATGATGTGATAAGAAGTAGTGGCCTGAAACTGAAGTGAAAGCTTTAGGATGCACATTAAGAGATGTTTTTTAATGACAAGAATAATAAAGGGGAGTGGCTGAAACAACGTCCTTGTGGAGAATCTCACCTGGATAAGGAGAAATCTTTCCCTCAACAATATTATCATGGATTTGAAATCCAGAACTGATTTTAAATTGACTGATATTAAATCAAATCCAAAAGACCAGCATTTCAGCTTTTCTTAAGAGCAGTAATGAATGTCTTTCTTTCTAGAAGAGTCTTCAGATCATTGAGACTTATTACAAATTCCCTGATGTTTTAAGGAGAGGTAACAGTATCTAAATGTTGTAGATCAACTTCCTGTATTATATATGCTATGTTTTGGGGTTTAAAAAAATATTTTCATTCCCCTTTACCTGTGAATTGCACTTTTTTCGAGGGTCACAGACAATATGCCAGTTCCCAACTCCCAGGATATGCTGATGTCTCAGGAGCTCCCATAAAGCACATGAAAGTAGTGAAGAAATTCCCTTGCTGTGTGTCAAAATACATCAAAATAGTTCCTATCACACAATGCACTATTTCTTCAAAGGCTTAGCCCTGCACTAAGAAAACAAATATCAGCACCATCTCATTACTGCTACTGGAACAGCATCTGAAAGCAGCTGAATCAGAAGAGGGGAAGACACAAAGGTGCTGAGGCAGAGATGAGGACAGTGAGGAGCATCAGATGGGAGACAGCACTTTCCAAGGGATCCCTGGCACTACACATTCAGAGGGCCTGGCCACTGAAATCTGCAGGAGACAGTAATTATAAACTCCTGGGGGGGATAAAAGGAAGTCTTTGACAGAGAGAAATTCTCCAAAGCATAAAAAATGGCACCATGTCATTTCCAAAGCATTCCCAGTGCCTTGTGTATCCCAACATCATGGCCATGTGTCATATTTAGCATTGCTTAGAACCTTAAGTCTTCCTCTAAATCTTCCCTGGCGATGTGTCTTTCTTCACAGAAGCTGCTAAGAAGCACAAAGAAGCCAGAACTAACTCCAGCACCAATTCACTCACTGTGGTTTCACCAAAGCAGGACCAAATTCCTTGGCTTTGTTACATGCAGGCTTTATTCCAGTGTTGGTCCTACATGGAAACACCAGCAGGTCTTGCTGGGATTCTTGCTATTTGACAGAAATAAAAGGTGCCAGGGACCTTTTTAAGTGTTTAGGGACCTTTTTTAGTGTTTAATGAATTGAGATTATTCTGTGTTATCTTCATAAACTGTAGCCTGTGCAAATGTTAAAGTATGTGTTCAATGATTTCAGAAGTGGAAAGCCATGATGAATCCATTTTGAAAGCAGCATTTGGATTGCTGAATGATGGATACCTTGACTTTTCACACCCCTTTCCCTCCCCACAGGCCTCAGTCCCAGAGCATTTCAGAAGGGGAGGGTCAAAGTTCTCCCTAGGAAAGAAGCTGAATTTCAAAACTGATGAAACCTTCACAAAAGCTGAATTTTGCCCTTTGTGGAAGGCTAATTATGCATTAATATTTGTCATCCCTTTCCTCCTTTGCACAGCCCAGGGTTTGGTGAGCTCTGGTGATCTCTGCTGGTGCTGCCTGAAGTCGTGTCACACACAGGCCTTGCAGGGCACCAAGGTTTCTAAAACAGACCCAAATTTTTGCATACACAGACAGGTTCATAACTTCAAGTATGAACCCTGGGTGCCAATAATGCAATACCTGTGACTAAAAGCCTGACCTGCAGGCACAGGAATCAGAACTTAATCTGTTGATGTCTGCCCCAAGCCAGAGATGAATCTGCATTAAGAGATTATTTTGTTTTAGATCCATTCAGGCCCTTGGTGGCATATGCTCTGAAGGATTTAATTTTATCTGTACAAGCTAAGTCATAGAGATGTTCTGTGAATGAAGATGACCAAGAGACAGACTCAGATGAGCATTGCTGCCAGCCAGGAAAGGGGAAGCTGCTCATGCTACTACTTCAGACATATTAAAAAAACCCCAAAGTTCATAAATTACATATCTAGGAAAGACTTGGGAATTAGTTAAAGACACATTTGAGGTATTTTTTCTGAATTTGGGTTATTTTTTTGGTAACTTTTCTCACTTAAGCTATTAGGAGAATTTTATTTGGGGCCTTTAAAATCACAAGATCTTGCAAGAGCTAAAGAACAAGTTTTCTCCACTGAAGTTTTTATTGAACTAATTCATCTTTCATGTGTACCAGCCTCCAGAGGGGAAATAAAATGTAAAAACTTTTTCTCTGATAAAAATGACAATTCTCAGAACTGATTTGGTTGATGATTTCTCTCTCCTAGCAGATTGTAGGCTGTATTTTTTCTAAGATTTGATATATGTCAGTTAGAAGAAAGTTTTTCTTTCTTACAGAAAATGAAGCACCATGGACTGAAAAGCAATGAAGATGCACAGTCCTACACTGTGGAATGTGGATCTTTGAAGCTGCATCAATGAAAATCTCTGTTAAAAAATGTGAGCTAGGAGTCTCCAAATGGTGTGGAAATTGCTTGTCTTAAATGAAGGAAAATTATTACAGAATATTAGCTGGAAAATTTAGGAACACGCCACTGGGAGGCAGGTTGTTGGGTATTTATTTCTACTTTTAAATTGGAAACAGGCACACCCAATATTAATACTATCTGTTTGCAATTTGTAGTAATTTAATGGATTTAACTATCCAGAGCAGCGGCAAAAGGAGGGCTATCTAATAACCTGAAAGCTGAGTCTTTCCAAAAATGTGGAATTAAGACTTTGTGACAAAACAGGGTGGATATTGTGCTGAATGTTGCTTGGGCATCCATGGTTGTGAGTTTGCCTGTAAAAGGCAGCATATGGTGCATTGCATTAGCCATGCACTAGCTTGGCCACTGTTTTTGTGTTGCTACTGCTAAATTTATAGAAAGTTACATAATTTTATGAAGCTAAACAATTCTTACTGGGGATTGCCAACATTTTGCACGTGACAGGAGAGATAAGCCAAGCAGCAAGGAGAGAAATTAGTTCTTCTTCTGGCATATGGCATCTGCCTGGGTAGAATTTCCTGAATAATCCATCAATTACCTATACCTGTCAAGCAGTCAGTGAAGAAGCTCATTCCATGAAGCTGAATAGCTAAAAGGTTTTTAACCACTGTAAAAATCACATCTGTTATTATTTCATACAGTGGTTTCTACCCGAAGAGGAAATAACTGGCTAAATCATGACAAAATATTGGCTGTGGTTGACCTGTAGCCTCTTTGTTATAAGTGAGTGATGAAACTTTCCTTTGTTTATTCTATAATCTTTGGATATTGTTATAATTTTGCACCAAATTTGGATTTTTTTTTTACCAAAAAGCTTCTAAAGCTTCAAAAACTGGTGCAAATATCTGCCAAAATGTGTCAAATCTCCTGTAGTTTATTCCAATAGTTGCATGCCTAGATTTCAGTCACTCTGATGTTTTCTCTCATGAGGAGTTATTCTGGGATGCCTGCTGTTTTTTGTTTACATACTTCTGCCAGATGACTCATTTCACAATCTAACTTGTGTTTCCATTTTTACTCTCGCGATACTCATCCTAATTTTTTTCTGTACTCCTAATCAAAGAATGATTTCATTTAATCATGAAGACTAGCCTGCAAAAGAATTTATTGCAGCTAAATTTAACTATCTACAAGCTCATGCAGGGAATGAGGAGAGTGAGTGGGCTTGGGAAGTTGATTTAGTTGGTGCAGAGTGCCAGTCTTTTGCCCTATAACAATTTTGACCTTCTGGTTCAGCCATGCTTTTACAGATATTTTATTTTTTACCTTCTTTCCCTTTCTTTAGAAGATGGATATTTAAACTCAAGTGCTGAAACACATTTCACTGATCAAAAGGTGCAGCACATCAGTGAATAGGACGCAGCATTCCTTGACAGCCTGAGGTAGACCTTAAGGCGTTTGCCAGCTCTATCTCAGCACATGTGTTATGCAGAGAGTGAGACTGGCTGCAGTGATGGCCAGGAGTGTTCCATGTCTGATCATCAGCCTGTGGTCTGCACCAGCTGCCTCTACCAAGCACAGCCTGGGCCTGGCTCTGGCACAGCCCCACCACAGACCCAAGGCAAATGCACCAGACCTGGTGCCACCATCTTTTTATTCTGATGGTGATGGAGAGTTTATCCACATGGATGACACTGGTGCAATGCTGCTCAGCCTTAGGGGCAGTGAATGAGCATTGGGCTGTTTTATTTACTCCTACCTATGTAGAAACCGGTGTTGTTGCACTGTGTCTTTTTGAATGTAATGCTGTTCTAGTAGTCAGTTTCATAATCTTTCCTATTTAGTATTGTTATAGCATTTTTTTATTACCAATGGTTGTTCTGCTCTCCTGCGTTGTTGGTTTTGCCCTGGTTGTCCATCTCCCCAAAGACCTGCCCTTTTGTTCCTGTTCCTCCTCCCATTGAATGTCAATCCTTCCCCAAGCCTGCCCCTTTCTCTAGAAACTTCCCTATCAATTTTGTATCCTTCAAAACCCCATTGGTTTGTTTAAGTTGTTCTCCTCCCCTTTGATCCCCTATTGGTTTAAACATTGTATTCCCAGCCTTCTGTTCCACCCCCAGTTTCTCCCAATTGGCTAAAGATTGAATCCTCCCCTGGGGCCTCCCCTGTTTATAAATTGGTGTGTGCCTTTGAGTGTGCGTTACTTCCCTTGACCCTCAGCTGAGTAAAATCCTTTGGGAAACACACAGAAGAGTTCTCCCTGTTCCTTGTTCCTGCTCTCAGCACAGTCTATCCCCAGTACAGTCCACCTGGGCTGTAGAGCTGCCCTGCCCTACAGCTGCACCCCAGATTGGACAGCTTTCCGGGGATGCCCTACTTTTGCTGTCAGTGTCAGCAGCTAATCAGGCTGAAGAAATCCAGCACCATAGCAAACTGGAATCTACTTTATGGATATCTAGATTACAATAGCAGAAAGTCCTCAAGTTGGTGACACCACTCCTTCTGAATGATGGTGCCATAAAAGCAGGATTTCATTGCCTACTCCTTTCTGCTGAATGATTCCATGAAGAACATTGAAACCAGTTTTGAGGTTGGTCTGCATCATTAAAGAGGTGAAAAGATGAATTTTAGCATCACGTGTGGATGATCACAGAACTGTGCAAGGGACCTCACTCAACATTTCTTGTAATTTACATATGAAGACATCTACACCATCATCTCTGTTGTTATAACATAGAATAGAAGCATCTTATCCTTGGTTCATTGCTCCAGTCTGGGAAAGAGCCCCACAAGCCTCCCAGAACTCAACTACACGCACAGTTCCCACACCTCGTGTGAGTCTGTTGATGTGATTTATCCTAACAGTAAGTAGGTCAGGGAGAAATAAGCAAGCAAGCAATGATGTACAATTAACTTCACAAATTAACTGCTCAGATTGTACAAGGAGTAGCACACGTCAAGATAAGATGTCCTCAAGAGAGGCTGGGGGAGAGCAGAAAAGAGCAGATACACTCTGTTCTGTACACTCATTCTGTTTCAGAGAAGACTAGTGTCAGAGAGAGGGAAATTCTAGAAGTGTCTGTGAAACACATATCTGGTTGTTACAGATTCAGTGAGAAATGGAATGCATTGCCTGGGAACAGACAAGAAGGATTGCCTTAAATTATAGTAAGGGACATTTAGATTAGCCTTTAGGAGAAATATTGTGTGGGATGGTTAAACTCACCGAAAGGTTTGAGGATGAGATAACAAATCTCATCCATCTGTCACAAATGATGTCAGCCTCATGAAACTGCCAGCTGCATGGCAGGGGTCTGCATGGCTTCTTGATTTCTTCTTGACTTCTATGACTCTGTGGTTATGTGATTCTTCAAGTTGCTTTTAGACCATTTGTTCAGTGATTATCCTGTGCATGAAGATGGGAGTGACAAATTTGGTTCAACCCTCATCCTGGAGTTGTTGTTCTGAACACTGCTTTATAAAGGTAGAATCAAGAATGGACTTACACAAAAAATGGTGCCAGCATTGAAAGGTCAAAACAGGAATTCTGACTACTGTAGGAAAGCAAAGTGGTTTGGAAAGGCAGAAAAATGTTAAATAAAAGCTTATTAAGCTTTTACTCATAACCACCTCCAATACAGGACATATCACTGGCTTCCTGTGATCATTTACTTTAAGTCCTGGTTCTCACAGAAATCAAAGAAATATGATTGCCACTGACATACAAATCAATAGCAGAGAGCAGAGTCATGTCAGAGAGCAGCTGGTACTATGGTTAAAACAAGCTTTGGGTCAAGATGCTCACAGGATGCAAGCAGAGCAGATGCAAACTGCAAAAGGCAGCTTAGAGATGTTGCTCTTTTCACAGCCTTAAAACAGGAGCTCCTTGGCAAAGTATCCCTTCAATTGCATCTGATTCTGGTCTAAGTTCAGTGGGAAATGACGGGTGATTATCAAAAGCCTACAAGATGCCAGGATGAGCTGCAGTGGCTAAAGGACAAAAATTAATTGTGGATCCATCTCAAGCAGACTCAAAAAGGAGATCTTCTTGAGAGAGCCTGCCTCTTACCATGCAAGAGGTAAAGGCCCAGGAAGGCAGAGAGAATGGTTTACAGGAAGATTTAGACCTGAAATCCTAATTTTCTGGACACACGTGTATGGGATTGGAAAAAATAAGAGTGGTCAGTATATTATATGGCTTTGACTGAATGTTCCTCCTTGATGGGTCTATGCAGAAGTGTGAGAAGTTCTGTAACCCTTGTGGGAGGCTGTTCTTTGATTGGCATGGCTACACAGGCAATAGGCTACTCATTAGTTAAAAACCAGAGACTACTCAAAGCAGTATGATAATGTCATATTATAGAGTGGAAGGTGATCCCATAAAAGAAGATTTTGAGATAGCAATGTTAAATATACTATAAATAAAAAAAAAATTTTACCAAGCTTGTAAATAGACAGATAAACTTCCAACCTCTTCACTGCCATAATGCCATGACTATCAAAATATGCAACAGACACATTAGTGAGCTATTTTCTTTTGCTTTTAGTCTTTATTTATCTCATTTCAATCACTGACTTGGAAAGCTCCTCTATCCATGTTGGCTGAGCAAGTCAAGGGAGACACAGCAAGGGGAGGGCAGACTCTTCCATGGCAAAAAAGGCCTCTGATCATAGAGCTAGATCTGAACCTAGCTGGTCCCTAGGTCTGAACCTAGCTGGTCCCTAGGCCTGAACCTAGCTGGTCCTTAGGTCTGAACACAGCTGGTCCCTAGGCCTGAACCTAGCTGGTCCTTAGATCTGAACCTAGCTGGTCCCTAGGTCTGAACCTAGCTGGTCCCTAGGCCTGAACCTAGCTGGTCCTTAGATCTGAACCTAGCTGGTCCCTAGGTCTGAACCTAGCTGGTCCCTAGGTCTGAACACAGCTGGCCCTAGGTCAGCCAGCTGGAACATGGGAAGGGTAGGTGTGCTTCAGGATTGCAGCTTGTCTTCAGAGAGCTGATGGGATCTACTGCTGGCAAAGCCCACAGGACTTGCTGGACTTTGTGGTTCATTGCTGGGGTCTTTCCAGCTTGGAAGCAAAGGCTCAAATGGCATGAAAAGCCAGTGCGCCTTTATTTGGCCTACATTGTGTGTTGCCCATGTCCAGGCAGACAGGGCAGGTAACTGCAGCTAGATGGGAGCAATCCACAATGTGCCTTGCTTATGGTGATGAAGAGGGGTGGAGGAACAGTTAATCTTCTTATCAGAAAGCTTTCAGTCTCCTTTTTATTGCCTGGACCATGCAAAGCTGTCAGATAAAACAATCCATCATACAGGGCATCTCTTGCCAGGATCAAATAGTGATGTCCAGAATTCCAGCAGTGTTCATGGGACTTGTGGCTGCTGCTAGTAACTCAGCTGGGATATGGGATTCAGACAATTGCAGCTCCCAGGAGTTACTCTTACATGTCATACAAGGAACTCCATCCATTGTATATTCTACATATTATATGCATTGTATATTCTGTATTGTATATTCTGTGCTGTGTCCTGTGCAGCCCTGGCAGGACCAGCCATGGCCCTGCTGCCCAGGGGGACAGCATGATGACATCCTTTGCTTGAGAGCCCTTCTGACAGAAAACCTGGTGCTACTCAGTACAGCTGCTTCATCCTGGCATGACTCATTCCTAGTTAAAACTTTATGATTCATGGACAAGTTTTAATTCCATGATTCACTCAGGTCCACTTTTTTTATTACTGCCCAAAACCATGTAATCAGTAGGCGACTTACTTTATCTGAGAAAAACTAAAAATGAGCAAAAGTTAACAGATCTTCCAAGAGACCGTCAAGGCCCTTCCTTTTCATAGGTATGCAACCAACACCAGGTTGAGAAAAATTAGAAACACCAAAGCTTGGGATATTCACAAATCAAATCCATTCCAGCCTGAGCAATACAGCAGATTCATGAATATATGTTTTTATTATCAATGTATTTAAACTGAAAAGAGTTGTTAATTCTTCCTGGTTTTTACATTCCTTCTATACAAGTTGTTTTGCTCTGCAGTTTCCATAGCTTTTCTTCTTAGACATCTGTAGCATAAAAGTTTATTATGTCTGCAATATTGAGTGAATCAGAAGGAGGAGCACTGAAGGAAATAGGCTTCTGTAATTTCAGTCTCTTTCTGAAGGTTTTCATGCTCTCAGTTGTGCTGAATGCTGGATCAATTCTATGCACCCTTCCACTGGAAAAAAAAACAACTTCACTATGAAAGAGAGAATGGGATAAGGCAGAGGGAGGCATAACTATTTTTAAATGGTGGAAACAGAAAACAATATTCTTCTGCACAGACATTAGCTATAGTTTGGATTGTAAGCTGTAATGGCTCCTTGGCAAAAGCACAGAGATAATCAAGTTTATTCCATCATAGATACGCCTTTTATTGTCAGATCTCCCGGCAATTCCACAGAACTGGTTTCTGTCTTGATGTTAAAGAAGTGTCCAAAGCCTGGTCCTGTGTGAATAAGCATTTTGTGTACTTCAAATAGTGTACATTTGAATTGCACACATGTAAACCCATTCTTTGATTATTGGAAACACAAATAACTGCACTGCCTTTGCTGTAAAGCATTGGCCACTAGCAAAGAACCAGGGCCAAAATCACTCTTGGGTTGCATGCTCTTAACCACAAGGATTACACCAAGAATCAATCTGACCTTTCATTTTGGCAATAAAGCAATCATAACCATGTGGGATTTGAGGGATCACAAAGGCAATGAATTTGTGTCCAGCTTCTAATCAACTGATTTGTGTGTATGACCAAATAACCCCTTTAATGCTTCCCTAATGATCTACAGCCACAGCCTTGCCATGCAGAAATCCCTCAGCTCCAGCTCTCTGGAGTCTTGTGGAGGAAAGGGTCACTGTGGTGGATGAGATTTGCAGAGGTTCATTTGTGGTTTGGCATGCCATGGGCTCGTTCCAGGCCAGGGGCCTTGGCTCCCAGCACTGAGAAATCTTCTCTGTTTCAGCTCCCATTACAGTTACCCTGCTGCAGCCTCAACAGGGACCTCCTGACTGTGCGTGTGCCTGGAGTGAACCCTAAATCAAATCCAGATATCCACTTGATTGCTTCAGTGGCTTGGAGCTCCAGGGAGGGAAACGAGGTGCCTGAAACCATTGGATGTAGCACGCACTCCCAATTTTCATTTGGGGCAAGAGCAGTCATGGTCAATCAGCTAGAGCGAAATTAAAAGTCAGTTTGATGTCCTTTTGCAGAAGTAATGAGGATAAATGTGCTTTTTTACAAAATCTGTACAAGTGAAGCACAAAACAAGGGGACTGACTGAGTCATCCTTCTGCAAAGAACAAGGCACAACAGCAGCAACATCTCCTTATGTAAGTTGAGCTTGGCTTGCAGCCAAACAGAGGAGTGTAGAGATGTATTTAAAGCTGAGTCAGCTCTATCCAGAGCTGAGCCTGGGCTCAGCTTGGCCTGAGCAAGTTAGGAAAGAGACTGGAAATTGGCAGCAAAGACCTGTTACATTTTGCCCAGCACTTTATGTGAATGTCCTGCTTCTTACATAACCCATACTCATAAGGGTCTGTCATAAACCAGAATGAGTTTCCTCCAGGACCCTTGAAAAACAAGCAAAAAATACAAAAAACATTTCAATTTCTGATACAGACAACTGTGAACGTCCAAGAAATCAATTAAATGCACAGATGGTGCAATCAGGTCTCTGTCCATAAGGATCTGTGTCAGTCCAGGATACCCAACTCATACAGTGTGCACTGACCTCTTGAGCTTTCTGCTTCCATGTTCCAGGGAAATGTAATATGGTGGCTGATGCAAGCCTCATGTCATGAATATCTCTGTTCAAAGTTCTTCGTTCTTAGACTTCAGTTAAAGTCTTTGCTGAGCATGTAAATTTGTGAAAATTAATGAATTTAAAAAATGCATCATACAACACTCACTTTCTGGTAAAAACTTGAGGAAACAGATTTAAAATAACCCTCAAATGTCACATGTCACAAATACTGGTATATTATAGCATCCACCTCAGGAATAGGACCAAATTTTCCTGTCTGTGATCTCCTTACTGTATTCAGATCTGAAAGTCAATGAACAAGGCTCAGCTTTCTACAGGCAGAGGGATTCAGAGATGAGTAGGTGCTTGGCACCTGCATCCCAGTAAGAAAAAAATATTTCTGACAGGGTGGAAGTGTCTCCTATTGTCCTCTTTCCTCTGCTACAAGAAAGCTGGAGCAGAGCCAGGGAGAAAGTACTGGGGTGGCCTGCTGAAAAATTAGTAGAAGTAAGAGGTGTCAAACTGGTATGGAGATAGTAATCTGAATCCATGGAAGAGGAATGGCTGTGCTGCTTCTGGGTGTCCACTTCCAACCCACCCAGAAGGTGAGACTGTGCCCTACTCCAACTCCCACTTGTGCCAGTGTAAAACCAACAATACAATTTTTAAATTTTTTTTTCTTTTTTTATCCATAGATGGACCTAGTTCTTATAATATTAAATTATCACAGATTTGGAGTAGTAAATACTCTTGCTTACCTGCTACCTCACATTTGGCTCCCTCCACATTTTCTAAGCAGAGAAAACTGTGCACTGAAAGTTGAGCAAACTTCAGGACAGAGTCTGAGAATGAAAACTACGGAGCATGGGGCTCTTATAAACTCCCCCATCAGTATGATCTGTTGGCATGTGGTTGATTTAGTTCTCATTAGTTGTTCTGATCATCAGGGAGGGTGCTGAGCACAGAGATGTCCGCATGGAGAGGAAGGCAGACTCGGGATCCACAGAGGGTCTGTTCAAGGCAGGTGGAAGGAAGTGAGCTCTCTGAAGGGCTCTTTGGTATTTTCAGCACTTTGTGCTCTTTCTTTTTGTTACAATCTCAGGCTGTCCTGGACTCTTTTAACTGCACCTGCTATCATCTCTCAGGTTTTTGTTTTCTTCTCACTTTCCCTTGAATTGCACTGAAAACACTAAAGAAAACAGTCACTGTCAGGGAGCTCCTCTCCTTGAGATGATTCTGTCACCACTGTAATGAGAAGTTTTCCCAGGACCAGGAGAGAGTGGCTTTCCTGTACTCAAGTGACAGCACAGGTCTGGCTTTGCTAACAGGTGAACAATGGATGGCAGGTGGCTCAAAGGCTGTCTGATAGCAGTAATCTCACTAGGGGTGTGCATTGTCACCCACTGGCTGTCACAAACAGAGCAGGGGAGCTCTCTTAGCCAAACAACTCTGCTTCATTCTCGTGTTTGATGCTACAGGTAAAGGTTCTTGATGGACTCATTCTTTATTTCATTTATAACCAAGCTGGCAGGTACTGTGACAATAGAAACAATGGGATAGGTGCACACAAAGGCAGCTTTTTGTGCTCAGAAGATCATGTAACTGCTGCATTGCTTTGCCTCTGGTTCTTAGTTTTCATTAGGTGTTCTGTGGTTTTGCTCCTTATGCACACTGGGGTAAAGGTATACAGCTGTGAATTCAGTGGGAAGGGAGTATTCAGGACTGATAACTGATATTCAAATGATATTTACAGATTCTGACACCCATGCACAAGTTAAATTTGCAGCCCTATACTGAAACAATTTTATAATGTGCCTTTTAAAGGCATGTAAGTTGTTTATAGGTTCATCTGACTTTTTTTTTTTTTTTTTTCATGCAAAACAATATTTTCCATCTCCTCTAACCCAGCTGGAAAATGGATTAAGCAAATCTTGTTTAACTTAAAAAAAAAAAAAGGAAATAGCTGGCTGGTTGTAAACAATCATAAAACCTTCATCCTCTAGGTGAGCTTTGCTTTATTTTCAAGCACTGTGAAAATGGAACAGATTCAGATTAATATCTTCACAATGAATTGTACATGCCTGATTTAGTGGGAGTATTTGTAGGGCAAAGATATGAGAATCCAAAGGAATGGAATGAAATTGGTAACCTTAACTACACCTGGTCCTATTGCTGTGCTCTGTGGCATCACCATGGCAACTATGGATGCCACAGAGCTACAAACCCCACGATTGCAGCTACACTTGCAAGAGCTATTGTTTCTCTTTTATTTTACTTGTCTATGTTTCAGCTGCCCTCTGGAGCTAAGTAGGTCAGACCATGCTCCACACACTCAAGGGTGCCCAATCACTGGGCTCTGTTTGGGTGAAGAGAACCTGAGAACGAGGCACGTGCCAGGTTTTTCTGCTTTTTGCACTCTGGGCAAGTGTTTTACACATAATTGAGCATCAAATATGCATAGTTTTATATGCAAAAGTCCAAATTTTCCTCTAGAGTACTTTCATGTTTCTAAAACTTCATCAGGATGATCATTCTTAAATACCCAGTTCCCATACAAATCTGCCAGGCCAGACACTGAAATTACATAACAATCTTACCCATTCCTAGACATTAATCTTACAACAAGACACATTTTTGCATTTATCTTCTAAACCTATATTCAGAGAGGCTGTCCTTTGAAGGGAAGGAGGATTACTGGTTTATCTGGCAAGGGTGGCAGTTGCTGCTCCAAAATACACTGTGGTGAATTCAGATGTGGGATAACACATCCTAAACCAGAAAGAATTAATTGTTCCCACAGAGTCACTGCTAGGAGAAGAATAAACTAGGAAGTAACACTGGTGTCTTGATTTGTAGAGCATTAAAGGTAAGATACACCTCACTTAAAGGTCTAATAGCATAGGCTAGGTTAGGCTCACATAATCCAGACTGAAACACAACTCCATGGTTTGTGTCACCAGGAATCCCTGAAGGAAAGGTGCTTGATCACAAAATGCAGCTTTCTTACATCATTTTCTACCTGCTCCTGCTCCTGGAGAAGGAGTCATGGATCTTTGCTTCATATGCTATCTAATGGTTACCAAATACGTGTCTGTGGGGATGTCTTCATTCTATTCCAGCTTTGATAATCATTCACACAATTGACAAAAAATGTAAGGAATGGAGCTGAATGCTTTCGGGCTTTTAATAATCTTTACAGTTTGGCTTCCTAGCAGCCAGTTATGTAATCTATTATAATGAGAAGTATTAGTCCAAATAGCTATTTAAGGACCACTTAAACTCTTTAATTTATATTCATGAGTGATAAAACAGACACACTGAGTGCTTCACATATTTTATCCTTGGTATGGGTGTTAATCTGAGTTTCAGCACAGCTCCAAAAGGAACCTGTCTGGCTGCCCGTTCTCCCCTCCCCAGCCAGCCTCCAGCCTCAGAGAAGCAACAGTTTTTCAGTGCTTGACAGGGATGGATAAATGGGGCAGCTCCTTTCACACTTCCTACTGGCATTTTTGTTATCTTGCTGAAGCAGACTATGCAATGGATTCAGTAACCAGAGGACCTGAATCTGGCTTGTCAGCAGGGGATAAATGTGTGGCAGTGACAGCTTTTTGTGATGGTGATTAGGGCTGTCTGGCTGTCACAGTGCATTTGCATTGGTTGGTGTGACTACACAGGTCCAGAAGAGAGTGTGGCATCTTGTTTTGTCCTCAGGGGCAGTTCAGCTCCAGTGCTACTGGGCCTGTTTGGTGAAACACACATTTCAGTTTATTCCTCTATTATACAGATCACTAGGAAGCTTTTCTTTGTAATGGCTTTGTCAGGGAGGAAGTGCAATTTAAAAGGTCTGTAGCACCATTCCTGCCCTTTGTCAGATCACAAAGCTTGCTTGTTGTTAACATCATGTCTTGTACATCCTGAGTGTTTTCCTGCCTTCAAATGAACTCGTAATCAGAAGTATTGAGAGAACTTTCTGTTTCTCTGCAATGTTCTGAACTAGCCTAGCAACTCTAACCCTACCCAGCCTTCACCCTTTAGCATTTTTGCTTCCCTGGAGGTAACATCAGGCCTCCCTCTGTTTCTCTTTCCATCTCTGGAGATGAGGAACACCTTATGTGGCCCTCAGACTGATGCAGGAGAGCTGTGCACTCTGCTGATTTCTCCAGAGCTCAGGTAGAAACTTGGGAAGGGCTTCAGCTCATAACTAATGAATTTAGATGCCTAAAGTCACATGTGAGTCAGACATTCCAGGTCCCACCACAGCCACTGGGACCAAAGGCTGCATCCAGCTCTCTCAGCTCCTGTGGGTCAGGCGAGGGGCTGACAGAGCAGTGGCTGAGCTGTGCCCTTCTGGACCAACACCTGCAGCCCAGGTGGGAGCTGCTGGGCATCCCAAATGGCCCCAGCCCCTGCTGCAGGACACCTAAATAAAAGGTCTAAGTGTTGGAGCTGGATGCCTTTACCCAGAACATTAATGAGCACCATTCACACTCGATGCTGGAAGCAAACTGGAAACTTCTCAGGTTTGAACCAAAGTTTGCAGAAGTTGATGCGGATTCATTAATGGCTTTTGGAATGTGTCCTTAAAGAAAAATCATGTCTTAAGGTGTGATTCATGAAAACAGCTTCAGTTTTTGGGTTTTTTTTTCCCTTTTCACATTATTAAATGCACCTAACTTACAGAACAGGGAAACTAATGATGTTTCTTTTAAGTAGCAGTGATATCAGCTGGCTCTGGGAATCTTACTTTATTCTTTCCTTCCCACCTTATCACTTTTTTCCACTAGATTCAGCACATACAAATGAGTACACAATGTGCTGGGATTTTTTTCTTTACTAAAAGTAGATGGATGTGGTGGAACTGACTGAAAACAAAACACACAGAACTATCCAGTCTGATCTCAATACATAACAAAGTTCTGACAATTTTACTGATGATCTTTTCAGGAAAGGAAACTGGTCTTTCCCTAGGAAGAATCAGCTGATCAGTAAAGGTGAGCAGGTAACTCACTCGTTGCCCTGTCTGCTTACAGCAGGTGAATGGATAAACATTTATGATGACTCAAAAATTAGGATAAGATACCAGTTTTTACTAGCAGAAATAAATTTTCTCTATTAGTCAAGGAGTACATGAGCACTGCAAATTAAAAAGAAATTAATAGCTACAGCTATGGGGAAAAATATATATATCCATTGTACTTGTTTATCATTCATAGATTTTTCTTGCAAAGCACTGAACAGGTCCTAATGATTTTTTTCTTACGCCTTTTTTTACTGATCCCATGCACAGAAGTAAGCATCCAGGCCATTCTGCAGATGAGGCTAAGATTTTCATGGCTGGAATAAGGACACCACTTTAAAATTTATTTTTGACTGGACTTTTTAAAGTACCTTGGTGAGAATTCTTTGAAGCATCATTGAATTGCTCACTGAAAATTCACCTTGACTCTTAAGAGCAGACTACCCTCAAACTGTCACTGAACTTTAAAATGTCACAATGCCAGAATCATATGTTCTAAAATAAGAAAAATGGCTTAAAGAGGAATTAAACTGACTCAGACAAGTTTAATTAATCACTTTGCTTTGGGAAAAAAAGGTAACATGCTTTTCTGTTGAAGAGCAGAGACAGTTCAGACAGAGACTGGGTTGCAGAGGCATTATCAGAAGACATCAGTGTGCTAACCAAGAGCAAGTCCTGTTCTTTTCAGCTCCTGCTTTTGGAAGGCATGACAAGCCATTTCAGCACAGCCCATGTGAGCTCAGCCTTCTGAGATCCACAGCAGGAAACACCTCCACACCCAGCTCAGTGGGTTTAATTCCTAGTCTGGCACATCCTCATCATGTTCAGACACACACTGACCTTCTACTAGAGTCTGACCAAAGTCAGGAGCAGAACAGCTGACCTGAGACAGGAGAGAAAGGAGAAGAAGGTCCTTGGCCATGCTGTTGTGTGGGATTGGTTAGAAGGTGACACTGGTGGCATCCAAGAGACAGAAATGAGTAAGAGACAAAGCAGTTTGTCACCAGCCCCACATCCTGCTACCCCTGACTGCTCTCTGATGGACCCTGCAATACCAGAGTCCTGCCTGGGGCTGTTGGTCAGGGGTTGTGTCACTCTGGAGCTGGGCTCTGTGCCCTGCTGCTGAAGGCACAGGGTCTGCCTGGGCTTGGTCTCTCCTGGCTGTGTCCCTCCTGGAGCAGCCCCTCCTGCTGCTCCCTGCCCTGGGAAATGACAACACACCTCTCATTTAGCACTGTGGATACCTGAGGAGTCCAGAGCTCAGCCACCACTGCCCTCAGCAGTGCCAAGAAATTGCGTGTTTTGGAGAGGGCAAGGAGGGAGCCCCTTCCCTGGGCAGCTCTTACACAGGGCCCTGCTCAGCTGTGCCCCACTTTGGGCCAATTTGGAGAACACAGACCGATTATGGCATCATGCAATGCAGCCCAAAGCACTGAGAAGCATTTTCCCCTCCTAAACTGATGGCATTTCCCCTGTCAATGCCAGCACAATGGTGAAGTGTGTGCAGGGGGCTCCATCCCACTGGGAATTCTAAGGTGTTCTGTGAACTCACCCTCTGCCAAAGGACTGTTATTACCAGTATATCCTTTTTTCCCAAAGAAGAGGAGCCTGCTCCACCCCACCTTCCCCATATAAATACAGACAGTCAGGCACAATGAAGCTGCTCCTGCAGCCTCAGCCAGGCCCCTTCTCCATCAGAGGGTTCAGCCCTGCATGGATATTGCTCACTATCCAGGAGCAGGTTCAGACCCCTCTGCTCCCCAGTCTGCCAGGGGATACAGCCACACCCTGGAGCACTCAGCTGCTCAATGCCCTGGGCAAGGTTGTGTGTGTAGCCTGGGTGAGCAAGGACTTGCACAAGCTCTTTGCCAGGCCCAGGCTATCACCCAAATCCCAATCTCATCCTCTCCTTCCTAAGGTCAGGCAGCGATGCTCGGCTCAGAGTCTGTTCTCCTAGCTGATCTGTAATCCTCTGAGAACCAGAATTCCTGACAGGAAAACCAATAGCCCCTCAAGTCTGACAGGGCAGTTGAGTGCTACTGTAATAAGGTAGAGTATATTCAATGTAAGGATAATGGGTAATGTGGGATTTATAACAAAGCCATAACTCAATAGCAGAGGGTTCAGATGATATCATGCATCACAGCTGGGAGATGGGACTGATCAATGAGATCATTAGAAAGCTAAGATTGAATTACAGGTCAGGTCATTTATCACTCCACAGCCCCAGCATTTTCTATGATATTTGAGGAACACTTACACATTTTCCTGCACTGTTCTTTTCAGGTCCCTAATTATAAATAAGGTGCTGGAGATGCTTTTAATCAGTGGGCAGTCTAGTGCCACTGTCTTTCACTGTAATCAGAGTTGCAGGCATACAGTGAACTTCCCTTTTGAATTATTCAGGATGTAGATCATTGCAGAATTACCACACAGCTTTTTCTTTCTCAGTGTTCAACACAGCAGTGGGAAATTCCAGTGCAATAAGGCTCGGACATAAATTTCTTTAATAGTTAACATTTTATTGTACTAATTAAGAAGCAAAACAGAAAAAGATTCTACATTCTATGTTATTGCTAATCGTATTTCATATTAATTAATAAACACAGACCAGTTAATCTGAGGTGTGAAAATTTTCAACACCTGTTTTGTCAGCTGGTTTAGTAGATTATACTTCCTTCTTTGTGCATGCTATCTGGCTCATTTATTTGATATATGTTGTATATGCATTGAAGCTGTCTGGAGCCATAACAGCTTGCATTTGCTTTCTAGAAGATGAAAATTAACAGCCACAGACAGACCAGCAAAATTAATGGGCTCCTGTTAATGTTCTGACTCTCATAGCTACTAACCCAGAGCATTGCAAAGGAAAATGTCCAGGATGGCTGATATCTTTGGAAGCAGTCTCTGGAAAGGGTAAGCAAAGTATGAATCCACCTGAGTGATATTTCTGGACCTGGCTCTAAGAAAATGTAAAACAGAGATGCCACTTGTACTTCGTGTCTAATCAATTTGACACTCTCCTTTCTGGAATGGCTGCAGGACAGGGACGTTCTGTCTTCCCTCTTCGTTTCTTCTTCCCACATGTCTCACTGCCAAAATCTCTGCAAAGCACATTCTCTGTACAATCATCTCCCCTGCCTCTGGCACCCTACACTTCATCCTTTCAAGAGGGTTAAGAGTGCTGAAGCTGTTGCAGATCCTTGTCTTCCACTAATATTTGGATCCCTGTAATGATCTTTTTTGTAGAATGAGAGTGATGTGATTCCCTTAGACTTCTCTGCAAAAAAAAAAAAAAAAAAAAAAAAAAAAAGATGCCTTTTAATTTTTTGTTTGTGGGGTTTTTGTTTTCTTTTTTTTTTTTTTTTTGTTGTTGGTTTTACTTGTTTTTAAATTTGCCTGGTAAGGTCTGACAGAACTGATAGACAAGCAGCATTCTCATTTCTTTAGAAATTTCACCTAAGAAATGTATTTAGTCTGAATTATCAATGTTCAGAATTTTCTGTTAAGGCCAAATTTTAAAGAAAATCTCACACCTGCCACACCTGATTATTGTGTTTACAAAACAAAAGCCTCTCCTTGCAGCTGCACTGAAACATTGACATTCCTGCCAGTTCTCCCTGTGCGGCTGCAAAGATGCTGACAGGAATGGTAATGTCCTGTGGGGTGGGCAGGAGGCTCAGGAGCTCTGATCCACTCACACCCTGCCCTGTGCTGCTCTTCTGGGAACAGCCAGGGTGCAAATGCTCCCCTCCACATCCTCCTTCAGGCACTGGGAGCTCTCTGAGAGTCAGCACTTCTCCCCTGTCTTGCTGAAGAGCTGGGTGACAGTTCTTCACCTGGGCTCAGAAAGTTCCTTCCATCCTCTCCCACTGCATGGCAAAAGAATGAGCAGCAGCAGAGGCAGCATCTGCCTGCAAGCCAACAAATACTTGCAAATTTGCTTCCAGAGATGCCAGCTTGTACCTTACATGGTGCGCAGTTCTGTGCATTCATTTCTCCCTGATGCAGAACTTGTCTCAGCCAGAATCCTGTAAAAAAGATTATTCTGTTCTGTCACTGATGTAAATTGGCATCAGCAATGCAACTGTTTGAGGTGGGCTGGTCCCTGTGATGGTCTGCTATGGCTCTGTCCCTTGTATGTTTTCATTAATATGGCATTTATTTTAATATTCTGCATCAGTCATTCCTGAATGCCTGGTATCAGCCCTGTGGAAGGAATATCAGTCAAAACTTGCCCCACTTAGGTTTTGTCAGGACATTTCTCTTTTTTGTTCATATTACACGAGTATTTCACAAATATTAATGGCTTAGTCTGCATAAACCTTTCTGAAATTTTAAGACACAATTCCCTCTGACAGCGAGGAAGCACAGAGAACTGCAGGTAAAGGAAGACAGGGCAATTCTGGGATACCCAGAGTAATGGTATAATCCTTGTTTTTCCAGAGCTTGTGCTTTCCCCCCTCTGTGTCTGTCTCTGAGTAGCACAGTTCCCACTGACACAAAACCTACTCTGCATTTTCAGTTAGGCTGCAATAAATCCATCCCCTCCTAAAACATTGCCTAGCCAAAGTACCTCTTCCTATGGCTCTGTGAAGACATGGAGATCAAATCCAGCTCACTGCGGCAGTTTCCAGCTTTCTCACTACTATTGCCTTGTCTACAAACCTGAAACTGCTTTTCCCCATCCTACTCTTCACCAAAGGGGACAAATCACTCCTGTCTGTTGGATCAGGGTTCTGCAGAGAGGTGATCCCTGCATTAAATCCCATCCAGTGCACGTGTCAGCAGGGTGGGGAGTGATTTACAGCCATGTAGAGCTGCCTTCCTTCCATTTTATCCCAGACTTGCACCCACCAGTTTCATGACTGTCCTGTTTGTGCATGGATGAGTTAGGGAGAGCCTGGCCCTGCTGGGCAGAAGGTGCTGCTGTCCCTGCTGAGACAGAGGCCACACCTGCCCCAGGAGGGCCAGGCATCCTTGCCTGCTCAGGAGATGTGTTCATCTATAGATGTGCTGGTGAAATGAACCATGTAATATCTAACCACAGCTGAAACAGAAAAATCTGAAATAAGAGGCCTCTCTAAACCAGTTGTCATTTATCTTGGTGATATGTGGGAAGGGGAGTTTTCCAGCTTTGGGGTTAAATAATTTTTGCAGTCTATTCCCATCTCCAAATCTGAAGGGATTTAGGCAGTGCTCATGCTACAGGCAGGGTGTCACAAGGCAGCTGCTGGGAGAGTTTCAGTTTTGGTGAATCCAGCTCCTGCCATCTGTGATGCTGCCAGCTGGGTCAGCACAGGGTTGTGTCCATGGCATTACAAACACGACACCACCTTAGCACAGTGATTTCCCAGCAAAACCAAAGCCTTGGTTTCCTCATCCCTATCCAGAGAGTGCCAGAAAACCTTCCTTCCCTACATTCATTGCTTACTTTGAAAGGCAGGTAAAGGTGAGAGTGGGCTGAGCTGAAAAATGAAGCATTGTTTTTCTTTCTCTTAGCTCAGCCTGCCTTTTCATTTTAGGTGAGTTAATCGTTAATTGTAAATTAAGTTGATCACTGGATTCTGACCATGGTTCCTTGGAATAGCTCCCCAAAAGAGTGGGACCTCTCCAGTGTCCTCTCCCCATGGCTGCCTAACCTCAGCATGGCTGTAACCCACTGCTGCCCAGAGGATTGCCACAGTATTATTATTATTATTTTTTAGTTAAGTCATGTTTTTAATGGGAAATAAACATGAACATCGTTTTGTGGGGAAGAAATCTCTGTGGTGCTTGTAAGGTTGTTCCAGTGGTAAATCACCTCAGCTACTGAAACATGATGAAGGTCTGATTTCCTGAGCACAAAAGGGTGTTGGCATTTCTGCTGTCTCCCCTAACATATTTTAAGACTCTCCAGGTTACTGGTGTTTAAGACCTCCTTGTGCAGGAAAGAGTCCTCTTTGTAATTTGTCTAGAGCTTATTCCAAAAAGTTTGGAGAAAATGATATTGTCATCATTATTTGCTTCACAACAAAAATTTCTCAACATTCAGATCTCTATAAATTCCTCTGCCTAAACAGATGTCAAGAATTCTAATAAATTGTTCAGAGATTTTATCTCTTTTTTTATTTTAGAGAGAGGTTTCTAATAGCAACCTAATGGAGCATGAAATTTTTTTTTTTCTTCACACAAATAAGTCCATCCTTTATTAAAAGTGTTTGGAGTAATTACTTCTTGTCTATACTTCCTTTGCTTTTTCCCCAGATACATTTGCAGGTTTGGACATTTTTACAAGGGCTTAGTGCAGTTGCTTTCTCAATTTATTTTATTTTTCTCCCAATGTAGAAAAAACCTGCAAATATAAATGCACTTGGAGGTACAAAAAGAAGAATGTTACAGGAATAGAGATTTGATTTTAGATGTTATGTCATAGCACATCATGTGGTATGATTTTAAACACACATCTTTTTCAGAACAATGTACAAACTTCAGAGGAATTCAGAGAAGTTTGGGATATGGAAAAAGCAACTTCACTAATTTGATGGCATTAATAAGATCCAACAGTATTATTCTGCTAAAAAATCCCCACAGAAACCACAACAAACCCAACACTCCTCACCCATGAAAAACTCTGTAAAAATCCCCCCCAAATCACTCAAGAACTAAAAAAAATTAAAATTAAACCAAAACCCCAAAAGACTCTAAAATTAAGTAAAAAAAAAAATGAAGTAAAAAATTGCTGATACTATGTGAGACATTTGAAAGAAACTACCTGTAACATGTATTCCATGTATTCCGTGTATTCTGAAGCTCAAAGCCCAGGTTTCAGCATCAAGAAATCAGGAGACTAACATGGACTAAATGGTGAAAACCTAGATATGATAATTAGAGATCTGGAAAACATGACTTGCAAAGAATAATTGAATAAATAACAACTACTTGGCCTTGAAAGGGGAAGACTGGATGGACAATCTATAACTGTTTTTAAGTGTTTTCAAGGCTGGCCTGAAGAACAGGCAACAACCTGCTACAACCTGCTTGCTGACATGGCTGGGATCTGTGGAAGGAAGACCTATTGGATTCAAACCCCAAACAAGGGAAATTTCCAGTGTTTAAGATTAGACACTTTTAAAAACTTTAAACTAGCATCAAAAAAATTAATTACAATGCAGAAAACAGGTTGTCTAAAGAGTTCTGGTGTCTCAATCACTGAATGTTTTTTGGGGAAAAAAATGACAAATGTTTCTTGATTTATATATAATTACATATAATTAACCCTAAGTTGAAGCAAGACGATGGGTAAATTACATCTTTCTTCTTTTCATCTTTAGGATTCAGAACAGAAGTGAGAGATTAATACTATTTGGGTTTTAATGGGTATTTTTATGCTGGGCTTTTAAGTATATAAAGTGGGAAGGAGGCACTTTCTGAATCACTCTGACAAGCTGTGTATTGCAAAGAGGACTGAGAGCACAAAGGAGAGAGGCAAACTGAGCAAGCAGTTCCTCACACACAGAACTGCAGCCACTTTGGAGATCAGCAGCAGAAGCAATCTACCACAAGAAAATGGCTGTGTTGCAATATTTTGCAGAAATATATTTTTGTGGAGAAATTCCCTGACTCACAAATGAATGCATCTCCCTAACCTTTAATTCTCTGTCCAGATTATTTCAGAATAATTTTTTTTCCTTTCACCTAAAAGTAACTGACTTCAAATCTATATATGTAATTAATCAAATGGAATAAACTGTGTTTGGAGCAAAGTATTTTAGGGTTTTTGGAAGAAAACATTTTTATTACTTCTAAATACAAAATTTAGAAGAAGAAGCTGTGGACTCTGCCTCAAATGAAAAATAAATGTCAGAATCATTTAACATCCTCTGGAATGGGTCTTCTATTTTCCTTCAAACTTCAATACAAATGATCCTAGATTTTTAGTAAAATTAGACCTTGTTTAAATATACATTTGGGGAATACCTCTTCATTTTGGCGAGCATATATCATAGGAGAAACTGACCAGTGGCTGTTTGTCCATGTTCAGTTTAGAGTTGTAACATTTTTGTTTTGTTTCCTTTTTGTTATGATCCAGGTTACCTTCAGTTTTTCTAAAGGTAAATTATGGGCTTTATAGTAAAATCACTGAAATGTAGCTTATGACAGAATTTACAGTAAGAGATGTAGTGGATATTCCCTATCCACTGAAAAGCACAAAATATTTGAGCAAAGGCAGTTTTATTTGAAGTATTAGAGTACTCAGAATATTTAATTTCTTTTTAGGGAGTTAGGTCATAAAATATTATTATATTCTCCTTCCCACTCAAATAAGGATGGATTTTTTTAATAATAATGAGATATTTTCAAACTCATTACTTCCTCCCTTTTCAGAAATGCCTACTTAATGGTTTTTTGCTAAACATGCATTTATTAGTCTTCCTTAAAGTTTTTCTAAAGTTTAAAAAGGTAGCATCACAGTGATATTATTTGACTGTCCATTTTGACCTGGAAAAGCTGTGTATTAGTGGCCATTTACCTTCTTTTTATTTAAAACTCTCTGTTGTAAATTCATTGGTTTTTTCTTGTTAGTACTGAAATGAGCTTTGAAAGAAAAAAATGCTTAGGAGGAAATGCAAAAAAGATAATTTATCAAAGACACTGCCATCTACAGCAACCTAAAAAAATAAACTGCCAACAAAAGCTTGAACTAGTCAGTTTTATGAAACCTGTGAAATTTAAAAGCTTAAAATCCAAGTATATCTTAAAAAAAAAAAAAAAGGGAATCTATTCTACTATGCTTTTGTCCTGTTGTTGGATTTGGCCATGGGCAGTGCATTACTGTGAATTCACCAACTTTTTCTGCAGTTCACAGATGTAAGTGAAGAATGAGGTCTCATATTCATTCTCCTCACCCTTCCAAACCTCATCCTGTAATTATTTTCATTTCCACTGTTGGTCTGAATCCACTGTGGACACTGAGAAATAACAAAGTGGTGCAGTGGGTGGATCAGTGCAGGCTGGAGTGATGCCCACAGTAAACACCATGGGGCTGAAATGTGAGGTGAACTCATGACATCCCCTTGACAGCCAAATCCAAACTCTTAATTCACAGAGCCCTTATCAAAATGCAGTGTCTTTACTTTCCTGCAAGTAGCCTGAACTGAGACCATGAATCATCCCTACGTTTTTGCTGCCACTGCATCTCCATCCCCTGGGCCCATGGTGATGGTTGAGGAGCTGTGCACGTCCTCACAGGGATATTCCAGATGGCTCCAGTGTGCTCAGCTCAGCCTGGAGGTCCCCACCCTCACACCCCCCCTCAAGCATTTGTGTGCCACCTTGCTAGAGAAGTTTATCTCTAGTGAACCTAATATTCTCTCTTTTCCCCTTCAAATCCAGCTTACAGTTCTTTTGATCAGCCCTGCTCACTTTTGCACTAAGTTCCTTTTCCCCCCTTGGTGTATCACATCTGTTCCAGTGGGTCTGGTGTCACGTAGATAGACCCATGAAGAAAAAAACGCCCAAATTCTGCTGTTGACCCCAGGCTCAGAGGCAGGAATTGATCTGCTGGTGTTCCTGCTGGCACTGGGATGGCAGATGCTCCCCCTGAGCTCTGGCTGTGTAGCTGCATCCGTGGGGACAGGGACCTGTGCCTCTGGAGACCATTTGTGCCTGGCAGGGCTGGCAGAGCTGTAGGGCCCCTCTTGCCCGCCCAGAGCTGCACTGCTCCTGGCTCCAGCACTCCCTGGGGATGGATTCTCCATGGGGAGAAGCTTGGCCTGCTGTCACTGCTGGCCCTGCACGGCTGTCCTGGTGCTCACCTGTGGCTCCTGGTGGGTCTCTCCACTCCCCTCTTGAGGTTCCCTTGGTTCAGGGACTCCCCTGGTGCATCACTCTGGGGTTCCCCACTGCCCTTCACTGGGAAGCTGCTACTGGGGTCATTGAAATTCCCAACAATACTAAGGCCTGTGACCTTTTTTCCTTCCCACTGTCTGAAGGTCTCCTTTGCTTCCTCCTGATCCAGCAATCTGTAGTGGAAACCATTAAAACACTGCATCCTTCTACTCAGCACAACAGACTTCAGAGTTTGCAAAATATGCAGGAATGTGCTGTCAGTTCCTAAAGTAATTAATGTGTTATCTGCATTACAAACACGCTGCTTTACTGAGCCATCAGGCCGAAATGCAGTTCTCAGATGCAAATATGTTACTTAGATGATGGTTTTATGAACTTTATATGTATGTAAGTATGAAAAAAATATTTTTTGCCTCTTTTTCAGTATGTAAGTACTGAAAAAGAGGCAAAAAATATTTTTTCTTAATCAGGTTGTTTATAAAAATAAATCCAAGCTTAATCTTTCTTAATGTAATGGGTGAAATGGAGCTGGAGTTGGGAGGATCAAAAGTTTCCAGATAAGCATGCAGAAGAAGTATTGATTAGCTAAGTAGTTCAGATCGATGTTCCTCACCCTTGCTTAGCAAATGCCTCCAGTCTGAAATAGAGTTTTTATTACAATATTTACTACAAAACAAAGCTGAGACACTTTAATGGTCTGTGCTTATCTGTCCTTGGGAGAGCAGCAGAAATCCTTGATCTAAAGACATCAATAGAACAAGATTTTCTTTCCTCAGACCATAAAGAAACCTTGCATGCTCATTTTAAGTTCTAGGGAGGTTTTAACCACCACCTTAAATAATTCTCAATGTTTATTTGTAACGAATAAACACTGGAGTCAGCCTAGAGCTCTATTTTACAGAGACAGCACTCCAGTTTCATTCCAAGGCAGTTTCCATCCACCAAGCAGCCCTGATGTCTGGGTCTCAGCCCTCGGAGGAGTGGGCACACTGTGCTTTGTTTAACCCATGACAGAGGTGAGCATCCTGCTGCTGGGCTGTGTATGGCAGAGACTTGAACCAATGTCATCCTACCCTGAGCAAATGCCAGCAGCTGGATGCCACAGAGCCCAAGAAACACAAATGTTGCATGTCTAAGAGGGATATCTCTTGTGTTGAAGACAATCTCCCTAACATTTGTTTTTGCTTGGAAAGGTTTGTATTTCTCTTGTCCAGCTACCACCATTAAAATAGCCCTTGTGGGACTCTGAACAAAAACTATTTCAGACATATGTGCTGGTAATTAAAATAAAACTAATAATGTGGTGATTTCTAAATCCAAATTCATGAGAATTTTTGTGGTACTGAGCCTAGTTCGACAACAAAAAAATAACTGTGTGCCATCCTTTGTCTAAAAAGATGGATTAATGTGTGTGCCTAAAGATGTCTGTGTGCTCCTGCATTTGTTCCTCTGTGGGTCCTAATTCCTGAGGCTGTGGGGAAAGCAAAGGAAGCAGTTTCTTGGTTTGGTCATGTTGTGACTTGGAAGCAGAACAAGGCTATTCAGGGAAGAGAGAAAGGGATGTAGCAGGCAGTTGAAAATAAGCCTTTTTTCTAACAGCAGTTGATGGGAAAAAACCAACAGTTTCTGAGAGTTTCCCCATGTGCTGATCCAGAGCATTATTAGCATCATTAGGCTGAACTGGTGCAGGCCTGTTGATATGGATTTAATTATTCAGCTGATTAAGTTTTTCCAGCCCTTTATGAGAAGAAGCTGTTATAGAACCTGGAAAAACAGTCCAGAGATTGGCCTCAATAACCAAACAGAATGTCTTGTCATTCATCCCAGAGCCCTTTATCAATTGTGTATGGAAACGACTTCACCCACCACCAAAACAAGCACCTGCCTTGCTGGCATGGGCACAGTGGCTGTGGACAGGGAGCAGGTCCCTGAACAGCAGGGCTCCTGTGGGACAGCAGGAGCTGGAATTCAGGAGCCACGTGAGGCAGGACCAGCAATTGCTTAGGCTGAAAGGGAAACCAATACTACCATAATTAGTACAGCAGAGCTGTGAAAGTGGTTTGCAGTGCAAGGTTTGTAGTCTGTGAGTTCATCTTTGACTGTGCCCAAGATAATGAGATTGGCCTGATGCCCAGAGCCAACAACCATCCTGACTGTGAATTTCCCAGCCTGATCTCCTGGGGCCAATCTGGCTCGATCCTGCAAGTTCTGCTGAAGTCCCAGTTCTGAGTCTGGCTCCAGCCTTTCACTTCCAGGTCTGATTTCTTTTCTCACATCTGGGAACTTCAGAGATGCTACACACACCAAGCAAGGGCAGTTTGCCAAGTATTGTAAATGCAGGGCCACCAATGAAGGAAGGAATGATGAGGAGGACTCTATCTTATCAGACTCTATCTTATCAGAAAATTAATTTATTACTTTATTATATTAAAGAATACTATACTATACTATACTATACTATACTATACTATACTATACTATACTAAAAAATACAGAAAAGATACTTCCTGAATGCTAAAAAGATAATAATGAAAACTCATGACTCTTTCCAGAGTCCCCACACAGCTTTGCCCTAATTGGCCAATGAGTCAAAACGACTCACACCAAAGTTCAATCAAACAACCACCTGTGGGTAAACAATCTCCAAACACATTCTACATAAACACAACACAGGAAAAGCAAATGAGATAAAAATTGTTCTTGTTTTCTCTAAAGTTTCTCCCTGCCTTCCAGCTTCCCAGGAGAACAACTCTGGGCGAAAGTATCATGTTCAGAGAATGTAAATACCACAGCCAAGAACTTCACAGTTGCTTCATGTAGAGGTGAATGTTCTCCCCACAGACAGCCCAGAGGCAGGGAAGAATCACTGGACTGTTGTCTAGAAGTTCCCATTGACACCTGTGACAGAAACATTAAGGTATGACAGAGGCAGGGTCCAGACTGACTGCAGAGGACACTGAGCAGGTACAGTCATGCCAGGATCCCTGGAAGAGCCTGACCTGTTGGATGAACAGAGCCAGATGTCCACACTGCGGCAGGTCAGAAGCTTTCATGGTTCTTGTGTTCATTGCAATGTGCTGCTGCCATTGCCCAGGTAATCCCCTCTCATTTCCTATCAACCCACCAGTAGAAAACCTCTCAAAAGACAGTGCAGTAACACCAAAGAATACTTGACCACAGACAAAACACAGAAGAAGGGTGTTGAGTACCTGTGCTCAGTGTAGAGGTAGGAGGAGTACCCACTGCAGCTCCTAAGAAAGGCTCACTTGATCTTGTGGGAGGTTTCTAGCCTGCAATACCCAGGGATTCAGGTCCTCAGGAAATCCAGCAGCCAGCAGGTTGTAGCAGAGTGGTGGAGGTGAGACAGCCAACATCTGTCCAATATGAAGAGCATAAATAGTCCTTGAAAGAGGGACACGACCCTAACACCCACTCAGCATTTATCCACCTCCTGTGGTCTGGCACAGTGACCCAGCTCCAACAGAGGCTTGGCTGCATAATGATCCATTTGGTACATCCTGGTGGTTAAATATGTGGGAAAGGTGCAATGAAGGCTCTTTGCTAAGGAGGGACTCTGTCTGGGGAGTTGCTGGATGAATGCCATGAGCACCAAGCTTTACTCAGGAGCTCTGTGAATCCTGCTCAGTAATCCGGGCTCAGGAGAAAAGTAAGTGTACAAGCTCTGTGAAGGGAGCAAATTCAGGTTTCTTTGGCTAACATTGCCTTGGAATAAGCAGCATTTACTCTCTGTGTGACTCTTTGGTCAATCCTTAGGGGCCTGTGTTAGCTGAATAAAATACCCGACTCCATCCTGTTGCTCCTTTTGGTTGAGATAAAACAGCTGCTGTCATTGTTTCAAATCAATTTGTTCACAGCAAAAGAAATTCAAGGTTTGATCCTCATTAAATATTTTTCTGTCATTGACACAATCCTGAGCAAATAATTTAACTTCTTTATGTTTGTGTTTCCTACATGTCCTTTAACTTTTTACTCAAGGACTTCTAAAGATGGGACATCCCTTTCTCCCTGAGCTGACTAGGATGCATTGTTTTCATAATGGAGAACAAAATATAAGTAAGAGAAGAAACAGTTCCAAGAAAGAATGTGAAAGAAAAGGGAAGGAGTCCCTTCTTCTCATTTCCGAATATTAGAAGAAAATATTTTTAAAAGAGAAAATATGTAACACTCCAGTATTTTAGCCAACCTTTAAGTCACCCCATCCACTCACTATTCACCTCAAATAGTCAGTACTGGCAAATCTTAGCAGAAGAACATAGACATTAGCTGAACCATATTAATGGGTCATTTTGGTCCAATTTGGCCAAGTCCAGAGTCCTATGGGAAAGAGCCCCTAAGCTAAAAGGCTGCTGATGAATTACAAGAGTTTCAACAGAAGTCCATAAGGGAGAAACAGTGAATAAGTAAAAGCTGGAAAAACCTTCTCTTGGCACAATAATTCCTCCTTCACTGTTTTTGGGGGGATTTTTTCCCTTTGTGTGAATGCCTCCATAACTTAGACTTTTCTAATTGTTTGCATTTTGGAGAGCCCTTTGTTCTTGAGATGTGTCACTAGGAGTGCTTATTCAATTTTTATTCTGCTTTTTAATTAAAAAAAAGTTTGCAAATGCAAAACATAGCTGGGTGATTTATGATGAAAAAAACTTCATTTGAAAAGGGTTTGGCAATGAGGGCTTAGAAGATGCATTTGGTAGTTAAACTTCAATGTACTTTTTTCCATCTCTCCTGACCAATTTTTATTTGCTGATGCAAAAACCAATGTAGACTTATGAGTCATCTGTTAAAATTATTTTCAATCACTACATTGTTTTTCATTCACAGGAAGTTCACAGTTTACTTTTTATCAAAGGAGGAAAAAAATAATTTGCACTTAAATATTTATCATAATACAAATTTAGAAGCAGAAAACGGTGGAAAACCATCTCTAAAATCAGTTGTTCTGCTGGCATTTAGCATGTGATGGAAATTTTACCTGTTCTGACAAAAAAACCAGCCAGCACAGTCTGGCTGCAGGTATCAGAAGGCGGCAGCTGTCTGCACATGGAGCAGCTGGGAGCAGCTCACCAGTACCACTGGTACCTGTGGTCCCAGTTTGGGCTGAACCAGTCCTGCCTGGTGCCTTGAGCCTTCCTGCCAAGTTCTGGTCATGTGGGAGAGCAGGAAAGATGGAGTTGCTGCTTTCTGGTAGAGCAAGAAGGAGCCTGCTGCTGGTGAGGTTTGGCAGAAGGACAGATTTTGGCAGCCTGCTCTAGGAAATGGGTCTGTCATCCTTGGGGAAGTTAAAATTCAAATGTCGCACAGCCAGAAGAGACATGTGGGTGAGCTAGAAAGAGATGGAAAAGAAATCTGGGCACTCTGGTTTTCAAAACATGGGTTATTGGTCATCTGGAATTTGTTTTCCTTTCTTTAGAATTGCAGCTTGTTTGAAGTTTGAGCTTCTAGATGGCAATAAGAAGGAAAAGAACTGCTTGGGCTGTGAGAACAAGCTTTTTAGTGGGGACCCAGTGGGAACAGGGAACTCCCTCTCTCAGCATGCTGTGGGTGGCAGAAGTTTGGATGCAGTGTCTGGGAAACTTCACGGAGTCCAACTCTAATGGAGGCTGTCAACTTTCCAAGAAATCTGTGAGTTAGAAGTGATTTGGAGACTGGCAGAGCACCCTGGAGAGGAATCACTGCATGCCTGCTTTTTCTTCTGCTCCTTTTTTGTATCCACTGGCTGATCCTTGCTGGAGACAGGACACTCTGTCAGGCAATCTGACCCCAAATAACCTGGTCCAATACAAGCAGGCTATCTCATACTTGATGATATCAATTGTGCAATGAAATAATGTCCTTAGCACACAGTAAGCAACCAAAAGTCAGAATTACTAGTCTCAGCACGTTGTCACACACAGAGGTGGTTCTGGCTTCAGTGACAACACACCTCACCTCACTGGAACTTTATAAACCTCACAACATCTTTCCTTGCTTTCTCCTTTAGCAGTGGCATGCAGCAGGGCCAAAACACAGCACAGGTTTAGAAGAACATTTTGTATAAAACAGCAATAGCAGATGCCATTCTTGGTGCAGATAATACCAACAGGTTGAGAATATTTAGTGGTTATGTGTGGGGAGGTAAAAAAAGGATCCATTTTTTTGTAAAGGACTTTGCAATTCATCCTACACGTTCTTATTTGAGCTCATTTGTTACCATATTTCCATGTTCTGTGAGCTTGGATGGAGTCAGCAAAATTCCCAAGTAAAGATTTACAACAAACTGATACAACTTGTATCAAATGTCCATATACCTGCACACTGATGTAGCTTTAGTGAAGGTGCTATCAGAGATTTTGTGTGTCTGCATGCCAGCACAGCACCCCTCTGATAGGATTTTTCCAGCTGGCCTGAGCACAGAAAGGGTTTGCAGGAGGAAGTTATAAGGTTGTTTAGGTAATGACAATATTCCCAGCTTTCCAGGCTATAACAAATAAATAGTCTTGTCTTGCTTGTTGCATCTTTCCAAAGGATAACCTTTTCTGTTCTTTCTTTAAATGCTATCATTCTCTTTATTCTACAGTGTGTTATACACATGCACACAGATTCATGCCCAGTACATTATTTTATGGACACCCCCACCAGCTAAAAAGCACTGGAGCTGTCAGGAGGCAGATGAGGCTGTAAACAGAATCCAGGACTGGGCCAGAACCTCATCCTACAGTCCTGCACAGTGGAGATATCATCTGGGGCAGCACCATGGGAGCTATTGCTTCATTGTTTCATGGCATGAATGTGACTGTGAAAAACTTGTGTATTTTGCCCTATTTCTGTCACCTCAGAATTATTAACAGAAGTGTATTGCCATTACTACACTGCTCATAAGGACAGCATAACCTTTGTGCATCCCCTGCTTTTGTTTACCAAATAATCCCTTTGTAACTTTTGCCTCCTCTTTTTCACAGAGGTTACAATGTGTGCTTGCAGTGCAGCACAGCAGAGACTGGTGAAAATTTAATATGATGGAGAAATTATTGTTCTGGCTGAAATACTTCTTACTGGAGTATAAAATGCATCTTACACTTTGTGCCAAAGTGTAAGAAATTTCTGTTGGAGTCATGGCTATGCCAGAGAAAAGAAATCTTTTTGCTGCTCACCTGAACATTAGAAGAAGGGGAAGGGGTGAAATAATTTTGGACTTTCTTGAGCAAGAAAATGTATTAATAATATATGGTTTTGGAGCTGATAGGATTTTTTTGAGCAAACCAACTCTTTGTTTCCTTTTTGTGTCACAAGGTGAAGATTGATCATGAGAAAAGGTGTAATTTTTATTTAGATTTAATTAGCCTTTTCAGGTTGCTTATTCAAAAAGCCATTTTAAGAAGTAAAAACACCAATGAGCAGTATTGTGTCAAATCCACCAAAGGATCATCTCTTCCTTTGACCAGTCTGTCCCCTCAGTTAGTGAATAGTCAGTCCTCAAAGCTGTATTGCTCAGTCATGACAAGAGCTCTTTACCAGAAAATGTTTCCAGGTTCTATTTGCAGTGCAATTATCAACAGCTTTAAGATTGCTTTGATTTATTACTTGTAAACTTCATTGTTTTTCTACAACCTCATTACAGAATTATTTGTGAAAGCAGGAAATGTGCCTTATTACTTCCTAATCATTTTAGATATAAACTGTCTGGATGTTTTCCAGCTAATATATCAAGTGATCTCCCTCTCTGAAAGGGTCCTACCAAAACTTGGGCACACATTATGGTAGGTAATTAATTATATTAATCACAGCTACTAATTTAAGATGGCTGTCTGAATGTGACACTCACTAATGCATCAGTTTAAAAAGATGCCAAGCTCCATTGCTGGGATCTAACAGGAGATGGGTCATCTACAATATCCCTCACACTTCTGTGTCACAGACATCTTTTATGAAAAATCCTTTCCTTAAGATTTTTCCTCCTGAGAAGCTGAGAGGCCTCAGGAACAAAATGTAAACAATGGTTATCTGCTGCTGTGGAATGCAGCAGGTGGATCTGTGATTGGTCTCACAAACTTGTTTGTAATTAATGGCCAATCACAGCCCAGCTGGCTTGGGCTCTCTGTCCAAGCCAGAAGCCTTTGTATTCATTCCTTTCTATTCTTAGCTTAGCTAGCCTTCTGATGAAACCTTTTCTTCTATTCTTTTAGTATAGTTTTAATGTAATATATATCATAAAATAATAAATCAAGCCTTCTGAAACATGGAATCAGATCCTTCGTCTCTCCCCTCATCCAAGAACCGCTGTGAACACCGTCACACTTCTGAGTATAAATTATATAGGTCCATAATTTCATAAAGACAAAATTGCAATGACATTCCCTGTGCAGTAATATCCTTCTAGAATTACTCTGTCTGTCATGGGTTTTTTAATTTGGTTTTCGGTATGCATATAAACTGCTGTCCAGGGAATTCAGCAAGGCAAACAAACAGCCAGTGACCTGCCAGGCCAGGGGACATGGTGAGAACAGGTGAGAGGAGCACAGGAGGTGACACACTGCTCACCTGTAGGCTGGGCACAGCTCCTGCACAGCCACACCGCGGTGCCTCTCTCCCCCTGGATCAAGGGAGTGTGATACTGGACGGGATCTGACGTGCCCCTCTCACAAATGCCACTGCACTTCACATGAATTCACAGCTCACAGCAATTTTCTCTCCCAAAGCTCCATGCCTTTGATTCCAGTGCCTGGGAAAATGTCATTAAAGTGTTGTCCCACACAGAGTGAAGGAACCACAGCCCATAAAGTTTAATCTGCCACCTCTTCCTGTACTCCAGGAAGTCAAGTCTGAAACCATGTAATCATTGCCCCAAGAGCATATTATCTATTCATAATCATTAGACTCTGCTGCATAAAAAAGACATGTAAAGAGGGCAGCAATTAAATCTGAAGAGAAGTGCACATGAATAATATGTTAATTTAGTGACTTATTTTCTGGGTTTAGAATACAGAAAGACAGATTCTCACTTTCTCCAATCTGAACTTGCTACCATAGCCTAATTAATAACTATTTTACCTGATATTTAGCTTTACAGACTGATTTGATTGCTGAGCTGTGCTGCTGTCTCAGGTAACTCACATTTCCTTCTCCTGAATGGACACAATCATTGCCAGCACAAATACTGTCATGTGAAAACTGCATCTCTAAATTCACTTTCCATGGACAATAAAAAGCAATTACTTGCATATTTGCAGAAAGGAGAATGAAACTTGCATAAGCACAGATGAAACAAGTTAATTTCAAATTCTTATGGGAAATTTACTGATAATTTGCTCTGTTTTTCACCAAGGCCTTCATGAAAAGCAGAGAGAAACAATGTGAATCATCTAGCAATGTTTTGCTGTTGCTTTTCATATATGCATTTTAAATGAAGAGAGACCTGATTGTAAATAAACATCCTCAGAGTATTAACAGCTATCTGCAAGTGGTCTAACTACTTAACAAGTCAAATAGTGATTTCAGAAAATGCATTTTGCACAGTAGGTGGGATAGCATATGAAAATAAATATCAAATTTACTGTGATTTGGCAGGTGACTGGGAGCTCATTAAATAGCTGTAGCACAATTACTTGTGATCCCCTGGCCTTTCCTGAGTTCTCAGCCTTCTCAGTAGAATCAGTTTTTGAGCTCTGAGCCATGAAAAGTTGTGGATGGATTTTTGTGTATTTGTGTGTGTTCTTGCTTTTTGGTTTGTTTGTTTGGGTGGGGTTTTTTTGTTTGTTATAAACCGGCAAATTTTAGACTCGCTTGAGAATTCACAAGCATAACAGGATTAATAATGTGTGTTGAATGAATGCTCAGTCTAAGAGAAATCTGGGCTGTGGGGTATTCAGTGCCCTATGGATAAATAAAGAGAAGACTTCAGATAAGAATGTTTCAGACAGATGAGGACAGGAAAGAAGCAGTAGTGATGGCAGGTGTGGTAATCACATATCCTCTCAACAGAGAGAGACATAATTCCCTCCCAGTATTTTCCTGGGAAGCTGTGAGAAAGCTCAGAGAAAACAATTCTTATCTCCATTTGCTGCACCTGTTGTTGTTATGTGTTATGGAGATTGTTTGCCAAAGAGTGATTCCTTCATTGGACTCTGGTGATGGCATTTGGATTCACTGACCAATTGGATCCATGTCTGCGTGTTGTGACTGTCTGGGAAGGGTGAAGGGTTTTTCAGTATAGTATAGTATAGTATACTACAGTACAGTACAGTATATTAGAATAAAGCAATTGATCAGCCTCCTGCAATCATGGAGTCAATGCTCATTATTCCCTGTTCAGGGTCTTGCTGCTACTATAGACAGGTACTCAGATGGAGGTAAATTTAGTGAAAAAATACATTCTTGACATTTTGATTTCCCGAAATCAAGGTAAAAACAACTGCATTTTTTGTTTGGATGTCCAAGCTGTGCAAAATGCCAAATCAATCTGCCTTCCTAGTGAAGTAATATCTTCTTTCTAGCAGTTTTTCCTCTATGTTTTTGGCTGCTTACTGCCTGGCCATTGACATGGTGTCCAGTTAGCCTGGGCAAGAAAAATTGTGAGCTCTGGATTTGTGCTGAGGAGGTATGTGCCCTGTGTGCCCTGTGTGCCCTGTGCCCAGGGCCACCATGCTTACCATACATTTACCATACATTTACACCACAATTACCATGCACTTACACCACATTCACACCACATTTACCATGCTGCAGGCAGCAGAACCCTGGGGCAGCTGCCAGGTCACACAAGCAGGTGGGAGTTGGCTTTGGCAATGGCTCCCTGGCAATGGGAGAGGAGTGGCTGGAGCTGAGCAGAGGAAATACCCCTGGGGCAGGGTTAATGGCCATGAGATTTAGAGGGCTCTGACAGGGCTTGGTGCAGAGCTTTCACCACCATGATCAGCCTCTGGACCATATCAGGGTGCTAAGAGGTGTTTCCCAACAATCACATCTTTATCCAGGTCGTGGCAACAGAGGGCAAAAGATGAAATGGCGTGTATAGAGAGCAGGCCATTTCCTAAAGATGTAATCTTTCAGCAAGTACTAAGCTGCTTTGTCTCAATTGTGCTCAATTTTAATCAGCAAGACATTTTGCTTTCTCTTCTCTACAGAAGAGAAAGGAAAATGTCTTGCCTCAGAACCCTTTAACTTCTACCTTGCCCCTTCCATAAAATTTCCTGCAAGAGCTTTGGACAGCTATGCTGACCACTCCTGTGTGTGTGTAGCTGCTCTGTGCTAAACACCTGGCTGTGACAGGCTTTCTTCCTGTTCAGCACTTACATTTTTTTATCTACTTAATAAGGCTTTTTTCTCCTTTCTCCTGTTTTCTCCAATCACAGCCTACTGAAATCCATGGAAAGTCTCCTGTTGCTTCAAGAGGTTCCAAGTTATGGCATAAATTTTATTCTTGACTTTATTTAGGCCAAGAATTCACCCCTACGGTCTGAATTAGTTTGAAGTCACTCTGATTTTATCAGTTCTGAGATGAAAGTTGTGTTTTTTTCTTTATGGTTGTGTACCTGCCTCCTTTCACAAACAGGAGAGGAGATCTGTCAGTGAGGGCTACTGCAGAATGAGCAATCAGGAGATGAGGAGCTGCTCCTTAGGGATGTTCTTCTCCTCTCATCTTCACATAGCAACACCTGGTGGGAGGAAACAGTGTTCCAGGAAAGTGCATCCTGATCTGGCAGCTGATGTTGATTATGTTAGGAGAAATGCCACTGTCTCTCTTGATTGGGAAAATCATTCTTTTCATCTGAATTAAAACACCTTTTAAAAGTTTCCATCTGAGATCTGCAACTGTCTTACTGCTGGGTAAGTGTGATGAGGTCTCACTTGGTGATTAAACCTTCCCCAGCCCTTGAAAATTGCAACTTCAAGTCACAACACCATGATGGATCTTAGAACATATCTCTTGTCCAGTGCATTTCATTATATTTATTGCTTTAGGCAAAAGGGAAGCTAAATTAGTTAGTGTGAAGCACTCTGAATTCCTCATCCAGGACCGAAAAGTTTTGAAGCTGCTGCTCTACTAGTCTTCAGCAGAAAAGCAATAAATATTTTATAGAAGGCATAGCTGGGTCTGATAGGAATCTCATGCCACAATAAGTAGATTTGAGACTGTTTTTAGAATTGACCATTTGAGACCTGTCAGTATGACTGTCTATTCTTGGGCTATTTGAGAGCCACAAACTCACAGAACTTCAGAAGGTATGTGTCAAAAGTGGAATTTGATGCTTCTTTTTATTCATAAAACCTGTTTTCCACAGCCTTTTACACTGTCTGTTTCCACATATCCTTCCAAAATATGTCACCAGCTTCCTCAAGGAGCTGTCACTGATCTCAGTACTATTTTTTCCTGTGCTCTCCTAAGGAAATGAGGCAGGATTTTATTGTACCCAGTCAGTGTCTTACTTCTTCAAATTCATATATATATATATCCATTTGGTAATAATTTTCTTGTTTTCTTTTTCAGTTGGAAGGGTCTTTTTCTCAATGGAAGCGTGCTCTGTTTCAGGTGAAGGCATGCGAGAAAGAAGATCCAGCTTGCATTTCTTTATGTTCTTTAAGGTGTTTAAAATAATTTATTTAAATCTTCATATGAAATCTACCAGGAAATACATGGGAAGAGATTTTATTCATGGTCTTAGGTAGAAGAAATTATGGGTGGAGAATTGGGAGCAGCCTTCTGTAGGTATGTGAGAGGCAGAGATATTGGGTTTGATCCCATGTGTTCTCCTGCACAAATAACCAGATCCACAGTTGGTTTCTCCTGATGCATCTATCCCATAGAAATAAAGCACAGAAAAAGTTTTGTGCCACAAAAGAGGCAGCCTCTAAAGCAACACTGTTAAAGCTCAGCATAAATATTTCAAGATTAACAAATTCCTTTAACAGGGAAGCAAATGTAGAGTGACCTCATTCTGGTCAAAGGCTCGAAACCAAAATAACTTCTGGGCACCAGTGCATTTAATGAATGTGTTTCTAAACCTCAAGGGCCTCACTTTTAAAAGAAGCATAATTTCACACTCCTGTGCTGTCCAGTTGGGGTTTTGTAACTGCTGACATACCCACATAGCCTTTAGCTGAATCACACTTGCTTTTCCTCAATGCCATTCAAGTGCAGCAAGATGCCATCCCCAATTAGCCACTGCTGCATCCCTGGGTTCTGGAGGCTGGGAGACAGCCAGGGAAGGATCTCTGTGTTTTATGTTTGTTTGTGCTTAAAGGCAGAGAAGTGACCTGAAGGAGAGGTGGATTAGGGCAGAGGTGAGCAGGAAGGGGCTCTGCTGAGGAGGGTTCTGATAACAGATGGCAACTCAGAAGCTTCCAAGGAGATGCAAGGAGTCAAACACTGACTCTGAAGTGGAGCAGAATGCTTGGAGGGAAAACAGAAGCTGAAATACTGGCTGAAGATAAACCTTCTCCAGGGGCCATTAGTTGAAACAAGATAACTACATTCCTATAAAAAGTTTTCTGTTCCACTGGAAATTAATGTCAACGGTTTGTCAAGCTTACACTAATGTCTGTGAAAACCTGTCTTTGAAAAAGCCTAAGTGAGCAAACTACCTCATCAATTACTCCTGCTTACAGACAGAATGTACCCATGTATTTTCTTGTTCCATGTGTTATAGGAAAAGTGTCTGGACTGCAATTGAAGGGATGCTCCAAACACAGGCTAATCCAGCCTCCCTTGTTAGTGCCTTTCACATAATGAGGCTGTCTCTGACAACCTCCACATCAGCTCCCCTATGAACAGGGCAAGAAGAGAGTTTTCAAAATGATCCATTTGTATAACTCAGATAATCTGTACAGGATGCAGTTATGGCTTTTCATGAGCAGAGCCCATCTGTCAGCTCTTGCCCTCTCTGCTCTCTCCACACAGAACAGTGAGAATGTATTTGGGGAACAGAGCTGTAACTGCTGGGTCCTTGAGTGACTGTTCAGACAATCTTCTTGTTTAGATAATCTGACCTTGTCTGATGCAGTTTTAGAGACATCCAGAGATTGAGACAGCAGCTTTGTCACTCCATGTCACCATCCTCATACATGCCAGAAGTCATTCTTTCTACAAATCATTACTGATTTCCTCTTGTTCCTTCATAGAGAACATGAAATACAAGGTTTTTCCATATTTGAGAACTGTTGTATACTTTCCCATACTCTCACTTTCTGATTCTCTCATAGGTAATGCTTACCACATTCTTGCTATCCTGTTTTGGGGGGAGGTTGCATCTCTTGCACTCTCCCAGATGTTTCAAAAATATTTGTAATATGTGGCTCCCAGAGCCAGTGACTGATTTCTAGCTCAGACTCTGCTACTACTAATTACAGTAAAATAATGAAGACTGATATTTTCAATATGTTATACATGGAAGATAATTTCAAAATAGAAATTACATTTTGTAGCAGGAATCAATGTAAGAATCACAGAATGATTTGAATTGGAAGAGACCTTCAAAGATCACCTAGTTCAAATCTTCCTTGTCAGGGATATCTTTTGCTAGATCAAGGTCCTCAAAGTCCCATTCGTCATGACCTTGAACCATTCCAGTGGTGGGACATCCACAATATTCCTGGCAACCCTGTTCCAGGGTCTTGCCATCCTAATTATTAAAAATTCATCCTTATGTCCAATATAAACATGCCCTCTTTCAGTTTAAAACTGTTTCCTCTTGTCCTGTAACTAGAGGCCTTGGTAAAAATCTCTCTTGATCTTTCTGACAAGCCCCTTTGTTATACTGAAAGGCCAAAATAAGGCCACTCTGGAGCCTTCTCCCCTCCAGGCTGGGCAAACCCAACTCTGTCACAGCCTGTCTGTTCCAGAGAGGTGCTCCACCCCTCTGAGCATCCTCATGGCTTCCTCTGAACTTTCTCCAAAAAGATGTTGGGAGTCTCACAGCTGGACACCATTGCTCCAGGTGGGCTCTCACAAAAGTTGAGCAGAGAGGTAGAATCACATCTCTTGACCTGCTGTCCATGCTTTGTTTCATGCAGCCCAGGATGTGGTTGGTTTTCTGCTCAGTGAGTGCACCTTGCCAGTGCATCTCTGATTTTGCATCCACCAGCATCCCCAAATCCCCCTCTGCAGGGCTGCTCTCAATCCCTTCATCCTCCACTCTGCTTCTGGATTGCTCCAAGCCAGGTGCAGGAGCTGGCACTTGGCCTTGCTGAACTTCAAGAGGTTTGCATGGTGCCCATCCTCAGTGCTGCCCAGGGGCCTCTGCTGAATCCAATCCCTCAGGTGAAGATCACTGCACCTCCCAGCTTGGTGCTCTGTAAACTTGCTGAGGGAGCACTTCACCCCACTCACTATGTCACTGATGAATATATTCATTATTACTGGTCCCAGTATGAACTTTTGAGGGATATCACTCTTTACTGGGTGCTGACTATACTGCTGTGTGGAACACAACTATTCCCTGAAAAATTCCTTAGTCTATTTTTTTTTATCCTATATTGGACTCTTATCCTCATCTTAAAAAATAATAGATTTAATAACCCAATGTCACTTAATATTTGAATACTGAATATTAAATTTTCTTGTTATTTTGTAATTAGTCCTTTTCAGATAAGAAATAGAAATGGCGTCGCATTTTCCTTTGGGTTTGGACTTTTTTTTGTTGGTTTTTTTTTTTCTTTTTTTCTCCTGATGTGTTTGTGCAATCCATTCTGATTGCCTTTCTTTATTCCATGAGAGCAGTATGTGGTTGTGCTGTTTAGCCTTCCTGTAGAATTTTCTGTAGAAAATGAGACTGTAATTTTCATGATTGCTTCAGGGAGAAGAAGGGCAAATCAGGCTGCTGCTCAATAGATCAGATCTGTGTTGGCAGTTTTACTCTTTTAAAAGAATTATGCCTTTTCATCTTTTATATACATCGCTACAATGTAAAGTTTTATCATTTGACTTTATCACCTCAGAGATTATCTCATGTCTACAGTATCTTACCCCACCTCTAAGGACTTGGCAATTTAACTGCTGCTGAAAATTCTGCCAGGAGAATAAGTGAACAACTTTTGTGTCTTGATGCTAGAGATTTCAACTGTTACTGATTTATCAAACTCAGCTGCCTTGAAGAAATACTGTAGCCAAGATTTGTTATAAGATATTTGTATAACATATAAAGGGTAGCAATAATTCTGCACTGATCCATGCTTTTAACAACCACAATCAGTTTTTCCTACTGACATAGGAAAGCTATAAAGCATCAGCTCAATATCTGATGAGTTATGAAACACCCTGACTCAACTGGATACATGAACACTGCAGAACACTGAAGAAACTACCTTACTTGCAATGAAAATTAATAATATTTATCTCTCTTTTAATCCTGAAATATCTGAAGCCATTTCTTAGACTTTTGGTAGCCAACACAGGAATGTGACATAAGAATCATCTGTATTCCCTCAGGAGCAAATGAGGGAATCACAGGAAAACAGACCAACATTATAGCTGATAATTAGCAATTATCACAGGAGCTATATACAAAAAAATCACTATCCCAGCTCAGTTGCTAACATTCTGCTTTACTCTAGGCAAGTTTTCCAACATATCTGCCCTAAGACTGCTATTTACAAAATACCCAATGTTGAAAGCCATGCAGAGACCCTGAAGGGCTGCCAGCACAACCAGAGCTTATGGCTCTGTTGCTGTCTCCATGTAAACAGTATGTCTTCATCAGTATGGGTTCAGACTGTATGGTTAAGGCACAGCTTGTTGGATACAATATTTCCTCAGCACTGTACAAACATGAACTCATTATCTTCATCTCTCACAAACTGGGTGGCTGATTGTACAATCTCACTTTCACAAGTCAAGAAACTAAGGTGGGAGGCAAAGCACGCTAATTAAGCTACCATATGAGACAATGTAAAGTGGCAGAAGCATCTTTTAAAGTTGCTTTTGGTTTTCTAGATGATCAATGAAGAGTAGGGTGTGATTTTTGTCATCCCAAAGTCGATACCTATGTTTGGCCAAATGACTCACCCTGTGCTTCACTGACTCTGTGGACTTGTTTTCTATTAATGGTAATAGGAACACTAGAAACTTGCTCAGATGTCAGTGCTTACATTGCTGGATTGCTAATTTAGTTAGGCAAGTTTTGGGAAGCTGAGAAATACAAACGCTGCCCTAAAAGCCACTATGAAATGCAAGTAACACACCCTGGAACAGGGGCAGTGGTCACAGCACCAAGCCTGACAGAGTGCAGGGAGTGTTTGGACAATGCTCTCAGGTACGTGATGTGAGTCTTGGGTCTGTCCTTTGCAGGGCCAGGAGCTGGCCTTGATGACATTTGTGGGTCCCTCCCAACCCAGGGCATTCTATGATTTAGGATAATTTTGAATCTCCATTAAGCCCGTGAAAACCAGACTGCTCTAACCTTTTTGCTAGAATCAAATTATCAGTAAAGCCTGCATAAAATTGCCTTTTTCCCTGCCATGATCAACTGTCCCTTCCCTGTAAGAATTACCTACAGTCACAAACCCCAGAATCAATTCCTCTGCCATGAGGGTCACCTCTCTGCTTTGAGTACATGTGAGAGAAAACAGTGAGTGAGACCGTGGGGAAAATCCAGAAACCTTCAACCGAAGGCTGCCAGATGAAAGCTGACTGCATGAATGATGGAAAAGCATAACTAGGGTGGCACATTTAGTCATTCACTGTGGATTCCAGATTTCAGGGATGTGACTGCTTCTTTTCATTGACTGTACAGGGAATCAGTGTGTGACAATCTGTGTGCTGCACTGCTTTCACAAACATCTAAGGAGTGTCAGCAGTCTTAGGAGATTGGACAATGAAAGTGACTCCAACTATTGTCTGGTCATATTGATAATTATTCTGGTGTTTGGATTAAAAAAATGTATTCTGAACCACGCCTTTAGAGACTGTGCAGCTCAGACCAGCAAATATGTGAATGGATAGCTCTTCATTAGAAAGCAACTGGGGAAAAAACAGGAATAGAAAATCAGGAGAGAAAGTAGTTCAGTTTCTGTTCATACAATATATTTCCTTTTTTACAAAGAAAAAGGAGTTATGTTTCAAAATGCTGTCCATTTTTAAGGTGCAATGCAAGTGTATTTTGGGGAACCATGTGAAATGCTTTCAAGGTTTCCTAGGGAGCATATGGTTAATTAAAAAACAAAACAAAACAAAACAAAAACCTCAGCAAACAATGACACAAAACAGAATACCAGTGACTAGCACTTATCCCATCCATCAGACACGTGCTGGAGCATAAACATGAGGGTATATTAGCAGTTATTGATGCCATCTGGTCTATTTTCTATTGTGATTTTATAACAGTTTCTGCATTTTAACAGAGCCACGTTGGAGGGAATTGCTAGAGAGAAGTAACAGCCGTCCAAGCACAGGAAATTTAAACAGTTAATGATGCAGAAAATGCATGAGAAATGATGTTGGAAGTTTGGCATCCCATCTCATAAACAAAAGGTAACAGCAGCCACAAGAGCAACAAACAACACATCTGTCGATTTAAGCACTGAAGTTTTCCCATCTAGGAAAAGAAATTACCATCTAGAGATTAGAAACAGTGTAAACCACCATGACCCAGGAGCACATTAAAGAGGAAAGGCAATTTATCCAAGCTTTCAGCTCTTCTGAGGTTTCTGCAGGAGCAGGGAAGATGCAGACACTTTGCTGAGGGGTCAGAAGCTGTACACAGCAAGCAGATCTGCAGCATGGGCTGCCTGAAGTGAGCTGGTGGGACAAGGGGCCATGGCTTCCAAGTGCAGGAGGGCAGCTTTAAATTGGATTTTGGGAAGAAATTCTTTACTCTGAGGGTGGTGAGGCACTGGCACAGGCTGCCCAGAGAAGCTGTGGATGCCCCATCCCTGGAAGTGCTGAAGACAAGATTGGATGGGGTCCTGAGCAAGCTGGTCTAGTGGAAGGTGTCCCTGCCCATGGCAGGGGGGGTGGATTAGATGATCTTTAACCTTCCAACCCAAACCATTCCAAGATTCCACGATTCCATGACATTTTTACTGTGTTCTACAGGGCTTGATTGTAAAATGCAGGAAGCTGAACTTGTAAATCCATGCAGAGATTCTGTGCCTAATGAAAGTATTTTCTGGTAGGCATTAGGCATATCATTAAAAGTAAACCTGGGAAGAAATGTAGGATACAGCTATCTGGAGAAATACTGTTTTAGAGTTGAAAATACAAATGTTCTATGTTATTTCAGAATAACAATATTTTTTTCTCATTTAAAGAACAATACTAAGCCAGAGCCACAAAGAAATCCAACTAACTGGTCAGCTACAGCAACCAACCTGACCCTTCAAGTGGGTCCCTAGCTGGTGGCTGAATGCAAGAATCTGTGATATGAAAATCTGCACTCACACCAAACACCTTACCAGAGTGTCCTAGACTCTCCTGTTACAGCTGTCCCATCCTAATTAGTAGTGGAATATTATTTGAATTAGCTATTTGGTCTCATTTTCCCATATCTGAAGACATTGTGAGACTCTGACTAGAATTTCCATCTTGTTTCTAAAGAATCTCTTCTGGCTAAAATTCATGAAAACTCTTGTAGTCATATGAAAAGCTACAGCAAATGGTAATTTTACAAAAATGAAAAATAGCCCATTACCAGAACATTTCCAAACAGGACTGTGCATGCCCTGCTTGGCTAACATTTCTGCTCTGTGAACAGGATAGAGCTTGGGAACCCCACAGCATCTCTGCCAGATCTCCTCTGCAATCTTGCATGAGTCACTTAATCCTTTGTGCTTTGCTTTAATCCCCTCTCTTATCTAGGATTTCTGCCATTCTTCCTCAGTTGTATGGCAAGTTGCAGAATCATTTTGGAAGGGTGTTGGATGATGATATTTACTGTAGGTAAAGACTGTGAAAGAAAGTCCTTGTGTCTTTTAGTCTGCTCTGTAAACTTTGGTTGATCTGAGAGTTTTGCTGCTTTCATTATTCTTCACCAGCTTATCACAAGATAGACTTGTCATGTCTAAAGAATTTGTCTTTTCATTATTTTCTCATTACTTCTACACATATTTCTTCCTAAATGATACATCAGAAGGAGGAAAAAAAATAAACACCTGCTGTTCATGTCTATGTTCTGCAGCTAGAGAAAATGAGTCATTAGTTCAGTGGCAGCTCCCAGCCCACTTACAGAATCTGAGAAAGCTGACCTTACCCTATTGTGTTTTAGGAAAAATGTCCAGCCACAGAGGGCAAGATAAATAACACAGATTTCATTAAGGGGAAAAACTTAGGCTCAATTCTGCTGTTAGTAAAGGAGGGAGTGTTTACAGATCATTACAGATAACTTGTTTTTCACTCATAAATCCTCAGCAGTGTTTCAGTGCAGAGCTCTACTTAAGGAATTTGATCCAAATTGCAATAAATTTGCTTTTATCAGTTATTTTATAGGAACCCTGTAAAGAGATTTCAGAGGCTGTCATGTCCCCAGTCCATGGGGACCACACAATTGTGGTCACTGGCACCAGAGAGGATTGGTAGGAGCCTTTACCTTGTGAGCACAAAGGGCTGAGGACAGAGGGGCTCCTGCACTTTTATCACCTCCTTGCTGGTGAAGCCAGAGCAGCCCTGAGTGCAGCCATGGAACCCTGGGATTCCCCAGCAGTCACCTCTCATAGGGGTTATCAAGCTTGGTAATCACATCAAGGTAGTCACATGCTTGGTACCAATCTCTTAATGAGCAGAAGCACTCAGGATGAGAATCCTGAAATGTTTTACATCTCCAGTGGCTAAAGTGTTCTTGTTTGTAGGTGAGATATCGGTGTCTTGGTGTTGCTCACTGTTAACCAATCTCAGTACCTGTCGCAGACATCTTTTATGAAAAATCCTTTCCTTAGGATTTTTCCTCCTGAGAAGCTGAGAGGCCTCAGGAACAAAATGTCAACAATGGTTATCTGCTGCTGTGGAATGCAACAGGTGCATCTGTGATTGGCCCATGTTGGTTGTTTCTAATTAATGGCCAATGACAGGGAGCTGGCTCGGACATAGAGTCTGAGACACAAGCTTTTGTTATCATTCTTTCCTATTCTATTCTTAGCTATCCTTCTGATGAAATCCTTTCTTCTATTCTTTTAGTATAGTTTTATCATAATATATATCATAAAATAATAAATCAAGCCTTCTGAAACATGGAGTCAGGTCCTCGTCTCTTCCCTCATCCTTGGACCCCTGAGAACATGGTCACAAGCACCAGGGTTTTTTCTTTTTCCATATTTTCTTGTGTTTTGTTTGTTTGTGTTTTTGTTTGTGTTTTTGTTTGTTTATGGCTTTTTTTGTAAGAATGACCAAGAATTACCTGGACACAAATCCCACCCCAGCTCTGGAGGCAGACACTGAGCACTACAGCCACTGCTGGACCTGACCTTGTGCTAAAAGCCCAACCAAAGTCCATTAGGCCAAGAAAACCTTGCAGCAATTTGCTTCAAACCTTGAGGAAAAAGTGACCCCACAGAAATAGCCAAAATCATGAAACTGCATTTATTGAAAGCACAAAAATGGAGGAAGAGAAGCAAACATGCTACTTTCCACTTAAACATTTCACAGAATGTGATTGCACTGTGAGATCCAGCACAGCAAAATGTCAGCACCTGTGAAGGTCCGCCCGAAATAAACGGGTGACGAATGATTTTTGGGTGCAAAAATAACCAACAAGAGGCACAGGGGTTTTGCAGTAACAAATCAACAAGGTGCAATTTATTGATTATAACCACAGCTAAATATGCATTTGGTTAAGGGATCCGGGGAAGAGAAGGGTAAGACAAGGAAAAAGGGAGGAAAGAAGGTCAGTGAATGGGGTATAGCTACCAAAACGTGATGTCTTCGGGGTCCCGCCGCCGAAACTCGCTGGTACACGTCTTGGGGAGATCTCAAAGGACAGTCGGACGGAACCCCAATATATATACTGTTCTTGGTTGGGGGAAGGTAACTGAAATTAGGTTTCCATGGAGGGGAGAAGTCCATTGTTTTCATGGCCGAATGCTCACATGTACGTTAAGTTTTCCCGCTCCCTGAGTTGGGAGGGAGTACAGTCCCAGTCTCTGGAAGGAGGTTGCCAGGGGGATGCCATGGGGGTGCCATGGGGGTGCCAATAGGGTGCCAGAGGGGTTCTTGGTTCCTTGATGAGGGGATTCGCATCTCGGTTGGTCCGTCACGGTGGTTGAAGACAGGCAAGAGGGGTCTTCTCATGGAGCGGGGGGGGAGCCACCCCAGAGCTCAGTCCAGCCAGCTCAGGAGTTTGGAAGAAAGTCCAGTTCAATTGTCCAGAAAAGGGCAGCATGCCCCCTTCGAGTACAGCATGGCGTGTTCTGCAAGCATCACTTGTGAACACACTAGATAAGCAGGAGACTTTCTTTCCCAACTGGCTCAGCAGTTTTACCTCTTCGGTAGTCTTTTCTCATGACAATTGTGAGGCAAAAAATGAAGGATTTTCGGATGGACTTCTACAGCACCAAAGAAATAAACTCTCTTTCCATGCCACCCTCTTTCTTGAATTTCAGGAAGGGCTCAGCATACCTGTTTGCCGAGGAGAAAAGCTGCAATTAGTGCTAAATGACTGTTTCTGTAGCTGAGTGGATGAGGTAGACACCGGCACTTGCTCACTGCAGTCAGTAAATGTCTGCACCATTCACAAAGTGCACATTTCTTCACACTTAACATTCTTTTCATATCACTCCACTGAGAGTTTGACTGTAACAGCAAAAGTATTTTGCAATTTTAAGAGATGTCTCCCCACAGTGCTTCACAGTGCTCCACAGACACAAATTAATTCAGCTTCACAGAGCTCCTGGTTTAAGACTTTATTCCATGAGTTAAATGGAGGGGAAAATGTTTTCTGTTATATATTAAAAAAAAAAAAAAAAAAAAAAAAAGAACAGGTTTGGGACCCTGGAGACTCAGTGACACAGGACTGATATGATACTTCAAACAGTAAAAGCTGCAGAAGCCATCTGTAGCATGAAATGCAGGTTGCTGCCCATGCTTATATTTGCTGGGAGTTACTCAGCTCTGTACATAGATAAGATTCTTGCTTACATTAAAATTGTGTGGGAAAATTACTATGAATGTGCTTTTTCAATTGCTTCATCTGTTTCTCAGTTATCTCTGCTTGTTTTCTGTTAGTATGAGCACTATGGAGCCTGTTCAGATGTGGAATGGTTGGAGAGGTTTGATCCTTCTTTTATTCCAAAATGTTTTTATTGATTTTCAGAATTTTCATTTCAGTTCTTATTTCTACTGAGTGAAATGACTCAAGAAAGCAGCCACTGGCTTCTTTCATGAAAATGGTCTGGCAAACTTCATTAATGATACCTAGATCTGCCCTATAGCTGCAAGATTTTCTCTTAAGGCCCAGGTGTGGTATCTTACTGTTTACCATCAGCTGAGATGTGCATGGTATATAAGCTGGGTATGCTTATATTCAACAATAGTAGGTCAGAATTCCATTTTAAATCACCCCTGTGAGGAACTGAGGCAAAGCCATATGAAACAATAATAAAATAGCCCAGGTAGGAAGAGACCTGGAAGGATCACCTGATCCCATCAAGGGGAGCCAAGGTGAGATCCTCTAGCACACCATACAGCCTCATCTTGAAAACCCCCAGTGAAACAAACTCAGCCACATTCTTAGGGAGGTTGTTCCAGGGATGCATTGCTCTCACTGTAAGATGTTCACTTCCTATGTTGAGATTAAATCTCTCTTTGTGCAACTTGTCCTCGTTGCTCCTTGTCCTCTCCTTGTGACTCCCTGTGAACACAGAGCCTTGACCATTTTTTTGGTGCCCTTTTCAGTACTGCAATACTGTGGTTATGTCATCCCTGAGCCAGCTCTTCTCAAAGTTAAAAGACTCAACTCCATCAGTCTTTCCTCAGAGAGGAGGCTCTCCAGCCTTTGATCACCTTCATGGCCTGCCTCCACTGGATGTTCTCAAGTCTGACTGTTCCTTTTGTGAATTGTGGGGACAAGAGCTGGACACTGTACTCCAGGCACAACAAGTAAATCTTTATCCCACTGGATGCACCCCAGGATCCCATTTATCTTCATTTACCTTTTTTTATCTTATCTTCATTTACCTTCATTACTGCAGCAGCTTCCCTGCTGACACATGTTCAGGCACTCATCCACCAGGCCCCAGGGCCCCTTTCAGGAAGGCTGCTCCCCATCCACACAGAGCCCATCCTGAAGGGGCTCTTTGGTTCTGTTACCCAGGAGCAGGAATCTGCACTTGTCTTTGTTAAACCTCATCCAGTTTTCACCAACCCTTCACTCTTCCAGCCTATCCAGGTCTCTCTGAGATCTCTTCTTTCTGATGTGTCCTCCTCAACACCCAGCTTGGTGTCATCAGAACACAATGAGAGTGTTCTGTCAATCCTTTCAATCCTGCCATCCAGGCCATTTGGGAAGCTGTTGCCAAGTGTGGAGCACAGTTCCAATCCCTGGGGGACCCCTCTTGTGATAGGCTGCTACCCTGAGTAAAATCATTGCTCCCCATCCCTATTAGAATCTTCCTGCCCACCAAACAGATCTCATGTCCGTGTCTAGACATTTTGTCACACATTTTGTCCAGAAGAAGAATGTGGAATGCTTTGCTGTCCATGGTGAAATGTCCACCGCTCTCCCCATGCTGACAGAAGACAAAGTTTTGCTGTGGAGGTGACCAGGTTACTATGGCACAATTTCTTTGGTAAATCTGAGGTGGCTGATCAAGCCCACTGCAGTGGGCTGAATGAAAGCAGCCAAGGTGGAATTCATCTCACATTATTTTAAGTGTTGCTGAAGTCAAGCAAAAATTGTTCTTCTTACTAAAGATTTTTCCTCCATGTGGGTCTATGTGAACAATTATTTTTGTCATTCTTTATGTGGATGACCACAAAAGGTATATTCTCCCCTTTCCAAAGATAACAGAACTGGAAGGTTTATAAGTGGAAAATGACACAGGAATAGTATTTTCCTATTAAATGAAAACTGTAAGAATATGGTTTCTTTAAAAATTTCTTGGATGAAGTTTAGAAATATAATTTAAGTGTTGTTTAGAAAAAAAATTAAAATAACATCCTTCTACAGTGCTAAAAGTTATGAAATTCAGTGGGCAGAAAATCTTTCATTATTCAGAATTTAAGGGAAATACCTTGTTTTCTTAAAGCTACTCATACATGTCACTTTTTGACAAGGATGAAATTAACCTGAATAAATGCAGAGAGCTCAAGAAATCCAGGCAAAAAATGATTTGATTATCTCAATGTGACCAGACAGAAAATAAGAATATTACATTTCTCTTTGGTACTCAAAGTAGAAGTATGGAAAAATTTTAGTGATTCTACCAAACTTTTTAATTTTCTTTTGTCTACACATAAAAGCTGATAATTTTTTTGAACTCCCAAGGCAAGTCAACACAACAGCTGAAATAAAGCACAGTTTCCAGAAGCCTGGTCTAATTGCTCAGCTAGGAATGCAAAGTGTCTCTGAATAAGTTATTATTTTAATAGCAAAATCCTGTTAATGGGACCGGTATATTTTAGTTCTTTAATAATATAAACAATGTTTCCGTTTTCTATTTCCCAGAACATTCTAACTCACTGGACTCTTTCTGATCAAAATAATTCATATTATTTTAAAAAACTGCTGGTGGCTTCTGTCACAGAGACTTATAAATTAAGCAAGCCAAAGTATGTACTCAAACAGAATTAATTTCACAAAACCATTTAAAGCTCTGTCAGCATTGACGGACTGCAGATTCAGGATGTCAGATGGAACTGCTACTACACACATGACTTCAGGATTCCTGAGCTTTAGCAGGGTAACCCAGCACGTGCAGTCACTCACTGTGAGGTGAGGGCTCTCCACCTCCAGGAGCTCCTCTTGGGCAGAGTCCTCACCCACGGGGAGAGTCAGGAGAGATGGAAGGCTTATCAGCCAATAAAAGGCTGGCATCATGCTTATTTCACTACAAAACAAGAACAGAATAAATCAGTGAAAACTGTAAAGGCAAGATGATAAGGAGTCAAGAAATACAAGGAGTACATAATGGAGAGAATTGAATCCTGAATTGAATGGTGCTGTCAGTGCCTCAGTCAAGAACTAGAGGTACTATGCTTTACAGGAGATGTTTGCTGATATTTTCTTATGCTGTATTATGCATGATATAAAATCAATGATTTTTTTTTCTGTGTGCACAATTGAAAAAAAAAAAAACCATTAAAAGAAATGTACTCTTGAGAGACTTTGAAGTCACTATGCCCTCATCAATTAGACAAATCCTTCTTACCAAGCCTTTCACTCCCAGGATTCAGAATTAGCCTCCATGTGAAGGCAAATGCTGCACTCCTTCCAAAAGAAACAAAGAAATTTGAGTAGCATAAATGTAATAATATGTAGCTAAAAATGCTCTTCCTCAAGCAGTGCTTTCATCAATGCTGATGTTCCTTATTCTGTTCATCCCAGCAGCCAGGTCCCTCCCAATGACTGGAGTTCTGTTTGGGTCTCAGGCCCCACAGGTTCCTACTCAATGAATTAAAAACCCACAGAACCACATTTGAAGTGCTATGGGGTTAGGTCGTCCCAAAGGGACCTTCAGAAGACCCCATGCAATAGAAGACACAAATCAGCACCCAAGTATCTGGGGCAGAGATGGTACATCCTTCTCTGGGGTTTACAGGGTCACTAATTTGCTTTGCAAGAAGGACCAAAGAAACAGATGAAATATTGAGTTTATTTTCTCTCCATCTTACAGAGCATCCAGTGTCCTTGCACACGTTTGCACCGAATTGTCCTTTTATTCTTATATTTATAGTGTGACTGCATATTTTAATTGGATTTTCCTGAAAATGTGTTCAGGTTTTCTACTCCTCTCTTGCTCAGGAGCTGTCTAAGGACAACTGCCACAAACCTAAGGTGATCAATATGGACAATCACAAGATAGTTAAAGGAAAGTTACTCAATATGGCCATAAATACATTCAAAAATATAGTTGCTTTGTAGTTTAGCTAATATAAACTTGTTTCTTTTCTCCCCAAAGACATACATACTAATGTACATCCTTATAGATCCCTTCCCTTAGCTACTGCAGGGTTCCTGACAGGTTATTCTGGGGTTCAGTTTTACTCTTGGAGAACATTTACCACAAAAAGACAAAGCTACCTTAGGCTGGCACAAGTATTCCCTCCTGGACTCCTCCATCTGCTCAGGTTTCAGGGAACAGATGCCAGGATGCATTTCAGGCCTGGGGTATGCAGCTGAATGAAAGAATGGCTTGTGGCAGCAGCAGCTTCCAAATTTAGAAAAAAATGCTTTAAAAATGGGAAGAAAAATTACCCTTAAACCCAGATACTGTAAAGTGCACTGGAAACACAATGATGGGTAGATAATGAACCTGCAAAAAGTCTCTTGCAAAGGCAAGAGAAGAGGATATTGCCACACAGGGGAATGACATCTCTCCTGATAACAGCTTGTTATAGAAAGGAAACATTTCTAAAAGGAAAAAATATTAAGAGCAGAACTTTTTTTTTTTTTTAATTTAGAAAATCATTGCGAGGTTAAAATGTTTGGATCCAATTAAGGGCTGGAAATATTTTGATAACAGTCCTCAAAAGCCTGAAATAGGCTGTTTATTCACCTAATAACCAGCTCTGTGCATCACATATGACATCTTCAAGCTATGAAGCTTCCAGGTTGGAAATACTTTAAAGCTAACTTTTTAAAATAGCATCCTAGTCTTCCACTAAAATTTAAAGCAGATTCCTAAAGGAGAGAGTAAATCACTCATTTATTAGCCTTTAGTACGAGTCCTAGAGGATCCCAAGCTGGAGCAGCAAGATTTGTCTGAAAACTTGCAGGAGTCACTGGATTATTTCCTAGCACTTCAAATCAAATTCCATGATCGTTTGGTTTTTTGTTTTGCTTTTATTTTTTTCCCCAAGTCTGGAAACATTAATGAAATTATCCAGTAATATTGTAATGGAAACTTCTCTTCATTTAAATTTATAATCAACAAGCTAAATTAGCCACTTTTCAAAGTCAATTGTTATTTACCTAACCTAGCATAATTTCTCAATTACATAGAAATTAGGTCTTTTTGAATAACCTGATTCAAATATTTTTTAATGCTTTTTATTTTCACTAAGAAATTAATGAGTGTTTTTGTCCTTTCTTTGAAGAGTTCATGGCTGTTTTTTTTCTGTAAGCATTTCTATTACTCAGTGTTAGTAGTATATTAAATGTATTAAATTGGAGTTATAGGAAATGTAGATTAAAACATAGAAAATATAAACAATTTCAGAGAAAGCATAAAAGACCGAAGTGTTAAAAATTATTTAGTCCTCAATTCTCTAGTTGTAACAAATATTTGACTCCCATCATGGAATAGATTAATTTTATGATGTGAAGAGGTTTTCCACATGTGCCATCATGGACCACTGACTATCCAATGTGAATGTCACAGTGTTTTATTGCTGAAACATTGTGAACTTGATCTATAGCTCACTGAAATTAGCTGAAAGTCTTTTATGGACATCTTTGAGATTTGAGTTGAACTCAGTATTTTCACAATTTGGATTTTTCCCTCCTCTCAATGAAGCTCCAGGTCATTTAGAGCCAGTGAAAAGTTCATCTGTCAGGAAGAACAGCTTTCCCTGACATTGGATTGAAGAGGATAAAACACAGTTAGGAAGAGGACAGAGCAGTTGTTGGACATCAGAGGAGGGCCAAGAGGATGCTCAGAAGGCTGGAACACCTCTCCTATGAAGAGAGGCTGAGACAGATGGGGTTGTTCAGCTTGGAGAAGAGGAGACTCCAGGGAGTTCTTACTGCAGCCTTTCAGTAGAGTTATAAAGGGGGCTTATAAAGAAGAGAAAGACTGTTTTTTTTTTATATGGGCAGATGGTGACAAGACAAAGAGAAATGGTTTCAAATTCAAAGAAAGGAGATTTAGATATTAGGAAGCATTTTTTTTTACTCAGAGGGTAATGAGACACTGGCAAAGGTTGCCCAGAGAAGTTGTGGCTTCCCCATCCCTGGAAGTGCTCAAGACCAGCCTGGATGGGACCCTGAACAACCTGGTCTAGAGGGTGGACCGTGGTAGGAAGCTGGAACAAGCTGGCATTTAAGGTCCCTTCCAACTCAAACCATTTGTTTCTATGATTCTATGGCATCTATAGGCTCCCAGAGACTGAATTCAGATCTCTGCTACGCCTCAGTCTTACTGTGTAACCTTAAACAAGTAACTCATTGTCATATTAGCAGATCAGTTGTTTCCTCTTTTAAACATCCAATGGCATGAACCAAGGCAGGAAAAACTTATCAAACTTGCTTACATTCTAGGTTGCCAAAAATGTTCAAGGTTACCCCTATCTGGAGCTGTTGGCAACATTTTTTGTTTTTAAGAACAGAAAATAGAGCATTCTCTATAGCCACATCTCTAGCTAGTAGAATGGCATCTCATTATCTTTGAAATTAGTACAGTGGAAAGAATCATACTACAGCTCTGTGACAGGAGTGTTTGGGACCCTCTTATTACACTTGGTGGACATACAGTGAGTTGGTGAAATCATGAATGTGATTTCTTTGACCAGCTGTTTGCACCTGCTTTAAGGTGAATGATCCACCTTGTAAAAACTTTGAATGAGAGTTCAAAGTGATTTGGTGTGGATGCCTGCATTGGAAGAATCCACATTTAATCAAAGAACTCAATGTCTAAGATATTCTAATGTTATATGGCAACAGGAGCTTGGGAAGAGTCTTTTGCTGGGCTTACTTTTGTGGAACCCTTGTTTACCAAGTAGAAAATAGGAGTCTTAATGCCTCACGTGCTCAGGAGTACCCATAACTCACAAACTGCATTCTATTCATTCCAGAGCACGTGGTGATTACACAGTGCCTGCTGTGCTTGCCTGTGTAATCTCAGCAGAAACGAGGATTTAACTTGCTAAGCACTACAGCTCAGGTAGGATGAACAGAAAGCATTCCCATGTAGGGCCTGTGCCAGTGGGATGTGAGGAGCAACCAGAAGGCAGCTCAGATCATCAAACCAGAAGGAGCTCAGATCTCTACTCTGCAATAGCACTCAGCTGTGAAGCACAAAAGAGCATTACCTGGTTTCATCCAAAGAATATTCATGAACTTCATGCACATCCATCCATCCACTGGTGGTCCAGCTGAGAGGATCAACCTGTCCCACTTTGGTGTTTGCATAAACCCAAAGTGCAGAAGCACTGACTGACGATGGCTGAGTGAGAAATATCCACCTCAGTATTTTTGCAGTGTACAGTGATATTCTCTAATGATTTACCAATGTTGTGTTCTCAAGGACTCATGAAGAGCATCAGGAAGATTTTAGGTGAAGTGTCAGGGCAGTTACTATCTAGCATTGAGAAGTCTGTTCAAAAGTGCTTTAATTTACTGTTCAGTGAAAAACATTGCAATGGAAACATTCAAATAAAAGTTTACCATAAAAAATAAAACATTACCATGCAATGAAAACATTCAAATAAACTTAGTTCAAAGACCCCAAAAATCAGACCTTTTCTGAGTGAGTGAACCTCAGGAGAAGGGCATTACCAGTTTTTTAATTTACCACTCAGGAGAGCTTAGCTCATGACATTCAGCACTTCAGGAAACACTGTAATGGCTCATGTGCAATAGTGGCTGAATCACAAGGCTGAGGCTAGAAAATGCAAGCTCTGCTGCTGGACCATGGTGGTGGCCATGAAGCCTGAAGTCTGCAGGGTATTTAGACCTCTGCTCAGGCAGAAGCCTTGGTCCTTGGTTACATGGGAGCATGAACATGAACAGATAAAACCCAGTTGCTGTAAGACAATACTGGGAAAAGCTGATTTTTCCAACTTGTCCCTTGGTTACATGGGAGCATGAACATGAACAGATAAAACCCACTGCTGTAGGACAATACTGGAAAAAGTTGATTTTTCAATCAACTGACTTCCTTACCCAGGTTCTACTTCAGATATAGTTTGCATACCTAGGACAGTGTATGTACTGGCAAAAGTTATGCAGACTGTGCTTTAGAGGAAATAACACAGCAGATTAGGGCAGCAGGAAATTTAGAGAGGAGTGGCACAATTATTTGATCTGATATGGACATTTTCTTCCTTATATTAAATAATAAATAGAGTTTTGTTACATCACATGTGTTCAGGTCAACTTCTCATTCATTTGACCCTTTCAGCAGCAGCCCTTTCAGAGCTGGCCAGCACAGACTTAATTTAGAAATGCCATCCACTATCTGCTCTGGACCAGCCAGGAGAAGCTGTGTCCCCAGAAGAGAGGCTGAACTTCAGCAGGCCAGCAGCACGTTTTAACTCATTGATAACATAATCACACTGAGCCCTGCCAAGGTTTTATTGCTGATTATTATTCCATCTCTTCCTCTGCTCTCACCTCACATGCCGTTCACTCCTGGTTGCCATGGGGATGCTACACAGTATTAGTCTAACTTTAGATTAGCCTTGTAACCTTGCATACTTCAAAATTCTTTAGGTTTCCTAGCAACTCGACTGAGTATCTGGATCTCTCAGCTATTCTCTTACACAGGGATAGAATGAGTTTGCCACCCCTGGACATCCTCAGTGCCTGTTAACCTGTGACAAGGGGAAGCATGGTGCCTTGCCCACCTGTGCCTATCCACACCCTTTTCCACAGACCTGCTGATGTTCACTGAAGGTACTTCAGCATTAAGGGAGTTCTCACACAAGTAAGCATTTCCAGGGTGAACTCCTGCAAGGCTTTGCACTGCAATAGAATATTATTATTATTTTTAAACAGGAACAAAAAAAAAAAAAGAAGATAAAGAGAATATGAATAAATGAAATGTTAAGAATTTGGAGAAAAAAGACCCCTTGAAAAAATGGAGGTTGGACAAAAAGATGATATGGATATCCATTCCCATATGAAAGGAATATTGTGCAACTGAACCTCAAAAAATCTTTCAACAATTAGTTTTCTAACCAAGAAACCTGCAAATGTTGTTAGGTAGGACACTGACTGTAAGCTATCCTTGATATAACTCCATAGCAGAAAACAGAAGAATCAACTGTGATGATTCAGGGTCACAGAAGTTCCCCATGCGAGGGGAGGAAAGGAGGGGAATCTCTAGTCAGCAGCATTGATCCATTCATCTCTTGCTGTACAAATTCCAGCATTCCCAAGTGCTAAAAAAGAGACCTTTACAATGGACAGAACTGCTAATAGGAAAACTTAATAAAGTTCCCTAAACAAGATGTGCCTACAGTAATGATTCTGGAGACAATCTCTCACTACTTTCCAGTTCCCCATTGACAGAAGATGGATATGAGTTTATGTCCATTTAGATCAGGCTATTTAGGGATGTATGGAACCTCACATATTTACAGAAATAGTTGGCAGTCACAGAATAATGGATGTATAAAAGGGAAGCTGCAATGGAGTGTTACCAATTTTAACTGTTTACGTTGCCACACTGGAGGATGCCTCAGGGAACGGGGGCAAGGAGCAGTTCTGCTCCTCTCCTCCTCCTTGCATGAGGAATAATTGGGATAATTTCTTTGGTATCACTTCTACGTCAACACACTGTGAAAGTTACCTGGGTTTCACATACACCACAGGGGTGGAATCAGGCCAGTTTTAGTTTCTCCTTCTAGGCTGTCATATGGCATTAGATGGTAAGAAATTCTAAATTAAACAGAGATTGAAAAAAAGCCACAATCCTTAACTTTTCACCATGCTTTGCTCCATTTTTTGGGGTAGTTAATTTCTAACCCGTGTCTTTCCTGTTTGGACTATAGCAAGATGCTTATGTACCAGTTCTACCCCACTAAAGAGTCTATCCTGAATATTCTAACAATCAGCTCATTGGTAAATGTCACTGGGAATGGTGGAACTCAGAGCATAATTTTCTCTGATTAAAGGAAAACTAAAAAAAAAAAAAATGTTATGACTAGAGCAGCTCTCAAGAACGCAGAGAAGTTGCACCACATATGGGAATGCTCTGTATTTGTTGCCCTTTTATTAGAACCTGAGTTTGCTAGATAAAAATGTTATACTATTTAATATTTCAATTATTAGTCTGCATGTCTTGGGAAAGCAAATGCGACTCAAGGGGATTCTCAGAAATGGGCTGAATTTATTAACAGTTTGGAATGACATTGTTTCAGTTCACTGTGCATAATATGAACGAAGTTATTTCTAGAATTATCCCTACTCTTTACATGAACACTGAAGTGCTCCTAGTGAAACCAGTGGATTTTTAGTTAAAAGTCTAGTTTAAAAAAGAAGATTAAATAAAGGTAGGTGGGATAAAAATTGCTAATAACAAATCTGAATATAGAACAATATATCACAAAATCATAGAAGGGTTTGGGTCAAAAGGCACTTAAGATCATCTTGCTCCAACCCCCTGCCTTGGGCAGGGACACCTTCCACTAGACCAGGTTGCTCAGAGCTCCAGCCTGGACTTGAACACTCCTCAGGGACAGGGCATTCACAGCTTCTTGAGTAACCTGTGCCAGTGCCTCACCATGTCACAGCAAACAATTTCTTCCTAACATCTATTGCAAAGCTGCTGTCTTTCATTTGTCCTTTTCTGTCATTGCATGCCCTTGTCCAAAGTCCCTCTCCAGCTTTTCCTGTAATCTGTCTTGGTTTGGAAAGACAGGAGTCTGCTAAGGAAGGCAGGAGCCTCCCCTGAAATGGAGAATGTAGACCCTCCCCACCCTCTGAATTGCCATAAATTTTAAATTAAGGGGCTCTCAGGCAAAAATATGGGAGCAGGAAATAACAGTTCTTTAATAGGGAAAAGAAAAACAAACAAAAGATAAAATAAACAATGCAGTACACTAGAACAACACTGACAGAGTCAGAACCCAACCTGACACCCTGAAGTGTCAGGTGTGGTTCTGCTGGAGCAAGGGGATCCTGTAGAGAAGGATGTATTCTTCCTCCAAAGATCCAGTGGAAGAAGAGGCAGCTGCTGTTCCTCTGGGGAATCCCATGGAGAAAGCCGTGCTGGTGTCTCAAAACCTCTGGATTATATCCGGGTAGGAATGCTTGGCTCCTCCCTCTGGGCGGAGCATGGAGCATCTCACAATGGGATGATATAGTTCTTATCAGTCATGCAGTGACATTCAATAGCTGTTATCAGCAATGTCCCCTCCCGAGGGAGGAGTGAATGTGGTCACTCAGAGAGAGAGAGAGATAAAGCAAACTGCTCATTTGACAGAGGTAATTTGCCATACAGATGGTAATGGAAAACAACTTGCATTGCAGTCTTCAGCACTGTAGCTCTTTTAGGTACTGGAAAGTACTCTAAGTTCTCCCTGGAGCCTTCTCCAGGCAGAACATCCCCAACTCTCTCAGTCTGCCTTCACAGGAAAGGTGCCCCAACAGGTCCAGGTCCTTCTTAGATTGAGGGCCCAGAGATAGACACAGCACTCCATGAGGGGTCTCACAAAAACAGAGGGGGAGAATCACCTCCCTTGACCTGCTGCCCATGTTGCTTTTGCTGCAGCCCAGGACACACTTGGCTTTCTGGGCTGCAAAAGCAAGTGTGATTGCTGGATCATTTTGAGTTTTTTATCCACCAACATCTCCATGTCCTTCTCCTCAGTGCTGCTCTTAAGCCTCTGTATTTGTGCTTGGGATTGCCCTGACACAGGTGCAGGACCTTGCAGTTGGGCATGTTGAACTCCCTTAAGTTCACATGAAGTTCACATGAAGTTCACCTCTTAAGTGTGTCAAAATTCCTCTGGATGGGATCCCTTTCCCCCAGAGTGTCAGCTGAACCACACAGCTCTTGTATATATGTATCCATACAGAAAGGTAGATAATTATCCTTCCTCTCATTCCACTGATTTCCACAGAGTGAAGCTCAGGGCTAATCTACCTTCAAGTTGTGTTACAGGAACACAGGAAAAACAAAAAGAAAAGACAAAGAAAAGTCTGTATTAGCCAAAAGTAACTGTGTTTGTATAATTAACTGGTAATCTCAGAGCTGAAAAATTATAACTATACCTTAAACCGCAAAATTTCATTTGTTTTTCTTATAAATCAAAGGACAGAGGAGTGATTACCAACAGGTTGATTCAAATGCAATATTATTCACTTCTGCCTGGTAAATTTAAATGCTACCAAACAAGATTTTGAGCTTGTCTAAACCCTCTTGCAACTGACAGTGCTGTCAGTATGACCCCAGCTGGCTTAAGCACAATTTTGCTTGATGATTGTCTCTGCATCTCAGAGACTGAAAACATGCACATGTTCAAACAGTTTGTGCTGGTCTGTAAAACCTTAGAAAAAGCAGAGAAAGTAGAGCAAAGCCAAAGCAGAGTTGTTTAATATCTGGGCTTTTTAGTACTCAGTATTGAGCAGCTGTCAGCTCTCATGCTGCAGGATGATGACTACTAGAACTGGTGAAAATTCAGAGCAAGCCCATGAAATCATTACAAATAGGTGCACAGCATAATAGGAAGTGGAAGAGGTCCTGCTTATTCTGTCTGGCCCAGTTTTACAACACCAGAGAACATCTGACTATTTTAGAATCTTTTTTCCATGGATTAGGAAAAGGCTGATAGACATCACTTCAGAAAACAGCATTCCTTAGTTTGTTTCCCCTTTGTTATAGGTGAAATAAATGAAAGTAGTTTTCCTCTAACTGTATTCCTGCTGTCAGGAACATAACCAGCTATTTATCTTCCCAGGAGACCACCTCCTTTTTGCTGACTGCCATTCTATTTATATCGAGTCTGCTTGGTAAACGAAAGATTTATTCATTTTTCAGGAAGGGATCGGCACTTCTTCTAGGCACAAATTCCATCTGCTGTCAGATCCATTATATGAGCTAATAGTCAAAGACAGATGGGAGATTATTTTCTTCAGGAAACCAAGTCTGCCTCAGCAGAGGAGAAGAGAATAGTTTATTAATTTCCAGGAGAATTAGCAACTTGTTTCTTTTGGAGGATTCTAGTTCCTAGATGGGCTTTGTTTATAATAGTTTTAGCTTGGAGTGTATTTCAGGTTTTGATCCAAGTCCTGCAAGCCATGACTCTTGGGAGCATGTATGGACAGAAGTCCCTGTCCAGTTACATCAGGTTCTAGTGGAAGAGTACAACAGCTTGGATTTCCCTACAAACTGAAAATCCACCCAGCAAGATGGGTAAATGCTGTAGCCCCTCACTGCCTGGGGCTCCACAGAGCCTGAAGATCTCTGCTGTCAGTTCTTAAGCCCGAGGTTAGCTCATGGAGCTCTTGTTGTGCCAGTCTCTTCTGGCACAGCACCGATGTCCTGGGTGCTGCTGCCCAACTCCCTGAGCTGCTGCTGGGGAAATGGAGCTCTCAAGCCATCCTGGCTGACGTGCTAGAGCAGCACCACAAATACAGACAGATGCTGGTTTCATCCATTCACTGCACAGGCTGTAAATTTTAATGAGAGTTCCTGTAGTAGCCTAATGTGAACAGCCTTGGTTGAGCTTGTTTACCTTGAATGGAGTCATTAGAGGCAATGTCTTTGTGCAGAGGAAAATGATGTGGAGATGCCAGCAACACCTTTAGGCCAGGAAACTGTAGAAACTAAGCAGCCAGTCTCTGTGTCTGAAGCAATTTGTTCTGTCCTGAAGGACAAGATCTGCTGCTTTGTCCATACCACGACAACCCTGATTTGCTCTTAGACCTGGGCCAGTGTCTCCTGCACTGCTTGTATATGCCTTAGTCTTCTGGGATAATATCTTTTATTAGCAACCATATTGATGACAATCCCAATGCCTGCCTTTGTCTTGAGCTGTAACAAATTTCTGCCCAACTGCACCTGCACTTCTGCAGATGCAGGGATTTAGAGCAAGGATTCACATTGCACTGGGTCCTAGCTTTAGGCTGCCTCCAGTGAGGGGAAAGAGGATTTAGCATTTCCCCAAGCACAGCCTCAGTCAGATGTGTGTGTGCTCACAAACACACAAACTGTGCCACACTCATGTGAACACAGAGGACACTCCTTTCTGATAAGAGTGGCTGCACTCTGTTGTCACATTCTGAAATTCCTATTAAAATTCTGCATGAATCAGTCTCAATCAAATTTATGGTACATTTCTTATTAGGATGCCATTATATTTTTCTCATTTTATTTTATATGTCACACCCATTGCACTCTTCACTCTCCTCAGTAAACGCTTTGTTCTTGCAGACAGGTCAGGACCCCTTAATTGGACATAGTTTTCAACCATTCATTCAGATTTCCTAGAAATCATTCCACTTAGCTTGGCACCAAATTCCAGGTATGTCTTTACCATATACTAATGCTTAACAAGTAACCGCAAGCTTCTCAGCATTTATAAATATATTGTGTTTTATCTGCTTTAGTCCACTACATCATTGCTATTTATCCTCACATCTTAATGCTTGACTTCCATTTTATTCTTAATACTGGCAGATCCAAGGTATTTTTTCTCCCTTTGCTGTGTTGATAAGAGTTCAAAGCATGCACTTCATATTTAATTTGTTGTTTCTACACATGATCATGAAGATGATAGGAAAAAATGCCTGATCTGTAATGCCAATCTGTGTTCTGGGGATGGTGTTTTGAGGGTAGAATTTTTTCCAGCTGATGGGTCCAGAAGAATTTGTATTGTTACACAAGGTAAATTGTTTCTAAATCACAGCTGGTCATTAGAATCAGATCCAGTGTGGCCTTGAAACTGAATTTCTTATCTTTATCATACATACAGATTAATTATTTCAGTGAGATAGGCTGATGTTGCTAGGCAAGACTACACATTTTTCTTGTGCTGGGTACCTTAGAAATAGAAACAAAACTTCCTAATCATAAGAACACAGAAAGGTTTGGGGTTGAAGGGAACTGAAGAATCATCCTGCACCAAGCCCCCTGCAGGGGGAGGGATACCATGACACCAGGTTGCTCAATGCTCCCATCCAGCCTGATCTTGAACACTGCCAGGGATGGGACATCCAGCCTGGGCCAGTGTCTCACAATAAAGGATTCTTTCCCTATTAATGATCCTGTAAATATATGATCTGTCCGTTGCACACACTTTGCTTTTTAAGTCCTAACAGCACCTAACTCACAGAGAACAGATGAAGCTTTTGGTGATCTTTTTTGCCTTAGTCACCAGGTCAGGTATATATAAGGCGTAGTTTCTAAAAAGTGTCAATAATAAATCTCTAATGCTCACAGTCTATCCAAAGTCCAAAAATCAGACATTTTTAAAGTGGGTAAAAATGTTTTTTACAACTGCCTTTATCTCTGTTTTGACCTCTAAATCACAGATGCAGTAACAAGAAACATGGAGATTTTTTTGGAAGTGTTTATACAACACTAAACCACTTCACAGAATGGGTCAATATGGATCAATAATGGAAAAAAAGTATAAGTAATATGCAAATAAAAGACAACCCCCCCCCCCAACTTGTCCAGAAGATAAACAGGACGTTGTCACCAATAATTTATTTTTTTTGTTACTTTAAATTTCTTTTTTACAGAGTAGGTGTAGAACATATCATTGCTACAAGTCAGTACAACAGTGGAGGGCAATTGTGAGAATTACTGCTAGTCTCCAAAAAGGACATAAAAGAGCTTGATATGTTTAAGGCTTGAAGATGAACAGTTACCTCCTTGTTGGTGTAATATACAGAAATGTTATAAAACTTTCATGGCACTCACATTAATGATTTAACTTCTGTCTCATCTTCTTCAGGTAAATTTAAGAAGCTCTTAGTACTCCCTATAAACTGCAAAATGAAAAATGAGAAACTAAAACTGCTTGTCTGAAGTCTTGCAGACCTGTAATGCAGCTGGGAATACATTGGACTTCTCTTGTTCCATCTGAAACAACCCATTGTAGGTGACCATAAGGACATTAACTGAGTTGCTTAAATATGACCTTCTTGAGTCCTTTGGGATTCTGTGGGCTGTCCCAGCCCCAAGAAGGCTTGAGTCACCAACAGGCTTTAGGGAAATTCTAATTCCCATGTGGATGTCTTGGCTACCTGGGAGTGGTTTTGATGTCACTCAGTGTTCATTGCTTGAAAAAAAAAACCAAAAAAAACAAAAAAAACCCACCCAAAACCCCAAAAACAAAAACACCCCACCAAAAGCCAGTATGTGCCTGTCTGTGGTCTACAGTTCAGGCTCCCATGGAGATCCAGATCCTAAAGCTGGTGGAGCCCACAAATATGTTGAGTTCACCTTCAGGTAGACTTCTGGTGCAGAGTGGCAAGTGTTTGCTGGCAGCTGGAATGCCCAAAATTCCCGGCACAGCCACAGGGAGATGGCAGATCCATCAGTGAATACATAGGAGATTTCCTCAGCACGTGTTTGAGTCTTGGATGAGAGTGCTCCATGGTGCTGTGTTTGCTTTGAGGTGTGGGCTTGTTGGTAACATGGGCAATCACTTGTTCTGAGGCAGATCTATAGAGACTGAGCCTTTTCCATCTTCTCTTTATATGAGCTAATACCTCAGGTTTAGTATTTGTGCACTGAATTATATGGCACAGCTCCAGATCTCATTGCCTGCAGCAGAAAAACAACTCAAATTGAGATTTCACTTCAGTGCACTTTTTACTTTCTATTCTTGAACAGCTCTAGATGCACCAAGGAGTGTGTGTGTACTCTGCAACTACAGTCTTATTTAACAGAAAGGAGAATGTATAATTTATAATTTCCCTTGCCTTTTTTTTTCTTTGGCTTAGGTGGACAATTTACTTTTCTTTTCCTGACTTTTTGCTCCCACTGGAAATCAAAACTGTTTTGAAAGACCAGTCAGCTAAACCAGGCCAACTTTGTCCCCAGAAATGTTAATTAAATGGCACCACAGTTTATTCTGGCCTATTGCATTGAGTTCTGACCAGAATTTCTGAGTAACGCTATGACAGTCCTTGTACCCAGCACATTGTTCAGACACTGAATGTTGGGATATTGGTTCACACTCCATCTTCTCTCCAGGGTGTCCCTCAGTCTGTGCTAAGGAAGGCACTCCAGGTGCCCCTGGTTGAGGAAACAAGACAGACACTCATAAAAAGGCAGATCAGATCTATTTCCCTCCCCAGTGCAGAGATTGGATGCCACACTGCTCAACAGGGATTTCCCAAGAAACCATGACCTTTCTCCAGCTGATATTCCACATTTCCCACCTTTTCCCCTCCCAGGTAAACAGGTCACTTCTGTGTTCCTCTATCCTGTGGGGACTGGCTTTCCTGATTTAACACTCCTATAAGCAATCTTGGCCTTCACAAGTCACTGCTGGTAAGCCAGTACACTCAGTTTAATGGCTTTTGGTATTTTTCACTCACTAAAGTTCCTAATACTCATTAACAACTTTTACCTCCTAGCTTCTCCATTATTGTTTTATTGGCTTAACTCCACTTTGGCTTAGGCCACCTGTTTTTCCTCTTCCATTGCTTGCAGTGATGAACAATTTCCCACACTTCTACCTTGCAGGATGAATCTCGGGCCTGGCCTGGCTGTCTGCACCCCTGTTTTAACTTCATTTTTGTATGTGCTGCTGTTTCTTTCTCTAAAAATAATTAGGGAGAAAATAAAAGAGAGAGAAAGGATGCTATGTTTAACTGAGAAATCTACTGGCATGCAAAAGTAATTGATACTAGCACAGATTCACAAATTAGATTTAATTGCCAGCATGAATCAGAAGTTTCTGCTTCTGGTTTCCTTAAAGTTGCTTCTTCGTGTGAAGCACTACAATTTGTTGAATGTTGCAGGCCCAGACAACACAGATATTTGCTTTTCTAGTTGTCATCAGATATTTACCTTACAGTGCCAACTCACACTGAGACCACTGACCACCAACAAGGCTTCTGGCTTTGGCTTCAGTTTGGGTTGGTGGCACTGGGACTTCACCCACCTTGATGCTCAGGTGCTGGCAGAGGAAGTTGTAAATCCAGGCCACCTTATTTATGTGTGACATGTTGATTATGGTGAATATCAATAGTTCAGGGCACTTATTGGTCCTGTTTGATTGGTGTCTGTGACCAATCATTCTGGGAGGATTTTCACAACTGTAAGGAGGCTTTGCAAAGACTGATAGGGATCTTGGTGTTGGGCAGGACAGTCCCCAGAGGAGCAGTGAACACAGAAAGCCTGATTCCTCTGAGCCCTGGGTGAGGTGGCCAATTTGAACGAGGCACAGCAAGCCCAGAGCTGCAGGCATGTCCTTTGTAGTTAATCTGTGAGTGCTGAGGGGACCCTATGGCAATGTCCACACCTAGAGATGAATGTGCCTAGAAATATTCCTAGGCCCAGAAGCCAACTGGCAAGTTTTTAGTAAACCCTCTCAGCCTCCCCAGCAGAGTGGCTCCATGCACATCATGTCCTGGGAATGGCCCCCAGACTGCTTTAATGTGCAGGCAGTGCTCTGGAGCTTTTGGGAGATTGTTAATAACAGGCTGAAACTGCAGCAGGGACTGCACACACAGTCTCACAGTACAATCTGTCACATTCCCATGACCAAGAACACTCCCCAGCTCTATCTAATTTACTGGTATAATCAGGGTGCCTATGCAGCCTGTGCAGCAAAGCCATCCTCCTGCAGCACAAAGCACTCTGAGTGCATCCATCTGCCTGTGCCAAGGCATGGCTGGAAATGCATCCATGAAAGCCAGAGCTAAAAATGTGCAACCTGGCCATGGAACTCCCCTGGACTTCATGCTTGACAGGTAATGTGGGCATTGCTCTCACTGACTGGAAACAGGCAGTGAAAACTTTATCCTTGGTACTGAGCAAAGTAAACACTCAGCCATTAGTCATGAATCTGGGACACATTCTCAGCATTATGTGGAACTGGAGAGTTCTTTCAGTGCCATGGAACACTTAAAAGGTAGCAGGCTGTCACAGGACTGCATATATTTAAAAAAACTCAGGTTCAAATTCTCAGAGAGAACTCTATCAGGCTAGTGGTAAAGAAACAATCTTGCAGAATTGCACATGCCATTAAATAAGTGAAATATCTGGGTATTATTTTGTCAGTGAATCTTAGTCTGTTCAAAATATTGTTCCTTCTGTGACTTGTGAATCATAATTGGCTCAATTTTGAGTTATAAAAATAATACATTAATCCAGGTCTGTGGGAGTTAAAATGACATCAAAAACAGTAAAGGCATTGAATTCAACTTCACTACTGTAAGGGGAAAATGTACTTGTAATTGAAAGAAGACCTGTGCAGGAAGGAGCTGTTGAGCTTAGTGATCTGATAACAGCAGAATTTTAACATGAAATTCTCTGTGACCAACAGAGAGCAGCTTGTGAAAATACAGTTCATTCTTCAATTTATTGTGTTCAGCTTCTTTTTCTGTCAATACAGCCCCCAGGCTAAATCTTTGCTGACAACAATAAGTCCCCCAAAAAAACATTCCTGCAGACTCTCCTTGCTCTGCTGCCACCCACATAGCAACCTGCTGTGTTCTGGGGAAAACACTGAAGTTTTGATTACAGTCATTGCTCAGTTTACACCGCAATGATATCAACTGCAAGCAGGAGCTGAAAGCAGGTCTGCTACAGAGAAATCATCAGAGAATTGGTCTCTCAAAAGTCTAAAAGGCATTTGAGAGATGCTGGAATTTTGTGGTCAAGCAACAATTTGATTATGCAGGAATATTTGGCTTCACAAAAAGGAACAACAGAAAATAAAACTTCATTAAATGTTCCACAGAAAGTTTGTCTCATTAAGAAAACACCAGGATATGGATACCAAAACACTTAACTGTCATCCTTAAGGAGGAAGTATATTTATGACAAACAGAACTGCAACAAGAAGGAAAGAAACTGTTTTAACAGCACTGTCATAATTTTATTTATGGTAGCATGAATGTGTCCCTATGAAATACTAAGCACAGAATCAGAAAAACACCTAGTAATAAAAAGATTTATAACAAATACATGGTTCCTCCATATCTCTATTTTGACATTGCCATGTGCTTGCCTTTGTCTCAGGTAATGTGACTGAGTTTAAGCACCTAACTGTTCTAAACAGCAGTAGAAGAACTGGCAGCTCCCACCCAAGGCCCATGGACCCCTCTCTTAATGGCATTCAAAATACCTGCCTGTCTGTAAAAGTCTGCCAGCAGCACAAACCAGGGCTGTTTCCTAGGACCCTGAGGGTACCTGGTCAATTCTGGGCACTACTGAGATGCAAAAATATTAATAGTGTTTATTTAAACTGGAAATAAAATCTGGGCGTGTGAGTTTTTGATCCAGAGTGACTCCATTATTAAGACACAGATCCACTATTTCTCTCTTATCTATGCTCAGCAGTCATATGATGTAGTCATATGATGATGTAGTCATCTGCAGCAAAGGACAATGACTCTGCCATTAGTAGTCTTAGAATTTTATATCCCCAGTTCATAGATCAGCTCCTGCATGGAAAAATAAAGTGGATCTCTCAAAGAATGACATTTTGACTCCTGCTACTACTGTTACCATCTGGCATGACAGCCTCAGAAATCAGAAAAACAGATTATTCTGCCTCACTGGATTCAGCAGAGCAAAGAACAGTTGCACTGGGAGACACTGGAGTGGGATGGAGCAGTTCTAGGTCCCATCTAACTCTGCCCCAAAATTTTATGTGAGCACCAGCAAATCAATTAACTCTTTGAAGATTCAAATACTCACAACCTTCTTTTCATTTCCCTATGTAATGACTCTGCTGGTTCTCTGGGCTAGGACTCCGACCAGCAGCCTGCATCAGGCTCAGCTGAGAGTGGCTCTGCTGTAAACGTGGTCAGCATCAAACTCAGGGCACAGGTGAGACAATCCCAGCTGAGGAGCCCCTGGAAGACAATACCTGCACTTCTCCTCCTGTTTTGGCTCAACAAGGGTGACACTTTAACACATGTACATTTCTCAGAGATGCTAAGAAGCACCCAGAGAGTGGTGATTAGCAAGTGACACTAAAATGTTGTGTCCAGGACAGAAAACTCCATCTTCCATCAGTCACTGACTGTAAGGAACACAATTTTCAGGAGCTGCCTGATCTCATTCTTCATGTCATGTTGGAAAGGCACATGGAGGGAATCACTGATACCTGTTCTCCCTTCCCAGAGAGATCCCATTAGAAGCTGAGAGAATCTTCTGGCTAACCAGAGCTCAATCTACATTGGTCTTTCCTTCCAGATGATCTACCTCTCTCTGCAAACCTCAGCCCTTCTCTGTGTGCCAATTTTTGTGACAATATGTGATATCACAGCAGCAGAGCACACAGCTTTGTCTGAGTTGTGAAACAGCAGCTCACAAGAGTTCACAACATGGTCAGTCAACCTTGACAAGGGCTGCCAGGCAGAGCAAGAGCTGCAAAGTAGTGTTTATGATTTTATCCAGCTGGGAGCTGAGCTCTTCTGCTGCTGCCCTTGGAGTTCCAGGAGTGTGCTGGGTTATAACTGGAATTGTATGCAAAGGAATAGACGTGACAGAAAGGTGACAGAAAGGTGACACAAAGGTGAATAAAACCAGCCATGGACTGCACAGAATGGCCACACAGGGCATCCTCCTGGCTTTGATTTATAATGAGCAGAGAAGCAGTGACCTGAACAATTACCTGTCTCTTTGACTGCACTGTGGTCTTTCTACCACAGTGGGTTTTTTGCTGGAAGACACATAGTTTTTTTTTTACCCCTGACTTTTTTTATACAGGCAGAATCTTGTTTTGATGCATTAAGCAGACAGCTGTGCCTTCCAGTAAAGCTGGCAACTATGACTTGCAAATATTTCTATTTATGCAGTTAAGCTGCACATTTCAAGGCTGAGCAATGCAAATTTCTTGTGTTTCTTTCTATGCTTCCTACTGGGATTTAAGGGAATTCAAGACAAGAGAGATATCCAGGGCAGAACTTGGGAGGACTGTGAGGTTTTAAGATACTTGTAAATATTGTAGGATATTCGTAGAGAAGAGAACTTCTTGTACTATCTGTAGTACAGATATCCTAATAGAAAAATATTCTTCCTATCATTCCAAAGATGTGAAAACAAATAAGTAAAAATAATCAGTATCTGAGCTAGCTCTAGTTTTAGTTGTGAATGTGCAAGCATTTATTCCAGACACTGTAGACACTAGAAACACAAACTGAAGGTTAATCCTTAATAGTATTCTAAGCACACTTGTGTGCCACTGAGCAGTGCCTGCATACATGGGAAATGCAAATCCCATCATCCAATTAACTCATGCACTGTGTTAGGTCTTACCCCACTGATGCCAGCTGTAATTATGATCACTTATGCCCATGCTGAATTTGGTCTGTAAAATCATAAAGTTAAACCCAGGTATCATTACACAAGCAAGATTCCCACAGACAACAGCATGGCATTTACTTTAAAAGATATCAGGGCTCAGCCTATAGAAAAAGAAAAGAGCTAAGTCATGCTTCACTCATCATATCAGGTGGTCTTCTACAGTTTCATTGTTTCATTTATTCCTCTTTTCACCAGGTTTTGTAATGAACCTTACACTATTGCCCTGCTGTTTATTCACAAATCCCTTTACATCCTGATTGACAGGGAGAATTCCCTGGTAGTCAATTTTGATTTTATTTCACTTGGTTTCCTTACATCATTTCTACTCAGCTTTATAGGTTACTAATGCATTTTTCTAAAAAATTTCCACACCAGAGTACTGTGGAGGCCCAGGGACCAACCATCAGAGTCTCAAATCCCCATCCATGGAAAAAACAGACTTCAAAAGCTTGCTTGTCCCATAGATCTTTGCAGACACATGCTGATAAATGTAAAGTTTTGTTATCCCATTGTCCTGTTGGCTTAATTACCCCAGTTCAACCCCTATTCCCCATGTTTGGACATTCCCTAAAATGTTCTCCCTTATCTGTCCTCTCATTGGCCCTTCTTTACTGCATTCCTCCACCCCTGTTTTGCTATTGGCTGACCCGACCCTTGTCTCCTCCTTTGCACCATTATTCCCCATATCCATTGGACCCTGACCCTCAGCTCCACCCTCACCTTCCCATATGAAACTCAGTGCCCTCAGCATTTCCCTGTCTTTGTCCCTGAAGCCTCTTCAGCTTTGCACCTTGATCTTGTCTACCAATAAACCCTGTCTGCTGGAGATCACACTGAGGCCCATCCTGCCTACTTCGTCAGCTTCCTTGAGTAGCAGAGAGCTTTGAGCTTTTGAGTGCTGGATGCTCCGAGGGCCTCCGTAATGCTACAACACTACAGAGTAGATGCAGGAAGGAGTTAAAAAGTCATTTTATTAATACAAGGTTCCAAATAAAAATGAGGGGACCTGAAAGTCCAAAAAATCAGTATCAATAAACATGGATCAAAAAAATCTGAATTCGCAAACACTTAAGATCTTATCAAGTGGAAATCACTGATTGGCATAGTCTGCCACTCCAATCATTCATGAGTCTGGTTTTCTTAGGACTCCTCTGTACCATTCTTCTTTGCAAGCAGCAAATGTAGAAATGATCCTTCAGAAAGTTGATGTGGTGGTGTGAAGCAATCCTTCAATTTTCAATCTTTACCTAGAAGATGTTAGGAAAGAGTTCAGGCTGCCCTAGAAAGCTGTGATTATCAATTAGGGATGGGTTTCACCTGAGGTGCTTGCCTCACCTCAATTGCTCTATGTAGTTTTGGGGGCCACAATAAAATAATGTAAGCTATTACAGAGTATCCAAAGATGAGAGGCCTGGAAGGGGGAAGGAGGAGGAGCAGCTGAAGTCACTTGGTCTGTGCAGCTGGGAGCAGAGGAAACGGAAGAGAGACCTCAGTGAAGTCTTCAACATCCTCATGGGGGGAAGCAGAGGGGCTGCACTGATCTCTTCTCTCAGGTGACCAGTGACAGGACTGGAGGGAATGGCCTGAAGCTGTGTCAGGGGAGGCTCAGGTTGGATATTAGGAAAAGATTCTTCCCCCAGAGGGTGGTTGGGCACTGCAACAGGCTCCCCGGAGAAGTGGTCACAGCACCAAGCCTGACAGAGTTCAATAAGTGTCCGGGACTGGTCTCAGGCCCATGGTGAGATTCCTCGGGCCAGTCTTGTACAGGGCCTGGAGTTGGACTTGATGAATCTTGTGAGTCCTTTCCAACTCAGAATATTCTCTGAGATTCCAATTATAATTTCGGCGCATATTTATTGACACTTTCTCAGAAGGCTATGTAAGATCCTTTGTACTTGTTGAGCCTTAGAAGTATTTTTGTCTCATTTAGAGAGCAGCAGTCTGAAGATTAAATTGACCTTTATGAAACTGATGTTCATTTCTTAACTGTATAAAAACTCTGCAAAGCAAACAAAAGTCTTTTGGAATGTTTACATGGAGATACTATGCTACCAAGCACTTTGACGTTCTTCCAAAAAAATTCTCTGATTTACAGAATCACAGAATCAAATAGGTTGGAAAAGATCTCTGAGATTATCAAGCGCTTCCCTTGACTGAACACCACCTTGACAGATAAACCATTTTGACACTCAGTGCCATCTCTAGCTGTTTCTGAGCACCTCCAGGGATGGTGACTTCACCCCTTTTCTCCACAGTCAGTTTCAATGCTTGAGAACCCCATCCATGAAAATTTTTTTCTAGTGTCCAATCTAAACCTTCCCTGGTGCAATGTGGAGCCATTTCCTCTTATCCTCTCTCTTGTTACCTGAGAGAAGAGACCAACCCCCCACCTGGCTACAGCCTCTAGTCAGGGAATTGCACTGAGTGATAAAATCTCCCGGTTCTTCTTTTCTGCAGGCTGAACAGCCCCAGCTCCCTCAGCTATTTCTCATCAGACTTGTGTTCCAGACCCTTCCCCAGCTCCACTGCCTTGGACGCATTCCAGCCCCTCAATGTCTTTTGTGTATTGAGGGGCCCAAAAATGGACACAGCCTTTGATACGGGGTGTGACCAGTGCCTAACACAGAGAGATGATCCCTGCCCTGGTCCTGCTGGCCACACTTGTTGATACAGACCGGGTGCCATTGGCCTTTTTGGCCACCTGGGCACACTGGCTCATGTTCAGGTGGCTATGGACCAGCACCTCCATGTCCTTTTCCTCTGGGCAGTTTTCCAGCCCCTCTGCCCCCAGCCTGGAGCACTGCCTGGGGGGGTTATTGTGACCTGTGTGCAGCACCTGGCACTTGGCTTTATTGAACCTCACACCTTTGGTCCTGAGCAAAAGATTTACTTGGTGGGACTCAGTACAACACATTAGTAGTTTAAGAGGATCTTGATTGAAGCAGTGTGCTTCAGTGGGTTCCTCTGTAAGTGACCAGCGCTTTCGGGGCCAGAGCACGCTCCTACGGTACCTGACAACAGAGGCAAAGAAAAGGTCTTGGTATGGAAATCTGGAGATGGTTTATTGAGCCCCAAATGGAGTTCAGGGACAAAGCTCAATTCAGACTGAGGGCACAGGATTTTATATGAGGAAAAAGGGGTGGTTCTGAGGGTCAAGGGCCAATAGGAACAGGTGAAACTGGTGCAGAGGCGGGGCAGCCAACCAGAGGAGCCAATAGGGTAATGGGGGTGGAACACTGCAGCAAAGCGGGACCAATGGGGATCAGGAGACTAGAGAACGCTCCAGGGAATATAAGGTGAATGGGGCTGAACTGGGATGGAACAACTGTACAAACCAATAGAATTTAAGACATTAACGTGTGCTGGTAAAGCATTTCTCTCCATAATCTTAGAGGAGTGTTTCTCCTTGCCTTCTTCTGCCTCTCCCAACCTGAAGTATTACAGCCCTTATAGCAGGTCTTTGGGCTTCCACACTTAATTTTTTTAGTTTATGTTAATGCTTAACTCGTTTTTGTAGTCAAAAAATCTTAAAGCAATTGCCAGATGAAGGCCAGAGAAAGAAATTTGTGTGAAGTGTTTGGTTTGTTTCCTTCAGAAGACAATTGAGCTATACAAAGAAAAAGTAGCCGCTTGCATCATGTTAAGTGCATGACAGTATGTAACTGAGATCAACAGAGGTATAAGTAAAAAGAAGAGTTTACCTCATTTTAAGGGATAGCATAAACCAGTATGTACAAAACATAGAATATTAAAAGAAGTCATAAGCAACTGTGGTACAATTTTAAAGAAAACTTAGTCTTGTCAGCATGAAATGAGATTGTTTTGCTAATAAAAACTGTTGATAAAAGCTTTCAAAAAATGCAGTGTTGAATGTCAGTATAGACATTTTGCTTTGATCATTAAAAAATACAAACTGAATTACATCTCTGCACTGCAAGAATGTACCAGAGAATTAAAATATAAAGTGTTTTGCTGAAGAAGAAACTGAGAAGCCTGACAGTATTTTTGCTACCTGTGCCTGTAGTTCCTGTGAATAGAATAGTGAAAAATAAGTCAGTTCTTTTTCTTAAGTTTTTGGACAAGAATGAAATGATATTCTTACTGGTATCCTGGGTAAATGAATTAATTTTGCCTTACTGAAGACAACAGAATCAAAACCTGGAAACCACAAAAGCAGGGTCCCCCAGGATAACAAGGATGATGTGGCCACTGATGACTGATTCTGGAAGAGAGAGAACATGAGATACACACAGCTCAGTATTCTTGTAATTGCTTCACAATTACACAGATTTATTTAGAACTCTGAATATTGAAATACACATAAAAATAAGGGAAGGTTTTTATTCTCCTTCTGTGCAGGCCTGAAAATGGGATCTCAATGTAAGTAATTGCATAATGCCCAAGTGTAAAAATGTAAATAGTTATTCCAGTGTTCTAAAAAAGAAAATAAATTATTAAATGCATTTTTTCTTCTGAACTATAATTTATGTTACACATTAAATGAAAAGTAGAGAATGTTTTAATCATGTAGGGTTAAGATTTTGTAAATGTATATAATTTTGAGAAAATTATATGATGTGAGAATTATATTGGTAAATATTGGGCTACAATGATAGTAACACAGTGTACCCAAACATATATTTATTTTTTCTTTGGATTCCAGTAAGAATTACTGTTGAATTCAATCTGAAGATATAGAAAAATTGTTAGATTTTTTTTATAATGGTTAGAAAAAAAAGGAAAATGTCAGATAATTTAAACATTATGTCTATTTGAATTACTACCCTTTCTCTTTCTGCTCCCAAATCTTTTCACTTAACAATTTGGACTCAACCTGTTGAGTAAAACTCATTTACTTTAGGGCTGTGTTTGAACTTCAGGCTTTGGGACTATTTCTGTCTAACATTGGTTTGGATGTCATTGCTTTCAGCTGAGAATAAGAAACTCTGGCAATAGAATTATTGCAAAACAGATTTGGCTCATTAGAGGAAGCATGAATAATAGATCTGTTATCAATTAGCTGGTTTAATGAACTACTCCATATGTCAAGGAACTGGAGAGTTTTCTATATTTGTACATCTCTTCATCTACCTTAATGTTTGGGCTCAGGGTCCAGAGTATTTTTAAGCTAGCCTTTTCTCTTTCCTTCAGCCAATCTCTCAGAAATTCTGCTTTTTTTGTTTTTAAATTAGGGATACAACTGTAGTCCTTTAGATTGCAGAAGGACATGGAGAATTTGCTTTAAATGCTTTGAGAGGAATTAATTTTTAGTAGGAGCTAAAAGCCTTGAAAATATACCAGCAATTTCTGAAGACATAGAAGTCATTGACAAAAATCTCAAGTACTGTTTTAATTCTGGGGCATTTACAATTTAAAAGTGAAGAAGTGAGGTACTGAGGGGCTGAGGTCATGAAGCCTACTGAAATGAAATAATTTCAGTAAAGGATTGTCTGAGGGAGAAATAGTTTCAGATTGTGAAAACTGAATCTGTTAATCATAAAATTAAAATCGTGATAACTACATATAGTTTCAATTCATCATGGCAAACCAACTGTTTGAAGGAGGTATTGTCTGAAATATCTCCTTTAGGTGGCAGAATACTTTCACAAAATATACCAGGGCTGAAGCAACACACTTCATGGATCTGGGGCAGCAGATACCAACATGCAGCAGGATTGACTTTCTGGTACAGTGTGCACATCAGTGTTGTGATAAAGGACATAATAAATGAGTATTAGTGAGCACCTCTTCATTTATGGATTTGATATTTCTTCAAATAAATGTTATTTGTGCTTATTAATAAACTGAGACTTAAAGGAAATTTATCTCTTTCTACAGCTGCCTGTTGGGTTGTTACACAGAAGGTGAAGCCATATTCTTGCAGGTGCACAGTGATAAGCACAAGAGGCAAGGCACAGAAATTGCATTTTTCATTAGGGATAAGGAAAAAGGAATCTTTATAAAAGGAGTGTTCCAGTGCTGACCAGAGAGGCTGAGGAACTTCCTTCTGTGGACACTCTGGGCCCACATAGGTTGCCTGCAAATAGGGTTTTCTTTTCCATCTTTTGTGGACTTCTGAAAAGCACTCAGTGGATTTCCAGGGAAATGAAGATTGCAGATTGGAAACAAGTGGAATAGACAGAGAGAGATTGGCCCTTCAGTTCTGTAGCTTGTAGCTGTTCCTGTCTAGATAACACAGCTATAAAATGCTGATTGCTTCTGAAATCATACATTTGTTTTACTGTGAGGTATTTAGGAAACCAGCTCCTAAAGGCAATGCAAAAAGTATCTTTTATGTAATCAATAAGACATGAATTCTACAGAGGCATACTCAGAAGGAAGTTGTTTACAGGTTTGTTTTCACTACTGCATAAAGGAACTGTTACAGCATTTCTGTCGGGAGCAGCCTCCAGTGGTGGCTTCATGGACCGATTCAGAAATACCTCTCTTGCTGTGCTCACACTGTGCTGCTGGAAGGAGCTGCAGGTACAGAAGGCTTCAGCCACTCTGACACTCCCCAAGTTCAGGCAAATCTCACACCCCCAGATGGATGCGAATTTTGTTTTAAAGTAATTATGAATAATTCCAGAAGGAGGGAAAGGGCTTTCTAGCTGTATGTGTCATAGAGTCCATTGGTGTGTTGGATGGTTAAAAATGCTCAGGGGAACTTGTTCGTCCAGTCTCAGCAGACTTCTGCAATTTATGCAAAATATGACAGTATTTGAAAATGAATTCTGAATGGATAAATTTTGTCACTTTTTTGAAGCAGTACTAAGATCATACTGGTGGAAATCCCTACTCTTTGGTTCACCATCTGTATCAATCTGACATCTCTGGTTATTTTTTAGTATGTTACTGCTGCCTCCTTCCTGCCATCCCTGTTCTTCCTTCCTATAATAAGAAGGGGATTAGAAAGATGTGTATGGCCAAGAACTGCATTACTTAAAGCAACTCTGGCAATGAGTGTGATCACTGTTACTGGAAGAGAAGCATAAAGCCTTTCTGGTATGTGTTTGAAAGGTGGTACTAGCAAAGAACACTGATTTTTTAAACATTTCCAATCATACACAAAGGTGAATTTCTTTTCATAGGCAACCTTATTAAAAAGGAAGTGTTCTCTATTCTATTCTGAGGAAACCACTTTTTTTCTTTTTTGGTCATTATGGTTCTTCATAAGTCAAGACAGATCCAGCATATTAAAGATTAAGATGGATGATAGCACATCTTGATTAAAAACCTTTCAATGCAACATTAAAGTCTTCTCCTTGTGCTCAAGAGACTGAGAATGAGAAGCTGCCCAGTGAAAGCATCATCAGCCTGTGGAGGTCAGACCCACCTCTGAATGTGTATTTGAAATATACTGCAGAAAACAATTTCGGGGAATTTTACTGGAAGCCATAAGTCTTTATAAAGCTCCAGCTAAAACATGTCCTTTCCTTGCCCTTTTGCTTGACTGATAGACCCAGCTCAGTGTGATCTGAATGCTTAGTATATCTGCTCTCTAACACCCTCTAACAAAAAAAAAAAAAAAAAAAAAGTTGATGGGTTTCTTGATTGTGTGGTATTTTATGCTCTTAAATGTGTGCCATGTAATGAAACAGGTATTTCAGATGAAGATACTAGAATAAATGTCAAACCATTATCAAGTTGAGTCTACTGCTATAAAATACATATGATTTCTTTTTTCTCCTTGGTAATTTTCATCTAACCTTTTTTAGCTCATAGTTGCAGATTTAACAGTCCTCAATTAACACATCTTGCATTTGTTACTATTGAACTTGATCCAATTTCTATTACACTATTACTTTGGATCATCTCATTTAATGAAATTCTTGACTTAGTCTGCTGACAGTGTCTCTCATTTTGACCTTCTCAGCATTGCCTGCTCTCTTCTGTTTACTAAATTATAAATGAAGGTGTTGTTGAGGTACTCATGCTGGTGTTGATTCTATGTTCAGACTCCTTTTGTCCTTTAACAATACCCTCTATCACTTTCCTGTAAGGTCTTAACATTTAGATCCCTGTCTTTTCCAGTGTAGCTAAGTCTTTTTTCAATAATATATTGAAAGCTTTTTTTACAGAAGCTGCAGCTATTCCAAGTGATACATTTACTTCTGTTATTATTTTAGATCTTCTCTATAAGTTCCCCAGAAATTCTGAAATAGGTGTGTTCTGATACAAGCGCAGAATACCAATATGCTGTTTCGTCACCCACTTTAAGAATCTGGGATCTCCCTGTAGTTAGTAGATTAGCAGGGAATATAAATAAAATTTAAAAATCCTCCTTCAGGACTAGAAAAATAGATCTCTGCTTCTATCAAGGGAGCCTGTGTTGGTTTAGATGCCTACTGTTAGAGATACAAATTTATTATGATGATTCTTACTGCAGCTTCCCTAAGAATAACTTTATTTATTTAGTATTTCATAATAGAAAAGTAATCTACATTTAAATTTTATTGACATTCATTGCCAAAAGAAAACAGTCCACTCTCCACAACCTGTGCATTGTACAGACCCCTTATTAAACTGTTTTTTCTCTTGTTCGTTCAGACACTGGGGGTTTAGAGTCTACAAGCATAAGAATGCAACAGCTTATTTTAGAACAGGGGATTGATTGACAGAAAGAGCAGTGATCTGCTTGATTCAGTTGGCAGCATTTGGTGTTAGGTATTTTGGATATTGCAGGTTAGTTGCATAAATGAGAGTGGTGTCTCTTCAGGGGTATACAAGAATTTATAATTCTTTTTTAAAAGATCAACAGCTGAAGTTCTGTCACCTTGACCATGACAAGATACTTGGATCCTCAGCGTTTAGAAGAGGCCTCATTCTCAGTCTCTGCTGTCCCTACTCTGTCTAGAATCAGAGCAGTCCTAGAAGTGGCACTTGGACTTGAGGAGGATTTCCTGCAGAGGTAGCTTCTGTTATGTCCTTGTGCTCTTGGCCTTGGTGTAAACAGGACACTTGAGAAAGCACAGACTGGAGGAGGCAGGGATGTGCCAAGCACCAGCTGGATCTGCTCCCCAACAAAGTCACAGAGGCAGCAGAGTTACCACTTGTAGCTCTTCCTTTGGGCATTCTCAAATAAAGAGCTGGGACCATCTGCAGGTAAGGGAGAAGCTGTCATTGCTTGAACAAGACAAATAATAAAAACAGTAATAAAGTGGCAGGAGGTAGCCTGAAAAAGAAAAATGTTCTTTGTCAAGCACCCATGCCTCAGTTGCATTCTGCTGTCTATGTTGAAACCTGGAAGCCAGAAGTTTTGATAAACTATAGATATGTGCAGGCTTTGGGAAGAAGTTCAGCACTAGTCTCTCTATTGTAACTGCCCTGTCAATAGGATTTTGTACCTGATTGTAATCATTTCAAGACTTGCAGTCTTCAAATCCCCTAAGACACAATTAATTAACTGCCATGTGATTAAAAAAACATTCATGGGTAAGCAGAAGTCTCTTCTGAGCACGTCTGAGTGTCTCAGTTCCGACACGACCATTTTGGAGGCTGAAAGTTATTTAATGTTAGGTCTTTATTAATAAAGCTGTTCTACCTGAATAATAAAGGCCTCCAATTTGCATCCTAAGCACATTAGCAAGCATTCACTTGTTGCTCGTAATTACATTGAATGATGTGATTACCATGTGAAGTGATGCAGTTTTGTGATGCTGTTTTGCAGTAAATAATCTCCAAGTGCTTTCCAATCCCAAGATTAAAATGTGGTCTTTTATAAACCATTAATTCCACTATACTTGTGCTGTCTCTTTAAGCAACAATACACCAGTACAGAAAAACTAACATACCTGAACCTTGACCAGTTTCTACCCAATGTAAAACCTGTTGGAGTAATGCTGTCAGTGATTTCAGTAGAAGTTCTGTTCTTTTGCTTTCACATATTTATTAAAATTCTTACATTACTTTCGTCTGCAATCCCCAAAGAGTAAGAAGAAATGTTGGTTGCCTTTTGTTCCTGATACGTGTAGTTGTAACTCTCTGTCCCAGCAGCAGCATTTCTCCATGTTTAAGGACATGGCACTCTGGATTAGGGAGGGACAGGAAAGGAATGCATGGGATGAGCAACTCAAAGCAGTTCTGAATGCTTTTGTGTCTGTTCACAATAATATTTGAAAATATTCTGAAGCCATTAACTGCAGATGGCACCTTTCATTGAGATCATAGTCAGTTACTTGTACCTCTGGTTTTACATCAAATGGCATCCTGAATCAGGATACAAGTCACTTACTAATATTTTTCCCGCACAAACATATGTAACATTGCAGCTGGGCTAGAAGCTTCCTGGGTAGAATCCTAACTGTGTCACTGGAATTACACAAGGGATGAATCAAACTTTAATGTAGTGGTTATCTAACCAAATGTAACATTTAGTGCTTGCACTTTACATTAAGTATTACAGAAACCTTTCATTTAGAATTATTTAGTAAGAACACAGAATGATTCATAGTGACACAAAATAGACAGGTTAGTCAAACCTAGAGATGATTGCAAGAAACAACAAAAGTTCAGATAAGCAGTTTTAGAAATCAAGAAAATGCTGGATATATCCAACTGTTGCTAAATGTAAACTAGTGCATAATACTGTAATAAAATCGAACTAGTTATATACTAAATTGATATAAAAATTCAGTAGAGATCGTTGTTTTACTTTCAATTTCCCATTCAGAAAAAACCCCAAAACTAAATAAAATGAAAGATTCAAACAAAAGCAAAGAATGAGAATATCATGTAATAAGGGACCTCATTTTGGAGTATGTTGTTCTTCCTCTCATCTTAAGCGCAGTTAGAAGACCTGAGAAGGGCTGACAAAGGTCCAAACACTGGGAATAAATATCAAACTAAAGAAGAAGTGAAAACCATGAAAACCACAGGGTTGTTTACTATGGAATGGAAATAAATAAATTAAGTCATAAGACAAAATGTACACATACTGCATAATCTGGAAAAGGTCAGACAAGGAATTCTGTTTCCCTTTTTCCATAGTAAACATTTGTGAGGGCATTAAATGTAGTTGAAATGTGATGAACTGAAAATTGCAAAAAAGGAATAAGTTCCATTTCACACTGTAATTATCTGATAGAATCCTTTGCTGTAGGAGGTAGTTTTAGGCTGGAAGTAAAGAGGATTTAGAAAAGGACTGGTAACAATTTTGTCTACAAAACCCGTCATTCATTACAATTACAGCACAGACTTAGAGGGAAGCAAATATCTTCCTTCCAGCCCCAAGTTAGTTAATCTTTGAATGGTAATGTGATCATTGGGTTATTTTGCCATACATTCAGCTGCTGCAAATTTCTAATAAACTTCCCCAAACTTGTGCAGTTTGACACAAGATATCAGAGCAGTGCAATCCTAGTACAATTCAGTATGGCTTTTGTGATACTTTTAATACCAGTAATGTCTAGTGAATCTGAAAGCTGAATCTAGGAAATAAGTAGGGAATCAGGGAAAAATGCTTTTTCATTACAATTCTCAGCCAAGCCAATTTCTTACACTGAGTTTATAAACATTTAGATAGTAAAGTATCCCTGTGTCCCTATCTAGTTTCTGAAGTATTCAAAATAGTCCTGTATTTTCATTTAAACTGTAACCTACACCATCCACATCCAATCTTCAGCTGCTCAGCCATTAAAAAGACTTTGCTTTATTGCTCAGGATATGCAGCAAATTCTGGTATATATATAATGTATCTTCTGTATATCCTTGAGAACATTCAGTTTTAACACAGCAAAGGCCAGTATGAGCACAGTCACATATATAATGACTTTTTTTGTACATGGGTTGGATGGACTGCTGTTTGAACAAAGACAAACAAGTTTGGTAATGAATTTTTCACTGCTGTCCCACCAATTGACAGACACAACATCACAAGTTTTCTTACAGTATGAAACTAATTAGAATCTGTATCTTTGCCATCTTAATGTCTTGCCTCTCAGCCTGTTTCCATAGGACAGGTGCTCCAGTCCTCTTGCCATCTCTGGCCCTCTGGACACACTCCAACAGGCCCATGTTCTGTTTATGCTGTGAGCCCTAGAGTAGAATGCAGGACTCCAGGTGGGGTCTCATAACAGCAGAATATAGGGGGAGAATATACATTATATATTCCTCAACCTACTGTCCTTGGGGCTTTTGAAGCAGCCCAGGACACAGCTGGCTTTCTGGGCTGCAAGAACATGCTGCCAGTTTTGACCTGTTATCTAACAGCTTTTCATAATTATGTTTTCCTAAATGATAGTTCTTACTGCAGTTCAATGGTCACATAAGTTTATGTTTGGGTTACTATCACTACAGTGTAAAATCTGTTGATACAACGCTCATTTTTCATATTTTTGTTTATTTTACATTTATTTGCAAAATCTCAAGCCTGTGTGATTAAAACATCTGGATTGCCTAATGTTCTCTTGCAAGGCATTTTAGAGAGGACAGCTAATAGCAAAGACATTGCAGAGTCTCAAGAGTGCCTGAATTTGTCTTGCAGATCCAAGTCAATGGAGGGATAGAAGTCCCTCCAAGTCTGTGTGCTGCAAGGGCCTGGACTCTTCACATAACTCTTCATTTGCTTAGCAAATAATTAAAGAACAAACTCTTTTTGTCATTCTATTCAGTTACCAGCTTTTCACTTTGTTTGTTTTATAAATAAACTAAAATTGTGTTTCCCTTATGTTTTGGAAAGTCCAATTCACATTTACCCACCAGCACAGAGGATTAAGCAGCTGTATTGCTGGAGTAGAGCTGAATTAGACAATCATTGGTCCATATGGCTGATTTACAATAGAAATTAATAGGAACATTTCCCTGAATCAAATTATTTCTTTATACGAGTGCTCAGTCAATAAGTGACTCTTGCAATATCCCTCTGTAATGACAAACATAACATTCACTTTTCCTTAATCCCCTAAGTGTCAGACCATAGCAAACACCTTTGAAATATTTTAAGTTCTGGTAAGTGTAATTTGTTTCACTTTAGGATTTAAAATGCTGCTTCTTTGAAGTGGAGGTCTAGTCTGACTAGTCAACTTGCAAAAGTGACAGCACAGGTTTTAATGAGATGACTCAGTGAGTTCCAGATTGTGTTCATTGCATCACTAAATAAATGTCCCTGTGCAAGTGGGATGTGTTACAACTCACACATTGGTGCCTTGCAGTATTGCTGCTGGAGAAGGCCAGCTAGTTGTGGGAATTTTCTTCTGCAGGAAGGTTTCTTGCTTTAGTTCAAGAATACAAATATGAACTTTGTTTATTTGCCAAAGATATCCTGGGGTGCATCAGGGAGAGCATTGCCTGCAGGTCAGAGAGGGGATCCTGCCCCTCTGCTCAGCCCTGGCAAGGGCTCACCTGGAGTGATCTGTGCAGCTCTGGGCTCCTCAGTACAAGGCAGACACTCCTGGACTGAGACCAGTGAAGCAAAAAAGATGGTTAAGGGACTTGAGAATCTCTCTTATGAGGAAAGGCTGGGGGACCTGGGCCTGTTCAGCCTCAGAAAGAGAAAACTGAGAGGGGACCTCATCAATGTCTTTCAGTGTCTATAGGGAGGATGTCAGAGGACAAACCAGGCTCTGCTCAGTGGTGCCCAGCAATAGGACAAGAGGCAATGGGCAGAAACGCAGAAACTGATGCCCAGGAAGCTCCACCTGAATATGAGAAAGAATTTCTTTACTGTGCAGCCATCAAACACCAGTACAGATTGCCCAGAGAGGGTGTGGAGCCTCCTCTCTGGAGGTATCAAAGAGCTGCCTCGACACAGTCCTGTGCCACGGTGCTCTGGGATGACCCTGAGAGGTTGGTCCTGATGACCCACTGTGGTCCTTTTCAACCTGACCCAGTCTGTGATTCTACGATTCACCTAGTCTGTGACTCCTACTCAATGAAGACTATTCCTTCAGGACCTAGCGATAAATTTTATAAAGTTTTATAAATCAGTTGAGAGTTTATGGATAAGAACTAAGGGGCTGGCTAACATGGGTGAAACTGGGTGTTTACTACAGACTACCTGATCAGAAAAAGGAAGTGGATGAGGCTTTCTACAAACAGCTGGGAATAGCTGAGATCACAGGCCCTGGACTCATGGAAAATCCCAACCATTGATATCTGCAGGGCATACATATCCCAGGGGAGACCCTGTAGACCATCAATAATAGCTTTTTGTCACAGGTGGTGGAGGACCCAACAAGGAGAGGAAAAGTTTTTTATTTCATTGGTGGCAGAGAGCTGAAATGGGCTGCCCAGAGAGGTTGTGGAGTGTCCTTCTCTGGAGACACTGAAAACCATCTGTGATGTGATCCTGTGCAGGAGCTTGATCAGGGGGGCTGGGCTAGATGATCTCTAGAGGTCCCTTCTAACCCCAATCATTCTACGGTGTTGTAAGCACAATTCCCCATTAATCTAAGAATAGAAAGATCTAGGGCACTTGGCCTTCCTTTTTAAAAAAATAATTACCAAAATCACAGAATTTCACTCATTTTTTCAAATGGCTTCAGGTCTGTAATGATAAAGATTATCCAGATGGAAGTAAATAATTGTTTCTATGACAACTGAGCCAGACCAGTAACTCATTCTCTTAGAGCTCTAGTAGTGCCACATTCAAGACTATTGAAAACTACTTGTTTCAGTAAAATAAGATTTTATGGCTTTGAGTATACACGAAAACCAAATTTTTGAATTGTGTTTCTGGCCTGCTTTTAAGATGTTTGCCATTTTTAGGAATTTTTTTCCCCTTAAATACTGTGTAACCACTGCATAGAGACTGCCTGCTCTCTGCCTTAAGCAAATCTCTGTTATTTAGGTTGTATATTTTCTGTTGCTTCATTTTGACATTTCCATTCATGTACTAGCAACTGTTCCTTATATTCAATATTCCTTCCACATACTTCAAACTCCTTGTTATGTATTTGTGGAGCTATTTATTGCTTAGCAGGACTCTCGTCTTTTTGATTTCACTCTAATACATCACTGTTTATTGATTCTGTATTTTGAAGTTCTCACAGTTTGGATTCTATGGCTGGTACTCATTGCAGGAGTGCTGCTTAAACCACAGCACTGAGGGTTTTTAATGCTGCTCAGCTCTGTCTATCCTGTATCAAATTTAATTTATGGATACCTGAAGAATAGTGCTAACTATGTGTTATGCTAACACTCGCATAACATGTTGGTTTCTATAAAGTAACTTTTTCTGAGTAAAGAGAAGGGTCCTTTACCATTAGAAGGGTTAATTGGGACTGCTGAGAAGAGTTACTATTCGTCATAAAGAGGAACATGGAAAGGGCATGTACAAGATACTGAAATGTAATTCACTTTAAAAATTAATATTGATCAATTGATATGAATAATTATTCAAGTTAGAGAATCAAACATAATCTTGTTCACAAAAACATCTTTTAATGTACTCATTCCAGATCCCTCTTGAGGAGAAATAAAGTGATCCTATTGTATTTCCAGTATTTCTTTTTTATATAAGAGAATACTTAGTCCATGGAGGGTCCTGTGCCTATGAACTTGTAGGATAAAGAAAACAGATTTGTATTATTTGACTGTAAAATAAAACTGTACTTGTTAAGGCTTCTGCAAAGAAAAATTCTATTACTAAAATACACAGAGAATATAAGAAAAATAGAGTTACTTTAAAAGAAACATTCTGTGTTGTACACTCAGAAGAAAAATCTGTATTATCTGAATTTTGCAATGCTGTGACCTGAAAAATGAAATCTGTTGCAAAACCAAGAGGATGACATAATTAAAATTTTTAGATTGAGCAGTTGTTAGGAGTAGTCAATTTTTAATAGGATTTGAGCATAACAAGGTTATATATAGAAATATTTAGGCATCTTTAGCAAAGTTTTTTTTAGTGAAATGAAAACCATTGTTGTCTCCAGAATACAAAAAGAACTGCCATAATCAATCAGAAATAAATAGTTTCTTCACAAAGTTTTTGAAAACATTTTCTTGTATTCAAGCATGACTAGCCACTTGCTTTTCAAACTCAAATTACTGTATTCACAGCCATTTTACAGGAAGATGCTAAAAACTGAATCACAAACAGAAGCTTTTACCCACTTGCTTTGCCTATTCTTTTTTTTGGTGACATCAGTGATATTATTGTGCTGTAAAATGGAAAAATTCTTTCTGAATAGACTGCAGAACTTGCAGTGGTGAAAAGAGATGTTTCATCCTCACCAACCTCAGGCAAGCACGACCTAAGGAACCAACATGTTTCCCCAATTCCTGATTTTCTGAATGTGTACAGGTTTCTCTTAATAAGACTTTCTTAAAGTTGGTATGTTACTATTACATCTTACTAGGGAAAAGAAGTTCTCTCTAATTCTTTGACACTAAGATTTAAGAGGAAAAACCCAAAGGATAGCTTACTGTTTTTTGCAATAAGTAGCTTATTTTTTCATTCTACATTTCTTGTTTAGCTTTGAAGGCCAACACAAGGGAAATCTGTTACCCTTTTCCTAGGCAGAGAAGGTCACTTTTGAAACCCTGACATTACGAAAAATTGTTTTAATACAGAAATTTTGTTTCTGTAAAACACAGTTTGAAGAGCTGAAAGCAGCATCTGTCAACGGACCATGTAGGAAGGAGAAACAAGTAACAACTTCACCTGGCATGGCTGTTCAGTGCTCCTCCAAAGGCATTGCAAAAGTTACGTTTCAGACTCACAGCTGAACATGAAAAGATGACATTTAATAGTGAAATACAGAAATCTTCTTAAGCATTTCACTGCCAGCCCCTGTACATGTGTCAACACAGAGAACTTATTAAATAGTGGAGATCAGAACAAAATTTCCTTATCATAAAACATGTAATACTCAGTGAAGTACCATGTGATGTAATGTAATACGCCTGAAACAAGATTAATTCCATTTATCCAGTATGTATCTACTAGAACAGAAGCCTAAACAGCAATGACAAATATATCAGCATTAGAGATACAGTAAATAGAATGAGATTAATCCCTTTTCTAATGCAGTATGGTTAATAATTGCTGGGATTTGTTTCTAAACTGCAAATGCAATAGTAATAATAGGAGAAAAATTCACTATATATTATGAGTATTAGACAGGGCAAATAGCTATTGAATCAGGTTATCCACCCATTTTGCTAGAACAGGAGAACTCCTTATAGCTTGCTTATTTGATGCTTGTTTTTTTTTAAATTATACCAGTAGTGCTTTTGTATGAACACTTGAGATACTAGCTCAGGATTTAATAATCTGCTTGTTATGATTCCTGATGGATGTTAGGATGGGTCAAAATGACAGAATATAGCTCCAGTCTGTAATAAACTGAATCTTATGCATACCCATGGATAGCTACACATTGATTTTCATCATCTGCACTTTAGTTCTTATCTCCACCTTTGCTGGGTTTGATGGGGTTGTTGAGAGTTGGGGTTTGTTTGTTTGCCTTTCCTTTTTGTTTGCTGTGCCCTTAAATATTTACAGAAGAATAAAGATTGAATAAAGAATAAAGACTATTTAAACAAGAATTAGTTAATTGAAATGTTACCCTAGACTGACTGATGATTTGGGGGATTTTGTGATGGTTGTTTTTTTGTTTTGTTTTGTTTTGTTTTGTTTTCTGCTGTGAAATATATTAATGAATAACCTACTTAATAAAAACGTGTAAGTATAATTACACATCTTCAAGGAAATAAAATCAAGAGCAGAATCTATAGATAAATAACTGAATGCAGGTTTGGAGCTTTTTTTCTCCTTTCACAGTTATTTGGACTATATTTCTTCAGTCCTACAAAAAATATTACATCTCAACTAGCATCTTTGAAGTTTGTGAGTTATCGCCAAAAAGGAAGAAAGAGTGACTGTGTTACAGTTCATGTTTATTTCACTAAGATGATGTTAAATAGTTCATTCTGTTATCTCCCCCATGTTTTCCATAAATTGGCTTATTCCTGAGTTGTACCCTCCCTTAGAGCTGTCTCTCAAGCTATTCCCCTCCCTTTGTTCTAATCCTTTCCCTGCCTATCAAGGCAAGCCTGCCCCTTTTTCCAGAATGTTCCCTGCCACTCTCTCCCTGGACCAATCCCTGATTGACACACTCATTTGGAAATTCCCTAATCTACCAGGCCCAATTGGCCCATGTGACCTTTCCCTTCTCCTCCCCTCTCCTCCCCCTATCCTGATTGGTCCCACGCTGTTGGTGTAAGCCCCTTGCTCCACCCTTGAAGTTTCCCTATTGGTTGATTTTCTGTATCCACCCCCTGGTTTGTAACTATTTAATCTCCTGTGCATGGAGGTACTGGGGGCTCTTTTGCCTTACTACATTCATCTGGAATAAGCCTTTCCTGTGGAACCTTAAGATAAAGAGTTTTCTCTTTTGCCTGGTTGCTGCCGTGGCTGTAACAGTGTGCACTGCAGAGCTTGCAGCTCTTGAGGCTCGCCTGTGGGCAAACCCCAGCCCCTGCCGTTCCCCACTCCTGGCGAGGCCATCGGCATGTTTAGAGCTAGCCTGGGCTCTGGTGGGCTACGTCACGCGTGGTGACAGCATCCAAAATAATGAAATATTTTTTTTTTTTTACATTAGAGTTTTACATTAGAGTTGCAAGTAGCTATAACATTTGCAGATGTAACATATTCACTTATCTGAGACAGCTACAGTGCCTTCAAGAGCTGCTGTGGTGGGGTGACGTTGGCCAGCAGCCACCCACCCGCCCATTCTCCCTTCTTAGCATGACCCAGGGCAGTATAGGAAGGAAAAGCTCATGGGTTAAGGTGCAGAAAGGAAGTCCATTTGTCGTTTACCATCACAGACAAAACAGATTTGACTTGAGGAATTGCAAGTGCGTGGTTTTGGGAGCCACAAAACAAGAAAAATAAAAAGCTCATTAGAGTGTCCCAGCAGGGGATGTGAGGATGGTGTAAGGTCTGGAAGGCAAGCCATAGGAGAAGTCACTTGGTCTGTTCAACCCCAAGAAGAGGAAATTGAGGAGAGACTTCATTGTGCGCTTCAACATCCTCATGGTGGGAAGCAGAGGGAAACTGATCTTTTTTGTTAGAGGTGACAGGACCCAAGGGAATGGCCTGAAACTGAGTCGGAGGAGGTTCAGGTTGGATACCAGGAAAATGTTCTTCCCTCAGAGGGTGGTTGGGCACTGAACAGACTCCCCAGGGAGGTGGTCACAGCACCAAGCTTGACAGAGTTCAAGCATTCAGACAGTGCTTTCAAGCATGTGGTAGAATTTTTGGGGTGTCTTGTACAGGCCCAGAAGTAGAACTTAGATGATTCTTGTGAGTCCCTTCCAACTCAAGATAAATTATTTAATTTATTGTAGTTTAAAATACAATCAAGTAGGGAGAAACAAAGGCAGAAGTAAAATATTTTCTCCTCTTCTCCCCCATCTCCTTCCCACAGGTCAGGCCCTTTCCTGGGCTGCTGCCCTTCAGGGACAGCTGCTCCTGCTCATTTCCTACACAGTTAACATGTCCTCAGTGCAGTTCCTGGGCTGTGTGTGTTGTACACTGTGCCCTGGCTGTACAGATGTTAAAGGGCTCTAGGATATGCCCAACACCTGCAGGAGAGAGACATGGTCTCAAAAAACCCACAAAACCGCCCCAAATCTGTGTTTCTTGTCAACTGGGACACAGGAGGTGCTGGACCGAGAGGGAATGAGGGATGTGTCTGACTGAGGCTGCTTTCAAAGTAGACTTTGATGATGTAGTCAATATCAGCTTAACAATTTCAGAGACTCAAAAAAAAATCTTAACGAGAAGGGGAAGAGGATAAAGAGAATCTGCTGGTTTGAGTGGGCTTGGGGGTGGGATGCTCTTCTCCTGTATAAGTTTCAAGCTTCCAGGAACATTTTGCGCCTCCATCTTTATTCCCATGTGCATTTTAAACCTAAAATGTGGATTAAATAGTATCTTTCACATAAAACAAGCTCATCAGTTACATGTGACTGAAAGCATAGCTTTAGGACAACATCTATTTCTGTGACTATTTAACACTAAATACCCTGTGAAGTTTAACTAATCCTATCCAGTTTGCTCTGGAATCCCTCTATGCCCATTACTGTTCTGCAGTTGTGTCTTTTCTTGTGTCATTTCTGAAAGCATGTGACTGATGGCCAGTAAGTGCTGCACTCCACAGCCGGCTGGAACCAAACTACAGACTGGGCAGCACTGCATAAAGAGGAAATACTACACATTTTTTATTTCATATGTAAATTTGAGCAGTTTCGGCAAAATGGTCCTGAGACTTAGAGACACCGTGAGATCTAGGTCTGCCTTTAGACACTCATCTGACCAGCAGTCTGGTCTCTGATCTCAAAAGGATCCACAAAACCATCTTTTTTTAGCTTGAAAACAAGTCTGTGTAACCACCATGGTCCATTACTGCATGTCACATTTCCTATAGCTTGTTGCATTGAGTTTTCTTAGCTTTAGTTCCTTTCTAACATTCTCGTTCTTGGTTTGAGATTCTTGTCCTCATTGATTTCTATTTACTTCATTAATCTTTCAGGAATTAATTTTTGTTTTTGGTGTTTGTAGCATCTTTTAGTTTGGAAAAATGTTCAAAATGTAATTTAATAACTTCTTGCTTTTTATCAGATAAACTTCATTTTATCCCAAATAAGACTGCCTAATGTGACTAATAGTATCTACTGTGACACTCTGAGGACTTAAATTAATTGCTAGTGCTTTCTGTAAGGATCACATACTACACTGGTATCCAGTTTGCAAAGATGTTCTTGATCCCCCTTGAAATTTTCATCTTCTATTACAATGCCTCAGATCACTTCAAATTATCTGTGGCAGTGATGACGTGCTGTATTAGCAAACAGGCAATAAGTACTTTCAGTTAATATTTTTTGTCAGATAGATTGGGTTGGAATAAGTTGGAATCTATTTCCAAGTAGCTTACTGTGTACAGCTTGCTGTGGAACTGTTGAATTCAAACAAAATGCAGTATAAAAATGAAATGTCATTAGAAAATATCAGCAGTGGAGAAAACCAGAAGAAGATTTCCACTCACTAGCTACACAGCTGTCTTCTATTCAGAAAGAAAAAGCAGGAGAGGCAGAATATGAAAGAGTGCCTTTTGAAATAAATATTTCTGTTATGTTTACTGCAAATACCACTAATATTAAATGAAAGATGCTGTAGTCTCTGTCCCATTTTATTTAATTTCTTCTACCTGTGATTATAAGAGAACTTTAACCTAGCTAATTTTTTCATTAAGTCTCAGCCTGACTTCATAAATGCAAGTATTTTCAGTTTTTGCTTAAATACGTCAAATTTCAAACAATATGTGCAGTCAGGGTCACAATCTACTCACAGTTATTCAGTAAACACGAAAGAAATGGCATGTTTATCCTGAGAATTTTCTTTGTCACATTATTTTTTTTATTTTATTCAGAATGATACTTCATTAAGAGGGTAGGTATTCTCACCAGAAGCCTTCTTAGACCTTCTTGGTATGCACGAAGCCACCAGCTGTGCTTCAAATGGGACTTAACTGTGCTTTGGAGAGCCTCCCCAACCATCAGAAGTCTTCATGCTTTATCATTCCCATATTCTTCCCAAACATATGTAACTACAGAGATTACTTTCTCAAGTTATCTGTCTGTCACAAGGTATAATACCAATTTGAATATATTTCTCCAGCAGGTCAACACTTTTGCTAAGGGATTAGAAGGTAAATGTGTGCTCAATGTGATACACAGGTATATGGCTATTAACTCATGTGTTCTTGTGTGCAGAAAACTTGCAAATTTGAATTAGCAAGATTTCTGCCATGCATGCCGTGCTACAAGTCTGTAGCAATTTCCAATGTCTAAGCTACTCTTGGTCATTTGCAGCTCTCTGTCATGTAGGGAAGGCAAGATTGTCTCATTTTGTCTTTTGATATTGATATTCACCTTCTCAGAAAAAAAGGCCATGAAAAGCTTTTTTTTTTTCTTAAAAACCCCAACCTATCAAAACAAAACCAGCCTGAACAAACTGAAACATCCTTACCTGATGTGACAAAACCACTTTGCTTATTTTGTCAAGTCTGGGTTAAAGCATCTTTTAACCAAAGGCTTCTTTATTACCCTCTGAGCACAATTCCACAAATCATACCATTTTCCAGATGATGTGTCTAGAGAAAATGAGATAGGTGTCTGGAACCATTTCTTCCTAGAAACATTAGCATTCTATTTAATGCACACATTACTCCATGTAATCAACAAGATAATATGAATGTTGGCTCCAAAAAGCAAAAAGGCTGGATAGAAAAATACGTTTACACTGAGAAGGCAATGGTTTTGCCCTTACTTGTGTGAAAGGACTTTAAAATACTTCGCAGCTCTTAGGTGTTGTAGTGCATTTTTAAATTTCTCTTATGTTCCCCCATTTTATGTATTGTTCCCCCTTTGTACCTTTTAAAATGGTTCTTCCCTCCCCAGTTTTCCCGCCACAGCTCTCCTTACAGTTATGTTACTATGGTTATCCCTGCCCCCCTCAGTTGTCAATCGCTCAATTTATGTAACTTTCCCTCCCCTCTTCTACCATATAAGTAAGTTTTTCTTCCTCCCTGGGCCCAGTCAATCACCCCCCCACTCCTCCCAGTGTTCGAGAACCTTCTTCTCTTCGGGGGTTGTGGTTGGCTGGGGTCCCGGGGCTCCTCCTTAACTTTGTGTTTATTGGATATGTTTGTATGTCAGTTATGTTATGCACCTCCCTATATGTTTTCCCATTGGCTAGCTGGGCTTCCCTCCCTTCTCCACCCCTTACCTTTAAAACCTTGCCTCTCCCCTTGTGCCCGGCCATTTGCTGGTCGGTGCCCTCCCTCCGTTGGTACCTGCCATCCTTCAATAAACCGACGTTAACCCCCAGCAAGTGGTCGCTCCCTTTCCTCATCTCGTCCAGCGCATATAATCCAGTCCGCGATCCAACCCAGCCCAAGGCCACGACGCCAAGGGGGGTTGGCCTCAGATGCAGCGGGGACGTTGGCTGTTGCCCCTCTAGCTAGCCGGACTTTGGGCCTCATACACCCTCGCGCACTTAGGAAAAAAAATACTGGATTTTTCTCATTCATTCTCCCAAAATATCCTTATTAAGTGGTTGTATTTTCTTTTCATGCATATATAACCAATGTTTTTATCATCATCTCTCTCTAGGAATTGTATTAAAAGTGGCTTCTTAATGGTGGAATTCATACTTACGGAAGGACAAGTTCAGTCATGCCCTTAGAAACACTGCAGTAAAATACAATTAATTCTGCTGAAATCAGTGTTGATATTCTATAACCAACTGACATAAACAAAATATTGTTGAACATCAGTATGTATCTGAAATATATCCATACCATGTGCCCGTGTACTTGTATGCATTATTGTATATGTGCTTTTATATTGCTGCGTTATTATAGAGATGAAAGTAAAGTAGCAAAAAAAAAAAAAAAAAAAAAAAGAAGCCAAGAACAAAAGGGCTAAAGATGTGAGTCAAAAAGGGCCATGTTTCAGAGACAAATTTCACACCTTCAGTAGAGCTGGGAGAGCAGCCAATGGCTGAAAGCAGAACCCCTGCCCAGTGACCACACTTCAGCTCATGGTAATTTCCATTACCCAAATACCAAAAGGTTGTTAGCAAAACTGCTTTATTTTGTAGACATGCAAATTAACCAAATACTGTTTAAAGGAGCTAAAAAGAAAAAGGTTGAAAGCATAATTTTTCTGTTTGCTATTCAGGTTTTATAATCAAGACTTGTGATTATTAGCCTGAAAATCCATGTGATAGTGGAGATTGACATCAAAGGGCTTGAGGAAAAATGGTGAAAGAAAGGCCTATTTTCAGTAGAATTGAATCTCCTGACAGGGTCCTACTTCTTTAGTGGATTGGTTTTTATGAGTCCAGAAGCTGAAAAAAAAACTTGTAAAACCCCACTTTTTTTTTTTGTTTTGTTTTGTTTTGGTTTTTTTTTGTTTTTTGGTTGTTTTTTTTTTTTGTTTTGTTTTTTTAATAATAAAAACAGCTCACTTTGCAGCTTGGTTCCAAATATTTTGGTTTCTCTGTTTTCTCTATTCAAAGGATGAGGAAAAATAAGGACACAATGCAACCTGAGTCTCATTTGCTAAACCTGCCACAAAACACTGATCTGTATTTGTGACCTGTGCCAACTACAAAGTACAAGAGGAGAGAATAGGCTTTATTTCTAACCTTGTCATATATCCACAACAGTCTTTCAACAACTTTTTGTTTTCAGGTCTTAGCACTCTTTTCCCAATATATTGAAGCTGAAATTCCAAATCAGCCCAAGAAATACTTTCTTCAGCCATTTTTCTTTAACCATAAACTTTGAGAGGTTTGTACATAATATGCAAGTACAATGCTGATCTTGCCTTCTGGAGTTATTTATAAGAGCAGAGTGTTCTTTTACTTGGCTTTTCTGTGCAGATTTTTGTTTTCTGCTGAAGATACTTATATAATGAGCTCAAATTCAATCATAATCTTGTGAATAGTCTAAGGAACATTTTATATGGTATGTTGACATTTCACATTTTCTTTATTACCCTTTGTGAAATCTCTTTATCACAACAGTGAAATCTCATTTGAATGTTAAAGGGTTCTTTTTTCTTTCAATGATGTTATGTTGAAGAGGCAATGCCTTCTGTTTCTAGGCAGGGTACTTATTTTTTGAGATGGCATGACATGAACCATTAATTATATCTATATTTACAGCACTCTGAAATGGTCTCCAAGACCTTTGTGTAGCTCTGTGTTCATATGTCACCACAATATTAATCTTTCAAATAGATGACAGCCAACAGACATTTATCTAAGCCATTTTTAAAAACCTCTTAGTGAAGCATATTCCACAAATTTCATTCCTATATTTCATCTGTCTTAGATAATAAGTCTGTTGCTATAAAATAGCGATCCAAATGGGGGGCTTACAGGAAGGCTGGAGAGGGACTATTCACATGGACATGTAGTGATAGAACAAGTAGGAATGGCTTTAAGCTGAAGGTGGGGAGGTTTAGATTGGCTATTAGGAAGAAATTCTTTACTGTGGGGATGGTGAGGCACTGGCACAGGTTACCCAAGAAGCTGTGGAGGCCCCATCCCTGGAAGTGTTCAAGGCCAGGTTGGATGGGGCTTTGAGCCACAAGATCTAGTGGAAGGTGTCCCTGCCCATGGCCATGGGGTGGGAACAAGAAGGTTTTTAAGGTCCCTTCCAACCTTATGAAGTATTTGTTTTCCTCCTCTCCTAAAAACATAGAATAATTTATCACTGTCCTCCTTATACTAGAAGTTGGCAAATACTTCTGCTCCTTCAAGCCCCAGATTTCCTGTAAACTTTTTAATTAAAGGGAAGTATGTCATGTGGATGAAAGGCAGAAAGAAAAGGAGGTCAGGTTTGGTTGCTAAAACTTGGAAAGGGTTTTGAAATAGGATGTTTTGATATGAAGTACTTTAGATATATGTGTGGACATGAAAAATTCAAAGGTTAATAAGAGTGGAAACTATGGAAAAAATGAGATAGTCACTTTATTCACAGTCACACAATGTCTACTCTGACAAAATTTAGCTTTGAAAACTGAAGCCAGCTTTTATGAACAAGTTTATAGGTTAACTCAGTTCATCAGTAGTTAACCATGTTTGTTGGTTGTTAAATGTTAATCACCAGGTTGAATGCATTGACTCTGTTAATTACCAGTATTTTAATCACCCTACCCAACAGTCCCTTACCTGTACCCCTTATTCATCAAGCATTACCTCTACTGCTTCCCAAAATGGCTCTAGCTATAAAGAAGGAGACATCACAGGTGTATATATAAATTAAGAGATACCCACTACCATTCAAAGGAATAACATCCTAGAAAAGATGAGCCAACCTGCAGTTCAGGAGACCAAGTGACCTGTTCTGCTCTTGAGGCCTATCCTTTCTATTCCGTCGGTGTACTTCCAAGTTGTCACCATGTCCCAACAAGAACTGGACCAGGATGAGGACCTTAGACAACGAACCCAAAGGTGTCTTCCTAGGCACGCTCGTGAGGATGGAAGCCCCAGCTCTGCTGTACAGCAGAACTGCCTACCTCCTCCTCCACATCGCCAAGGGGAGCAGCGGTATTGTAGTGTGTTCTTAAATTTCTCGTTTTGTTCCCCCATTTTAAGTATTGTTCCCCCTTGTTCTATGTAAAATGGTTCTGCCCTCCCCAGTTTTCCCACCACTGCCCTCTTGGCAGTTACGTTTCCATGGTTACCCCTTCCCCCTGGCTTTGTCAGTTAAGTAAGTTATATAATTTCCCCTCCCATAATTTTCCTTATAAGTAAATTTTTCCTCCTCCCTGGGCCCAGTCAATCACCCCCCACTCCTCCTAGCCTTCGAGAACCTTCTTCTCTCTGGGGGTTGTGGTTGGCTGTGGTCCCGGGGCCCCTCCTTTACTTTGTATTTATTGGATACTTTTGTATGTCGATTATGTGTTGTACTTCCCTGTTCCTTTCCCTATTGGTTAGCTGGGCATCCCTCCTTTATCCACCCCCTACCTTTAAAACCTTGTTACTCTCTCTGTTCTTGGCCATTTGCTGGTTGGTGCCTTCCCTCGGTTGGTGCTCCCAGACCATCAATAAACTGACCTTCACCCCCAGCAAGTGATCACTCCTTTGTCTCGTCTCTCCAGCGCTGCGAGCCCGGTACGCGATCCAGCCCAGCCTGAGGCCAAGACGCCAAGGGGGGCTGACCTTCGATGCAGCTGAGGTGTCGGCCATTATCCTTCAGCTAGCCGGACTTTGGCCACTTTCGCCTCACCGCACAGCGGTGTGTGCACCACCCCTCGGGCCTCCACCCAGAGCTGATTTCACAATAAAGGCATCAAAAGGAGTAGGTCTCCTTGAATTTGGAAAGGGTTTTGAAATAGGATGTTTTGATACAAAGCACTGTAGATACGTGTGGACATGAAAAATTCAAAGGTTAATAAGAAAAAATAGTTCTTTGATTGACAAGAGTATAAACTAAAGAAAAAAATGGAGATAGTCACTTTAGTCACAGTCACTCAGTGTCTACTCTGACAAGATTTCACTTTGAAAACTGAAGCCAGCTAATAAAGTGTGTGCTGAATTTAAACTGTTGTATCTAGTTAACAAAGTTTAATCTCTAGTTACTGAGATTTGTTCATTATCAAATAATCCTAGAGGAGGTCTGATACACCATTTACTATGTGACAATTTTTATGTTGGTTTGTATTAGTCTGTACTATGGTATTCTTCCCAAACTCATCAGTCTGTACTCTGGTATACTTACTAAACTCATCACTTTAATAATGTTTATTTTTTATATAAAGGTTAAAGCTATTTAGTCTGTTCTTGAAAGTGAGCTGTCAAAGCAGAACACAGCTGTACTTCCCATGTTTCTATGACTGGGCCCCTTCAACAGGGCAGTAGCACCAGGGCCCCCATGAGGGTAGGGCTGCTTCCGCTGCCACCTGGCCTCAGAGCCAGCACCTCCTTCTTCCTCAGCCTTGGAGCCAGCGCCACCCTCCTTCTTCCTCAGCCTCAGAGCCAGCACTGCCCTCCTCCTTCCCCAGCCTCTGCTCCAGACAGGTGCGGGCAGGCCGGGGCGAGGTGCGGTGCTGTGCCAAGGCCTTCCTACAGGCCCCGGCCCAGCCCGCTGAGGTGAGTCCCCAGCAGGCCTTGAGGGGCTTGGGCTGCTCCTCTTCAGTGTGAAAGAGCCGTAGGAAGCAAAGAGTTCATCAACCCCTTAGAACACCGTGTGTGCACGCAGTACACAGAGGATGTTTGAATTATGGATTACCAACTGAAAGGCACCACGGTTTTGAAAAAAAGGAAAACAGCCCCCTGCTGCATGAGAGATCCTTCAGGAGATGTGTTTTTAGCAGGAAAGGGGATCATGTGTGAGTTTCAGCAGCTGTGGGAGCTCTCAGGAGGGCTTGAGACTAAGTTCAGTATTGGAGGAGTCAGCCTCAACACTGTGCCATAGGACTTACCGGTTGGATAACAATAAGATTTTCTTCACAGAATAGGTGATTAGACATTGGCATGGGCTGCCCAGGGGATGTGGTAGAGTCACCATCCCCAGAGGTGTTTAACTGGATGTAGCACTCAGTGCCATGGTCTAGTTGAAATGGTTTTGGGTCATGGGCTGGACTTAATGATCTCAGAGGTCTTTTCCAACCTCATTGATTCTATGATCCACTGATAGTAGTCTAAACATAGCAACAGGACAACTGGGAACATTTCAGAAATGCATGAGGGAAGTTTTACACTAGACATTAGGAAGCATCTATTTACTGAGAGAGTTGCTGAACATTGGAACAGAATTCTTAAAGAGAGGTGATCAATGCCCTAAACCTGTTAGTGCTCAAGAAACATTGTCATGATGCCACTGTCACGCTAGTTTAACTTATGGTCACCCCTGTAGGGCTCAGGCAGTTCCACTAGATGACCATTGTAGGTTCCTTGCAACTAAAATATTTTATTCTATATCTGCCAGTTCTTGAAGTCTTCGCACAGTAACTTCTACCAGTTTGATCCTGCTTATGCTGTTTTAGGTGAGAATTGTCACTGGAAGCTTTAAGCTTGTTTCTAATACTATGCTTGTGAGTTTTCTTTAGTGTTATGAAACACCTGCAGGAGTGCAAGTAACAAAAAAAAGTTGTAAGTCTATAACTGACATTAGTCACAAGCTAAAACTGTGTCAGATTTCCAAATCTTTACCCATTTCAGGAGACACAATTCTTAGGTTTTGGTTGTATTTTTGTGTATTTGGAAGTATATAATAGGAATCTAGTGGATTAGAACTGCTGAAAAACATCAAAGTGTTTAAGAAAGAAAGAGAATATTGTGGCTGTAACAGGGGGATATCTTGTACATGGCATCAAACTGAAATCTAAGTGGATCAAACTCTCGGAGAGAAACTGGTGAAGCTTTCCAGAAAATATGGCTTGAAATTATTAAAATGGTCAAAATGTCATTCACTCAGGGGCTTTTGGAAAAAGCAGTCGGTTCATCCAATCCTTGGAATACTGCAGCAGCCTGTGGCTACAGTGATGATCTGTCCAGAGAGACCACATCTGAAGAAAAAAAAAAAGAAGAAAAAAAAAAAAAAAAAAAAAAAAAAAAAAAAAGAGGCAAGTCTCTTCGTTGTTAAGCACACGAGTACATTCTATTTTGCAGGAGGCGAGGCCCAGGAGCCCAAGCAAAGCCCAGAGAGCCAAGAGCAGAGAGAGCAGAGAGGGAGGACACAGACCCGGGGCTGGGGGTTTATCAGGTGTCCCATGGGAGGAGTCTTAGGAGGATCGGACTACAGCCTTCTCAGAATGGAAAGGATGAGAAATTCTTTCTTTTTGAGTTGTTTTTGTTATTTTGGTTGATTGGTTGGTTGGTTTGTTAAGTGTGTTTTGAGTAGGGAAATTTAAAATAGCAAATACCTACTGGTTTTGTGAGATCTTTTTCTGATTAAGAAGGCATAATGATTGGAGGATAGAATATTTACTACAGCCAGTGAAACGACAGGTCTTGCAGTCCTGCAGCCCCAGTATAGTGCAAGATAGTGCACTTCAATCCAGTCACAAAAGTGACAAGTTAGGGCTTATGAGAGGGCAATACGCACAGGACGTGATGAAGAGAACTGACAGTGGCAGTTCCTTAAAAGAGATACGTTAAGGAGGATAGTCCGGGCTGGGCAGTGTGTTTAGGGAAGATGCACTGAACTCAAGGAAACCTAAAGGTATTATGAGAGATTTTAAAAAAGCCTACAAGAGAGGAGACAAAAACCAGTGTTTAACCCAAAAATAAGGGGGCTTGTCATGTTGCACTGACTGTGCCTCTGTGCCCGCCAGAATGATGACAACAGGGGCGCAACAGATCCGCCTCTCAAGCTCCGCAAATCCCTGCTACCAGCAGTGGTTCAGTGCATGAGCAAAAGGTAGCAGCACGGCTTGTGGGGGTGAAACAAAAGTGCCTTTATGTCATGACCGGCACCCAAGACAAGACTTGAGGCGAAACAAGAGCTTTTATAACCTCACTCGGGAGGAGGGGTTTAGGGTAGCAAACCAGTAGGGGTATCGTTGGGGAGGGGTCGAAGGCGGGACATTTTACACTTTTGAACCAGTAAGGGAGCAATGGGGAGGGACATAACTTGGGTAAGCCAATAGGGTTCTAAAAGATACAGAATAGGCAGGGAATTCTCCAGAAGAAAGGACAGGTTTGGGGGAGGATTGACACTCAATGGGAGGGGAAAGCAAGGAGGATTCTGGGGAAAAGGGGCAAGGAAAGGAAGGATTGACAACTGGGAAGTATGGGGATTAAGACTTGGTAGGGAGTGGCTAGGTGACAAAGGAAAGATTGACATTTAATGAGAGAGTATGTCTAATTTTAGAAACACAAGATACAAGATGAGGAGCCTATGCCACTCTGAAGACAGGGGGAGGACAATACAGAGGGATTATAAAACCCACAAATAAAACAGTGAACAAACCCACAAATTAAGAAGTAAACCTACCAAACAAAGAAAACACACTGCAACAGGGGCTGAGGAGAAATGCAATATTTAAAATAAATTGAGAGCTGCAATAGATGTCTTAGGAAAACGGTGGTGTCCTTATCAATTTAACCTTTAAGAAACAAAAGGATAGATATAGTCTGCCTTAGGCAAAGAAAGGTGGGTGGCTCCAGCTCTGCATCACTTCTTTTCCTGGAAAAACAGGCCCAGGCCTGTTCACCTTCCTTCAAAAATCATACCTCTCTTTCCTTTTCTCCACTGAGCCTTCCCAGTACTACAGTTGGGACCTCATAAACATTGACTAACAGAGACTTATTTACCCTTTTTCTTTCTTCACATGCAGCACAGCTGTGAATGCCACGCTGAAATGCACTCAGCCTTTCTGCACCAGTGTCACTTCGTTGGCTCATGTCAAATTTGCAATGTAAAGGGGTTGTGCACAGTCTGACTTCATTCCACTGGGAGGCCACCCTGATATTTTATCACTATGTGCTTGATTCCAGCATTTAGTAATTGAAATATCACACAGAGAAACAAATGGACTGCAGTACCTCCCAGTAAAGTATTCTGGATGCATTTTTCACCAATCACTAGTGCAAATACAATGATTTTATCTAGAAAACTTTTCCTTTTTTACAGGAATATAAAGGGAGACAGTGTCAAACCCTTAAATTCAAATTTATAAGTTATCCGCAATGCAAATTGAATAGACTATCTGCACCTCCTTTGTCTTCCTACCACAAAACCAAATTAGAATAATTTCATTTGACTTCTTTTGAAAATCCTGTGCTGGCTGTTTTTTCCCATATTATTATAATAGTTTATGTAATGAAAATGTGTTAAAGTCTCATTCCAGCAGTGAAGCTGAGCTACCTGAATTCCTCTATGAGATCCCTCTTTCTTTTTAGAGATGATCCAAAGTTTTTCTCTCCTCAGTTCTCACTACCACCCATCCCTTATGTGGTACCAAAGATATCAACAAATTATGAGGTGACTTAGCCAGATCCTCCTGCAAGCACCACAGAGTGAATTGCATGCAGATCATCTGTTGACTTGTTTATTCCTTAAATAATCCTTAATGCTTTTTCTCTGTTTCTTCATTATTTGTTGAACTTCATTCTGACTCTGTGTCATGTGCCACTTTTGTAATGAAGCCTTTCAGAGAAGGCAAACTGCACTGTAGCTTCTATATGTCACTAGCTTTTTGCCAGGATTTGTTTTCCCATCTGGTAATGAATTTCTCTTTTCTTCATTGCTTTTTTTTCTGTTGCTTCAGAAGTATTTATATAGATTTTTCTTTCCTTCACTAAGAATAACTTTGTATATTTTTCTGGTTTTTTTTTCTCTTCTCACAATATTAGCCACTTATGTTCATTCTTAGTCACTTGTACAAATTTGTAATGACATTACTTTCAAACCTTTTAAGGGCTCATAATTCAACCACAACCACTATGCTTTACTTCCTACCTGTCTTTTTCACCTGGGGAGTTTATTTCTAGATATATAATACACTCTCTTGTTGTGGTGTGTTTGTTAAGTTCATTTAGTTTCTCCCCTATTTTCTGTACTGTACCCCCCCATTTTATATAATGGTTCTGCCCTCCCCAGTTTTCCCGCCTTAGCCCTGCCACTCATTTTGTTACTATAGTTACTCCCGCCACTGGTTTTGTCAATCCCCTATGTTATGTAATTCCTCCTCCCCTCCATTCCCTTATATGTATGCTTGTTCCTCCTCCCTGGGCCTGGTCAATCACCCCTACTCCTCCCAGTTTACTAGAATCTTCTTCCCTGTAGGGGTTATGATTGGCTGTGGTCCCGGGGCCCCTCCCTTACTTTGTATCAATTGGTTTTTCCTAATGTCTGTCATGTTATGTTCACTCCCTTATTGGTTCTTTGTAAACCCCTCCCTGAGACACCTTCTCCTTTTAAAACCTTGCTCCTCTTGTTGTTCTTGGACACTCCCTGGTTGACTTCTTCGGATCTCCAATAAGCCTGACTTTGTCCCCAGCGAGTGTCCAGCTCCTTCTTCCTCATCTTGGCAGCAGCCAGCACAACCCAAGGCCCATAGAGGGTGCTGGCAGGATTGCAGCTGGGTGTTTGGCCGCCGTCTGCTAGCCGGACATCTGAACGATAAGGCCGACACCTCGCCGCACTCTCTATCAGATCACCTGCCTGCTTTGAATTGGACTGTGTTCCTCAGACATCCTGCCTACCTCTTTACATAACAAGCATTCAAGATCCTTCCTAGATTTACTCTACAGAGCACTTTCGCACATCCTAAAAGTTAGTGAATGCTATTCTTCATTTTCTAAAAAATTACCACTTATCTTTGGAGTCTTTGTCAGTTCCTCCCAATTAGCTGGAAAGAGCTGAAACAGTCATTCTTTTTCTAGTTGATTCTTTAGCTCCCAAGGAGGCAGAAAAAAAGAGGAAAAAACCCAACACCAAAACCCATATATTTCAACACTTGATAGATGATTTTACTGCTGTAAATTTTTTCTAAAGAAAGCTGAAGTACTCTATCACCATCAGAATGTTCTTTTGGATGCCTCTGTATATTGTTCAAAAACCTCTTAATTAAGAAATCTAGAATATACCATCTCACACATTGTGTCAAAAGGTCTTTTATTGAAAAGGTCTTGCTTTTTATTCATGCTGTACAGACCTGACTGCCAATTCTTACTTGCCTGACTACGTGGTTGTTGTCTCAGTGATGTTCAGATTCATGGTGGGTTTTGCCCAGCAATTCTCTCTGTAGCCTGAAAGAGGAGTAGCTGGTTCACAGCATTTGGCAGGGGCCAAGTAACTGTTGAGGTTATAGGGCTCTGTGTGAATTTGGGAGGAGACAGTGGCTGGGTACTTGCCTGGGAAAGGAGAAGTCTTAGGTTCTCACCTCTGTCAAGAACTTGTGAATGTTTTGCAATACAGAGTTGTTGAAGATAAAAAAACAAACAGAAAAAAACCCCAAACAAACAAACAAAAACCTACCCACAAAAAACCCACCAAAACAAAAAAAAACCCACAAAACAAAACCACCAAAAAATCCATACTAATTATCTTCACAGTGGTATGAGAGCCCAGGATTTATCCTACAGTGTTGTTTTAATTACTCTCTTATTACATCCCGAGAAAATCTGAGTCATTCCTAGAACTACAAAAGGATCTGATGTTCTCAAGTGCTACTGAGAATCCCACTGGTTACCTTAGATCTAATTTGTAGCCCCTAACTCTAAGACACCTTCATTTTTCATTGGAGCTACTCCAACATTCAAATTACATTCAATTTTTTCACAGCTCTTAGCTGCCTGAGATATTGTTCAGAGCTTGTGACAGTGTAGGTGAGAGAGAGAAAGGAGGGGGAAAATTAGATGTTTTCCTATTTTGGTGGTGTCATTACTGATCTCTCGGGCTCTTCCACTTGCATCCAATGCCACATATTCATCTGGGATGAAACAGTTCTTTTAATTTCACATCTAACATCTGCTCACTTACTACACAACAGTTTTGCTGCCTTGTGTGACAGAAGATAGCACTGTCCTTTACTTACACTGCAAGGAACTTTTTCACTCTGCTTCTTGCAACAATTACCTTTGGGACTGATTGGACTCTTCTGTGTTAAAAAGCAAAATCTTTTTCTTTTCCAAGCCAAAAAGTATGGAAGTGACATTCATATTATTCACATTTTCAACAGTCTCATTATTCTGGATATTGCCTCAGAAGATTAAAAAAAAAACCCAGAATGCTGATTTAAAGATTAATTTAGGAAGCAATTTTAGAGTCCCTCTAAAGTCATGCTTTGAATTTTAATTCCTACAAAAAGAAAATGAATCAGAACTGAAACCTTTTAGTCTTGTGAATGGAAGGGAACACATTTTAAAATAACAAAGATAAAGCATTTCTGAACACCTATGATTCAGGCATGGTAAGGAAATGCCACTAATTTAATAGTATTTATGATGCTTCATATGACATTACTAAATCTGGATGAAGTTTTTTGTTTTTATTTTTTGGCAGAAGCAGTAATGGTTGTAAGCAATTCAGGTTTATAGTACCACAATGTGTTTTAGAGAAATAGGAAAGAGATTGTAAATTGTTGTAAATGTTGGTGCATTTGGAATAGAAAAGATGAATTGGGCACTTTGGACTTCACAGTGAAATGCTAAGCCATCCTTTTAAGCAATTGTTCCTATACCCTTTGCCTTAGATGGGTGAAACATCATGAGAATGGCCTAGTTTTATAAAATGCTGTTCATTCCCATCCTGGACTCCTGCACCCCCAACTTTCAACATGGTCATGTGAAGGAAGGAAAATTTTTTAGCGACAAAATATAAGATGGAGAATTAATGGCAGAGACCATATTCAATTGAGCCAGAACTGTTGTTTTGACATCGAAAAAAAAAAATAATCATTTCAATGCAGAAGATGGTGAGAAGTGACTGAGTTACAGCCTTGGTTACACTGCTTCTGTGAAAGCAGGGAGGGGTGAGATGATTGTGGAGCCAATACCAAGTTGTTCAAAATCAAGTTACAGGTAATGGAAAAGAAAGGAGTAACTGTGACTAGGCCAGAGCATTCTTTTAAGATGCTGTTGAGTGGAGCAACAGTGGTGTTTGATCTTCTGTCCAGAGCAGGAAGAGGGGTCCTTGTGGAATTCTGTTCCACTCACCATTTCTATCTCTGGTCAGATGAGGAAGCAGCAGTATTGGTGAGATAGGATCATAGCCATGGAATGGTTTTGTTGGAAGGGACCATAAAGATCATACAGTTCCAACCCCCCTGGCATGGGGAGGGATATCTTCCATGAGACCAGGTTTCTCAGAGCCCCATCTAGTTTGGTCTTGAACACTTCTAGAAATTGGGCATCCACAACTTCTCTAGGCAACCTGTTTCAGTAAAGAAGTAGTAAAGAATAATAAAGAACTTCTCATAGTAAAGAATTTCTTCCTAACATTTAATGTAAACCTACCTTCCTTCACGGTTAAAGCCGTTGTCTCTTACCCTATCACTGCATGCCCTTGTGGAAAGCCCCTCTTCCATCATTCTTGTAGCTCCCTTGCAGTAAGATCTCCCTGAAGTCTTCTCCAGGCTGAGCAGCTGAGCTGTGGTTTCCTGATGTGTGTATGAACACCTGAGCCAGAAGCAGTGCAGTGTTACCTCCTCCCACATCCACAGGGAGCAGCCGAGCTCAGAGGTGACCCTCAGCTTTCAGTCCCTGCTGATGGCACCTGCAAGACCAAAGACTGGGGCTGCTTCTCCCTTTTTCCATGCCAGCTCCCTGCCTCTTTGGGCCCCAGGGCTTTGCAGTGCCTCCCTGCTGGGCAGGCACACAGCAGCAGCTCACAGTACTTGGTGCTCTCTGCCCTGTTGAATAACAGCAGGATGGGGATGCTCTCCATTCAACCCATCCTTACCCAAACCAAGCATTTCCAAAATCACGTGGTTATTTTCAACCTAACTGGAGTTCTATTTAAGCACAACTTGAACAGGACTCACCCTCAAGGGCCTGATTTTCTTGAAAAATGAAGGGGAACTTAACTTTATCCTTAGTTATTTTTCTTGAACACATAGTGCTCAGTAAACAAGGCATCCAAAATCATTTACAGGAATTGTTGGAAATACATACTGTGGGCTTGTGAATTCTTAAGCCTATTTTACTTTCCCAGTGATGGAGGTGCTGTCTTGTTCTTCTCTCTGTCACCATGTTAGTGTTGTTTAGCTGAAATATATTCAGTACAAACATGAATGACAGCCTTTAGCTATGTAAAAACAGACTGTTATCCAGAAAGACGAAGTTCTCTTTGCTCTGAGCCAGATTTTAAAACTACTTACAGAGTGTTATTTTCTGATTCACTTGAGTGGCTGCACAGTTATACCCTTGGTGAGACTTAATTTTCACAAACATCTCCAAGAATAGTAAATTATTCATTATCAAGACCTTTTCATTAGACAGCTGACATATCAGCTTTTCTCTCTGCTCTGATGAGAGATAAACAGAAGTTTATTACACCAGGAATGAGAAAAGAATAGTTGTTTGGCACCTAAATTCAATTTAATTCTATAAATACTAAGCATCATTTATAACCTATTATTAGAGACCTGAGTTGGAGATTCAGGGCTATATGTTCAGCTCGAGTGATTTACAGTTTCTTTCCCAGCTTTAGTCATGATAGTAACTGTTAATTCTACCTAAATGAACAGCATTACAACAAAGCAAAACATATTATATCAGAACAAATCATGACTGTTCTTCCTCTATGAAGTATTATAAATCAGAAAAAATTTGCTAAAAGCACCAGAATTGTTATCATCTGGATTAGTCCACATGTGTTCCAGGTGTTTTCTTCCTGGAAATGGGTAATCAAGGTGGAAGTCTGCAACATTCAGCAGCACAGAACATGGCATTTATTAGTAAGAGGTTGACTTGTCAAGTGAATGTAAGAAGCTGAGAGAAATAAAACAATCTACAAACAAAACTAATTCCTTTAAAATTAAGTAATCTCTCTTTTCCTATTTTTAACAATAATAACCCCCCAAGAAATCTGTTTCGAACAAATTTAAAAAATGTCTTAATTTTTCAGTTTTTAATATACTCCTAAAATAAAACCAAGCTGCATTTTAAAAATACATGCTATTAAAAAAAAAAAAAAAAAAAGTCAAAACTGTTTCCACCACTATATGGAGAAATAAATTTCAAAAAAAAAAAAAAAGATTTTTAAATTAAAAAAATGTGCCCAATCTGAATAGAATTCCTATTTATTTTGTTAGTCTAAAACTGCCTTTTTCAGCAAGTATGCTATTCCTGACAAAAAATTCCAACAACCTCTATTTCTGTTCCCCTGGTTCATATTTCTGTCAAAATTAATGATCATATCCTGCATTTTTGTGCTCTCCCTAGATTATGGGCCTTTCCTAATGAGCCGATCTGATTTATACTGGGTTGATGATCAACAGCTCGGAGCAGAACATATCAGAAATCCCTTGGGAGTTTGCAAACTGTCAAACAGATGAAGAAGACTGCTTGTACATTGTGTTTATGACTCCTACATTATTTTTAGAAACTGTTACTGAAAAACCCTCAAAGTCATTATGTCTTTTCTATGCTTATCTTTACACAGGAATGTCAAAAAATTACTGATTTAGAAATGTGTATCTGCTATAGAATCTCACATCAAAACATTGTTTGTGCATTTTCAGTACTCATCTCTTTGCACCCCTTTTATTCTTTCTTTCAGGAAGAGCTGGTTTCCCCAAAGGAAATACCCACTGTGTGGGAAAAAAACCCAAAACAACAAGCTGTTTTCTGTAGATTATGGGCCCATTTCATTGGAAAAATGACTGCATAAACTAGCCAAATGTTCCAAAACACTGAAAAACTCTAAGGGGGCTCTAAGAAAGATCCATATACCGCTTTACATATTGTATTTCTTCAAATAAGCTTTCCATATTATTAGCAATAAAAATCCCAAATCCATCAAAAAAACCGAGATATTTTAGATCCAAGTTAATCTAGAAGTTTTAGCTTCATTCATTGCATTTGATGATTTGCATGTGAATGAGTCCTCTGAATAGCTTTGCTGAGCAAGGCTTCCTCATTGAAGTTCCGAAGATTTTGAGCTTTGAGGGATGGACATTCCACCAGCAAAGGGTGGAGAATGAACATCTGCCACTGCCTGCCAGAGCCCTGGCTAACTCAATTAAGTCCCGGGGCAGCAACAAGTGTGGGGAGCTGACTTGGCTGGGGTGTTGCCAAAATCAGAACCTCAGAGCCCACTGCTCTGCAAGGTGCTCTACAGCAATGCAGCAAGGACTGGATAAAGAAGGCAGGGGAGACTCTTCTGTGGTGAGATTCCAACCCATTTATTGGTGAGGAAAGGTGGAGGCTAACTAAGAGAAGGGTTCACAAGCAAAGGGTTCACAAACATCAAAACCCCCAAGTACCTCTATGCATGGCTTTTTGAAGCAACAAAAAACCAGGGGATGGATACAATAGAATAACCAATAGGGTAACTCTTAGGTTGTGGTTTCAGGATAATAACTAATCAGGGTCAGGAGAGGAGAGAGGGTCCAATAGGGGATTGGTTCATGGGATAATTGGCACAGAACATTGTAGAACAAAGGGCAGGGTTTACTCTGATGGACAAGGCAGAAGGGGTGGGGCCACCTTGACAGGCAGGAAAGGGTCTGGAACAAAGGGAGACAGAACAAAGACAACTTGAGAGACGGTTAAAGGGGAGGGCACTCTCAGGAGAACCATCTGGGTCCACATGGGCGATAACTGAATCATACACTAAACAACTGAACAATTAGCACACACACAACAGACATGCAACTTGATTTCCAGAAGTGGGAACTGGTGAGATATTTCTGATCTCATAGGATGGATTAAGGTAAAGACCTCAGAGAATCTGATCCTCACAGGAAACTTCTCTTTCAAAAATCAGACCTATGCCATACTTTCATGCCAAACGTTCAACATTAAAAAATAATATCAAAATTAAATAGATTCTCCTAAACAAAAGTAATTCAAAAGTCGTTTCACACATGCAGTTCCCATCTCATGGTTAGCTGAGCTGCTAACAGCAATTTCAGTGGATTCTGGAAAACACACAAAGAATGTTTTGATGCCCACAGCCCAATTAATACTCTCACCAGGCTATCCGAGCAAGAACATCTACTGATTGTATCTTGTCTTTGAATCAGATCTCAAATACCTGCTTATTATCAGCCAAAAGAAGAAAATAATTTCAGAGTAAGAAATGGAAGTATAATGTTCTCCTTTCAGTGACAAGAAAATACTACAGTAATCACACACAGCTGTTCTCTAGGTGCAGAGAAAAAGAGAATATTTGAAGCATCCAATCTGTACTAAAAAATAAATGCCATTCAGATACTGATAAGTCTTAATATGTCATCGTGGTACCATTTATTGACTTACCATTGCAAATATGCAGATGTAGGTCAGTGAATATGCACTGGGGATGGACATCACCATGACTAGATTTTGTCCAAACTCTATTGCTGACCCTCTGGATTTTCTGAGGGGTTTTTGTGGGGAGTTGTTGTGCGTGCATGTGTGTTTGTTTGTTTCATTTTTGGGGTAGTTGCTGGTTTTGTTATGTTATTGTCTTGGAGGACTAGAGTTTTTTTTTCTAGTTCTTTATTATTCATTAAATATAGCTATTTAAAAACAGTTGGCTACAGTAAGGACTGATATCTTCCTAGATGGTATATAATTCGAAGTGTTTGGCAAAGCTCAAAATAGGCTGGAAGTAATTCAGTTCCAAAAAATTTGTAAAACCTTGAAATTCAGTTTAGTCAAGACTTCCAAACCCATGTTCATTAGAACTGCAGCAAGAGTGCAGCTTGCTAAATAAAGTAAGCACAAGAGTTAATGAATGCTCTTGAATATTGGTGAAATGTTTAAGTCTTTAAAAGAATGTCAAATTTTGAATACTACTGGCAGACCAGCCATGTATTTCTGAAGTTTAAACAAGGAATAAAATAAAATTTTCATTATTTTGTACACTGACAAAACTCTGCAAATAATTTCTGCTGATTAAGTCTATTTTGTTTGACACTTGTCCCAGAAATCTTTTATGTACTCAAGAGGTTCTCAAAATGTTATTTCTAGTTGGAAACTGAGATTAAAAATGTCACTCAACAGAAGCAACAACAGAAGTTATTGCATCGTCTCGATGGTACAGATTATTGCTAATGGAATACAGCAGGCAAACTTTCATAGTATGATCAGTGCATTTTATGCAGTAGAAATGAAAAACAGCAATGCTCTTGTTCAATAGCTGTTCTTTTGGAAAGACTTGTCTGCTCATGAAGCGGAAAATTGCCAAGTAGAAATACCAGTAAGAGCGAGTAGGTGACTTTTAAAGTTTTATTCCACACATTTTTACAGATTCATCAGATGCAAAAGTATCCTTTTACATAGAAGAGAAATATAATTCTCTTCACTGCTGAAATTGCTGCTCCATGCTGAACGGCAAGGGAGCAGGTATCATCATCGGTCACTCAGCTGGCAACTTGACAACTGAACAACACAAATGCCACTTCCTTTATTTCCACAAAGAAGCTCAAGATGGTCCATGATTTTTTTGTCTGCATATCTTTTTCCCGGTGGTAGCAATGATTAGAGAGTATGGTTTCTGAGGTTGATTGGACTTGATCCTATTGCCGCTACAATATAATAGACCCACCATGTGTCCAGCAAGCCTGAAACTAATGCTGTGCAGGACTGTCCATTGTCAACAAACTCAGTGTATAGAAAAAGGGGAGAAATAAAGAAGACAGATTACAAAGCACATCGCTCAAAATAATAATACCAATAATCACCTTAGACCTTACTCAAAAATATTTCAAGATCTCTGCAAGACAGTGTCCTCTCACAATGGCACAACAGGAAGAGAGAGGCTACCAGGCAGAGGCCCCTTCCCCACCACCAGGATATTCACTGCCACACACCCAGGGGTGGCACAAAGGCTCCAAGAACACAGCTTCAAGCAGAGGCATCAGTGCTGAGGGAACTGATGCCATCCCATGGGAGGAGATCTCAGCGACCAAAGCATCCAAGGGTCATGTCAGCTCATTTTACGTTTGACAGGAGCTCAAGGAGCTTCTGCTGCTATGTGGAGGGAGCCCCTGGAGGCCTGTTTATGCTTGGTGGGCCTGCACTGTACTGCTGCAGGGGCATTCCTGCTGTCCCCAGTGACAGCTGCCTCCCTGCCAGTGCCACTTGAGGCCTTCTCTCCATCCTCCTACAGGCCATGGATTCCCAGGTATTCTGGTTCTTGCACTTGCAAAGCCTTGTCCAGTACCCACAGCCTGTGGGCAATGGTTTGGATGAGGTGACACGCCGGCGAATGGAGGTGCATGTGAAGCTCCAGGAACAGGAGAGGATTCGGCTGGAGCAGGAGCTGGAGCAGCTAATGCCGAAGCCAAGCAGCAAATCCTGGGGAGACCTGCTCTGGTCTGCCTTGCAGCGCTGGCAAGTCTGGGTATTTGCTGGGCTCCTGCTCCTTCTCTTGGCACTGTGCTTTATGCAAAGAAGCCATCAATTGCAGAGCAGTGGCCAGGAGGAGAATGAGGAAGAGGAAGAGGACAAGACATGAGAATTACAATCTGGGATGGCTTCTAGAGGAGCCCATTAAGTGGCCTGTACACAGGCTGTGAGAGGACAGCATTGTCCCTGAGGGACAACTTCACAAGTGTCCTCAGGTGTGTCTTGAGAAGAACATGTCTTCCTGGTGCTGCAAGGAGCCATTGCTTTTGGCAATGCCTTTGACAGTTGGACTGCCCATGAGAAGTCATGTACTGTGTGCTGGTACTCTTACTCCTCCTGGAGGCCACATCTTCCACCTGACACTGAGGGGCAGAGGCCTGGCATGGAACTTCAGTGTCTGTGTGGAGCTGGAATACAACTGCCCGAGGGAGCAACTGGGGGCAAACCTGCTGTGCTTCCTGCACCATTGCGAGGTGGATAGGAGGAGGATGCAGCAGTTCAACCTCCTAGACACCCTGTGCACCACTCCAACTTCCATGTAAGGAAAAATGCCCACTGCTTCTGTGTGCTGGTGAGATCAACCTGGTGGCATTTGCCCTGGTCACGCAGTTGGTGTTTAGTGCTGCTGCCTTCCGAATGCTCCTGCAAACTCAGGCTGATCAATGAGGAAGGAGACTTCCAGGTTAAGCTGTTCTTCGGGGTGCAGCCAGGCTCCTCAGACATCTTTGTGAGCAGCTGACCTTGAGGGCCCCACGCCCCAAGCCCAATGTGGCCTGAGACCTACGCTGTGGCAGAGATCAAGTGCTTCAAGCAGGGCCCCCAGGACAGCTCGCTCCTCAAAAGCCTGAAACTCTTGGCCGGTATTCTTGTATGCAGGACATCTGTTCCATCAAGACCATCATCATGTGCCTGCTGAACACCGTGCAGGCACATGGGGATAGTTTGTGCTTCCGCTCACAGATATCCTGGAGAGCAATCGGATTATCCCTGGAAGTGAAACACCTGGAGAATTTTATTGTGGGCAGCCAGAGACTTCTGGAGGAGATCAGTTTGCCCCCAGATGTACGAACAGTGGAGCCACCCAACCTCTTCCATCTCCTGACACAGGACCTGGCCACCCACTCGAAGGCGATGGAAGCCTCCCTCGATCCGCGCCATCGCCTGGCAGAAGTGCCGGCCTATGGCTGGTGTTAATGGGGCTTGTGCTCAGAGCTGTGCTCGTGGGACTGGCAGCTGGTGGCAGAGAAGGAGCTCATGGTGTTGTGGCAAAGACAGGAATTCACTGGCTACAGAGACAGATAGGCAGATGAATATATAGCTATAGTGTGTGTGTATATGTATATAGCAAGATTTTTATTAGCAAATGTGTTTTTAATGACATGTTATATTGAAAAATTATTAGTTATCATACTGTTTTAAAAAACAATATAGAAAATCTGTACTGCTGCGGTGCCAGATTTCTTCAGCCCAGCTATCTCCCGACACTGTCAGCGAGAGTGGGCCACCCCCAGAAAGTTGTTGAATCTGGGGGTGCAGCTGTAGGGCACAGCGTCTCTATGGTATGGGTGGACTGCACTAGGGGTAGACTGTGCTGAGAGTAGGGACAAGGAACAGAGAGAGGTCTTCTGTATGTTTTCCAATGCTGCTTATTCCCCAGAGGGTGAGGAACAGAAAGACACTGAATCAAAGGCACTCACCAACTTAAAAACGGGGAGGTCTCAAGGGAGGATTCAATCTTTAGCCAATTGGGAGAAACTGGGGTTGGAACACAAGGCTGGGAATACAATGTTTAAACCAATCGGTGATTACAGGGGAAGAGAATGACCTAAACAAACCAATGGGACCTCAAAGGATACAAAATTGATAGGGAAGTTTCTAGAGAAAGGAGCAGGCTTGGGGAGGGATTGACATACAATGGGAGGAGGAACCAGAACAAAAGGGCAGGTCTTTGGGGAGATGGACAACCAGGGCAAAACCAACAACACAAGGAGGAAAGGAATGACCATTGGTAATAAAATATGCTATAACAGTACAAAATAGGGGAGAGTTATAAAACTGACTACCAGGACCGAATTACTCTCAAAACCACACACTGCAACACTACAGCATCACTGTCTATTGTGACATATATTAATACTCTCTTGTGGCTGCTTTTATGAGAGGCAAGATTTTTATTGCACAGATATATTTATAAAATATATATTATACACATATTATATTTCATTCAAACAATCAAAAAATATATAGAAATGAAATAAAAATAAAACTCTGTATAATTCCTATATAATAGCACAGAAAAAATATATTTATAACTAAAAGTTTATTAAATTTGAAAATATTTATATAGCAGAATAAGGTCATCAAAATAAAATATTAACCAAACAATATAAATTTAGTTGTATATCCTGACGCTATCTGTAGTGACACATATTAATACTCTGTAGTTACTGCATTTATGACAAGCAAGCTTTCTATTACATAAATGTATTTTTAAAATAGATATAATGCATACCCCATTTATCATATTTTTGTATGGAAATACGGCCATAGACAGTGTCGCTCTCTATTGGGAACCCCTATTAATACTCCATAGTTAGTGTACTTACGACTGGGAAGCATGAAACTGCTTTGCTGTTGCTTCAATAAAATGCAATATTGCAGGGTCTAGAGCATGCAAGACTTTCTTGATCTCAGCCAGACCTATAGTGTTGATAAATATCACACGCTGTGATTCTGGACTGGGGAGATTTCTTCAACCAAACTTACAGGGCTGAACTGGTTCTCATCGGAAATTAAGCTCAGCTGCCCCCAGCCCCCATGATCACAGAATCACGGCTTGGCTTGGAAGGGTCCTTACAAATTGTCTTGTTCCAAGCCTACTGCCATGGGCACTCCTGCCGCTAGGCCACATTGCTCCCAGCCCCATCCAGCCTGGCCTGGCGCACTGCCAGGGATGAGGCAGCCATGGCTTCCATGGAAAGCGTGGGCCAGGGCCTCAGCAGCCTCAGAGGCAACAATTTCTTCCTCAGGGCTTCCCCCTGTCAGTGGGAAGCCATGATTCTGGTGCTGTCCCCCCAGGCCCTTGCAAACAGCCCATCTGTAGGTCTCTGCTGGGTCCTGTGCAGGGACTGAGGCTGCAGGAAGGTGCCCTGGCGAAGGCCTTGGGGAGTCCTGGGGGCCAGGAGTGCCGCCATGAGGGCAGCAGGGCCTGGAGCGGCCGTTGGGGCGGGAGGGCAGAGGGCAGGCACTGAGGCAAAGAGATATTTTTCTTTTCTTGTTCCTAACAAATTTGCAATTCACTAACAGAACCTGGCTATTCTAAATAAAAGTCTACTTGGACAAAGGGGAGAGAGAATGATGCATCTGACTCCATCACCAGAAGGCTAAAGAATTACTTTATTTTGCTATACTGTGTACATTGTATCTAAACTGAATCTGCCATGCACTCGCTCTTGCTCAGCACTGCTCACACCCCACTCATCTCTCATTCTCTCGGGACTGTCCCATGACAATCTGACACACACACACTTCTTGGCCCTGATAGGCCAAGGGAACAAAACATCCTCACTTTGGGTAAACAATCTCCATATTGCATTCTACTTTAGCGCAACACAGGCACAGCAAGCGAGATAAGAATTGTGCTTTCCTTCTTCTCTGCTTGTCTCCTAGCTTCTCTCTGTTCAGAGGGCATATGAATACTACACCTGACCTTTGCAGTATGCTTACAACAGAGGCAATGTGCATGAGCAAAGAAAAGAGCTTTTAAAGGAAGCTCCTGAGTTTGGATGAAGCACTGAAATGACTGAAGGCTTTTCCCATCATTGTTGTGGAATATGAAAGTCAACCTCTCACAGAAAAAAAAAAATCATAAAAAGTATAATAAAATCATTGGCAAGGAAGAAAACTTGGAAAACAAAATTTCAGATTGCACTTTCAAGAAACGCAGGATTTTGTCCTTAAGGATATTTTTAATTTATGTACTTGCTTTAAAAAGCACATAGTCTGTAAAGGTGTTAATTCAGTATAACACATTCTGTCTCATGAAATTTATTTAAGTGAAAATGTCATGCTGGTTACATTCAAAATAAGATGTAATTATAACTTCTGGTTTTTTTTGTTATATCACTTTGATGTTGTATCAACTACATACCTTTGTAAAATATGTTGCTAGATTTCTGTGTCTCTGATTGTCACAAGCTATTAGGGCCTATGCATATATGCAAACCCACCTCCCTAGCATTACACTGAGAAAAGATGTTTGCAGTAAAGATAAAGAGAGAAACCAACCATGACCCTGGGATGCTTTAAATTTCAAAATGAAGTGTATCTGTGATCTGGAAAAAGAAGAGCAGTACTATGATTATGAAAAAAACCTGGGGTGTCTCCATCTGATACCTGACCCACCAGAAACCCAAAACATACAAGATTTTTCCCCCCTGAATAATTTATACTATTTAGGTAGCAGAAGCATGGAGCTGATGAAGGTTTCCCAGACTTAGCTCAGACTTTGGGCATTCAGTGAGAAACTTCTCCATTTGGGAATAATCATCTTTCATTCCCTACACAATTAATGGAAAGAATTCAGTGTCCATTCATCCATCATACAACAAGAATTCAAAAAATTCAATTCAAGATCAATTCATCCATCATAAAGCTTATATCTGGGTGTGCCTATTTTAAGGTGAAAATACATCAAAAGCTTTTTGTTACCTTGCTGTATCTGGCATGGATTTTGCGATAAATGGTAGGAGAGAAAGGACTTTGTAAATTTGTCATACATTTTGTTTTGCTTTAATTTTATATCATATAATTAGGAAGTAAAAGTAAACTGAAGGTATTTGCTCCCTATCATTGTCAGTGGAAAACAGAGATGAATCCAAATATTCCACTTGTACAGGAGACTTTCTGTGTTTGGTATTGCCAACTAACTGGAAAAGCAGAATGATGTCCTCTTCCCTTACTATTTGTCTGCTTTTTAAGATCCATCAAAGAGGTGGTAATGATTTTTTAACAAGGAGAATGAGTTTTACTGGTGATTTCAGAAGGAAATATTGTGAAGGAGGCATGAATAAAAAATGCAATAAACCAAAACCAAAAAAAAAGCCCAAAACACCCACAAATCCATCATCTTTCCTCATCAGGAGCTTAAGAAGCTCCTACCTGTATATATCTGATCGATGTCCTGCTTTCCTGCAATGTAAGATCCAGAGTAGGGTGGGTTTTTGCTGTTCAAAATGAACTTGAGCAGGTGAATAACTTTAGTCCACAGATCTGGGTGAGGCTATCAAGGACCTCGAGACCCATCCACACAGCTACATGTCACCTAAGGTCCTTGTGATTCTGGTTACAGGAAATTTTTTCCTAACCTCAACATGAGAACACTTTTGAGGCAGGAGCATGTGAGTGAGATAGCACGAATATTGGAAAGCTTCTGGCTGACGCTGGTGCACCAAACTATTCTGCCCAGGGGACTTTTCCAGTGGCAGCTAATTGCTGATGTTTCAGAAGAAAACAAATTTTCTCTGTCTCCCAGAAGTAAAGTTAGACAACAAGCAAGAAAATAATATTTCTTTCTACTGCCTACAGGCAAAAGTAGAGCTGCGAAGTATTCAGTGAACTAATTAAATACCGCTATGAACAGAGCATGACAAACTCACCAAGTTTTGTCTCTTTTCATCCCCCTTTTTAGGAAGCCAAACAAATGATCTTATCCTGATATGGTTTAATTTCAAGTCCCTATCTCACCCTTTTACTATCTTACAATCTCCCCTTGAACAAATCACACTCCAAGTTTCCATTATTTAATCTCTTCTACTGAAATAATTAAACTTCATCATCTTAATGATTCTCTGGGACCTTCTTACAGAACTTCCCTTGCTGTTAAGAGTCCTCCTAATTTTCAGTTTAAAAAGTTTTCTTCCTAGAACACAGTTCTCTGAATTTACGGCTTCCTACTATTAGCCCCCAGATTTAAGCATCTCCCTCTCAGTCAACTCCAGGTTCCCCAAACTGTCCTCTTTTGATCCATTATAAAATAGATTCCTGATTTCCATAACTATTTGTTCCTGTTAAATTTGTTTTTCTCTTTTTTATTATAGGTGAAAAAAGTGCATGTTTAAAAGTGGCAGATAAATTTTAGACAGCTCTACCTTACGGAATTAATTGAATCCTACGTGACACACATGATGCCAGAATAAATGAAAATGTTGGTGGGTACATGGAGATTTAAACTTCAGGATATTATGGTCTGTGCTCTCTGTAAACAAAAAAATTATTTCAGCAGGATTTATCTGAAGATTTTCTGCTAGGAAACACATTCTAGAGAGACAGAAATATTGACAGATTCTAACAGTAAATTCTAGTGACATCCCATAGGGTTATGTGGCTATGCAGGTGGCAGCCACTCTTCAGACATCCTTTCACTTGGCATCTGTGGATTACAGTGTAAGAGATGGTGCTTCTGACACTTTTCCCTCGTGGTTACTTTTGCCATTAAGCTGCTTCTACTTTTGTTAGCCCCTTAAAAATAAGGATATCGTGGTTTATCCTAATATAGAGTAAGTAAAACCGAAATGTAATCAGTACAGGTTTTTTTCCTCTTTCTTGAGCCCAACATTGGTCGCCAAAAACTATTTGTCTTGGTTTAGGGCAAATTTGGGGGTAAACTTTAGAAAGCAAATTCAAGTTACCCCTCCCTTCATCAGTTCAGAAGACATAAATGTCCTTTGTGAAAAGTGGAAAAAACTGTTTATTTAACAAGTACTCACAAAAATGGAAAAATTAATAAAATTAAACAATGGCCAGCGGGAGCAGGGAGCTCATTCTCCCCCTCCACTTGGCACAGATGAGGCAGCATCTTGAGTGCTGTGTCCAGTTCTGGGCCCTCAGTTTAGGAAGGATGTTGAGATGCTTGAGCACATCCAGAGGAGGGCAGTGAGGCTGGTGAGGGGCTTGGAACACAGACCCTATGAGGAATAGCAGAGGGAGCTGGGGTTGTTCAGCCTGGAGAAAAGGAGACTCAAAGGCGACCTTATCACTCTCTACAACTTCCTGAAGGGTAGTTACAGTCAGGTGGGGATTGGTCTCTTTCTCCAGGCAGCAGCTGGCAGAATGAGAGGTCACAGTCTCAAGCTGCATCAAGGGAAATATAGGTTAGATATTAGGAAAAAGTTTTTCATGGAAAGTCTGATAAAGTACTGGAATTGTCTGCCCGGGAAGGTGATGGAGTCACCATCCCTGGATCTGTTAAAAAAAAGACTGGATGTGGCACTTGGTGCGATGGTTTAATTGAAGTGTTAGGGCATGGGTTGGACTCAAATGATCTTGAAGGTTTCTTCCAACCTTGTGATTATGTGATTCTGTAATGGAACCTCTTGTTCTGAAGAGATGGCAGATTGAGAGGGAGAGTCCTTGTCTGGGCTGTAGCTCAACTCACTCAGTCTCTTATCTGTCCCTCCTTGTGCCAGAAAATGCCATGTCCTAGGCCCTGATGGACCACAGGTGTGAGCTCCCAGTGTTTTTCTGGGCTTTCAGTCCAGAGCAAGGCTGATCAGTTCCAAGAAAAAGAAAAGCCGCAGTCTGGGGAAATTCTCTGCCTCTGCTAGTTACCAAAACTAACTAAAACTTTAACTAACTCCTCTCTTGCTATCAATAGTGCAGACAACACAGTCCAGGAGCAGGATGTTTGGGCCGGAGTGCAGTTTCTGCAAACAAACTGTTGCTGCTTCTTCCCCCCTTTGCTCTTGGAACCAGACTTAAAGGTGCAGAACTTAATATCCAGCATAAGCAGAACTGATGATACGGGATACAAGCATCGTAATTGACAAGAGGGAATTAGCTGTAGCAGTTGTGGCTGCCCATATGCATCTTTACATTTGAAGCTTTTGAGTATGTCCTACAATTCCCAGCCCAACATTTGCTGTTTTGAGAGAGCTTAGCTGAAAGGAGTGTTAAGAGCTGCTGCGTAGACACCTTGTTGCAACAGATTGCAAAGACAGCTGTCATCAGCTAAACAGGGAAATTATTACAATTTAATATTTTTTAGATGAGAGGAAAGTTTGGCATTGCAAATGCAAATTATCCTTTACAACAGGAGCGTATGGAGGGAGAGTGCCAGGTCTCTTACAAACTCCGCACATAAACCCCCAGAAGTTTATTTTCCACAGAAATCCACCACTGATGTCCAAAATGCTGCATCTTAAGAGTGTACCTGCTCATTCTGTGCTGGGTGAGGTAATGCAGTCAGGAGCACATTCCCAGTTTATCTTCCGGCTTCAACAAGACAGAGGAGAAGCTCTCCACAAGCACTCTTGCTGTGTTTGGAAATTTTCCTCTGTTTTGTGTACCTTTGCACTCCCTCCCAGAATTTAATAGATACTTTCTAGAGATGCTAAGGATGTATAGAAGGTTTGTCTAATGTTTCTGTTTCATGAGAATAACTTTCTGCTCCCTATCCCATTCACAGATCAGTGATGGCAAATATACTTAAGGAGAAGAGAGGTTAAAACTGAACAGGTTTTCTATTTAGGTTAAAGCAACAAAAGAAATCTCTAAGACAGGGCTAATACTTCCTACTTTCAGGATCTTGTGCTTAGCTCCTGGCTGCTAATGGCCACATTTGGCAAAGAGGATGGTGCATGGCAGTAAGTAAGGCATTTTAAGGAAAAATGTCCAACTCTCTACTTTTGCCCTTAAGCTGCTGAAGAAAGCACAGCTGACTAAAATGCTTCTAAAACTCTCCAATTCACACTCCAATTTATCTGTCTTTGTAATTTAATAGGTGCATATGGCAGCAATATAGTGTGCCTTTGATGCTCAGGAAGATAGTCTGACCCATCTATGCTCAAGGAAGTTAAAGTTTATCCTAAGGAAACCTACTCTAATAGCAACAGCCTTGCACAGTAGTTTCACACAGTTTTTACCAAATTGTTCCTTCTCCCACAGGTTATTTTTTTGGTTCCAGCTGTGTGGAACAGAAAGTGTTGCTCTACCCATTAGTGAAGAAAAGACTGTGGGTGACAATAAAGAAAGGACCATGGGGTGGGTAACAACTCACACTGTCAGTCTGAAGACTGACAGAAAAGAAAGCCTGTTTCCTTTTGTTTCTACAATGCCACAAATCCAGAGGGTTACCATTCACACTGGAAGAGCAAGAATGAATAACTGAAATAAAAGAAACTCGGGAGATTTCTTCAACAGAAATTGCAGGGGAATATTCTGTGTGTCAAAAATTAGTTGAAATAAGGATGATTGTTGACTTGCAGTGTAGCAACAATAATATGTAACATTCCTGGAGCAGAACAATTATGTAAGCAAGAGTTAAATGCTGCAGAAATGTGTATTTGTGATCTGCTGTATTTTCTATCTAGGGAAAGCTTTTTTTAAAGAAAAAATCTGAATGTTGCAGGTGGCAGTTGGGGGCTGCTTCCTGTAGTCAAGAAATACATTTCTATTATGAAAACTCCCAGGGATTTTTTATATTAAATCAGATGAGGAAAGAAACATGGCATTTGGTGATAGGCTAAGAGGTGCTGCTCCAAAGAGCTCAGTGAATTTGCCTGCATGAAGTTTAAAATACAATCTCCAAATCAAGCAGCATTCTGTTATTTGTGTGCATGAAGACAGGTCATGCTCAATCTGGGATGCAGTGGAGGAGTAACCGGTGATAAATGTGTAATGCAAAGCATGAATGGCAGGGGAAAGAAGGAGAGAGAGCAGACTCCTATCTTAGTGGGCTAGAGCCATAATCCTTGGTGCTAGATAATCTTTTGAGTACTCCATCTCGTCTGAATGTAGGTAATTTTCTTAGATGACAGGGACACGAAGTGTTTTATAATTAGTTTGGTGTCATTACTTAAATAGCCCCATTCCGCAGTCATATGGCTAATGAAGGTAATTACTGCCCTTCCATTTGTACCCAGTTGAGGGTGACAGCAATGATTTCAGCCCAAGACTTGATGCTGAGACCCTTACACTGAGGCTTACTTGACTGATGTGGACTTTACAGGAATGACAGGTTCTGCAAATAACATGAAAAACGTTGTAGGTGTCTGTCCTTTCCCAGCTTTTACCAATAATAAATGGTCAAACATTGCAGTTGTACTCAGATTCTTATGAATAAATTGTTGAATAAGTGTGTCTCTACAGGCCTAATGGAAAGAATACTGAAAGGAAAAAGAGTTTTCCACTCAGGCCAGTAGGTCTTTGAATCAAGCATGTTTATTTTACACAGATCCTCAAAACAACTTTTGAAAAACAAAAAAAAAGCAAACATAAAACAAAAACACCTCCACAGAAACCTTGAAAAATTTGAACAATTTTTGTTATGGAGAGAAGTGATTTAGAGATATGTCACTGTTAATCCATTTTAAAGCAAACTCAGAGATTAATTTTGTCATTGAGTTTCAAGTGGAATTTAGATTATCATCTAAAATTTTACTTGTAGTGTCTGCAGTGGATGCAGCTTTGGATACTCATCTGTGCCTCCATGTGATTTTTTGTGAACATTACATGGACACAGGTATGAGATATGCTCCAAGGGGCAAAGGGAAGTAATAAAGTTGTGTCCTTGGTGTTTTCGGGTGGCTAACTCTTAGTAACCTTGGGGTTTTTTGGTGGCTAATCCTTGATGCTACTGTGTGTTGGAAGTATCAGGGGCAGTCAGAGCTGCAGTGATTAGTGAGATCCCTGTGCTTACCAACAGGCAGCATGGACAGCTGGCCCTGCTCTGCAGGGATGGACATGGATTCTTATGCTCCAGAGTGAAACAGAAAGTAGCTTCAGTTTTTAAAAGAAAAACTTTATGGAACAAGACTCCGTGACATAACAACAGTGCTTCCTAACTTGTTTCTTTCTCATTTGTCCTGGGAGAGGAACACCAAAGCCTTGCAGATATTTTCAGAGGAAGAACTGCTTTCTAAAGCCTGGAGAGAAAAGAAATTAGGTACAAGACTTGTGGTGGCTGCCTAGGCCTGAGAAATATTTTTCTGCTGTTTGTGTTACATTTTGCAGTGAATGGTGCCCTTGTATCATGCTCCTGTTCTCTACCAGTTTGTTGCTTTTGCCTGAATCAGTTAGCAAATTCTTGTAGGAATGTTTCCCCCTCAGAATAGATTGTAAAGTGAAATTCCTTCATGTCTCTGAAGGACCTTGAAATACCCAAAATGGAAATTCTAGCTAAGAACAACATTGCTTTCTACTTGGGGCAAGGTAAAAATTGGGGTCATCTGCAGCTGAGGAAGAATCCCACAGCTTTGAAATGGAGAAGAAATACCAGCACCAAGAAGAGGGTTTGTACTCAGGTCTGCAAAGTTGTCATTCAGCTCCCATGGTTCCTGATTATTGTCAAGTGGAACGAGTCCACATGGTGGAGTTCATTCTGGGCCAGCATCTTTGTGCATTCCCATTTATGTCCCAGATTTCATGTCGAGGTTTTACATTTGGCATTGCAACAGTTCCTTGTTGAAAAGGAGAGATGCTTGGAAATGCATGCCCAAACAAGAGATGCTTAGGGCTGCTTGGAAACCACTTGAGCAGCCAGCATAAATTATGGCAGTGCAGTATAAATTGAGACTTGAGGCTCTTAGCTTTTTCAAGAAGATGTCAGATTTCTTTCAAGGATGTGGCCTGCATCTTCTGCAGCTATTTGTCCTCATTCTTTGAGAGAAGTGGGCCTAATGGAATGACACTAGAAGCATATTCTATTATATCTGTATATATTAAACATAATTTGGAAACTCTCACAAAACATTAAGTGCTTCTGCACTTTCTGGAAGTGTTCAGGCTCTGGTGGAAGCAGGTTGGTCTGTTTCTACTGGTTTCATGTTAGAAGTATGAGTCCTGAGTGCAAAAAGGAGATCAGACTATTTATTTGCTGTTGCTGGACCTGCCTGTTCTCCATCTCTGTGCTACTGTCCTAGCAGCACCAGTTAGTTACAACTTTTTTAATGATCTCATATCCAGAAATGAAAAAATAAAAAGTCTTGCTTATGGGACTGCTTATGAGTAGTTCTGGAAAACATCATTTATGTTTCTGTGGTTTAGACTCAAGTTCTACGTGTATAATTTATGTAATTTTGCTTTATGACTGTTGTTAACTTTATGATGCACTTTCTGAGTCCGTGCTGCAATAGAAAATTTAATGATGTACATGTTAAAATGCTTTAAATAGAGAGAAAAAAGAACACATTATCTGTCTTAAACCATCTCTTTTTAAACTACAAGATCCCTATTTCTCATTTACACTAAAGCCCTTTTATACTTCTCCAGCTGTGTCAACAAGACATGAATTGTGTATAAATTGCATTTATGTCATTTTTACTACAAATAAATACAAATAATCAAATTTTCCTTCTTCCCTGGGCTTTAGGTTAGAGACACTCAGGCTGTGATTGGTCCAATTTTCGGTTTATAGAGAGAAATAGAAAGAAGAAAGATACCCAGACACTGTAACTTATCTGTTTTTTATTTTAAAAAAGCTTGCCAGCACTCAGTGATTAAAATACAGTAGAGTGTGATATGCCCAGCACATTGCTAACTGATAGAATGTAAAGATTTAGTTTCCACAGGAGCAATGAGCACCATATGTTTTCATCATTAATTAACAATATTTCCCTTCTGTTTTGGCATATAAACATGAAGTTATATTTTTCTAGCTTGAACTTCCAGATCCAGTCCCATCCAGAAGTGAACAGATACATAAAAAATGAATGGGCTCTGTTACAAGTCTCAGGCAGAGTTCATTCTTGTTAGAAAAGGGAGGGAAAGCAGATGTATAATGATATAAATACTATTTCTCAATTTCAGTAATTTTCTAGATGTCGCAACTTCAGAAGTCCTTGTCAGGCTGCAGGGGTGGGTATATATGAAATAGTGAACTGGACTGTTTACTCCGTGTATTTCCTATTTTGATGAAGGAAGACAGACAACTTAGAGAGAGGGTGCCTCTTCCCTTACAAAACCAAAAAAATTGCCTAAACTCTGAGAACCTTCACAGGTTGACCTTGTCCATGCTAGAACTAAGAGGAAATGTCTGATCTGGTGGCGGGGGCTGTCACCATAGAGCCACTTCAGTGTACTCTAGGTGGAAAATATTCTGTTAATTCAGAATCAGTAGTCAAGATATGTAACATAAGGTTGATTTCGTCCAATGGTAATCAGCTCATTTTCCTAGAAATGCACTATTTACATATGGTCCATTGGCAATGTATTGCACTGATACTTTTGGAGAGGTCCAAGACATGAAGGGAAAGATCCTCTGTTAAAATTTTTTGTGCTATGTTTAGTGGAGGTGAGGAAAGAGAAGTAAAGCTGCAAGCAGTTGCAGTGCCCAAGACTACAAGAGAAAACTGAGACTAGAGACTCCTTTGTTTGGATACTGACAAATCTAGGTGCCCCACTAAATCTGGAATTGGATATGGAGAGAGGATTTTTTTTTAAATAAGGGTATTTTAGGACTTTCATTATTAATAGGAATACTTTTGAGAATAGAGTGACTGCAGTTAAGAAATTTCCCAAGCACTCTGCATGTCTTATTCCTTCCCCATGTTTTTCTGTAGGCAGCTCCACTGAAGATCTCACTGGCCCTTTGGAGAAGCACATACGAGAGACCATGGGGAAGGGTTGTGAGCTCAGGATGAGATGGGGTGACTTTGAAGGTTGATACTCCAGTGACAGCAGCCAGAAAATTGATCTCAGCTTGCACACAAATTCTAGTGTCACTGGTATCAGAGGCAGCTTGGAAGTACATAATATGCAGGGAACTCGCTCCATTCACAGTAATTCACTGGGCACAGAGTAGTTCTTGGCTGGACTGTGACACACACATTGAAACTTTTTTGGGGCAGGATCAAGGACTATGGTAATTGGAAAAAATAATTGAAGCATGTAGTCAGTTGATTAAATATTTAATAGACCAAATACTTAGTTGTTCTGTGTGTTCTAATTCCAGTGAACAAATTTTAACAGTTTTGGAATGAAGAACTGTTTTATTCATGGAGCGCAACAATTTTGGAGTAGAGTAGCTGAATACATGCCTAACATTTTGGGTGACTGATCCTTGCTTTTGCTAGTCTTTTCCTACTCAGTAAGTACTTATTGTATCAAGTCTCTCTTCAGATGACTGGGAAAAAGGAAAACTACTGCTTCTGTCTGTGTAAGCAGATTAGAGTTTCAATTAAACTTTTAAAGTGAAAAAAACATTAAGCCTTTATCTGTTGTTTCCATTTGGAAGCATTATCCAAGTTACTTATGTTCTTTAACTGTACTTTTCAGAAAATCATTCTTACAGTCAAAGAGGAATAATTATTTTCAATAAAGAATACTTATTGATCATATAAAATGCCGTCATGTAATCCTGAATGCAAATGCAGATTCTTAAGCAATTTTTTTTCACAACCAGGTTTTATGTCCTGTTTGTGTAATTGACATTTTGGAAGTGTTTTATAAAGCAAGATTTTTATGCAGTCAGTAATGGGCATATTGCCACAATTATTTTCTTGTGTGCTAATTTCTTACCAACTACTTGGACATCTTTACAAAGCATGGTAAAATAAAGGACAAATTGGTGAGGAATATAATTAATTCTGACTGCTAGGTGGCATTATGAAATAATAGTGACTCTAAAAAATTGACTCTAAGAAACATTAAATCTTGAAATGACCTAAATAACAAAGCTTACCTATTTTTGTTTCCAATAAATTCTTGCCTTTTTAGCTATTTTCCTCAGCGTTATATTTACTGCCATTCTATTCTTGGACCAATGTAAAGTTATTTGCATTGGTTTAATTTCAGAAAAGCATTAATGTATGCAAATTAAAAACAGAATTGTGTGAAAAAGAAGTTCATGTCTCTTTCATATTAGAACCAATAATATCTAAACTTTAATCATCTCTCTGTGCTTTTATTACCAAACCCAATTACATGGTACTGAATTTCTTAGGCCTGAGAAGAAATTTAGATAGCTCTCAATGACCATACTCTGTAACTCTAAGATGTTTTTATTAGTATTTAAAATCATAGTATGGTAGATGTTGTTGTACAGTTATATCAAATTTACCAAAAGTTTCTCTGTTCTTGCAATAGAAAAATTATATGGGAGCAACATCATTTGGGCTGGACCATGGACTATCTTTTATAAAAGCTGCTATTTAAAATACTTGGGCTTTAATAGGACATATTATTTTGGACTTTTTTATATTATCAAGTCAGGAAGCGGATGGGCATCTCTGCTGCGACATTTCAAATTAACAAAAAAAAATGTTAACAGTTTATGATGACTGGTCATTTAGCTTGGGAGCTGGCAAAAAGTGTAACTTGTCTAAATTCAAATGACTAAAAAAACCAAAAAAAACCCCATCCAGATTTACACTGTATGCACCATCTTTTGAGGGCCTGATCCCAAGGCCAATGAATATAATGGGAGGTTTTTGATAAATTTATAGAGAACACATGACCAGATCCATGGAATGTCTCAAATTATCAGGTCTCATTCTGCTTCCAAATAAACTCTCTTGATGTAAAACTAGTCTCCTCAGGAGGATTACTTTCACATTGCCAAAACCCAAATTCTATGATACTTCTAAAAACAAAATTAAGCAGAATATGAACTTATGATTAAAACTATGATGTAAGAAACAGATACTGTTAGGTAAGAATAAAACATACACCAAATATTTTCATCAGAATTCTTAGAATCAGCTTCTCTTCCTACATCCAGTAAGTCAGAGTTATTTAACAGCACCCTGGACTAAGAGCTGCTGACTCTGAGTCCTCTGTGAGCAACCCAAAAAATAAATATCACTGTATATGCTGGAACTTGTCCATGTGAAATATGTCTCATGGCCTATTTCGGGGTTTGTTTGAAGTTTTCTTGGTAGATGGAACATTTATAAGGTCTTTTATTTCCCCCATGCAGAGCCTAATATTGCTGTAGGACACTCAACAATATTTAAGAAGGGTCTCTGTTCAATCTGGTGACCTACTTTCATAAAAGTCACAAGAATTTCTTTAGGGTTTCAAAGTCTCTATTAACATTATTGAAGCTGGCTCAGTAGTTAAAATGTTAATTGGGGATAACTGAGGGACATTTACATATGCATAGACATTCCTAGTTCCTTTTTTAGGAAAAAAAACCCCACAAAACTGAATGGAAGTGATCTCCCTAGTACATAAAATTTAATTAAGAAGGTAAATTTTATGATGAATAAAATCTTTCATAGTACTGAAGCTCTGAGGTTGGGGTTTTGTTGTTGTTTTTTGGGGGTTTTTTGGTGGAGTATTTTTGCATCTTCCCCACACTAATGGCTTGCAGTGTGTAACATCATTCCTTGCTGCTTGGCTTAGCTTTAACATTAAGGAACTGTAAGCAAAGCTTTTGCAGTTCTGCTCTTGGTAAACACTTTTGTGGGTCAGTTTGACTCTCTAATAACTTACCAACTCACTGATTTTATAGTTTCCACCAAATTTCAATAGGTGACAGGTATCTCAAGGGCAATACCTAATTGTGGTTCATGTAACCCAGCTACAATCTGGACATCTCCATTCCAAAGTGTGGCATCAGCTTTGGAAGAGTCTTTTTTATTTTAGCTTCATCAGAAATTTGTGTTTATTGTAAGTGAGCAGAAATAGATCCCTCTGGAGGACAATTTTCCCTATTTTTAGAACTTTTCAGAACTTCTCACAGTAACCTGGTACTTCCTGGTAATCCCCTGAGATTATAAATCTCAGCCTACCCATCCTCCAGAGGAAATCAGGTAGGCAGTGATTTTACTCTATTAGATTTATCTACTCTGAAGACATGAGTTAGCAAATGACATAAAAAAAGAAGTGTAATACTGGAGGAACAACTGAAATAGAACATGTAGGTCAGTCTGTCCCTTCTCTGTTTCATACCTTTGAGGTAGATCTTTTGATTTCTTAGTCCATTCCTTCTGTTCTCATGTTACTGCTCTGTCCTACATCCTTGGCTCACTTGGGATCTTCTATACCTGACAAATTGCCAGATCATATCAGATTCAAATCTTCACTGATTTCACACTCCAACAAGAAAGCATTTAGTATCTTTCATCCCTGGACAAAACCAGTTTAATTTGTAGGATTTGTTAGTGTGTAGCAATTACAACTGGCCAGAGCAAAGGCACTTAGTAAAATGCCTTGCTCGGCTCCATATGTTTTCTATATTATTTAGGTGGTAAGCAGTAAGAAAAATGCCCACACAGAAAAAAAAAAGAACCAACTTCTGCTATTGCAAATTAACCAAATTTAAAGCCATGTTGTGTTCCTAACAAAGACTTTTAAGTCCTACAGGACAGATACAAAACTCATCTCATGATGTATACCAGGTATAGACCCTAAGACTATTTCAGGAGAAAATAGAGTGGCACATTATTGTGCCCACATAATTTTGGCCAAACTGCTTTCTTCCAATGTTTGCGAAGAGTACCATTTTGTCTTCCGCATCTCTATCTTGGGAAGTGACTTTGGCACCAGAGTCGGGCCAAAAATGGCCTTGATGAGTTCATCACCACATGTAGACATGGATGGCACGGAAGGCAGCAGCTGCTGTGACAACCGCAAATGCTCACGCAGGGCTGTGCTCATGTTCCTAAAGAAGTACCAGAAATAGCTGAGCCAGTGTGACACTGACCTGGAGCCCACGTTGAGGGAGCCAGCAAATACCAAGTATAATGTCTGCAGTGACTGGGCACTCCGGAACAAGGTAACAATTCTCTTGTTAACTGTTTCTAGTTAACAAAACTGTTTCAAAGTTAATAAAAAGCTAAATGGTGACATGAGGAATATATCACACCCACCTATTTGGCAGTTTCCAAGAATCAGTCATAGCATCTGACCACTGTCAGAAATCTAAAGTCAGTGAAAAGGTATCAACACTTATCCTGCAGCCAACAGCTAAAATGGGCTGTATGTGTCCTAAGAATGTTAATTTCTTCTATTGATTCTAAAATGGTCCCTGTGTGACAAGCTCAGGTGGGCCTGCATTACAAACTTGCAATCAGGTAAAATGAATCTGCCATCAAATTTCTCACTGCAAGAATCTGTAATAATCACAGGTGATACTTTCTGTAATTACAAAAACCTTGGATCTTTTTGGGTAGTATCCTAGGTGCACGTCAAAATGAGGAACAAATTTGCAAGTGGAGAGAGGTCTTGTACTAACAGCCCACATTAATGCCCTGTAATTGTCATTTGTCAAGACAATCAACATTTTGCTGAGGCAACCTATCTAGCTGAACTGCCACACTGTCATGTAGAACTTAGGACATAAAGTGAAGGAAGCAATGATCATATTAGGCAGATTAGAGAAAGATCATTTTCATTTCTTGAAACGAAAAATACCCAGGGTATTTATGATTTATTTTCCAAAGAATCTTTCTTCCTTCCTTCTGGACAAGTTTATGAGAAATAGAGGTAGACTCCATACAGCAGATTTTTTTCTGTATCAATACAGGACTCCTTTCTGAAGGATCTGAAGATCAGACATTACCTCTGCTTTATGTAATGCTATGGTTTGGTTTTCTTTCATTCTTCTATGCTTTGTTCTACATAAAATATTTTCTAACATGGAGGACATCTCTGGCACTTTATATTTGCAACAAAACCTTATGTGGTCGCTGTCACCTTACATAAGGGGTTCTCTTTACATGTGCTGCTACCTGAGGCACTGGGAGTGCAGGCAGCTATGGAATTTGTGATCTTCTGTAAGTTTCCTGATTTATGAGAAATTAAAAAAGAATTATTTCACCTATAAATAGTGATGTTAAATAAATTAAGATCGATCTAGAGGTTACTTTTTTTAGTGCTTTCAAAAATATTTGCTTGCTTGTCTCTTCTATTGGTTCTTCCTAAAGACAAAGTTATTACCAGAGATATGGAAATAATACCTTTTGGAGTAATTCAAGCAATTCAGTCCATGGTGTACTCTAAGTGATGACTAAGGAGTGACCTGATGACTCTGCACAAGTATCTCAGAGTGAAGAGATTTCTGGTGCTGCAAAACTCTGGCATTCATAAATGGCAAGAGGAAACCACAAGGCTGAGAGACAAAACAAAATGAGGCAAGAAATCAGGCATACAGGGGCGTTTTGTGTGTGTGTGTTTAGTTGATTGGGTTTTATAATTTAGCTTTGCAAATGTATCTTCAGGAAAGGAGTGACCTCTCTGTCGTTCTACATTTCTTTAAGTCAGGATAGGAAATCTGCCTACAAGAAGGACCAAATTATAACACAACTTGACAGACATGTTATTTAAAGAACTTCTTGTGTCTGTATTATACAGAAAGTTAGACTAAAATATATTCATAAGAATGGGTGCAAAAAGTGCCCTGCAACATCGAAAAACTCATAGAATTTAACTTGCTTGTGAGTGGTAATATACAACTCAATTAACTGCAACTGTAGGATCCCACTCTGGATGGGCCTGGGAGGGATGGGTACTGGTGTTTGATGATATTTCTAGTGCTGTGTTCTTATGGATATATCGTCTTTTTTGGTTTCAGAAGTAGAATAACCATGAAACTGGGAGCATTATTTTCTCTTGGATCATTCAAAGATTGTTGATAGCAAACACCCATGAACAAGTTAAGCAGATGGTGAAGAGCAAATGGTATTTTCCATCCATTATTATCCTTGATCATAACCTGGTTCCCAAGGTCCAGTTAAATATTTCAAAAGAGCTGATTTTGCTCTCACTCCTGTCTTCTGAAGCTGGGAAACCCAAACCCTTTTCAGCCTTTCTGCAAATGTTTTATAATGCTAGAGAACTCTACATTACCTGTGATTTTGGTGAAGGGTTACAATTACTCTGTGAATGACTCTTGTAAATCCACTTCCCCATTCATTCTTCCACAGATATTTTGCAAGGAAGCAGTACACAGTAAAGGTGCAAGATAGGCGCCTCCAGAATTATGACTTGAATGTTCTCACCCTCTAACAGCAGTTTTAAGGACATTTCCTACTGTTTTTGCAGTATAGAAAATATGCATCTGGATTCAGAGAGTCCATTTTAAGCCTCTTGTCATAACTGTTAACATGGCTACAAAATAAACTTGCTAAAAGGCAAAAAAAAGAGCAAGAGCTCCTTGTTAAGTTTTTTACTCATTGCAGGTAAATTGGCCAGACTTTGAACAGTGCTCTCTTTAGCTGTTTTTTCATATGGGTCTGACCACAGAGTCCTTGAGCAGAGCCGTGGTGCAGCATTGGAGTACCCTGGACGTCCTTTGCAATTCCTGCTTTTGCCATGATCTTTGGAGGAACTGAAACATCTCATTATCCAGCTCTCCCTCTCTGTTAGTGGGAAGAATATTCCTCCTTAAGAAGCATTATGAAATCAAATTATATGAGATGTGTGGAATACTTTTATATCTATATGAATAGGCATTGTGTGGAAATGCTTAATGCAACAGCTCTGAGTGAGCTCTTTAAATTCCTTAAAATAAAAAGTGTATCCTCTTGCTCACTGCTGTGGATACCACCACAGTACCTTCTGTTTTGTGACTATCAAGATTAAGATCACAATAATATCTAAACTAGATGAAACACTGAAGAGGTTTTTTTGGTAGCTCAGATGGATTCCATCCAGCTGGACCAGTATTAGCCAAAGGTATCCAGGGAAACAGACTACACCAGTCCCAAGAAATTGCTTCCTGAGACAAACTGAATATTCAAGAACATTCAGTTCCAAAATCTGATTTGTTCTGACACTCATTTTTATTCAGGTGGCTCTGACAGTTACCATCACCCAGTATTAACCTGTTAAGTTTTTTTTTCTTTGAATACTGAAGGTTAAATTGAACAGGATGCGATCATTGTATCACAGACCAGGCTGAGCCAAATGCAAATTTTACATTGACATGTCCATGTGATTTGAAGCAGACAACAGGAAAAAGAACCATAAAGGAAAGTAGGGAAATAAGCAACTGAGAAGGGACAGCTTCATCCACTTGCTGAAGTAGAATTAGTATTGACCTCATTCAAACTGATTTGGGTTTCTTGAACTCTTTCTGGACAGTTTGCTTGGTCTTGACCAGGAAATAAACAAACAAACAAACAGAAAAAAAAAACACAACAAAAAAACACTAGAAAAAATGTAAAGCACTGGAAAATTCTTCTTTTAAAATTGGCAGTTTCAAATCTGGATTAAAAATTACTGCCCTAAAAATACCCTTAGACCTTTTCCCCCACAAGGCTCCTCTCCCCAGTGTTTCATCATGGTGTTAAATTCTTTCCTCTGATCTGAGCACCTGCCTGTACCTGACATTTAAGTGAGATGCATGCCCACATTTGAAGGCAAGCTTTGGCTCATTGAATCAGGATTTGGCTTTGTTTTATTTACAGAGAATGGAATGTAGGAATGATAAAATAATTCATAGGGATGGTTTATGGACTGCTCTGATCTATTTTCTGCTAACAAAACAAGCAAGTTTTTCTTTGACACAGGTAAAACACAGGTTAAATGTTACTTACATAAAATAGTGCACACATTCCTGCTTTAATGAGGATGATTTTTTTTTTTTTTTGCTTTTTCCTGTTTGTTTTGTTTTGGAGACCATCTTAATTTTGTTCTTTTAAACAGTTAATATTTCCATTATGTTTTCTGTTCACTGTGTTATACCTAATTTCTTTAAAGATCTGAGCTTAAATTGAGAGATTATCATGGGTTTTATGAAGATTATATTTTATCAAGTGTAAAACTAGCCTTTTAAATTAGCAAGGTTATTTATAAGATGCCTAACTTATAGATTCACAAATGCACCTGGGAATCTTTGTATTGCTTTTTCACTTAAAAATCCTGGTTTTTTGTAGTAATATAATTTTTGGACTTGCATTCAGGTAAAAAATATATTAATTCTCACTGCAACAGTACCCCACTAAGTTTACTGGGAATGATTTAATAATGGCATAGCTTGAACATAGTTTCTGCATTTATTTTTGAAATATGTGGATCCATTCTCAACTATTTTCCTTGAAAGAGTCCCAGCATTTCTTCTTATGACATAAATATTTATAATAGGTGAACTGAAATAGTCTTCAGAAAATACAAAGCCAGATGTTAATAGAAAAAAATTTACATAGATGACAGAAAAATGTGAATGCAGAAGAATAAATTACTATGTTTTATTCATAAATGGAATTTTTGAGAACTCCTTGTTTAACCCTGCTATCCTGTTCCTAGATAAACTGTGGAACTGGGAACCAATACCACAAACTGCTAAGCACAGCCTGCAGGAAGCTGAGAGCTCTGAACTCTGGTTGACTTGGTGGAAATAAGTTTTAGGAGTGGAACTTCATTTCTGTCCTCAGATGGATGCTCCAAGAGCCCTTTGAAATCACTGGAGCCAGGCAGACCCCAGATATTAGCACTGCATGAGCTCTCTTCCTTCAAAAGATGTTTTGCATGACATGAAATGAATCAAGAGACCAGAGACTGATGTCTAAGCAAAATGTGTACTTTGATGAAAGGAGCACTTGAGGAAGACTGTCTTGAGTTGCTAATTACATAAACTCCTTAATATTTGTGAACCTCAGCTGTGAAAGGGAAGAATAGAAAGAAGTACAGCAAGGTTAGGGGATCAGCCCATGTTGTGAAGGGTTATAACTCAGAAACCCTTCTGTTCACAAAGAAAAAGCCACCCAAAACCACTGCACCCAACCTCTCTCAGCTCAATCCATGCCTCAGAGGCAGAGGAATTACTGTCAGCAAGCATAGGGATGTACACTGCACTTTGTTGCTAAGCTGTAAAAAAGCAGGGAAAGCATCGCTCCTTCCTCACCTGCAGCTTGAGAGTAACAACTTCCCACATCTGCTTCATCACTATAACCCAAGAGCAGTGGTCCAGAGGCCATTTCCTGCAGTCTGACATTGAACGAAGCTATTACCACTAGGAAAGGCGTGGTGCAAGTTTCAGGGAAGTCAAATCACTTTCTGGTGGCTGTGAAGGCAGCTGTGGGCATCCCTGTCACTATCTATCACTTTCACCTTGGCTTGCCCACCAGTCACCTGTGTTTTCCTGGGATCCATTTGTAACTGTTCTGCTCCCTTTCCTGTGGCTGCTTGTGAAATGCTTGTGAGAGCAGCCATGGCTGAGTGCCTCCATCTCTGAAAATTGCAACCAGAAAAATTGCATGAGTAAACGTATATATTTTTTAATATCTGTTGGATTTTTTTTCTATTTCTAACTCTGCAGGTGCTAAACCTCTCAGTCACCACAAAATACCCACCCCCTTGCTGCTGGTTTGCTCCCTGGTACATGTTGCTGACACAGTGGTCCAGCCTGTCCTCTTCCTAGCACCATTGCATTTGTACATTTTTAATATGTGCTGCTTGTTATGTTCATTTCAAACTATGCTGGTAAAGGGATCAGGCAAACACATATCTGCCAAATGAAAACTTATTTTTGCTATGTTCTAAGCATATAAATGTACTTTAACATCTGTCAGATCTGTCATATTAGCCTTATTTAAGTAAAATATAAGTAAATATCAATAAATAAATAAGAATAAAGATTAAATTTTTATACAACTGTGTAACAAGTATATGTGGGTATATATTTATAGTTATACACACAAATCTAGCTGTATACTTATATATGGAGCATTTGCTTCTCATGGTCTTTGTAGGTTTCCCTTTTGTTTTAACAGTGCTGAATTCACAAAGGCAGAACTTGTCCCTGTGAGAGGAGGAGCAGCCAACAAAACAAACCAGGAGCATTTTTGTATGAGGTCAGAAAAGCCATTGAACAATGCACTATAATTTCTGAGAAGGTCATTTCTACTAAGGAAATTGTATACTAAAAAGGAAAAGCAAACTAAGGAGCCAGCAGACAACAAAAGGTAGCAAATTATAGAGCTCCAGACCCTACCTAAATGCTGTGTTTTCTTTTGGGTAGCCTGGCCCAGTCTCAGAATCCAAAATGACAAAACCAGGGAATTTCATTTTAGCTTAGGATTCAAATATCAAGGCAGAAGCTCAGTTAACAACCTATCACAGATCTATAATCAAAGCTATCTTTGCAAAAATGCTAAATATTTATGGCAAACTATCCATGTTGGCTTAAAAACATCTATTTCCCCTGATGGCATTGTGTACACTGGGCAAAAAAATGACAGCAAAATAAAAACAGGCAATTAACCTCTACCCTGAGGTTGGCTGCCTCTATGGCTTCCTCCTGGACTTGCACCATCCTCCTTCCCTGTCCCAATGAGACAGCAGAATTCCTTAAGGGGGATAAGGTTCTTCCCACTGCTGATACGGTGATTCAACAGAATGGGCAGTGAAAATTTGGAAAAAAAAGACCATCAAACCTCAGTAGGAGGAGCAACCTTTAAAAATAGATGTTTTATCCTTGACAATTCAGTTATCTGCTGTGCTGGCACTCTGCATTGTCACCAGTTAGCAAACATGCAGCCTCATATTTATGAACTTTTCCACACAGAAAATCCCCTTTCCATCAGACCTGTCCTCAGCTCATATTACTGGGGAGGGGAGGCGCTGTCACTTTGCCTTTTAGCTGCTAAAGCTCAATGGGCATGCAGCTCTTTTTGAGGTTCAGTGAACAGATGCTTTTTTGGGAGGTTGTGACTGAATCACTGCCTTCATTTCAGCTGAGAAGAGGGCCAAATGGAAGGAATCCAAATTGCATGGAGAGCACTACATGAGAAAATAGCTCAACACAGAGTGGTCATTTCTCTCAGTGTTCAGCAAAATTTGACAAGCATCACAAAAGTGGTGTTACTGAAAAGGGAAGCACTTGTATGGGGACTGCAGCTTTAGTGCTTTAAAAGAGTAGAAAAAGTCCCTGATTAAAGCATGGAGAAAATTTATATTTAAAGATGATTATGATAAGCAGGGCTGAATAAAAAATAGCGTGTGCCATACTGAAAGGACCATTGACTATTACTGCTTCTTTACTTCTAATACTTCAGGTTTTAGTTATCATCTATGCTTTTAGAGGCACTTAAAGGCACCCCTGTCCCATTTCAGGCAAGTTTTTCATGTAGTCTATGTAGAAAGATATGAATACCAGACTTTGCTATGAGTTTGGGGTTTGGCTATTAAAAAGATGATTTGGGATGATTTTGACATATAGAAGACAAATCCCTTCATTAAGGAGCTCATAGTATAGGGCCAGCACAGACTGGTTTTGTTGCAATTCTAAGATGGAGGAGTCTTTTTACTCCAGGATGAAAAATAGGAGATTCCAATTCTAATGAAAAATTACCAGGCTGGTCCAGGTGTGCAGCTCAACAGCAGATGGTGGTGAAGTAGGCTGTTGATTACCCTGGTCAGCTACCATGGAATTCCTGACGTTCAGTTAAAATTGTCCTCCGTTAAAAAAAAAAGATAAAAATATTATAGTGCCTTTGCATTGCTCCTGGTTTTCTCTGTATACTCAAGAGAAAAATTCTAAGATGTAGTCTTGAGCCTAGCAACTGAACTTAAATTGGAGTTTTCCCAATGGAACTTGCACAGTTTTTTCCATGGTACATGTGCCCATGATGTCCAAGCCAGCTACTCAGGCACTAAATCAGTGACAGCTCAGCTTTCTCTGCAGCTCCTGAAGATGCCTTTTCATTTGTTAGCTCTCAGCTTTCAATATTGCTGCACTCAATTTCTTTTTTGTGCAAGCGTCACTTATCCCCATCTGTTACCTACCTCCCCTCCTTCACAGTACACTTAATATGATAGACATTGTCCAAACATGTATGAATACCTCAATTTTGTCCTTTAGAGCTTCACCAAACAAAATGCCAAACAGCAATACAGTCAGATTTTGGAGGATAAGCAATCTTTTCACCCATTTTAAAGTCACTGCCTCCCACACTTAGAGGTTTGATACAGAGCACTTCAGCAGTGGGCAGAGACGAATAGCCTGACAAACACACTCCTTTGTATGGAAACTTCTGTACAGAGATTTCTTTCTTGAAGGACTCCAAAATTCCAAAATAATGCCAAAGGCAGCATTATGCTAATGCAATGCTGCAGCATTGCGACCTTTGAAGTCAAATCAGCAGCCATGTGTGGGTATGAAGGAAAACCCTCTGTTCAAAAGGCAAGCTCAGTAAGAGTTTAGACACAGATTGTACTTTCCAAGGTGGTTCTGAATCAGGATAATAAGCTTTAAGCTCACATCTTAAGAAAAGTTAAGTTCAGAGCTGACATACAGAGAAGGAGAGGATCTAAATCTCTCTAGCACCAAGGCACAGCCCACACACACATTTACCTTTGCTCCTGGTGAACGGGAACTCTACATTTGTGTATCTCTGGCAATGAAATTCTGGTTGCAGCATGACAATTCTGACAGTGGATTTATGCATCTGTGTGTTTAACCCTCTTATAACCCCAGTGTCCTTATCCCTCTCCCCTTGGACAGGGACTTTGGGAAGGTTTCTGCATTCCCAACAAATTGGCACCATGTCCCTGGCCTGCCTTGTGCCTTTGCAGGTCTCATTATCCTTTGAAGAGAGCTTGCTCTCAATTTGTTCTTCTTAAGTGCAATCAGTGCAACCAGATGGAAACGGCTTTGAAATTTACCTTTTCAAATCTCAGCTTTGTATTTCTCCTTTGATGTTCCTTGTCAGGTTTTGCAGTTGTCCTTGCCCCTCTCGCCTCACTGCAGCTTCCTCTCTCCAGGCTGTGCTTTCCCTGGGCTTGTGCCTCCCTGAGCACTCTAACTTGCAAAGGCATTTCAGTCACAGGAGCTCTAATCCGCTCTGCTGCCTTCAGCAGTGTGTGTCATCCTCACTGGTCTGTCAGAGTTTCTGAGGACAGAAAACCTCATTTCTGAGGTTTTTTCTGAGGAAAAAACCTCAGAAATGTTCTGACAAAGAAACTTTTGAGGCTGTAGGAAGTTACAGTTGCTTCAATACTCAAGCAAGGCTGAGGAATTTATGATGAACCCTGTCCACAGAAAACAACTTTCACTTTATATTTGCAGACTCCTGCAATGTTCAGGTAGATCTGAAATTTTTATTTGGCCTCCAGATGTGGCTACATTTGGCAACAGATTGTGGTTCAGGATCTTTGTTTTATTGCTGTCTCTGAAATGCACTGGTTATAGGAATGGTCCTGAAAGGAGCAGCTCTTTTTGCCGCTTCTTTACTTAATTGGATTCACACTCAGAGGATTCTACACAGACACTTGAAGGAAATCATTACTGCGATGTTTGTAGCTCATCAGTTCAAGAAGAAAATGGATGGTTCTTTAACCTGTTTATAAGACATCAGGCAAGGGGCTCTGATACCCTCTCTCTTATTCACAGTTGCTGACTAGAGTGTTACATAAAGTATATGTAAGATGTTTTCCCACATAAATATATATATATATATATATATATATATATATATATATATATATATATATATACTATACTTGTTAAGGATTGTTTTTCTACAGCCTGGTATGTGATTCTTGCTTTATCCTCTCTTTTTCTGCACACTCAGCTGACACATTTCATTTTTAAAAGGAAGCTCTCCAGGGCTCAGGAAGGCAAAAAAGATATTTCCAGAAGATTACCTTAATCAAGCTCACAGAATGGTCTGGGATAACTAAATAAATTATTAATCTTGCTGTTACAAATCAGTTCACATACATTAAAAGCTGCTCCTGAAACAGTTGCATAGTCTAACGAATATGTTGATATGTAAGTAATCCAAGTAAAACAAAGCAAATCCTTATAAAAAATAAAAGAATCTGAATATTAATGTACAGAAGTAGTTTAATTGGCTTCCATAACAGGGAAAAATTAAGATCTTCCAATTTTTTTCTAATCTTTCACCTCTACACACATATTATCACCAAGCAGAATGTGAGAACTTGCTGAAACAGGTTCCCGTGATGCTGAACTCACCTTGGTAAAGTGCTGAAAGCACAAACATGAGAAAATTCCCATTTATCAAAGTCAATATTTCCTCTCTTGCATGGTATTGGTGGCAGGTATTTTTCCCTCTCTTAGACATGTCATTTTGTGCTACAACAGCAAAGAGTACATTTGGAACACAAGTCTGGATTGTCTGAATGAAGATGAAGAAGGGAAGCTATTTTATCCTTGCTTCTCTGCTCAGACTTTTCTCCCTGTGCTGAGTACAGTCTGTGGAATTTGAAACTGGGGCTGAACATGTGGGCTGGGAATGGGAATATCCTGAATTATTTTATGTGCTTCCACTTCTCTTTTATTGCTTAGATCCAACTGGTTTTCCACTGAAGCAGTAGTGTTACTATAGGACACAAAATAACACAATGCACACACACTGCTGTTCTTAAGGCAAAAAAGGGAAGTTTATTTTTTGACTCAATATTTATAGATTTCTAAAAGTGACAGTGGATTGGAGGGTGAAAGTACCACCTCTCCAATGACACTAAACAATCTAACAGTCTATCAAATTTCTGTTTTTCTATAAAAGAATACAAAACAATAAGTTATTTACAAAAAGCGTGTAAGAAAGTTCGTTACAAGAATGTAAACATCAGAAAGCTTAGAAAATCTTAAAAGATCAGAATGACACAGTAACAATAGTGCCAGCAGAGATTTCTAATACTCCCAATCTCCTTTTCCTGTTTCTGCACCTTCCTGTGAAGGTCCTGTTGACAAAAGTGTGCTATCATTTGATAAAGCAACTTTCTGGAAAACACAATGCTCTCCAGCATGTTTGCTAGGGTTTGGGTATGAATGGGATTGCCATAGCTGGCATGTATTGAAGAGACTCAGCTGAAGTCTTTGAAACTTGGTAACATGAAGCTCTGATTGATTTGCCTGAAAAGTAGGACCAAATAGGCTACTAATCCTTTTTTGACCACCTTCTCTGCCAAGTGTTCCTTGAGGGAAACCCTAGGCTTGCTAAACATAACCTTCTCGTGGTGAAGATGATAGAAATCTTTATGTTATCCAGGGATTCTTTTCCATCAAAGAAAATATTTGGATTTCATGTTTATGCCTTAGTAGCTTAATAAAAGGTAAAGATTTCAGCTTTCCCAGGTTCCATCCACCTCTTCCTAACCTTAGTAGATATCATATCAAACTACAAAAAAACCCCAAACAAGTTAAAAAGTTGCTGTGGGAGAGGAAGTGGCTCCTAAACTTTAAAAAGAAGGGGATAGTAAGGACCAGAAGGAAAAATCTATGACCTTTCCTAGTTCTGATTTCTGTTACATATGTTAAATGTATTGAAAATGTAATGTGAAGCTGAGGGGTCTGAAACAAACTGTGGTCCAAAGTGGTGCAGTTCATACAGAAAGAAATATCTACCCTGTATAATCCAGTATCAGGTAATCAGTGTGGGAAAATTTCATACTGCCACTTAGGGAATAGAAATTCTTGCCTGTTTTAGAATAATTGCTGAGTTTGCTCCTGCTGGCTCCTTTCAGTTCCCCTACAGTAATCTCTGCTCAAACACACTTCAGGCAGAGATTATACAGTAAGCTTTTTCCTTCTAAAGTCTGACACTGTAAATAACACAGTCCACTCTAATTAGCGTTTGTAAACATGCATCCAGCAGGCAAGGAAGCAGTGAGCAATGTAGCTATCCACTGCTCCAGGCACAACATTTGGAATTATTTGCTTGAATGATGTCATTACAATAATCCTGCACAGGATAAACTGCATTTGCCCCTTTCCCCAATACTGTAACTGAATGCCAAATCCTCCAGGTGACTCACTGGCAGCAGGATGCACACTCATGCACCAAGTCTGCTTTTGGATAGAGACACTCAGAGTGTGGACTTTCCAGCATGACAGATCAAGCTGTGAAAATATTTCCAAGCAAATATTTGGATTTCTTGATTCATGATCAGCCCAGTGTTTCTCAGGCAGAAACATGATTCCTCTGTCCATTTTTCCCCTTAGGAATTTCAGTCCTACATGACTGGGCCAAAACTGCTTTTATATTAATCCTCTTGGTTTTAAGTTTCCCAGTGAGGTAGCTGGGCATCAAACTGGGGGTTTAAGCAGGGGCAATTTTCTTTCTCAAGGTTTTGGGTACTTGGTCTTGAGTGGAAAAACTGCAGGTACATCCTCATTTATTATCTCATAAACTCATTTCCACATTGCAAAATTTCTAGAAATACTTTAGACATGGTAAGTAATGAGAAATCAACTTTTTTTCCAACCAACAAATCAATTACTTCTAAGAAGGATACTCTCCTGTCTGGGGAGATACCTGAAGGTCTGATGTAACATTTCTCCTTTCTAACTTTCTTCTGAAGTTAGCTCCATTTTAATGAACAAATTTAACATAGCTCTTTTATAACATCAAAGGTTTTAATGGTCTCCTGATTTCACAGCATTTAGCATTCTCTGGGCTGCTGCCTAGAGCACCTCATTGGAGGATAACCATCCTGGCCAAAGGCCAAAAAGAACTTTCCATTTGTCCCTGGTTTGGTCAAACTGGAAATTCTCCGTGTGGCCAAGATTGTTAGAGTCCATCCCAAATAAACTGAACTGAGGGAAGAAGAATAAGGAGACAAAATCCAGGAGGTCACTAAAAGATTAAATATGTGTAGGAGGGAAACCACATTAATTTTGTGTGGGTTTAAAGGAAAAAAAATAATTGCTGTTTGGGTCTTTCTTGGTCTTCCCTTTTTGTGGCAAAAAAAAACCCCAAAAAACCAAAAAAACCAACTCAGCTTGCTAATTACTAAAACTGTCTTTGTTTCCAAAAGGAGATCTTTGAACCTTGTTTTCTAATAACTGGAAATACTGGTTTTTCTTAATTTTCAGATATGTTAATAATTTATTAAGGTTCTCATTCCAGTTTCTAAGGTAACTGCACTTCCATTTCCCTTATGATGTCCCAACTTGGCAGCTCTCTTGAGTCAGGACCCACAGTGCTGCCTCTGTTAATTGGCCCTTAACTAAACCCCCTCCAACCCTTTGCAAGCCTCTCTCTGAGCAGCTGCTCTGACACTTTTCTGCAGCCTCTTCAGCTCTCCCAAGGTTATGAACTATTTACAAAGGGCAAAATAACTGATTAGGAAATGTGCCTCAAAACAACAGCCACCCAGTGCACCTACTTGATGGGCACTTGTCTTCCAACACTTTTAGGGCTCTGAAGCATTTGTCCTTGTTAGTCACAGTGAGTTATTAAAGGACATTTCTGTCCCCAGTCAGTATTGTTATTTTTACAAATGGTTGAAGCTTCTTTTGGTTTGCCTTTGGGCCTTAGCAATTTGTGTGGTTGCCCCTTTGGAGAATGAACTTCATACATTTTCCACTTGAAGCTGTTGCAAAGCTGAAACAGTATTAATTACCTCCCTACATCCTTTTCAACTTGAAGGAAGCATCTCATGTCATATTTATCTGGGAGCACAGCTACTGACAAAAACTTGAGTTTCGTTAGGAAACATTTCTAACATTTTTAAAGTTAATGCAATCTTCTTTAAATACTCCATAGCTTGAAAGCATCTGTCACAAGTCTTTTTTGGCTTCCTTCATCTTTTTAGCATCAACAGAGTCTGCCACACCCCCAAAGCCATCTGTGTATCTCATGTAGAACTTCTGCAAGGGCTTTTGTTTCTCTTGACCACCTACATCCCACAAATGGAAAACATCAGTTTTATTTTTCTCTCTTAAATCCCCACAGTGTCACCCCCAGTGTGTGGGCAGAAAGTCAATAAGCCAGTTTGGTCTCAGCCTGCAGAACAGGGTGTGAACCTCTAGGGCATCCATGGACTGCAAAAGAAGTTTTTGAGCAGGAGAAGGGAGCTCATGCCACTGTCCAGGACCAGAGCCATGAACAAATCCCTCACAATGCTGTTCCATGTTGCTCTTATGGTATTTTAGCAGTAACGAAAATAACTGAAGTAACCCTTCAAAAACTAAAAGCTGTTGTCAAAAAGTAAGTAATCCTATAATCTCCTTCATTTGATAGTTTACTCTCTCTCTGCTTGAAGTATGATCAAGAGTGATTCATTTGTTTTTGCTGAATCTCAGTTTTATTCTACTGCAATTTTATTTTTTATTCAGAAAATAATTCTGATCTGCATTGTCAGTCAGAATTTGAACCAAATCTTTCTCTGGGATTTTTAAAGGTTGAAAATCCAATTTCATTATAAACTTCTGTGGATTATTTCTGTATTTCAAGGACACACTCAGCATCAAGTCTATAATTTTAAAATGCATGAAAAACTCTGTTCCTGGGAAGACCCCATGAAAATTTGCAATCTCCTAAAATTTAGTGTCAGAGAGAACTAGAGTTATATTTGGTCCCATGGTTAAAAGCCTGCAGAAGTCAGTGAGGCCTTTCCCACTAACCTCAATTGCTCTTCTTATTGCAATTTTTATAAAAGGTTGAGGCAAATAAAAAATTGAATTTTTAGCCATACTTTTGTCAGTTTCATCATTATTGACTCCAGATATCAAATGGAGGGATTATAGTCAGGAAGAGGAAAGCTGAAATTATTTTAAAAATTGGTATGACTATAATCAGGACATTTATTCTCTGGTTCTTTGAGGTGAGAGATTAAGACATGGTTTAGGACTGACTAGGATGAAGCCAAAATATCCCTCCAGTTTTTCCTTTTGTGCTCAAGCTACCAAGTCTTGCATCGTCACTGCTGCTCCAGAGCTGGTCCTCCCTGGAGCACGGCAGCTGCTCAGCAGAGAAGCAGCCACTAGAGAGCACGATGAGACCAACTAACCTCCCCGGGTGTGATCAGGGCTGGGACCAGGGCTCCTGAGGCAGAAAGCTCTGAAGCCTCCTCATGACTGAGCACTCCAAGCAAAGACGAAAAGCCAACACAAGTGCAGATATTCAAAGGAAAAATAAAAGAGCATTGAACTCAACCTCAATGTATTAAATGAAAGCAAGCATGAAACTGTCTCATCTGTTTTGTGCCTCTCATATGAAAATTAGAGATACACATATCTCCATTATACATGTACTTTTTCTCAATGGAAAGTCTTCAGAATGGAGTACATATAAATATTTATGTGTTCCTGGTAAACCTCTGAATGTCATTGCTTTATGGTTATTCCTTCTGTGTACAGCAGCCTTCAAGGCTACAAAAAAGAGATATAAATGGAAGAAGACAAGTTCAGTATATTTGGGGAACAAAAGCAAAGGTAAATTATGAATAAGTTATAAAAGAAATATTTTAATCATTCTACACATGTTTACAACAGTAAAAGGAGAAAAGGGAGGTCTTTGGAATGGCATAAAGAGCTCTCAACTTTTTATCTTTAGCTCTGTGATAATCTATTAATCAATACTGGGGAAACTATCTTAGTGAGTTGGGGTTTGCAATTTACTTCCTGTTGGGGCAGTGATTTGCACTATGAAACAGGATAAATTGTACACTTGGCACATTATTCAAGGATGGAACAGAGTAGGAAGAAGAGAAAGAAATTTCCTTCACACTGTGAGAAGAGCTGTCTTTTCCAGCAGTGAGGACACAGACTGCATGATGCTGTTATGCTGAGGTTTTCCATGGACTAGAAACTTGGCAGCTTTTATTCAGGGGAAAAAAAAGCTTCAAGGATGGCTCTGTTCTGAGCTTGGCCCCAGGGAACACCCAGCAGTGGGCACCAGAATGGCCCCAAGCCTGTGTCTCACCAGAGCTGGTGCCTCCACAGCATGTCAGTATTTCATGGCACTGTTCCAACAAACAGCCTCAAGTAGAAAATGGAATATGCAAAAAGCAGAAACAAACAAAAAAGCTTGACCCAAAATCCCAAACCCTGACTCTCCCCCACTGCCCCACTAGAAATGGGCAATATTGAATCCATGTTAAAATTCATAGTTCACGGTAGAGAAAAGGGTGGATTTTCAAAGGAGAGCAAGCTGTTGGTCTGGCTAGTAGACATCTTTTGCCCTCCTATAAAAAAAACATGGAGGATATTTCCATTATCTTGCCTAGCAACTAATTTTCCCTCTGAACTCTCACCTATTTCAAATACCCATGTACTCTTTCTTTAAGTTACCAATTTTAAAACCTGTTTACTCTTTTATATAATGCCTCCTACTTTGTTCTACAAGCATGGGCAGGGGACCAGAGCATGGGGTATGCTTACAAAGCATGGGGGTATGCTTTGTATGCCTCTTTATTTCCTTGACATGGCTCACCTTCTCCACTGTAGGAGCTTTTAGGTTATTCCCTAAATCATCAAGACTCTTCAGCATGCATTATAAAGAGAAATCAGCTGGTTTGTGTGTGTTTGTATGGAATGAAAAAGGTTGGAATTTGATCTACATAAAGAATATTGAGACAGGAGACAAGATTCTTATTGACAGGTACAATGAACTTTATTTTTGTTGACTACAATAAATTGCAATCCAGTACAAAACAGTTTTAACCATTAACTACAGTGCCAAGGGCAGGACCTTCACAGGCAATTAAACAAAAGATAAAACTTAAGTACTCCCATGGCCTTATGCCACATGATGCTCTAGAAATCACTTCTAAAAATTTCACAAGGGATTGAATTTATAAAGTGTTTTTTTTGTTTTTTTTTTTTTTTTTTATATGGCATGTTATCTGCTGAGACAGGCAAATACTGGCTGCCTGGAAGAAGATGGGAGAGAACACTCTCTGGAACAAAGGAAGGACACACCTGTGGCTATCAGAAGTAAATGTGCATCCCTGGAAGAATAAGTGTACTGAATTGTTGTTGCCATCCCACTTGCACACAGAATCATAGAATGGCTTGGGTTGTGAGAAGCTTTGAAGATCATCTAGTTCCAACTGCCCTGAAAAGGGGCAGGGAAACTTGAACTAGATCAGGTTGCTCAGAGCCCTATCCAACCTGACCCTGAACACTTCCAGGGATGGAGCATCTATCACCTCTTTGAGCAATCTGTGCCAGTGTTTCTTCAGCCTTTTCATATCAAAATTTCTTCCTTATATCTAGTCTACATATACTCTCAAATTAATTTGAAGCCATTACCCCTTGTCCTGTCACTACAGCCCTGCTAAATCTTTTCTCATGTGCTGAAAGGATGTCACAAGGTCTCCCTTCTCTTCTCCAGGCTGAACAAAGTCAGCTCTCTCAGCCTGTCCTCACAGGAGAGATGATCCAGCCCTCTGACCATCTTTGGGGCCTTCCTCTGGTCCAGGTCCTTCTGTGCTGAGGTTCCAGAGCTTTTGGCAGCATGGCAGATGTAGTCTCACCAGAGAAAAGCAGAGAGGCAGAATCCCCTCCCTCCTCTGCTGCCCATAGTGCTTTGGATGGAGCCCAGAACACGTTTGGCTTTCTGGGATGCAAGTACACATTTCTGGGTCATGTCCAGCCTCTCATCCATCAGGACCCCAAAGTTCTTCTCTTCAGAGCTCCTCTCAACCCCGGCATCCTCTTCCTTCTTTGGCTAGAAATGTTTACAAAGAAAATTTTTCTTTGTATCCTTTGACAAGTTCAGCTGTAGCTGCACCTCGGCCTTCCTGACCCCAACCCTACACCAGCAGGCCACATCCCCATACTCTTCCCAGGACACATGTCCCTTCTTCCACTGCCTGTGCATTTCCTTCTTGCCCTTTAGTTTGACCAGCAGGTCTCAACTCAGCCATGATCTCTTGCCTTCCTTGCCCTGTTTCTTACAACCTGCACTTTTCTAACCAAACTGCAGGTTCACTGCACTGGGGCTGGAGCCCACAGACAGAGATGGCCGTGTCCTGCAGAGCTGGGTGCTGCAGCAGTGTCCCCAGGTGGGAGTGGCACAGGCTGTGCGTGTGTAGGTGTCCTGGGCTTGCTCATTCCATCAGTCAGCATCTGCTGCAATGCCATGAGCAGCCTTGCCATAGTGAGGGTGCAGTGTGGTGCTTGGCATGGTGGGTTTGACAGCCATCCTGAGCAGCAGGCTGACACTGCCACACAAGGAGACAATGGATCAGAACCTCACTGTCATGAACATTTAGGAGAGGCCAAATGTGTCATGGGAACACAGCAATTAGAGCTTTGCTTATTGAAGTAAGATTTGCAAGACCAGAAGGGGTGTGTCATTTCCTGCCACACCATCAGTGAGAGCCTTGGTGGGAACATGGGGAGCCAGGGATTGCTAAATTACCAACCAGTATGTTTGCAGGAGCATCCCAGGGACCAGACAGGGAGGATATTGACCTTTTTTGCTCTCTTGGAATTATAGGTATAACAGAGTTTTATTTTTAATGAATTGTTGCACTTGACATTGGAAAAAATAACTAAAAAAGGGGGAGAGACCTCAAAAAGAAAGAAAGAAAAAATCCTGATATCCTAAAAAGTTTGCATTGGAGGCATGAAAAAAACCCACAAGAATACTTTACAAGACATCCCATTTGGATAGGATTCAACCTTGTGAAACTAAGGTTGAAGGAAAAGAGCAAGCAATTTGTGACTTTATAACTCCTTTATGCTCCCAATGGGAACACCACAATTACCGCAACTCTAATCTTCTCCAGTAAAGAATGAAGGAGAGATGTGAATTGCATGCTGTTCCCCACTTCAGTTTTTCCCAGAGATATCATCTTTTACCTTACAGGATTTAGCTGTCGTTAGAAGAAAGGGATTAAAGAAAAGTAAAGAAAGTAAGGAAGCTTTACTCTGTAGAGGGTTGTGTGAGTGAACTTGTGCTTGAAAGAGAGGGTGACACTAGACAGTGCACAAGAGGTTCTCCAACATTCAGAGGTGGGAGTATAAGTGTATGTGAATGTGTGTGTTGAGAGAGTGAGGAAGCTAGAAAAGCAGGAAAAGATCAGGAAATATATAAACATTCCCAGTTACAAATTTTAAAGCTGCTACCCTTGCAAGATTGATTGAAGGTTTGAAAGACTCACCGAGTCCAACTGATTGTTGCTTTTTTCTGCCAGCTGTCCAGATACCACAGAACTGAAAATCTAAAAAAAGCAACATTTGAGAAAGTGGATTTGTAAAAAGTGATGATGGGGAATTTTGTGGAGATAATTTGGTTGGGTTTTTGATAGAAAATGTTGCCTACTCACTAACAGTGTGAATTTTGGTATGTTTGTGCTGTCTTCATTTTTGGGTAGTGTCAACCTGAATTGACACATTTGGCTCATCACACTGAGCAGAAATACTCTGTGTCAACTCAGTATTAACCTGCAGCCCTCTGGACATCCACCTTCATGCAAGCTGAAGGGCACTACCTCTCATCCTGGATTTATACTGTAGGTCAGAGTCTTGGCCTGGATGAAATTCAGAATACACTAAAGTACACCGACCTGTTCTGTTTGAACCCTGGGGCAGTAAGATTATAGCATATCCTGGAACAGTTGTCCATCTGGAAAATCAAATACACAGGAGAGATTAGGGGCCTGAAGCATTCAAACTAAATCTCCTGGGAGGCTCTCCAGCTGTCAAGGAAGCTGATCAGTGTTGGACCATGCTGGAACAACATGTTTTGACATTTCCAAAGCATATTTTAATGGCATATTCTGCAATACACACACACAATAATCTATTCATTACTGCTGGCTCAATTAAGCTAAAAATAAATGTGTAATAATTTAAATATATATTTTATCCAGTTCTAGTAGTGCTGGATGACATTAAATATGCTGTAATTGTATCATTTACACTGCTTGTGTATATTCTGAAAATTTCCAGACAGATCTGGATTAGCAGAAAGAGGAGGTTAACAGCAATATATGAAATTCAACAAAGACAAATGCAAGGCCTTGCACCTGGGAAAACAAAATCCAGGATTGCAGCATGGGCTGGAATCTGCCTGGATGGGTGGGAAGCTTTGTGGAAAAGGCCCTGGAGGTCCCAGTGGACAGCAAGTTCAGAATGAGTGATCAGTGTGCAGCAGGAGGCTGGGCTGCATCCACCACAGCATCCCCAGCAGACTGGGAACTCATCATCCCACTCTACTGAGCCAGCAGAATGGAATTCTAGGGCCAGGAATGGCCCCAGTATGCAATACTGTGAATGCCAGGCCTGGCTACACAAAAAGATGTGGAATGGCTGGACAGAGCCCAAAGGGAAGCCACAAAGATGAGCAAAGGGAAAAGCATGACATGTGGGAAAAGGCTGAGAGAACTGAGCGCGTTCAACTTTGAGAAAAGAGGGCCTGGGGGAGACAGCTTTACCATGTTCCAGTGTTTAAAGGATGCCAACAAAGATCAGACTCCTTTCTTACAGGAGTCACATGGAAAAGTTGAGGGGTGATGGGTACAAGTGACTCCTGGGGAGATTCCAATTAAGATGAAAAGTTTATGAGAATAATCTCCCCAAGGGAGTGGTGGATTCCCTGACATTGGACACTTCTAGAATTCATGTGGACAGGATGCTGGACCATCTTCTTTAGACTGTGCTTTTGTCAAGAAAAGCTGGACCAGATGATCATGAGGTCTCTTCCAACCTGGTAATCTTTGAGTCTGTGATTATGAGCTGAAGTTATCAAAAGTGCAAGGAGTTGTTCTTACAAAGAAGATGGAGAATAAAATTACATTGACTAGAAATTCAATGCAGCCCTTGAAACTAGGTTTTGTTTCAATACAAGTTTTTCATTGCTATGAACTTTTACCAGCTAGGCAAAATTACAAGAATAGTCCATGATCTTCCATAAATCTTTAATTAATCTTTAATTAATGCTGAGTAGGTAGGCTCAGATGCTTCTGAGCAGTTTCTAAGCAAACCAGAACATTACAGTCTACTTGTTCAGAAGTCCCATGAAGATATATCATATTGATCTATCTAGATATTCAATAATTCACCATGAATTCCTCCATCTTCCATCATTAGCATTGCTTCACTTCTTAATCTGCGTTGTGGTGTTTCAGATCTGGCAATGTGATTAGGAAGTAGGAGTAGATGAACATTGTAGCTGATATTTTCCTATAGTTCTCTTTTCATTTAGTCTCTGCCTAAATTAAATTGTAAACGTGACTCAAATCTTTCCAAATATATCTTCTACAGAGGAATGTGAGCTGTTTCTGTGTGATAGTTTTAGTGCTACTTTTATTTCAATTGTTTGAAGCAGAGATATCACCACATTTGTCACATCCCCTGGCTTCTCCTAGCAAACTGAGGCCTCAGACTCCCTCTGGCAGACCTGGCTATATCAGAGGTTGCTGTTGGAGCTTCTGTTGCAGCTAAAAAAGATGGAGTCAACATTATCAGTGGAATTAAGGAATCAATTCATCTGATCCCATGTTAACATTTACTTTCAGATTAGATTAATTTTTTTTTTACTTTTTTTTTTAACTGAAAACAGGCTACTCATTGATTGTAAAGGGTAATTAGAGTGAGGACCTGCTCAGAGATTTATGTTGGTGTTTTCTGAGACAAATCCCAACCCAAATACAGGCTCCTTCAAAGTGTGTGGCACAGCTAGCAATGGAAGCCATTGAGTAATAAAGACCCCCTCACTCTCCTCCATATGTTCACTTTTATTAACCAGCCACCAAAATTTCCTAATATTTCCTAAATGGTCAATTACTCAGACATCAAGAATCTGTTGGCCTGGTCCAGTATGGGCTAGTTTAACTCTCCACTCCAGGACTGCTTTCTGGAAACAAAAATGAACTATCAAAGATGGAACAGGAGTCAATAGCAAACAGCATGGTTGCATGTAAGCTCCTCTCTCAGCGATACACACAGACATTCACAAATAAATATTTCCTCACCAATTCTCTTTGTAATGACAACAACAACAAATCTAACACAAAGCATACCTCCTGCCTTTTTCAATAACACATCAAATCATCCAGTTTTACTGATATTTCAGTGATGTCAAGACAAAGTAAAATGTTTGTTTGATAACAAGAAAATCGAACAGCACATCAAACAGAATTACGATACTCTAATCCACACACTTTCTCTCATCGCAGTCAATGCAGCACACACTGTGAATGTATTAAGAAAGCCAGATGCATTTATTCTTTGTCAGTGTGACAATGCTTCTTACTGTTGACATTAAAGTAAATAACAGGTACTTTAAAATAGATTGTAATTATTAGGAAATTAATTTTGGACTTCTTGTTCCAAAATATTTCTAACTACATCTTAATATGTGCTATTTCGCATTATTATTTAACAAATGACCATGGGTGAAATGTCAAGCTAAAGGACTTGGTGCAATACACACATTTATTCCCAAACTTAGAATAGCAAACATTTGACTTTTAGTAAAAAAGGAAAACAGCGATTTTTATTTGACCATTTAAAGTCAATTTATGATGATAACAAAATGCAGTTACACCCGGTAGATGCACACAGACATCACAGTTATGCACTGATGGAGACCAAGATTTGTGAATCTTCCTAATACTTTCTAGATCCTTGTAGTTTAGATTGGATTTTAGGAACAACTCCTTCACAGAAAGGGTTGTCAAGCACTGGAACAAGTTGCTTAAAGAAGTGGTTGGGTCACCACTGCTGGAGGTGTTTAAAAGATATGTAGATGTGACACCTGGGGAAATGGTTTAGTGATGGATTGGTAGTAGTGGATTAATGGTTGAACTCAATGATTTTGCATGTCTTTTCCAATGTAAAAAAATTCTAAGATTTAAAACAGAATGAAAAAAAAACAAAACAAAACAAAACCAAACCCAAAACAAAAAACAACAAAGAAGATTGCAACACATTGATTCCTTGTAGTTCTATCCCAAAACTGTGGATCGATCACCAGAAAAAAAAAGTATGTGATTAATTTCCTAAACATTTCCCCACAGCTGTTGCATCACCAGTTCTAAGGGAAAGAAAATCAGAAAGGAAAAAGTAGCAATGTCAACATATCTCTAAACCTACTAGAAAGAAGATGTATAATCCCTTTAAGAAAGACATAGAGGGTGTGAAAATGGAGGATAGCATCTGGGAAAAAAAATTATTCTAATTTAACCTGAATTCCTTGTTCTCATCCCCAGTAATGCATATTACTGACTCCTGTGGAAAGAGTGGTTTCCTGACCTCTAGCCCAGACCTCTGCAGTGTACTGTGCCCCCCCACTCACATCACAGAAGTGCAGAATCTCAGGATAGTTGGGGTTCAGTGAGACCTCCAGGTGTCATCTCACCCAATAGCCCTGCTCAAGCATGGCCATCTCAGGCTGGTTGTCCAAGACCATGTCTAGATGGCTTTGGAATATCTCCAAAGATCAATAGTCCACAATACCTCTGGACAGCCTGTACCAGTGCCCAATCAGCCTCAAAATAAAAATATTTGGTCAGATGGAACCTCTTGTATTTCATTTTGTGCCCATTTAATGCCTCTGGTTCTGCCACTGGGCATCACTGACTGAAAAGAGCCTGCCTCTGTCTTTACATCCTCCCTTCAGATTTTTATATAAATTTGTTATATATTACCTATATTTATAATAATATTATTTGCATTGTATTAAATTCATTATATAGATTTATTGTGCATTTATGTTCCTTTGAGCCTTCTCTTCTCTGGGCTGAACCATCCCAACTCTCTCAGGTTTTCCTCATAAGAGAGATGCTCCAGTCCCTCCATCAGTCTCTCTGGAGATTGGATACCTTCATTATGCTCCTGTCCCTCCTGAGACATGCACAGTCCTCCAGGTGTCCTCCCACCAGTGCTGAGGAGAGAGGAGGGTTCATCTCCCTGGAGCTGCTGGCAATACTTTGCCTAAAAGGCATCTGAGGAGTCTTTCAGTGCTGAAAGGACACTCTGCTGGCTCGTGTTCACCTTGTGTCCACCAGGAACCTCAGGTATTTTTCTGCACAGCTGCTTTATAGCTGGGCAATCCCCAGCTGGCAATCCCCAGCATATTGATGCATGAGGCTCCTCCCCAGGTGCAGGATTTATTTTTTTCCCTTTGTTAAACTTCATGACGTTCCTGTCTGCCAATTTCTCCAGCTTGTATATGTGTGATATGAATCCTTATCTTTTCCAGACAATATCCTTAGGAGTATGCTGCAAGCTGCAAATTTTAATCAAAGCATCTCTCTTTCACTCATATTTCAGACACTCAGTTATTTCATAACACAGCAGTGACTGGTCATATTTATAGATGAACTCTGAATAGAGCAGAGGCAAATTATGAATGGCCAAGTGCTCAGACAGCATGGCCATTGACCTACTTTTTATTATGGTGGTGTTGGTTCTCTTATTCAATGTCATGGAAGAACACAAATATTTAGTGTGAAAATCAAAGCCTGACAAGTTAAAGGCTTTGTAAACCCATCGAGTTTTCTGGCAATTGGTTGTTGATTCAAAACTTGCTTCCTATGTGTATAGGGAGTAGAAAAAGAACTGTATTTCTGTTAGGTCACTTTTCTGCAAATACAATGGATGCTAGTAATGAAGACCTATACTGAAAATGGTTAGCATCTACAAGGATAGCACTACAAGGATAGTATACAAGAAAAAACTTTTGTTGATTTGCCTAAGACCACAAATCACAAAATGATTTAGTTTGGATGAGAACTCAGGAGGTCATTGAGGCTGTCCCTGCTTTCAGTAGGAGGTTGAACCAAAGATACTTTTGGCTGAGATATAAAAGATATATTTTGGCTGAGGTTTCATTAAACCTCAGACCCTTAAAGAGCAAGGCTCACATTCTTGTCCAGCTGAAGTTTGAGTATCTCCAAGGATGGAGTTTCACAGCTTCTCTGGGTTGCTATCCCAGTGTTGAACATCATCATTGTGGGGTTTTTTTCTTACAAAAGCCAATTTTCCCATGTTAGACCTCATGCCCGTTGCTTCCCTTTTCCCCCCACATTTACAAAAATTAAAGCTATGTTAGCTATGTTATAATGGTTACATGAAGTAAGCATCAGCCAACTGTCTTGGCTATTACCTATCTGAAGAAATCTGGTGAAAAATGACACTTTTCACCACTCAAATATTAATCGCATAAAAGTGGGATATAAATGTATATTCAGATGTTTTGCATTTTTCTTTTCTATATATATCCTATATAGCCACTTTTTAGAAATTAAAGGAATTTCTACAGTAAATATCAATTACTTGCCTTGAAGAATTCAACTTCTATAATTAAAAGCAATTGTCAATCTTAATGAATGCATCCAGCATGTCCAAAAAAGTAGTAACTTACTGAATTTCTTCATGGGCCTGACCAATCCAATGACTCTGCACAGCAATTTCACTGAAATGAATTAAGACAGAATGGCAGACTATGATTTATTGCTCTGTTATTTATTTAGGTCTCTCAATTTTGTAGACATATTTTTTGGATCATAAAAATATAACTCTGTTCCAACACTTTAAAAACTCACTTGACCTTCAAGTTTTTATATTTTGTTAACCAAATTTGATGCACTTTTTCTTCTCTTCTGGTGATGTTTTGTATTCAAGTCTCTACTTGTTCAGTTACAGACAAGGGGTTTGAATGAAGCAGTACCAACTAGGTAAGACAGATGGCTATTTGAGAGGCATTTTGAAAAACTTTTTAAAAAATAGGCAATGGCCTATATAAATAATTTTCCTCCCTGAAACATATTTAACATTAAAGAATAAATCTCAACTGTATTGAAGATCTCATGAAAGGAGTGAAAGAAATATTAGAAGCTATATGCTTAAAAACATGAGGTAACAGAAAATAAACAATGAGAGAAGAAAATTAGGTACAGTTTCTGAAAAGGAGAAGTAGAAGAGATCTGCTGTGGAGCAACACAGCCCAGTGGTCCCTACATAGCTGCTGGTAGCTGGAAGCAATTTGGCAGATTATGCAACCTCTCTGTAAATTGTTTTCCATCATGTTTTCATCTTGCATTTTCCATAAACCGGCCATGTACTTTTGCTACCTTCAGCTGATTTGTTTATCTTTCCTCCTTTGTTCATTTGAAGATGCAATAATGGATTCATAAGGAGATGTGGACTGAAGGACTGTGAGAGGAATGCTCATGTCTGTGAACCAGGAAACACTCAAGTGGCTGACCAAGAAAATAAACCCCCCCACCAGCATTTCTGTGCAGCACAAGTTATTTGATGCATTTTTCTGATATATGCATTTTCTGTGTGTCAATGGATGCTCACATAATCCTCCTGCAGAACTCAGACATATTTATACAATGAGAGGAAAAAGACAGATCACCAATGCCATATTAATTTTTTTTGTCATTTACAGCCTTTTTTCATTTTAAAAAGCTGTAAACTTTCACATGTAAAGCAAGTCTCATAGTTCCATAATTCATCTGTCTATAAACTTTATAGTTCCATAATTCATCTGTCTATAAACTTTATAAAAGGTCCTCTTTTAGATCTCTTACTTTAAGTAGATTTAGTTTAAAAGAAAAAGTAGAACGTGAGCTGGGAGAAGGTCTCTGAAAACAGGATTTTTGTTGATCTAGAAAAGTCATGAGTTACTATTTTCATGAACTTGAGATATTTAAGTGACACATTTTTATAGAGTGCCATTACCATATCAAATCAATTCCTGATTTTTCTCATTAGGCATTCTTACTAGGCAAAAACTTCTGAAAAGAAGAACTGCTGTGTTCTAACCTCTTTTGTCACACTTATTTCCAAGGACAAATGGGCACTTAGCCATCCACTGGCTGTGAAAAACACTTAACAGAAAGATACCAAACTAATTTTCTTTCACAGAGAGCACTTCCTGCAGCCAATTTATTTTATTTTGCTGCCCATAATAATAATTACTCATTTCCTAAACAATCTCTTTTTTAACAAGACTATTTGAGTAAGAAATGTTACACTGACTTGTTACATAAGAGAAATACATATCATGCCATAAAATAAAGATGGCAAAAAGCAGACAATCCCAAAATGCTCACAACCATAATAAGACTACATACTTTATAGCTGAGAAAAGTTAATTGAAATGCAACATCCATGCCTTTCACTAATTACTCAAAATAACTTCGAGTATTGACATCACTAAGGATATACACGGGATCACATTAGCTATGACTGGTTCAAAGCTTTACCAGATATTTTATTTTCACCATTGTTTACAGAAAACTAATAATTCATTATGGTTGCCTGGTTTTTTTTTTTCATATTTAATGTCTCTTCTTACCTTAAAAGTCTTCCTCACTTAGACTGGAGTGCTCTGATCACCAGTTGGCAGGGCAGTAAAGCCAGGGTGGTACTGCAGTGTCACAGGATATTCTAGGGGACTCTTGTTTCATATATTTGTATAAATGGAGGCCAGCCCCCCTTTCCACAAACCTCAGTATGATGGAGACATCTTTTTGCCACCAAAGGAAATTTATCTTTCAGGACTTTGAACCTGAGTCCAAAAGAGAAGGAAATCTCTGATCCACTTCCTAAAACTTCTACAGAAAGGAGATTGAATTGAGACTTGGAGAGCACAATTAAACTACTATGAAGAAATCCAGTGAGATGATTTTGGTCCACAGGCTACAAAATTTGGAAACTTCATGCTGTAACACTGTGTTCAATTCCCATTTAACATACAAGATAATTATTCAAATATTTATCTGCAATATAACAAGCATAAAATCTCTGCTTTTCTTCAGCACATTGAATGCATACACTAGCTAATGAACTCAGCAGCATCTGCTGCAGTAGGTGTTATTTTGTACATTTTATAGAGGGGAATCAAAATGTGTCATGGTCTTCATCCTGAATTTTGTGTTGCTCTGGCAACACAATGGGACTCCATTTGATTTAACCACCTGACTCAGCCAGGCTTGTGCCTTGTGGGTAGGATGCAAGACACAAGTAAAATTTGCTCACCAGAGTGCAGGGGCTGAATCAGTCTCAAAACTGGAAATTTGTCTTTACTCTTTTGGGCTCAAGATTTCCCGATTAGGCCTCAAACCACATTGACTTCACTGTATTTACCTCCTGGGGATTTTAACCTACAGTGGTAAGCTTTTGTAAAATAGCACTCAGCACCATCCAGGACATGATTGTTTCCAGTCTAGTCTCTCCTTCCACAAAAAGTGCATGAAAACCCGAACATGAATGTGTGACTTGCAGCTGGCCACTGAGCAATGGGGCTGTCTGTTCTGAAAGAGTTAAACTCTCATGAATGAAACTTTCTCCTGTCTTCTTCCTTTTAAATCAGAAATGTTCTAGATGGGTAATGTGAAGGTTGGCTCTCACAATTAAAGGGATGAAATTATGTGTATGCTAAGAGAGAATTTGACTGGTGGACTTTGTGGGGGATGGTTGTACCAAAGGTATAAAAGGTGGTGCAGCCATTCTGTGGTTGAGCCCATGGTGATTTAGTTCCATGCTCCCAGCACTGTAATTTTGAGTTTGTTTGCTACATCTTAGTGTCATCTTCCAAGAAACATCTGTGGCTATGAATTTCTATGAGACGTTAAAGTTTTGTTTCTACACTGCATTATTGTTACATGTGTAGGCACACTTAAAGTCCTAATAACACAGTTGAAACTCATATTTTAAAGCTTGGTTGTAGGAAAAGCCTCATAAAACAAGTAACTTCACTTGAGTGGTTCCTCTGGTAAACACTTTGCTGCTCACAACCTTTCTAGTGCCACGTATTTGAATTCTGAAGGGATTGTCATATGACAGCAGTGCCTACAAAGTCCCATATTCTCAAATGCAGGACCAAGCTGCTGCTCCACAGAACCAAAAGCCATTAAAAGTTTCCCTTTCAAGACACTTACAAATGGTAAAATACTCCAACCAGAATTTCCTCACTTCTTCTCCCCATTGGTCTAGGTCTGCTCATCCACACTTCTACTTACATTATGCATTCCTTAAGAGTGACATATTTGTGATTTTTGCCTGAGAAATGTGTTGCTTAAGGGACTCCAGAGCAAAACACCTTCTCCTAGGCTTTTTGATAGTACAATTATCATTAATAGAAGAAAAGAAGAAAAGAAGAAAAGTATGTATCTGCTCCTTCAGAATCCTCTCAGGTGAACATCACTTCTTGCACTTGGTTTGCCCACCATGGGGCCCATTTAATGCTCAGACACAGTCAGAGAATAGCCACTTTTCAAATCATGACTGGCACAGGACACTGAAAATTCTTTTTCCCCTTCTTTTTGTGGACTATGGAAATTACCAAAGGAACAGGGCTTTTACAATTTACTCCCTTTCTGAAATCACTGTGAGCATCTTTGCATGTGCCATGGTTTAACCCCTACCAGCAGCCAAGCCCCAGGAAGCCACACATTTACTCCACCACCAGTCAGATCAGGGACAAAATCAGAAAGGAAAAAGACAGAAAACTTATGGGTTGAGATAAAAAGTGTTTAACAGGGAAAGAAAAAGCTGCTCACAGGAGCAAATCAAAACAAGGAATGAATTCCCTGCTTTCCTGGAGGAAAATTTCCCTGCTGTCCTGGAGATGGCAAAGGTGTTGCCATCTCCAGGACAGCAGACGTCCATCACGTGTGACTCAGGAAGACAAATGTCATGACTCCAAATGTACCCCCCAGTTCTTCTTTCTTCCTCTCACTTTATATCCTGAGCACAATTTCATATGGCACTGAACATCCCTTTGGTCAGTTTGGGTCAGCTGTCCTGGCTGTGTCTCCTCCCAACACCCCAAGCATTTCCAGTCTCCACACCAGCATGGCAGCATGAACAGCAGAAGGGCCTTGGCTCTGTGTAAACCTTGTTCTATTATCATCACTGTGTTCAGCACAAATCCAAAACACAGTCCCACACCAGCTACTGTGCAGAAAATTGGCTAGACCAGCCAAAACCAGCACAGCATGCTATCACCACAGCTACTTCTTACCATCCGAATGACTTGATTTCCCAAAATACCCATCCACCTTGTAATCTGAATGTAAAGCTTAACCTGTCACAAAAAGTAGAGGTTTGACACAATATTTTCAGCTTTTGAACTGTTTCTAATAATTAATATAAATTTGAGGCAAAATAGAAAAAGAAACTCCTTCCATGGAGACTGCCAAGGTTTGTCTTCCTTGCTCTTATTCTGTGTTGAAGAACCACAAAAGATGCAATTGACAGTCTCTTTCTGCAGGGCACTTTACTGAGGAAAAGAAACAGGGAAATTATTGCAATTAGTATTTCAAATCAGCATGCCAAAGTGAGTAGTCACACAAATGAACACAGAGACAACAAGACATTTAGTCATGTACTCATGTCAGTTTTACAAAAATTGTAGAGGAAATGGAGTTTCCTTATAAAATTGGGGTATTTATTATTATTTTAAAAAAATCCCACTGGATGGGAAATCTTTTGCTGTAAGTGCTATTACTGTTAATGAGAGAAAGAAGAGAGTTAATTTCATGCATATTTTATTTGAAATTCACCCCATCCATGAAATCATTTCATATAACAGTAGGTGGAATAAAAACAGGCTAAACTGACATTATGTGCATGGTGAAGAAGAGCAATAATCAAGAAGGTTTGTAAAAATAATACTTTGACAGTCTAATAGAAGTCTTCCTGTTCCAATTGAAGTGGAAACATGTAATCTAAACTGTTTTAGTGAACCTGAAGGCCTAGTCCTCATGATAAATACACACAGCAGGTTGGGTACTGCAGTCCATTTTATTAATTTTGTAATGACATTAAAACCAAGGGAACAGCTCTGCCCTCAGTGCTTGTGTGCAGCAAATCCTGCCTGCATGTCTAGAAAGATGTAACTGCAGCAGAACAAGGTTAATGCTTCCACATCAGACAGCTGTAGGAACCCCACCAGTCTATTTCAGGAGAAGCTGACTCTTTTCTGAGCTGTAGTAACCCATCTACCTATTTAAAGAGTACCTGACTCTATTCTCTGTAATGAGCAGGTGCAGTAAGAACAAAAAAACCACTCATTATCTGTGCCAGAAAGATGTTCCTGCAGATCTCATGTGAGCATGGTTCAGGCAACATCTGTGCAAAACCTGTAGATGCAATGTTTTGGGTTGTCAGCCATGAAAGTCATATTCTGAATTGATTGTGGAGCCCAGCTGTGGAAGAAAAGCTCATCCAACCTTGAGGATTGCAGTTCTAAAGAGGGTAGTGAATTATAACTCTCAGTTAAGAAATCTTGAAGGCAGATGATAGTGTAGTTTATCACCTGCCTCTTTATCTCTTTCCCCTTTTTCAACTTTCTTCTGCAGGGATGTACATGTAAAACATTTATAAATATTTTGAGATTCCTGATAACCTTGCTCTGACACTATCCTATTTTTTAATATAAATGTCCTTGCCTCTAAAAATTGTTGCCTGAAGCTATGTGACTCAAAATGCTGCATACCAATTCAAGCAAGCCTACATTGCAAACAATATATATGTTCAGAGCTATTACCAAGCAGGCCCTTCATTTCTTTAGGATTTATTTTCTGCTCTGAAAGGGAGATCAGACACAACAGACATGTTCAAGGTGCCTCCTAAACTTTGTGTCATTGCTATGAACTCTCTATTCCATTATAGCCATTTCTTCAGATCAGTAACTTTGCCTTCTTTCCTCAAGAACATGATGGATTGATTGCTACAGTTCACACAAAATGGAAATATAATCCATACCCACACTTTGTATGTCTAATTCCCAGAAGGTGTTTGAGTACTTATTAATGAGCCTTTCTATGCACTTTCTTCTGTGTCCAGGTAAAACACATCAGTCTAATGACAGAAGAGAGTTTAAAGGAGGACTTTGAAGAGAGAAAACCAGCAGACTGTTGCATGAAGAGAAAAGGCTGATAGAGCAGCTGGCATGCTGCACAGCCATAGAGATCCAGTTGGTTAGGAAATTTGCTAAAAGTGTGCTAGGCTGCCCAAGAAAAGAAAATATAAAGATTTCTCCAAGACAAAGGGGAAAAGGGGGGAAGGGTGAAATGAGCAATAATATCTGGTGTCAAGCTGAAGGAAAGAAATGTTGGAGTTGTTGCTGCTTTCAAAGATGACAACTGAATGATGATGGAGAATTTCAGAGAAGTTACAAAAGGAGGAAAATGAATACATGCATAATGATTTGGTTTTTATTCAGCATTTAAGAGAGTTGTGCAGAGAGGAGAGTGAGGAAAAGGATAGGCATGAGAACATGGGTGAGACATGGTTGACAAAGGTGTACAGATAGTTCAAAAAATTCAAACAAACTCAAGTTGGCTTATATCTGAGTACCCAATAATGTGAGTTTTGGAAGGATGGAACAACTATTTCTCCTTTTGTAATCTTCACTAATATCCTGGAAATGCCACGTGAGTGACTGAGAATCCATCTCTGCATGGAAAAAAGTCAAAGCAACAAGTACTGGAGAAAAAGAGGCTGAGAACAGAAGTTATGATTGTCCCAAGATGTGCTTTAGGATCGAGCAGACACAGCAATAATTTGAGTAATACCAAAGAATTAAAATAGGAAGATGTAAGTTAGAAATAATATTCTATTCCTCATTAAATAGCTATTTCAAAAGTCCAGGAGTGAAAAGTGAGTACATCTTAATTCTGCTCTTCTCTTTACAGAGTTGAGCGATCACACAATGCACGTTCCAAGCCAAGTGTCCTGCTTTCCATTCACAAAATAAAGGCAGAACATGTGGCAGCCTGATTCATTTAATTCTGTACAATTAAAATAAAGGCATTCAAGATAATCATCCATCTGACCATCTTGTACCATTTGATCAAATTGGCAAAGTAGTTTCAGGTACTTGAGAGTGTGGAATTTCTTTTTTTTGTTGTTGTAGTTCTGGGAGCTTGTGTTAGGCTGGTTTCACTATGACTGTTCTAAAACAACTAATACAGATTTTACATTTTCCACTAATATGTAAAAACCTTAAAATCAGGTTTCAGCTGTTAAAAAGTGCTTCTACTAACTCTGAGGTGAATGAGTGTGAATTTTAAAATGCCAGCTAAATTTATGTCTGATCAAATTATTACTTCAACATGTAAATCTTATATGGGATGGAAACTTAGATTACTTTGTATACAGATTTCCCAACTTATAATTATAATTGTGTGATTAGCAGGATAGAAGGAAACAGTAAATGATGCAAAGACAAAAGAAAATCAGAATAACATCTCATTAATTGATGAGAAACTCTTCATTATTGTTGTTACATCCAGAAGCGGCTTAATTTAGAAAATAACTATTTCAGAACAGTCTTTTCTGCACAGCTGATTAGGTTTTGCAGGACCTCAAAGGAATTATGGTATTATCTCAGCATTCTGCTTACAAGAAGTTTTTCAGCATAGAAATGATCAATGTATTGAAAAGAACAACAGAAGAACATGTGACTGCTTTCCAATTAGTTATTGCAGAAGCTTATTAGGAAAAAAAACCCTGAAGGCATAAATGAGTTTGCTCATGGCTTTATGAACCTTTGGTGCTGATGAAAAAAAAATAGGGAACATCTTACAAAGCTGTGAAACACCAGAATCAATATTTCTGTCTGACTTTAAGAAAAATAATAATAATGATAACTGAATTTACAAGTAAAGTCAGAGAATTCCATTATGAAATTGTTGAAGGGCATGAAACTCCATGACGTTTTTTCAATTTTTTTTTTTCAAAATATAATTGCATTTTTCAAGCAAATATGTGTGTTTCTGTCCAGACAAGTGTAATTCAGAAAAGGGGATTTATCAATATTTACTCCAAGTTTTCTTTTTCCAGTAGAAAGAAAGCACCAGGAATAGAAAAATCATCACTCATATCACTTCCTAATTCAAAGAATGTAGTCCAAAACTTTATTTAATACCTGCTTAAAATCTCAATCAGCTTTTGTTAAACTAAAAATCTAGTAATCCAAAAGATTACATTTTAAGTTCTTCATCTCTAAGGACTCAGCTCATTCTCACACAGATATGTGGGTTTATCAGTTTTTCCATTTTGCTGACCATACAGCCTATAGTATTCCCACTGATTCTCCTCAGTCTTCACTGAAGCCTTTCAGAGCTGACATTTGGCTGTGCATCACCTTTCCAAGCTGCAGAGCAGGTTTCCCTGCCAAATAAAATGTGTGATGATCCATCTACCATGTCACATCAAGCCAAATTATAGAATTCAACCTAAATCTTGATGTTCTCAGACTCATTTTTAAAGATGCAGGACAGTAGAGGTACATGAGTACATTGACCAAAGAGCACCTGTGAAGGAAGAAGGAAAGGGCCAGACTGGGAGAAGTCATCTTTAGCTTTTGTTATTTCTCCCACTAATGTTTGCTTATCAATCTTTTTTGATGTAAAAGTTCTTCTGTTTGTTGCTACTAAGGTCTCTACACCACACTTTAAGATAAAGACAACTGTTATGAGGACCTTAAAATTTTGCCTTTATCAGCAAGACCAACATTACCTCAGGAACTATTGATAAAAGCTGGCTCTGCCTGGTTCTCCTCCATCAAACACTTCCTGATCTTGTCTACTTGGCAGTCCTTGGTACTCCAGTTCTTGAGGCAGATAAAATTTGATGATGACTTGGTGATTGGGCTAAAACATATGTTTCTTTGTATATTTTTACAATGGACACTAATTCCATGGCAAGAATATGAGGTGTCTGTCCCAGGCAGAACGAGCCAAGAGTTTACCTTAAACTTGGATTGAATGAATATGTCTGAAAAGTCTCCTGTTTCATAAAATGGAGGCCCAGTCAGACCTTCTAAATCTTCTCTAAAGATGAATTTCTAGTCACAAGCTTTGAAAGAAATAAATGTCATCCAGCCTTTTTTACTTGTAGCTGTAAAATCAGGAAGGATGTGTTTGACCTGAGTTTTCACCCATAGCTGAAGGGTGGGTCAGAGATTAAATGTAGCTCTGTCCCAGCACTGACCTTTTATCAAACCCTGCCATGTAGGTACCAAGAGCAGCAAATTTCCTGGGCTCACATGGTGGCCACTGACACTTAGGGTAGTCAATGAAGCTGACAAAGTGGTTTATCTGATCAGCACAGATGTTTAATGATTAAATGAATCCATCCCTAATCCCCACTGACTTTCTTAACTACATCTTCATTAACTCAAACCAGAATTTTAAGTTGTTACTTGCTTAGATATGAAAGCCACTCTGGAAATCATAAACTTGCTTCCTGTTGAGCTGTCACCCAATGTGCCAAATATTCATACACAAGAAGCAATTTAGGCATATTGAGAGCAGTTGATCAAAGGAGGGAATGAAATGTTGATTATTTAGGGACAAAGGCTCCCTCAGAGACACTCGCACAGTTGTGCTGGTTGTTCCTGTGGCCATGCTGTGGGCTCTTTGTGTGCAGTGGTACCAGTCATTGGTTTCTCTGGGTCTGGATTGAAGGCACTTGAGGCAGTAATTTGTGTTTGGACTCAGGTGTTTATTATTTCTTATGAGTAAAACAGTGAGTTTGGCAGCTTTTCAGTAGAAGGCACAAAATGGCCTACAATCTCTTGTTACAAGGTCTTTTAAGATTAAACTAATCTCACCATTAGGTTGGACATGACATACACATGTGATCAGGGTCTAAGAAGAAAAATGTTTTTTATTCTGCGTGTTTTCCAGCTTATATACTCTTAACAAAGCATGATCTTAAGTCATCAACTACATCACAATAACTTATTATATTCATTGGTACAAAGCAATTAGCGTCAATATAATTAGCAAAAGTTTTAAAGAAATTTAATAAGGCACATTCTACTTATGCACATAGTCTATCTTACAAAAATTTTCATGTGTCTTTTCAAATCTGTTTCCATGCTGACAGCCATGTCTTCTTCTTTGCTATGGATACACTGGAAAATCATCAATTGTTATTTCTTCTATAGCTCAGCTTTGATTGCAAGCTAGCTATCAAGCCCCTCTATAAACTATCCAATTAAGAATTGACACCTAGATTATTTTCCCTTTTAACCCAATAACTGATCCCAAAGAGCCCACAATGGGGACTTTTCTGCCCAATTACAAAATGCCACCCAAACCCATGAAGAAGAAGGAAGAAGAACCATGAATAAGAAACCCAGGACAACACCCTGTGCCCTCCATCTTGCTTCCATCCACAACACTTGCGGAGTGAGGGTTCCAAAGGACATTGTATTCCAGTCTCTGCCCAGGGTGGGCAGCAAGGGAGGCCTTGTGGCAGCCCTGGGCCTCACTCCCGCACAGGCTCTGGGCACCAGGATGTGACAGAACCTTCTGGCAGCTTCTGTCTCACCAGGCCCAGCCCTTCTGGGGCAGCTGTGCATTCCTGTCCTTCCTGGGAACACCAGATCTCTCAGGGCCTGAGGCTTCATCTCCTCAAATAATGTAAAACCCACTGGAGCACTTGAATATACCTTTGAAGCTATTTTATTGACAAAACTCAATTTTTTCACTTTAAATTATTTTCAAGACCATGTCTTTCGCAGTGAAATTTAGGTTCTTACTCAACAAAAACCAAGATTAAAACATGATTATTTGAACACATTCCAGCTACCAATTTAAGTTTTTTAAGAACATGGAAATACAGTTGTGAGAAGAGAAACATCCGGAAATAATGAGTATTATCTGCTTGATCAGCAAGGACTCTGAACTGACCAATGCATAAGAAATGTTAATGCTGCAAGGAACAATCACATGCTAATTAAAAGTCTTATTCTCCTTAAGATATGAATTCTGGTATGTATCTCTGTTTTATTTAAAGTCACAGAAAGCTTTGGGTTGGAAGGGATCTTTAATCTGCTCCAACCTACCTGCTATGGACAAAATTTCTGTATAAATAAGTGCAAGCAACACAGATTTCAAAGTTAAATATTGACTTCAGTGTCAAGTATCACTCACCAGAGCTGCCAAAAAGAATCCAGTTTCATTAAACTTGTTGCATATACTTATTGCTTCCTGTGCTCTTGTTAATCAATTTGTTGCTTCTTAATACTGAGTAAACACTTGAATTATTCAAATATTTTTAGCACATAGTTTATTTTTATGTACCCAAAAGCAAGCCAAATTGCATTTTTCAACATCTGTTTGGAGCCTTGAGGATTTCAATAATTTCTTGCTGGCTTGGCTGTATCATCTAACAACTGGGTTTACTGTATGTTTTATTTATCATTAGATTATTTGATGGATATTACCTGTACTATTTATATATGACAAGAACAATCCAAAGACTTCAGACTTGTACATCCCTACATTTAGGGTATTTTGAGGATAATATTCCCTTGTGCTTTTCAAGTAACTTATTTATTCAAAGCTTAGGTGAACAAGATTTTCCAAGGTAAATTTACCAATTATTTTAAAACAACTCCCAAATAATAAAAATTATGCTTAACTGACATTGTTGTAAATTTCAATGAAAATGTTCTCTTTGGTCTGTTCAAGTCCATTCAATCACTTCACCTTCAATAAAATTTTACAGGTGAAAACTAATGCAGAATATGTCTCTGTAGTTGAAAATGGTAAAAACCAGCATGAGATTACTACTAAAAAATGAAGAGAAAGCATATGTGAATGGCCATTTAAGTGTCTGAGAGTCTGTCCATTGCCAGGCTTCTTTTGTCCTCCACCCAGCAAGTCCTAATGCATTAACCCCAAAACTCATTAATGGCTTCCCTGACAGGTCTGGGTTTTGGTGCTGAAAACTTTTAACACAGCACAGCCCTGCCCTTCTCTTCCACTGGGGAGTCCTTTTTAGGGGATGTGAAGTGAAAGATTTGTGTGCTGTCTCCCCAGATATCTTAAATCATGGGGTTTTTTTGTTTTGTGGGAGAAATGAAGGGCTGAATTCTGAAGTCTATTCCTATGTCTTGCCCTGGGAAATGCAATATCAGACTGGAAACAAATAAGGACTTAACACTGCAGGTTTTGACACAGCTCTATCTATTATAGATTCTCTGCAGAAAAAGAGAAGGGAAAAAAGGAAAGGAGAATGTTTTTGCCAACTCTTGATATTTTATTGCTATAGTTACAATATGTGGTGTTTTATTTTTGGTACTTTAATAGAATTGTTAACAGTCATTAAAAAAAATAAACTCTTGCCTTCTTGATTGTGGGAAGATCTTGAAAATATGATCAAAATAATTATCTCAAGATTCAATATTTTGAAAAAATGTAAAAATGAAAATTTCTTGTACCTTTAAAAATTCTTTTGATTATAAGAGTCTCGTTCAGGGTTGAGAAATGTTTGTACTGGCAATGGCAGTATGAATGGGATTCCTCAGCTACAAGTCAGAACCAGCTGAAGAAATCAAGCCCAAAGTGATTCCCATAAAACATAAATAGAAAAAGGAAATTTGGCTTATCTGTGCTTTTCCCAAGACATTGGCAGAATCAGTCACCTGTCCTTCCCTGTTAATCAACAGTGGAAATAAAGTGACTTTTCTATTGCAGAGTAAAGCATGTAACCACTAACTGTGGCAGACCAACTGCTAAACTGGCATCATGGTCATTTTAAAAAATAAACACATGACAAACAGAAGCATGTCCTTCACCTCTTTATCGTGTGGTGCTACTGAAATAGCTTTCTGCATCACTTTTGCCAGTGAGGATTCTAAAATCGCTGCCTCGTTCTGAAATCAGTCTACTGGGTGATTTCTATATTTTTCATTGAGAATAAAAGGGCAGACACACTCAGAAACAAAACAAAGAGTTTTTCTGGGGAAGCCTATTTTGGAAGCTATATAAAGCAATTGAGCCTAACTTTAACAATAATGTTATCCATGGTTATAACAGGTTCCTTGGAGCATTTTACTCCACTGAGGCACTGAAGCTTCACAAAAATAGAACCCAGTCCCAGGTGTTATATTGAGAATTGCCCTGGTGCAGAAAGTCTGCAGAGGGTGTATGATTACAGATCTGACACTACTTAAGGATGTTGCCACGTTTGGCTGTCAGCTCCACCTCCTTTCCCCCTTACCTGAACCATTTTAGAAAGCAACCCTCATGTTCTAGGAGCCAGCCTTCATTCAGGAGCACTCAGCCTGCTTCCCTGCTTCCCAGGAACTGCATGGCCTGAGAGAGGCTGGCAGAGGGAGTGCTCAGCACCGCTTGCTTCTGCCAGCCCAGTGATACTAGACTGGCAGCAGGAGGAGGAATCAGCTGAAATCATGATGGGTATTTGTAAATGTAAGGAGGTTGGAGGGATGAGGTTACAGACAGGGATTCCCACTTTCTCCTGCAATGTTGTGGATGACTCAACCATTTCCTTTAAAAAACCCCACTTATTTATCTCTCAGTAGCTTTGTTAGTACTAAGTAACAAAGTAGTAGGAATTAATTTTACTTTGCTTTGTGATATGAAAAACCAAAGTAAAATTAAATAGATTGGAGCTACATTTACCTAAATCTTGATAGACAACCCCCTGAACTTACAGACATGTGTCAGGTTAGCTGCAAAACCCACATGTCCTGGTTGTGTACAAGCTGCCTGCGAGGAGCAGAAGAATTACAGCTACCCCACTGTTTCTGGTTTGCTAAACATAAAGTTTACCTATTCTAGGTCCCACAGGCTGCAGTCACCTATGTTGCAGTGGCATAGCTCCAGTATGTGAAATTATTAACCATTTTCAAGGTTTAATTTGCCAGACAGATGCAGTTATTTGTGATTAAGTTCATTTTCACAACTTCTGTTTTGATTAATTACTATGCAGATGTATTCACTTGGCAGTATTTCTCAGACCATGGGTACTTTATTGGATATATTTTCATTGATTTACTTGTAAGACTGATGTCTGCATAGCAAAATTCCCAGCTCACCTCCAGTGCTGTCTGAACTAATGGCATATTTTAAAATAGGAATATTTCTAAACGAGATGGGGAACAAAGATATGGCCAATGCCTTTGGTGACCAACACTGTTAATTTTTACTTTCTGTACACTGGGTGACTTCATTAATAGTTATCTGTGGACTCATGTGAAGGATAGCAGAGATTTATGGAACCCTCCTAGTCCTTGTAGTGTATGATTTTGAGGAGGTTGACATTTGAATGGCTGTTGGAGAGCAAAGACAAGCGAGTTTGGATCCCCACTGAGGCTACATGTTCATGTGGTGGCTGTCATGGTTTAACACCAGCTGACAGCTAAGCCCCAGGCAGCTCCTCATTCCACCATAGAATGGCAAGGAGAATGGGAAGAGTAAAAGTGAGAAAACCCATGAGTTGATATAAAGGCAGTTTATTAGGAAAGCAAAAGCTCAGCACACAAGCAAAGCAAACCAAGGAGTTAATTCATCACTTCCCATGGGCAGGCAGGTGTTCAGCCATCTCCAGGACAGCAGCGCCCCACCATGTGTAACTGTGACCTGGGAAGGCAAATGCCATCACCCTGAATGTCCCTGGCTTCCTTCTTCCCCAGCTTTATATGCTGACCATGACACCGTGTGCTGTGGGATGTCCCTTGGGTCAGCTGGGTCAGCTGTCCCTGCTGGGTCCCCTCCCAGCTCTTGTTCCCCCCAGCTCCTCGCTGGTGGGGTGAGGAGCAGGAGAGGCCTCGACTCTGTGCAAGTCCTGCTCTGCAGTAACAACAACATCCCTGTGTTATCAACCTTTTCCAGCACAATCCAAAGCAGAGCTTCATATCAGTTACTATTGAGAAAATTAAATACAAGCCAGCCAAAACCAGAACAATGATCTACTGAAGTTTTCACTGGGTAAACTTCAGCTATTGTACCAGAAACTTTGTTTTAGGGAACAAATCATATCTTATATGCAAATTTGAGTATTCATTGTTGGCTTAATTAAAGTCTGAAAATCTAATAAAAGTAAATACTTGCTATTTTTGCAGTGTCAAAAGTCACAGACTAAATTACATATTTAATACAGGAAAATGTTAATAAATTAACATTAAGATTATTATATACGTTTTTCTAATACTTCTATCCTGTGAAGTTTCGCTCAACTTTTTTTTTTAACCTCTGGGTCTTAAAGTAAATGGTAGCAGTTTTTTATGAGAAAAAGGGAAGAAGGGCATGTTGCTTCAAATCCTCAGCACCCAAAATTCAGAGGACTGCAATGCAGATGCAGAGAGTTTCTTTATTCTCTTCCTTGGATTCAGTTCAGGTAATTTTTATACTTTGATTGTACTCTGCACCCTATCTTTCTTTATTGGTCTACCGTTCTACATTTCACCTGGCTTTACATTGAATATTTAAATTTTATTGGATATTTGATCCTTTTTAATTTAGTTATGCTTAAAGCTTTTCTTACCCAGCTCTTGAAGTCACATTCCTTTAACAGTGTGGAACAGAACATTGCTGAGCTTTTTATAACTGTAGAGCCTCTGGTATAATCCATTCCTTATACTTTCAAAGCCTGTGATATCTCTTCACACTTGCACTCTGCACCACATCATTATTCTTGAGTCATAGATTGTTCATTCTAAAGAGATTAAGTATTTGTTAACACAAGCTGTCACTTAAAGATAATATATCCAAATTATTTTAGCAATAAGCTTTACACCCCACACTTGTACAAAGCAAAGAAAAAAGACTAGTTAGGTGCAGTGCTCCCCAGGCAGCTGCTGAAAGCTAAACCTGAGCTCAAGGCACAGTCTAGACACAACCAGACACACAAGCCTGACAAGCCCCAGTACAGAGGCCTTGCAGCATTGGTTTGAAGCCTGTCATCTTTTTATTAGCAGTGACAGCTCTAGAGGTACTTGGTCACACACTATTGTGAAGTTTCCCCATTAATTTCTAGGGCTAGAGCTGCCTCAGCAGAGCTCCCAGAGCTGTTTCAGTGTGGAGGAGAGGAAAACTACAGTGCTGCAGCTTCAACTTGCCAAAACCTCACCTGCTTCCTGGTACAACTCTCTGAACATGAATTTCCATGTGCAGGAAGGCAGTGGCTCCAGCACCCCTGTCTGCACTGTATAAGCTCTATCACTCCTTTTACCCTTTTAGACAAGAGCCTGTTGCATTTTTCAGGCACATAAAAAGCAGCAGTGGTGGGCCTGGCAGTGTTGGGTTAATGGTTGGGCTCAGTGGTCTGGGACATCCTTTTCAACCTCTGTGATTTAATGAGTCTGTGAGAAATATAATGTATTGGGAAGAGAAGGGAGAGGTCTACATCTTCACCCAGCTTGTGTCCAACATAGGCTGGTCTCTGTGTCCAGGGTATGTAAGGGCTGAACTTCAGTGGGCTCTAGGCTCCTAAATCTTTTAGTGTCTCTAGCTGAGTTGGCATTCTTCACCTACACGCTCTCTATACTGAGCAGGTGAGTCTGCAGGCATCTCCCTGGTGGTCCTCTTGGGCCTGGGTCCAGGGCATCCTCAGAGGGTTGGATTTGAAGAAATATTCTCTTCCTGCATGTGCTTACACACTCCTGGGTGTACTCATTGGATGAACAAAGACAACAGTGTAAAAGCTGTGATGAGCATGACCCTCAAGGTAATGAAGACAGTTTCAGGGCTGTGAAGTTCTGCAATGAAACAGGAACACAATATTTAGTGGCACTGTGATGCTGTGACAGCAGCACAAACCAAATAAGCAGGTAACAAAATGTTCTTTCTGCAGCCAGTACTGCTGCACATGACCTGGATGGTTCATTGTGCTAAAAAAACATAGCCCTGGAAAGGTTACAGAAAATTTTGCTGTTGACTAAATTCTTATCCTGCTGACCAATGATATATCTGGCTGAAATAAGTGTTTAATTTGGGTCCAGGAGAGAAGTTTCTTTGTTGTTATTAAAAAAAGTAAAGCCTCTCTATATAAGAGGAAGAAAAGAGAAGCTTCATGGTCTCTTTTGCCTACAGTTCCAGGTGGTTACTGTTGCAAGTTAAAAGATATTTTCCAATATAACTTTTTTTTTATGACTACTCTTTTATTCACTGACTTTTTAAACTGTTCAAAAATGTGCTACAAATGTGTAGGAGTTGAATTATATTTTCTCATTAAAAATTTGTTCTGTATGAACTCCAGTGTGCTTTGTTTATCATTCATGCTCCTGAGTTTCTGATTCTGTACATGAAAGCCACAGAAAACAGTTTACCCTTTTCTTCCTTATGTCATTCATATTGTAAAAGGGCAATTATATTTGTCATTATCACTTGGACAAAATAAAAGGTACCTGTACCTTGTAAATCTACTTTATATCTGAGGATTTGCAATAAACTGTAATTGAATTCACATCTCCTGGCACCTCTTAATTACCTTTCCTGTTCTTAGTATTGCAATGAAGTAAGATGCTGGCAAGGGGATGCAGAATGCAGCAAAGTGACAGGTGCCTCCTGTGGCACAGATATTTCAGGCAGTTTTCTTAATTCAGAGCTCAGTAGCTGTGGCTGCTGTAACACAATCCAAGCATATCCAGTTTTTCCAAGACTTCTGCTGAGTTTGACTCTCCAGGAGGTCACTGAGTTTCTGTGAGAGAATGCACCTGATTGATGGATTTCAGGGTTTCCAGAGGGAACAAATTTAATATAGAAGCTAAGACAGGTTCAGTGATAAGCTGATTGACAAGGGCTCCCAGGGTCAGCCTTGCCCAGGAGGCACTGGTGACTTCAACCTAACACAAATGTCCATTCAAGGGACCAAAGGTTCTCAGAGACAAGGTAAAACAAGACAGGTAATTGTCACAGCTTTTATACCACCACTTTCATGTACAGGACAAAAACTGGTGTGTCTGAATTTACATTTCCCCAGCAAGGGTAACTACATCATTGTACAAACTGAAGTATCACACTTCTTTACAGTATAAGAAAAAAGTAACTGGGAGGAATTTAGCTAGTAACTAGATGGGATTCATGGGCTGTAACAAAACTGATAGCAACTACAAACTCAGTTTTTACTGTTTCAATATAAGTTGCATGGTCAATTAAGTAAAAAATTCAGTCTAATAAGTTTCACACAAAATTTAAGACGTGAAGAGGAAGGAAAAGTGAAGGTAGTTGCCAGTTCTTCATACAGCATCTGTACTAAGCTCCTGTATTTATTGTCCTTATATCCTTTCCAGCATTGTGGTTTATCTACTGTCATCTCTCATTTTATTTGAACATTAAGCCCATTGAAAAAATCACAGCATATTTTTGTCTTTATGACACCACTGCCAGTTTATACATGAAACCTTTCCTCTTCTCAAAAGCTTTATAATTTAAAAAGACAAAAGCAGTAACAGATGATGAATATTCATGTAATTTCTCCTGGTTTATTTTTAGTTTTTCCCTTGCACCCGTTCAGAGTAATGGTAACAGTTAAAAATCCCTCCTCTTTACCACTCCTGCACATATTTCTCATATGAGCTTCAAGTTTCAATTCCTGTAAATAGCTCAGTGTTCATATTTTCCTGTCAACTCTCACTGCCCTTACCACTAGAGACCAAGCTGGATTTAATGACTTAATTTCCCAACATTTTCAACATCAAGGATTTTATATGCAAAAAAAAAACCAACAAAATTTACAAAAGGCTATGGGGCTATTTCATGCTTCTGCGTGGCTCAGGAAAAGAAAAAAATGCACCCAGAAACCTCTGTTTATTCCTTATTCCATAGCCTGTGTGTCAGGCTAAAATAGGTATGTTAGTTATACATCCATGTCATTCGATCTACATGCTAGTATCTCTTACCTCTCTACCTTCTTTCAGGTGTAAATGTAGGTGTGTAAAGAAGTTATGTCTATATCCTACTTTTACATGATTTATTTTATAAATAAATCTCTGTGTTTATCTCCATCTGTATTAGTGCATGGTATTAAAAAATCCTCTTGGTCTCTGCATTTCTGTCTACAGGGGATGTGCATTCAATAATGTTCTTATACTTGTTTGATTTGAGCTGCTTTGTTCAAAACAGCAAATTGAACAGTATAATATAATATAATATAATATAATATAATATAATATAATATAATATAATATAATATAATATAATATAATATAATATAATATAATATAATATAATATAATGCAATATAATCAAGCCATGGCATTGCATGAATTTAGAAAACATCTCCTAGATAGAACCAAAGCCTTTAAAGTCACCACCTCAATCAAGAAGGAGTCAGACTGGAAGGAGCATTTGTTAGTAATGGCTGTAAAACAGAGTTTAATCTCCTGCTCTGAGTTCTGGTGGAATCATATTTATTATACTAATCTACAAAGGTTACACACATTCCATTGGGCATCAGGACAAAATTAGATTTGATATTATGGCTAACAGTAACTCCCAGAAGTAAAATATTGTGACAATGAACTGTGAAAGGGCAGACTCTAAATGCTGACAGAAAAGGTTAACAGTATGCTGGAGAATGCAATACAAAAGCAACCCTACACTCCACAAGTTTGATGTAGAAAGTATGTCAGGAGCAATTCCAGAGACAATGAATGCCAAGAGAAAAAAGGCAGCTGTTGGGTTTAACCCCAGGCAGCAACTAAGTGCAACACAGGTGCTCTCTCCTTTCTCCACCACCCTCCACCATCTGTGGCCTGGGGAGGAGAATCAGAAAAAAAAAAAAAAAGATAAAATATAATATCACTTTAATAGCTGAAATAAAATAAAACAGAACTCAGACTAAAACTAAGGATGAAATGGGGAAAGTGAGGAATAGAACCCAAGAAAGACAAGTGATGCATGGTACAATTGCTCACCACCCACTGACCGATGCCAGCCCATCCCTGAGCAGTGATCAGCCTCTTTCAGCCAGCTCCCTCCAGTTTGTGCTCTGAGCCTGACATTGCAGGGTGTGGAATATCCCCTTGGCCAGGCCAGGTCACCTCTGCTGGCCTTGTCCCCTCCTGGCTCCTGGGGCAGCTGCTCACTGCAGAGCCCAGGACACTGAGGAGCCCTTGGCTCAGGGACAGCACTGCTCAGCACCAACCAAAACCAAAACATCAGTGTGCTATCAAAGTGATTCTCATACTGAATCTGAAACACAGCACTGCACCAGCCATCTGGAAGAAAATAAAGTCAGTCCCAGATGAATCCAGGATACAAGACCACATCATTAGGCAGAAAAATGAGCATCTTTTCTAAGGCTAAAGAAGCCTTCTTAAAAAAAAAAAAAATATGGGAATCTTGTGTAAATAACACACAGTATAAGACAGATCTTGTCCAAATAACACAAATGCCAGGTCTGGTGTAATTCCGAAATTCTGAGCTTCAAGGGAAGCTCAGAAAAGTGGCAAAGTAAATGACAATAATAAGGCTGAGATGTTATCCCCAATGGGGAAAAAAAAAAAAAAAAAGGAAGCACATAGAGGAACACCGGATCCTAATGAAAAGATATGGTCCATAACTGAGTTTAATGCAAAAGTAAAGAAATTAAAGGAATTTGATGATTTAATGTTCTTTTCAACCAGTCTTTACAGCAGATAAAAGATCAGGAAATTTTTACACCTGTGTGCTGTTTTGCTGGTTGTATCACTCTTCTACTACTTTAAGATCTCTGAAGTCTTAAAAGAACTTCAGGGTCTCAAATGCAGCAGTATAAACTATCCCATAATACTAATAAACTATCATAGCTGCATTTTATCCAGGATCAGAATGAAAGGTAGTGTGAAATAGATAATGTACCTATGGACCCACTACTTTTCTCCTCAAATAAAACCCTCCTTTCCAATGCAGAAGCAGCAGGACTTTATAACTCCTGATGCCCACCTTTCCCTGGAGTTCCTTTTTTTATCCTGGTGGCTGTTCCTTTTTTTATCCTGTTTACCACATCTTTCTGGGGCTTTAAGAAATCCTCTCTGCTTCTAAAAACCTATAGTGTAGTCATCATTCATCCAAATTTCCCACCTGTCTTATTCTTATCTGCCTTGTCCATCTTGTCCATCCAGTGTTTTCCAGAGGTTTCAAATCATTCCTTTCTAAAAAGCCTCATTTGTAACTTCCCAACAAGAGACTTGGGGTTTTTTGCCTGTTCTTCTCTAGAAATCTGCATTAAATATTTAAGCTTTTAGTGATGGTGATGTCCTCTTTCAGGAATAATGCCTGGCAAAAGGAAAGATGGAGGGTGATACCATAGGTGGATAAGAAACAATATGAATATTAAAAATATTTACCGGTGTTGAGGATGTGGTTGCTTTCAAAACACAGCTCCAGATTTTAGAGAAAGATTTTCCAGCTTGAGTCATACACATGTTAACCATCAAACTTCATCTTCTTTTCTAGTCAAGCATGAGAGATAGGTTATTTCTGAGGACAGTTGACCATATACCAAAAGAGGAGGCTGGTATAGGTGTTTTATTGAGCAAGGCTGATTCTGCTGGTGCTGTGGTGACAATGCACAGTGCAGAGGCTCACAGGACTAAAACCAATAGTTCTTTATGCTGATTTCCTATGAAGCTATTAAAAAGAAATTAACACAATTAGTTTGAGATTTCACTAAAATTATTGTGACTTAAAAGGGAAAACAAAGCTGTTTGGGTCTGGAGAAGATCTGTATTCCTAATTTGAACCATTTTGTTAACGCTAAATTAAAAAAAAATGGAAAATAAAAAGTGTTTCCTGTTTGCATATTTTTCTTTTATTTCATAGATATCAGGGATCTAATTTAGAGCTGAGAAATACCCTTGCAGGAAACAAATAAAGTGACAGAAGAGTGGGAGGATAAGAGTTGTTATCCAAAATGTTCCTGACACCATCACACCCCTTCAAGTGTTTGTTAAATAATTTATTATTAGTACATACAGCCTGGGAAAATGTCATTCTGAACAGGTGCTGCAGAGAAGGCAAATGTGACCAGGGTGATGAGGCAACAGGCTGGGCTCTAATCACTGTCCTGTAGCAAAACCTGTTCAGCCCTAGCTGCTCTTAGAAATAATTTAGTACTTTCCATCTACAGCCTCAGTGTATTACAAGTGTAGCTTTATGAGGAGCACCAGTTCAGCAGAGACTTCTGATGCCCTCTGCAGCAGTCACCAGTGAACTCTCTTGCCATCTTTCATTTACTCTGGCAGGCTGTCATGTTAAATTTCAAGATGGCCAAAACCTCAGACACCCAAAGTCCTTGATGACCTTAAAATCTGGTTTGAGGCAAATACCAGCAATGATCTGCATCTAGCTCATGTGTCTGTCTCCATGAAATCCATTGGTCTGGATGCTGTATGTGAAATACTAAATCTGACTCTGAAAAGACATCAGTCTGAGGTGTGAAATTTTCCCACTCATTACAAAAGGGCACCATGCCTTACTGCATATTACAGACTTTTTAGGAGTTTAGACAAGAATTGGGTTTTAACCCTCTAACAACACTGGTAAAACTGTGCCAGACACACAGATATCAGCATCTTCAAGTAGGTCTGTGAGAAGAATGGGAAGTCCTCTTTCTGTTTGGATCAGAGACAATGGACATAGGGAGTACATATGATCCCAGCAGATGGATCCCAGCTATAAAACAGGTGGGTCCTAAACATTTGGACTTTTTTGTAGGTGAACTTGGAGTTCAGTTATTGGTGAGAGCTGAAATTTTCTGCAGCAAAGAGGAAGAGAGGCTCCCAGTGTATCAGCTGTGGTATATGTAGGGTGAGAGAAAGGGTTAGAGGCTGTCTTTTAACAGATTGATGTATTTTTTCTTTTAATTTTTCTACAGCTTTGCAGATAGGCCTGTTTTGGTTTAGTAAATATGTCCTATTTCCTTTTCCTCTGCTTTGAATGAAGTATGATTTTTGGGGTGGCTCTAATTGGCTACAAGATGGTGCTTGGTACCTCCAGCTGTGGTGCTTAGGGTCTGGGAGTTATCCAGCTCCTGTGTCCATCCAAAGAGTACACATGGAAACTGCACAATTATTTTGGGAAATGGAAATTTGGTGTTCTTGGAGAATTTCTTCCAATGGGTACTGACAACCGGAAGAGTATTCTGATATTAGCAAGACAGTGAGAAGAAATCTAAAACCGTGGTTTCAAGATTTAGATTTCTGTGGTAAAGAAAGGCCAGGAAAGTCTAGGCAGCAATTTAGGGACCTGTTTTTTAAAATGATGTGGCTAATCTAAAGAGAATGTTTTCTGCATGGATATAAACATAAGATCTCATAGATTGCTTCAGGAAATCTTCATTAGAACATTCTAGTCTGACTGCAGTGGGTCAGCCCACAGCACCTATGTCAGCTAAAGATGGGATTTTGTTGTCAACATCAGCATAGTTGACAACATAGTTAGTGAAAGCCCTACTATAGACCTTAAAGAACTAGTGCTTTAGCATTTTTTGTTACTGTTACATATGGTTTGGTGGTTTGGACAGCTCCTGACCAGAACATACTGATGCAGATCCTCTTACTGGTGTGGAGAGGGCAACATTTGAATCACTTCACTGCTGTTACCTCCCCACCTCAGATCTATCCTATTTTCCTGCCACTTCCTGTCACTCCTTCCCTGTCCAGATAGCTCCCATCACAGCACTTCCTTTTGAACTCTGTTTCTACAACATTATCTCAGATTTTCAGCCTCTTACTTAAAGCAGACCCCAAGCCAGCCCTCTATTGCCCTTAGGTATGAAACAGTGAAGCCCTGTGTTGGCTGTAAGTTTAACTAGTTCTCTGGATAATACACTAAAGAAAGTTCTTGGCAGTTGCTTTTAGTTACATTTTTTGTAACAGATCAAGTGCATATGTCCATAAGAGCATCTTCATTTCTTCCCCTTCCTTCTCTTGTGTAATAGTCAAACACCTTCAGGCAGAAAAAGCTTTCAGATGCACTTGACAATAATAAGGCTTTATCTCATTAGAAAGAATGAAATGTCAGTAGATACATTGGAGAGCAAAATATGATTTAATAGCCTAAATCGAAGTTCAGTGATGCCAGTGAAAACATCCCTGTGGAAAGAGAAAAAGCAAGTCAATATGAAGGCCATCAAATCAAAGGTACCAGATATCAACTTCCGGTGATTTCTTTGAAAACAGCTTAGCATGAAGTTAAATACAGCTCCACATATAAACAAACATAGCCACAGTCTTACATAAGCTTGGGTTTGGTCTAAAAGCAGGAAAAAAGAATTTTAGAATGTTCCTTTTGGCTTTTGTTAGAATTTTTACTTATCTTGCTTTACATCTGTGATTCTTACTGATAAGAGAAACTTTCCTTTATATTGCTTGTTGATGTGCAATTTTTCTGCCTGAGATCATTCACAGAGAACATAAGAGAAGGATTTTTTTGATCCTGACTTCAGAGGAAAAGTCAGCAATGTATTGAGAAAGAGAATGAAGCATTACATGAACAGAAGGGAGAGAGAAGGCTGATGTTTGTGCTCTGCACAGTGACCATTGTCTCTCAACTCTATTCCTTGGGCGTGGTAGAAACATGGAGCAGTAATGCATTGAAAAATACTCCACTTTCCATTTTATATTTTGACAATATAGCAATATACTGTGGAGAAGCACATGCTGCTAAGGAGTATTCAGAATTAGCAGTAAGGTTTAGGTCATTTTCCCACAGGCAAGTACAAGGTTACTTGTTATTCCACAATCATTTGTCAGAACTGTCACTTGCCCCGTCACTTCTGATTGCCTCTCTATCAGTCCCAGAGTTGTTTGATATGGCCCCAGTCAAGGAAGCCTGGTGACAAAAATATCAATGGCTTCACTAGGAATGCCATTTTGTGGCACATATTCTTCATAATCATAGATTAAAAGGCACAAATGCTAAAAGAGACTATGTACCTCAAATAATGCAAGAATCCATCAGCTTTTAGAGCACAATCATTGTGAAAACACTGGTGGTTATTTTCCCAAACATTTAGCAATTTTGCTGGTAACTGCCACTAGTTGAAATATTTTATATTCCATCTGCTTGATATTCAGCCTGAGAGAGAGAGGAAACCACTGCCAAGAGAGCACAGCATTCAACCTTTGCTCTCAAAATAGTTGTAAAACACTGGATACTTCTCTACATCCTTCTCCACAAGCCCGATTTGTCTTCCAGTTGCAGAAACCTTGTATCCCATTGCACTGCTCCTCATGTGCACTTCAGGTAATAAAGTTTGTGGGGTTTGTGTACTTTACCAACTATTAGTGCCACTTCTTATTTTTATTATCTCATTTTTAAGTTTCTTGGGAGCCACGAAAAGGCTGTCTTTTCATATCTGAGCACTTCCCAAAATGGGGGCAGTTTGATGTGGATGTCAAGGAGAGCCTTTCTGAGTCTGAGGAAACTTGCTTTTGTCCTCTTGCAAATTTAACATTTTAAGAGCCTTCTCATATCTATCATCAGCTACTCATCAGCTTGCATATCTTGTAAGTGAATTTTGTTGAGATGTGTGTTTGACCACTTCCTCATCTGTTTTCTAGTGCTGTTTACAATTGTGAGGACTCGAGTGAATTAAATGCCCATTCACGGCCGTGTTGCAAAATTCTCTAGAGAGCTGCATTTTCTCCTGAGATAATAGTCCTTGAGATCCTCCACAGTGTACATCTGAAAGTTCTTCAACTTTTCTCTGTGTATCATTTCTTAGTCCTGCACTTCTTCCATTGTCATGTCTGCTGCTGATGGAATTCTGTGCAGCAAGATATGACAGCATCTTGACATCAGAAATTGCACAAAGCTGTTCAAGAATATCTTTTGTGGTTCTCTTTCTACAGACAAGTGTAGCCTGCCATGGATTTTCTCTGAAGCTTACAGTTTTCTTTTACAGAGTCTTATTTATTTCAACTGCTAATTCAATGTTGATATTTGCCTGGCTGTGGGGAGGTGTGATGTGCTGTGAGTAAATTCTCATTGCTGAGTAAATCGTGCAGTCTCTCTGCCAGTAAACTGCTGTTTACCCTCATCAAAAGAAGGCCTGGGATAGCAGGCCTTGTGGGAAATCCCCACTGCTCAGCCTGTGGTGGCTGTTCTGATACTGTCAGACAAATTCCTTAGTTGGAGAAACCACAGTAAGAGTTTGTAACACTGAAGCGGTGAAAGAAGTAATTAGTCACAATATTTGCTTCTGCATTGTTCTGTGATCTGTGGGTGCACAGTGCATGGATATTACATCTTCCTTCTGATTTCCTGCTTTTTACAGCTTTCACGAAACCTGGAGAAAATCATGAGAGCTGTTGGAGGAACTAGAGTTTGTATGGAAGTAAAATCTATCTTTGTGCTCCTCATGGCTCTGAGGACAACCTTTGCAGATCTCCAAGCCCCACTCAATCACCTTGCAGGGTCACTTGCCCAAGAACACAGAAGTGATTACAGCTGGCATTGCTGCTTTCCAGGTCTGTGCTACGCATGAGATTGTGTGAAAGTAACAATATCCACACTTGCTCCTTGCTCAGGCAGCACCTGAGCCCCTCAGCCAGCGTTTGCTGCCTGAAAAGAAAATAATAGGAAAAGTGTGAACATTATTTATCCTTTCTTTTACCTGCTTCACTGCCTAGGCCTTCTCCAGAGCAAGGATTCAGCTCTTGGGTGGCAGTGACAACCCCAAATATCATTCTACAGTAGCTGACAAAACAATCTGGTCTGATGGAATTTTAGCTTTTCTACCCTGCTGGTTCTAGGTGAGTGGACAAGACAGTGCAGGCCATGTGCCACATGCTGCCTCTGCTGTTTCCAGTTCCAGACACCAGTGTTGTCATCTTCAACTCTGAAACACAAATGCTCTCTACCAAAATCTGATTCCATATTATCTGTTTATATATAGTAGATATATTTTCTATATATATATGTACACCAGTGCTATCCAATATATGGTGGAGCAATTGCTCTACTTATGAAGCAGCTTCCAGTGACCAATTCTTGTCAGTGTAAGTCTCAAAACATCCCAGTTTTGCCTTGAGTGACACTTCTTCATCTTCAGTCTGAGGCTTTGGCACTCACTCTCATTTAATTCTGTCTAGACAAATATGCAGCTTCATTAGCCTGCAGTAGATGCATTTCTGTTTATCCAATCTGTGAAATCATTTACAGTTTTAAAAGGGATTTTTTTGCTTCCATTAATTTACATTATTGCAAACAGATATTGCATTAAGTGAAGAACATCATACAGGAACCCTGTAAGGCAGGTAAAGCTTTTCTGCAAACCAGCTAACAACTCTGTTGAAAAATTTCACAATGCACTGTTTGAGCTCAGCAGTTTTCCATTTTCTGTCATTTTCTATTTCTTCCTGAATAGCCTGTCTCAGCTTTAGTGCTGATAAGCTGACGCATCCATGAGTTTTAGTTAACAGAATCAGCAGAAATTTTAGTCTTCGTCTTTTCTTTGGTATTCTGCTCTGATTTTTCATTACCAAAGCAATTTTATAATTTGTCACACTATATATTATTGTAACTTTTCTTGATTGCCATATGGTTCTTTTCTCTGATCAGAGCTGAGGTATTCTTCCTACTGGAGTCATAACTGAACACTGAGCTGTTTCTGGTGCCTGGGTTTGCCTCTCCTCCTGGTGTCAGCTGCACAAAGGACAGCTGGTTTTGCTATTTTTATTTGTATAAATGTAATTAATATTAATGTAAAATTATTTCCTTAAAAGTACTGTTTGCTTTCTTCTTATAGCATAGTTTTTACTTAGGCATTAGCAAGTGAAATGCAGGGTATTTCCTGTACTGTTTCCTAAGTCCTTTTTTTAACATTCTGGTGCTCCTATGGGTTTCTGCTGCTATTATGTATTAGTCTCATTTCAGGTTTCCACTCTGAGGCCAGGTAAATGCCTGCCCATTTTCACTAACATTTGAAATATGAGCTCTGATCCTACTCTTGTACGCCCCTGTGGGGTTAGAAAAGATGTTTTTGGCTCCCTAAATGTTTGTACTAAAACATTTTCTTTGTTCTATTAAACACTTTGAAATCTGTTGGTATATTTATATCTTCTTCCATTCTCATAGATTCAATATTTTACATTGATGTGATGCCTTGTGGATTGGCAAATGTTCTTGGAAATTTCCTGGTTACCTGAATTTAAGCATACCACAGACTTATTCTATTACAATATTTCTGGTCCTTATTATACCTCTGTGTAGCCTGGTAACATTCTTGTAATTTTATCATTCTATAATGAAAAGAAAATTTGACTTTCAAAGGATTGATTTCAGTGTGGTTGAAAATAAAACTTTTATAGGCTGCCATCATTAATATTTTCATTGTGTTGGTGGAATTTATCTTCTGATTTGTTCTTTTTTAAGAGAACTTTATAATTTTTTAACTCCTGGATTCTGATTTTCCATCATGCAAGCATCACATTTAGGATTTAACAAGGGTGAAAAGAAACAAGACCTGATAATCTTTCCATTCCTTTTTCCTTACATAGTTCTGTGTCTCTTATATGGCACTTTTTAGAGAACTGTTCCCTAAGGATGTAGTTGCAATGACTGTCCATAAACACCGCGGTCAAAGTGCATTAATATTTGGAATCTGATTTGGCATCGCTTTTCACATGTGTTGTGTAAGCCTGCACTGCAGACCCCAGCTGCCTCCTGATGTCCTGATTGTAGCCCAGTGCTAGTTTTTGGCTTCCTTTTTCTACCTCTGTCAAGGTCAGGATTGAAGGCACTTGAGATGATAGTTCATGTTCAGACTCAGGTGTTTATTATTTCTTATCAATGTTACAGTCTCACTACCATGAGTTCTGCAGTCTTTCATTAGGAAGGCACAGAATGGCTAACTGTCTCTTTTTACAAGGTCTTTTAAGGCTAAACTATCCAATTAAGAAATGGCATCAAGATTATTTTCACTTTTAACCCAGTAACTGATCCCTCGAAACCTGCAGTGCGGACTTTTCTGTCCAAGTAAAAAATACGACCCAAACCCATGAAAAAGAAGAAGATAAAGAAGAAACAACCTGTCTCCACCCTAAAACCTCCATCTTGCTTCATATTTATTTCTACATTCTAAAACCCCAAACTCCCAAGTTTTCCACCCATACACTTCTAACCAACTACACACCCGTAATCCCAGTGCTATTCAACAATTTTGGAAGCCTGCTCCACTGTCTCAGGTCAAATGCAGTGCTCTCCTGGAAGTCAGAATCTGTCAGCACAGAAAGTCTCAAATTCTCAGCATCCAGAACTCCAACACTGTCACAGACATCTTTTGTGAAAAATCCTTTCTTTAGGATTTTCCCCCTTCTGAGAAGCTGTGGCCTCAGCAACAAAATGTAAACAATGGTTATCTGCTGCTGTGGAATGCAACAGGTGCATCTGTGATTGGTCTCAGGTGAATATTTAGATTTACTGACCACTCACAGCAGAGCTGGGTCTCACTCTAAGCTGAGACACAGCCCTTTGTTATTCCTTCCTTTTCTATTCTTAGCTTAGCTAGCTTCTGAGAACTTTCCTTCTATTCTTTTTAGTATAATAATAATGTAACATATATCATAAAATAATAAATCAAACCTTCTGAACATGAAGTCAACATTCTCGCCTCTCTCTTCACCCTGAAAACCCTTGCAAGCTCTGTAACACAACACCCCAGAGACAACTCATGCACTCCTGGGACAAGTTCTCAGCACATGCCCTGCTCAGAGAAGGAGAAGCTGTCTCACATGCAGCCCTGGATTTGAGCAGTTTCAGCATCACGATTCTGCTGAATCAAAGCTGCCAGTACCCACTGATGAGGTTTGGTTTTTTCCTTCTGGAAAAGGTAAGGGAAGGGCTGCTAAAGCAGGCATGGCTGCTCACAACAGGGCTGGAAATCTCACTGCTCCTTGGCTTCCCCAAGGTTCCCATTCCAGTGGAGGAGTGTTTGTCCCATCCCAAAGCACTGTTCTGTTCTCCAAATGGTGGTGGTCTAACTGGCCATGAAAATGCCTCTGGGGCAAAGGTGCTTCTCCCTTTGCAGCTTTTTGTCCTCTCCTGGATAAATGGACTGTAAAATTGAGCAGACTTCACTGATTGGTTTACAACCAGTCTCTGTTCTCAAGCTTTCCTCTAAAACAGAGGATGAGAACTTTCCTTTTCCTTTAATGGGAGCTGTAAATATCATATTGTCACAAGCCTAAGATATTTATGCTTCAAGTTTATAGTTCTGGGCCAAAATCTATGCTTTAATCCAGCTCTGGCTCATGGAAATGTTCCAATGAGAATTAAAATTCCTTTGCTGCTTAATACCTCAATTTTTATTTATTCCTACCTAATTCTTTTCAATGAAAGATGATGAAACAGGACTATAATGACATCACAATTCTTTCTGGTCAGGGAATTAGTAATGATTTTTTTTTTTTTTTTACTTACATAAACACCCTTGAGACATTTTTTCATATCCACCTGCCTTTCAGAGAGCTGCTGGATAATGTAGTAACCTACTCAGTATACTCTCAGGGTGGTTTTAAATATTAATAAGGCAGGGAAATACATGCAGCAGTTAGGCTATTTTCAGAAACTTAAAATTGAAACCCAAGACCTAGAGCAGGAAGCAATTTGGTCTCAGAGTTTAATGACAGAACACAGTAGAGACTCCTGGATACAAATTTAACTGCAACAACAGTTGCAGTTATTTAAAAAACTCTTTGCAAATGTTGCCCTGTTTTCCTAAAATCCTTGTTCTAACTGACATGACTTCTATGGGATGGAGAACTTAAACTGCTCAAACACTCAACTAGTTGCCTTCTCAGTGAAGGGAGAACAAAAATGGTAAAGGAGTGGGATTGGATAATGGGAAAGGTTGGAAAGCCTGTTATGCAGAGGGTTAATATGGAAAATCTCAGATTTTATTCTGGTCAGATATCATGGTTTAACCCCAGCTGGCAACTAAGCACCACACAATCTCTCACTCATTCCTCTCCTGCAGCAAGATGAGGGGAAGAGAAATGGAAGTCTAAAGGAGATAAAACTTGAGGGGTTGAGAGAAGAGCAGTTTCATAATTGAAATATACTTTTCTTTCTCTTAATGCAATATTTTTAATAATAAATTGTAATGAAAAGGAAGGTGACAAAGACATAAATCCCACAACAGACAAGTGATGCAAATGAAACCAGTTGGCCATGACTGACCAACCAAAGCCCAGCCAGCCCCTCAGCAGTGGCCCCTGGTACCAAACTTCCCCAGCTGTTACTGCTGAGCCTGATGCCAGTGAGGAACATCCCTTGGGTCACCTGGGGTCAGCTGTCCCTGCTGTGTCCCCTCCCAACTCCTTGCACCCCTCCAGCCTCCTCACTGATGGGGTGGGGAGCAGAAAAGGGTGTAAAGCCCTGCTGGGCAATAACTGAAACATCTCTGTTTTATCAGTACTCTTTCCAGCACAGCCCCACACTAACTACTATGAGGAAGATAAATTTTACCCCAGCCAAAAGCAGCACATCAGAGACTCAAAGGTATGTGATTCCAGAAATGTGCTTTCATTCTCAGATAATATAAAAGTTTTCATTGCAGCTGCTTAAATATTTGAACACCTTTGAAAGATTCTCTGTGTGTGTATTTCTATCCATTATAATGAATAAAATACCTTTCTCTCCTTTTTTCTCATATTTTTTCCCCAAGGGATTTAAATTTGGCATTGAATTTCTTTTCAACTTCAACATGTTATACCTCATATATGGACCTACATTTCTCTCAGGAACTTCTTTCGCCTTTTCAAGAGTTATGTCTGGATTTGGAAGAAACTTCCAGTCATAAAGATCACTCTATTTCCTTCCTTCTCATTTTTGTGCATTTTTTATATCACTGTCTGTCTTTTTCATCTTTTTGAAGGCTTACTGCCTTCCTTTTGAAGCTGGTTTTGTTCTTTGAACTATACAAGAATTCACTGCTTCTGATACCTTTCTTCTTTTAAACTATTCTGTAATTTAGATTGCTTTCAGCACATATTTTATTTGAAATAGTAGTACACAACTACATTAACAGGTCAAGAAAACAGCTCTCACTCTGAACGTTATTTACTTGATTTCTTTTGTCTTCCTTGCTCCTTATTCCAACCATTCATATAATCAATGACTGGACACTCTGTTATTGGCAAATCTCTCTCTGCTTTCGCCTGATGCCTTGCATTATCCACTTGTCATTTCAAAGCTATTGTGTTTATGACTGTTGCCATGAGGTATTAGTTATTTGATGGAATCCTCTGTCTACTTGGGTAGGAATGAGCAGTTTACTTGTTGCATTTAATATAATTCTGTCAATATAATTTTGATTTTGCAATCAAAGTTGTTATCATTGACTTGCGCCTTTGCCTGCCAGATGTGATGAGGGAGATTCACGATGAAGAAACAACTCCTCAAGCTCCTTCTTCACACCTTTTATTTAAAGTTGTCTTTTCTTCTTGTTTCTGGCTTTGTGCTCCTGCTTCTGATGCTGCTCAGCTTCTCCAGGTCTCACAGAGGCCTTTTCTGAATCCATGTCCTGTGTTGTCTTCCAGTGTTACTGGCACTAGGGCACCAACAGCTTTTCTTGTTCAGACTGTCTGTTGTCACCTCTTTCCCTGTGATTCCCCCGCTCCCAGTGGAAGTCAATGGAAGCAACATTTTAGAGTCAGTGTTTTGTGGTGCTTTTCCAAAGGCTCCAGGTCACAGTCAGCCTCCCACCTGGATTTACTCATGAAATTTTCTAAAAATTTGGAGGAAGAAAGACCACTTATTTAGCCAGCAACTCTCTGAAAGGCAGGTGGATAAGTGTCTCAAATATGTTTGACAGTTTGAAAGGGGGGCTGACCAATGGAATCATAATCTCTTTTACATTGCCAAATGTTGCTGGAAAATATGAGGAAGTTGAGGCTGAGGGAATTGCTAGTAGAGTTGAATTATTTTATCAATCTGGGCTGCATATCCATGGCCATGGGTCTCTAAGACAAACATAATATTGCTCTTTAACAGCCACCATTCACAGCCATGGCTCTTACCCAACAGTGACATGCACCTGCAGCATTCATATGTACATCCCTGCTATATGGACAATCACATTACATGCCAAAATTTGATTTGACACCTAACTTTAGGTCACGTATGTTGTCTGACACTTTTTGTAAAAACATTTTTGCCTACAGCAGGTAAGAGCAAACTGCATTGAGCAATGGGGAATCCAAGTATGAGTTTCACTTTTAATATTTATTTTCTTTATTATTTTTTCTTTTATGTATTAGTTATGGAAATACTACAAGTTAATAGGAAATGTGACTTTTCCTCGACTAGACACCACCTTCACTAAATAACAGCCTTTTAAAAGAGAGAATTTTAAGACAGTGCTGGAAGTACTTTTATTCTGCTTTTCCACATAAAGAGTACAAGGCAAAGGAAAACCAGGAATACAGATGGTTCATTGACAGGAATTGCAATTCTTAGGCTGTCTGCAGGCAGATGCCCCAAGTCACAGCAGTGCCACAATGGAGACCTTGGTGTCTATGCACTTCAGAAACTCCAGAGTAGCTGTCACCACCGTGGTAAAATAGATTCTCTTACAAATAAATTCTTTCAGGGAAGATATGAATCTCATCCTGACTCAGAGACCCATTTAAGCACCAAAATATCTTCTTTTAACTTTGAGTGAGGGTGGCAGACTCAATCATGGTGTCATGATTGCAGATTGCCAGTAGAAGCCAGTCACTTTCAGGCAATTTGGTGAGAAAGAAGAATCCCTGGTCAGGAGAATTTTTTTTCCCTTTAAAAAATGGCTCCTCTAGATGGCAATACAGAATATGGCTTTATTTGCATGCCCCAGATCCACCTGATGATTGGGTGGATTCTTTCTTCTATGTGGGTGATATAGGGAGTCTTGTGAGCTTAGTCCTAACTTGGGGAGCCTATCAAACATGTACATTAAAACATTCTCTTTGTGAAAATTTCACGCAGTGCATGGTCTCCTCAGGTACTGGTAACTCTAAGGAACTGCCCGTGGTCACTGTGCAGTTCAGAGCTCTGAGAAGAACAGGACACCTGAGAAACCACTGATTCCATGGCATTAGGACCCCAGTTCTCCCAAGCAGTGCCAATACCAGTGAATCAAGGAGTGCCAGGGCAGTGGCAGGCACCCATCTACACTGACAATCCCTGGGGGGGTCCCTGGTGCCATTTTCATCATCACCAAACAGCTGCCTTTCAACAATTCCCATGCATGAAGGAGTTATCACAGCCTTCAGCCAGACTGCATGGAACCACTCATCTTGAAAGTAAACTATTCTAGAATTATGGACAAGGCCTGACCACAAACATATCTTTGCACTCTACAGGTAATCCTAACATTCCTAGGGAGTATCCAAACAGAAGGCCCTTGAGAAATTCACAGCTTACAAGGAAAATTCAAATTTTGCAAGACTAACATTCACTCATAATAACAAATTCATCCTACTTTTTGCTAATCTGTTTTTATTTTGTCTGAGTATAGACCATTTTCAAGATTTACTTATAGCCATGGTCAAATTTTAATAAAAATCATTGTATCGAAATCAGAGCATACACATGTGCATAAATTTATAAAGCTGATCTACAATATTTTAGTAAGTAATGGGCTCTCCGCCTTCCCTAATAAACACAAATATAGACAAACCCTACACTCCCCATCTGTCACCAATTCTAAAGGCTCTCACTATGACACTTTCAACCAATTCAAGATATGAAATAAAGATAGTAATATTTTCTGGAGGAAATCATGGAAACCTTGGAAGATCATCTTAAAACTTCTGGGAAACAGCAATTCAGAAGCAGAAGGAAATGCTAGGTCCTCAGACATTCCTGATGTTCCTCAACACAACTCTGTTGCTCCTATTAACAGGAATAATTACAGCTTGAACTGAGATAAGGCAAACCTGCTCCTTTTTCTATTGCAATATCCCTGAAGGTCTTCTCATCTTCCCAACCTCCTACTTGATTTTCACCTTCCCACTTCTGGTCTATTGTCAAGAGGCACAGATTTCCAGCTCCCGGGCTGCATTGACTGACTTGATCAAGAGATTCTGCTTCAAAAACTGTGAGAAAGGTTTGAAGATTTAACCTCCTGAGGTAACTATCAGGGCTGGATCAAATTTTTAGTCATACCTCCAACTTTGTGTCTAAGGGTTGGGGTTTTTTTAAAAAAAACTTTAACATGACTTAGTGAAATTTAATAATTTTCTCTGTTACTGGCCCTGTGTAGTAAAAGAAAAAAAAATGTTTAATTTAGTGTTCATTTTGAAAAAAACTGTATGTAGTGTTGCATTTTACTAAAAGTGATTCATTAAAAAAACAAAACTATCTGGAAAGTTCTGTGGTAAACCAGCTTTGTCTTCAGATGAAGACTTTGCTACATTTTTTACAGAATCTGTTTCCTAATCTCAACCACATGGTTGCTCAAAGACTTGTGATGAAAATATTAAATTCCCTACAGAAAGATTCAGGGGTCTCTGTGCTCAGGGAACAGTTCTGAGTATCTGAAATCTATCATATTAATCATAGTTCATGCCATAATAAAGGGCAAGAACTTCATTTAGTAATCATAATGTGGTGACTTCCAACAGTCAAAAATATCTTTGCTTCACACTACTTGAACCTGAAAATGTTTAATTTACAAACAGAAATGGCAGTCTAGAAAAATTTAAAAAATTCATGAGCGGCTTCTCTGTGAGCACTCTCAGGCAACTCAGCACTTCATATTCCCCTGCTTCCCTTCATCCCACTGAGCTACCAGCTGGGCACCTCATGGAATGCACGGCCTGTCCTGTCGGACGGCTCCCTGGGAGATGGGGCAGAATGACACGCTGCCTTTCTCTGCTGTCCCTCTCTCTCAGAGATACCTTTAGCACTTTTTTGTTCCTGGAGTTAGTTCTTAATCATGGACTTGCAATCCATAGAGATTGATCCTTCCAGAGCCAAGTGGGCCAATCTATTTCTTTTTAAAATCTTAAGTAAATAGTGTATTACCTTTTAAAAATCTTAAGTAAACAAGATCTCAGTAGAGGGAAATTCCTTTTCTCCACAGCAGAAAAGTCAACTTGAGAATCACAGGTAATGGGGAATAATTAATGACTCTAAGTACCATTGTTGAAGGAAAGGAGAGTAACAGATATACTTAGTAGAAAAAAATCAAATTAGAGGGAAATTGGCTGTAAATAAATGTAAGATACAAATTAGAATAAAATGTTTGTCTTCATCTTTTCTCACCTAGATATTGAATATACTAAGGCATATTCTCAACTACTTGGCTAATGCCTTACCTCCAATTTTATGTTTTCTATTATTGATTTTCTATTCTAATTTTTCTATGATTCATTTATGTTTTCAAGTATGTATTTCACACTTGGCAGTTGCTGATATTCCAGTATGATGTAGAAGCAGGAGCTTAGATTTTCACAACAAAAACATCTATATTGTTAATCCCAAGGACACCCAAACCCACTGAATTCTGCAGATAATCTAACATGACATGAATCACTCCTACTTTTGTTCTTTAGCAATGTAGAAAGTTATCTACCTGAACAAATCTGGTATCAATAATCTAAAAGGTGGGATGCACATGATTTTTTTTTAATTTATTTTTTGGCGATACTCAAATTAATCACTTAGGCTTCCCCTTTCATCCCTGAAGTGAGATTTTGACTTCTGAAGGCTGAGTAATGTTGAAGACATTGAAGACACCTTAGCACAGGATGACCCCTCTAGAATCCTGATGATGGGTGAGCTGTATTTCACTGCATGGGTACTTTTTGTAGAATGCAAACTAAAATGAAATGAAGTGGTCAATTATGATTGTTGAAATATGTTGTGAGGAGTTAAGAAATATTTAACTATTAATTTATTCTGAGTAAAAACATTTTTTTATAAAAAGCTTACAGTAAAACACTTTGAATGCCTTTTTTTAAAGGCTAGAGTATTTATGTAGTTTTTTTTTTTTTTAATGCAGTTGTTTTTAAAATATAATAACCCACAGATCAAGCATAACATTCAACTGTCCTTTTAAAAGTTCTATGTTGTGAAACACTTGTCAAATTAGTTTGTTTCCAGTTAATTAAAATTAAACATAACCAGACCAAAACATTTTCTAATTTGCAGCTCTGCTCCTTAAATCAGTATTTTTGAACAATATGAACTGTCTGGTTTAATTAACAGGGAATAAGACTCTTGAGTTTGGTCCTGTATCACATCTTGTATAAAATAGTGTTTCTAATCCTGCATTAATTTACTCCTCACCATGACTAGCACAGTTCAAAGACAAAAATTAATATTTTCAGGGCTTAGCTATGCACAGTTATCTGGGCTCCTATCTTTTAATCTTGATTTCCACCCACGCCACAGCTCCCCAAGCAAGAGGATTAAGAAAATAGGACAGGGAGTGCATTACTGTCATTGTGCTCTAATGCATATGGAAGTTATTGGAGGATAATACAGCACTTTATCTAACCTCAGCCTGCTCCAAAGTACACTCACCAAGTCACATTTTAATGCCCCACTAGGTATGCTATTATTTTGTCCTTGCACAGTCCTTGACAGCAAAGGGAAATGGTCTGTGAATTTTGACATCCAACTGTTACAAAGAGAAGTGAGCTCAGACATAAGAAGGATTTTAGGATTTTTCCCATTCCTACCCACACAGCTCCTCCAGACCAGTCCTTAAGTGAGTCATCTCAGTGGGGCTGGTGTGAGAAAAGGGTTGGAAAATGTCACTTTTGCAGATAACAATGTAAAGACTGGTGCTGTGTCCATGTTATTTCTCACTGGTAAGATACTGATGCTCTGCATCTGCAGATGCTGTGGTGGCTGTATGTGCCTTTTGGAGTGGCTAGCACTCCTATTCCATGGCCAGTCACAATTTTTGGAAACCAGAGGTGAATTTCCCTTCGACTGGTAATGCAGTGATGACAGTTGCCATCCTATCACCACTGGCTCAGTCAAAGCATGCAGTGTGAGGGAGGCAGTGGGGTCAGACACCCAGCAACTGGTTCCTCTTGAGTTTTTCTCTCTGAAACACCATTTTCACAAAGTTCATACCTGTCAGGGAAAATGAGTAAACTCCATGACTGGGCATGTAATGATTTTGTACTTTTGTATTGTTATGTTAACATGCAACTCAGCAGATGCCTTATTGGTGGAAGTAGGCAAAAAAAGATGCAGGAAAGGAGGGGAACACAAAAAAATTTGGTTCATTTCAGAAAAACTACCATGTTCTTTGTTTACACTTTCACTGTTGTCAGTGGCACACCTTGCTGCTGCCACCTGTGTGGAGTAGAGTTCAATCTCATTAATGCTCAATCGCATTAAATTTAACTACGGCTCCCTAAAATTCTTCTTCCTAGAATTCCACTCAGTGAAATGCTTAATTAAAGACAAGTTCTCATTATTGTTTGATTCTTTGAAGTTGTTGTTCTACTGGAATATATCTCTATCAATAAATAAAAAATTAACTCTTATGCCAGTATGGTCCATTAAAAAGCTGATGCAGAACTGTAACCACATTGCCCAACAAATGGATTCTGCACATTCAATCATATTGCAGAAAGAGAAAAAGATGTTATTTGGAAAAAGAACAAAAAAGGAGTGACAAAGTTGGTTTGCAAAGGACATTGAGCCTGAGCATTTTTGTTTTTGTATTTGGACATATGACCAATTTTGAAAAAGTCTGGCTTAACCTTTGTGTTGTATCTGCCAGACCATCGAGGACATCTCAGATACCTTGAGCCACTTTCAAGTAGTGCTAAGTACTTAAATGCAGCTGACTGAATTGAGTCCTTACCAACAAGTGCAAAAACACAAGTAATTTATTGCACCAAACCCTACTAAATTTGCATAAAATTAGAGAAACCTCTTTAATTTATACGAAAATCCAATTATTTTCAGTACTTCTGCTTTGTTAAGCAACAGATTTATTTTTTTTCTTAATTGAAAGAAAATACTGCAAAAAAAGGTATAATGATTTAGCACCCTCAAAAAGTACATACAGGTTGATAATTCCTGAAGCTTTTACAAAAGACTTTGGTCTTTTCAAGTATGCTTCTTGGATACTTCATCTATTTTTAAATCCCTCTAATGCATTGTCTCCAAAGGAAAAAATGACCTCTTTGTGATCTACACTTAACCACAGCATGCAGGAGCTTGGACCTGATAATAACCATAAAAATAGGCCTACTGTTTCAGAACTGTGATACAGTATTCCACTATTTTATCTCTGACAGTGGCCAACAGTGACTGTCTGGGAGGTGGCATTATGCAGCAAATACTTCCCAAAACCACTCTCCTTGCCTCCAGCAGTTTATAGAATCAGAGATCCATTTAGATGACTCAGTGACTTCCAGAAACAGACAGCTGTCCTAGTAAATAGCAGCCTGGGAAGATCCTGTATGAAAGCTGCTGCATCCTGTATGAAAGCTGCTCTTTTCATATTTCTTTTCAATTTGCTACTTGCTAGTTTCCTTTCTATTTGGTAGTTTGGTTTTGTACCGGAAAAGACAACAAAAAGTTGATCCCCATCCATCTTCTTTAGGACACCTATGATTTACAGGTCTCAGTAATATCAGTAATACTCTCCTGAGCTGTTTGCAGGTTGAAAAGGCCTGCCCTACATAGGATGCAGAGCCTTTTCCAGACCTTTCATTGCCCTTTTTTTTTTTGTTCTAAATGTGTTTCTCGCTCCTTTTCTTCTTTTATTTTTACTTTTTTTTTTTTTTTTTTAGTTAAAACCTGGGGGAATGAGAATATCATAGCCTACAGAAGATGTGGACATACTGTGGACCTGTGCAGTGGTATAGTTTTTTTTTTAACTTATTTTTTCCCTATAATCCTGAATATTCCACTTGCTTTATTGACACTGCTTATCTGTAAGTTAATGTTTTGACAGAATTATGTACTGTAACCCCAGGTGTTGTGCCTGAGTAATAACAGTCCAATTAAAACAAATCATTTTCTATGGAAAGTTTGGACTGTTACTGCTTGAGCCTCACTTAAAATTTACCTGCATTGAATGTCATCTGTCTTTTATTGCTTCATTATTCAGTGTTGTAATATCTTCCTTCCAGAAGCCATAATCTTCCCTGTCTTCCTTACCATAAATCACTTAGTGTCATTAGCAAATTTTTGCCTCATTATTCATATCCTTTTCTCAGGATAGACACCAGGGAACTCTGCCACTGACCTACCTATGCTGTAAATCTGATTGCTTCTTGCTATCCCTGTTTTCCTAACAATTAACAAATAATTCAAGCAGAAAAAGAACTCCCATTTTATACTAAAGCAGTTTTATTTTGGGAGGGTTCCTTTATGCCTTTCTTTGGCTTTTTATTGAATATCTTTTGGAAGGTGAGATAAATATATTAGCAAATCTAAATAAATATATTAAGAGCACATATTTTTTGGTCCTTTAAAATATCCCTGCAGGCACGTAAGGGCTGACTTCTTCTCCAAAGGATACCTTGGCACACACCCACTATTTACCCATGTGTCCATCAATTCTGCTCTTCATTAAAAGCACTACTGGGTCTCACACCACTACTCTACAATTCCTGGAATCTCCCTTCAAAGATCTATTTGGCGGCACATTAAGCAACTTCCAGTTCTCTGGAGCTTTTGCACAAGTATATTGATCATATCTATCCTATTGAATTTAATTTATAATGATCACATCAGTCTTCTTATAGATGAAAATTCATGTACTATAAAGACTATTAAGTTATACAATATAGGATGTCATTACATTCTGTTTATTGCTTCACTTTTACAGCAATTACAATACTTCAGTAGGAAAAAAATCAGAATTCATCTTTTTAAAATGAAATTCTCCATTAGCATAATCTCTGTGAGACTTCATTTTCAGTAGTTCTCAATTGTTTCTATCTCATGTGCTGCTTTAGATATCCATTAGCATAAAACTACTTTCTTTTGTCATTCACTGCTCAGTGTTTAGCATTTCCTTTTAATCGGAGAGAAAAAATGAAAAAGGATTCTATGAATAGGATTTACCACATAAGCATAAAAACCTGCTACAGAAAAGACATTCAAATATGTTTTAACTTCACCCAGTGCATCAACACATAGCTCACTTAGCAAATAAATGATAATTTCACAGATAGACAAGACCCGTTCTATTTAAAGCTATGAAATCAGGCTTTAATTGAACCTCACTACTATTTTACTTACATTGGAAAACAGCACCCAAAAATTGTGAAAAAAATAACATTTTTCAAATTAATATAAATAACTTATTTTTTTCACAGGTCAAGCACATTTTGCTTTTGAAGAATAGTACTTTTCCAGCATAATATTTGTTTTGCTCAATAACCTGATATTGAGTTTTAATTCAGTTTGGTGCTCTTTCAAATACAGAGTTAATATGAAAAGAATGGCCTTAGGCCACTAGGGAAATGTGGGAAAGCTCATGTCTCAAAAGCACTAAATATTATTTTAGAAATCAAATCAACTTCTGTCTTTGGCAACACTTGATAAGGAGGCTGGTTTTTGTACCACATTACCTCTCTCATCAGAGAAGCCAAAAAAATGAAGGGATGTCCAAAAGATATGTGAAAAGCATGGTATGTAATTGTCATTTTTTTCAGTTATTATTTGTAGCTGGGAAAAAACCTGACATTTAGTCTAAACTATTGCTTTTGTTTCTACTAATACTTGTAGATCAACAGGCACATTGCAAAAAATGGTTGATCCCATCCTAAAGTGGGTTTGAGAGAGAAAAGGTGAATTGTTATCTCCTGTTCCTCTCCTTCACAGACTCTAAAAGTGGGCTGGACACTGAACTGTTTCACAATAAAACTTAGGTACAAGGAGAAGCAGAAAGGATTCACACTCTGTAAAACCTTTCCTTCACCCTCCAATTTCCCAAACCACTGGTTTTGATGACATGTAGAATCAGGCTGGTACCAGAAGCTGTTGCTGTAGTGATGTGCTGTAGCAAAGGGAGCTCCCCACCCTGGGCTCTCTCCCAGAGCAGGGAACTGACACAGCGGCCTCATGTCTGCTCAAGGTCCACATCAGGTGAGGAAGAACCCCATGGGCCTGAGCTGTCAGAGTGAAAAATATGCAAAAAGATGTTTAATACTCACAAGAAGAGTGTTTTGATAAAACCATCTTCCTTACATAAATGGTCATTTGGAGAATAATACCCTGAATTTTGCCGTATTCCTGGCTAAGAAACTAAATTTTCAGGGTTTTGGTTTGGTTTGGTTTTCTAAAAGTCTTTTTTTTTGTTTGTTTATTTGTTTTTAGTTTGTTGTTCTTTGGTTTTTATTAAGGCAACTGGTTTAATTTTAACACAGCAGAAATCTTAAATCTGTGGATAATAGTTTAAATAGTTTTAAAGAGTTTAAATAGTTTAAGCTTTCAAACATTACTTTCTGAATGTAATACAACCATGAATTAATTCAGAAGAACAAAGTTATTGCACTTTCATATTACAAAGATAGCTTTTTCCAGTCTTATGTTGAGACAGGAGATTCCTTGTGATGGATGTAATACAATTGGACATGATCTATATCAGATGGAGACACACTGAAGTAAGATTACCTGCACTGTGGTCTCCATTCCTTTTTCTAACACTGTGTTAGGATGTTCATGTTTCTGAGTCCCATCAACTGAGCTCAGCCTCCATGCTGTGGTGATTTCTCATTTCCCATTTTAAATGTGGCTGTCTCTATGCCAGCCCTTGACAGACTTACCCCCAGAATAGACACATCAAAGTAGATAAGAGACAGAAAGCATGACAGAGGGGAAACATCATAGAAATAACAAGGTGCCCTAAGTGAATTTCACATAAAGTCGATTGCTAATTGTAAATTTGGACCATGAAATCTGGATGATCACATTTGCTGTCACAAAAAGTGTCACCACAATTACTGGTTCCATCCTCATTAGTCCTGCCTCCATTAATTCCCTCAATAGCTGCATCCATCACAGGAAGCTGCAGATAAATATGTCTTGGGGTGACTTTATGGTACTGTATCCTCTATCATCTGCTTCATGCCCAGGGGAGATGCTCCTTTCAGGATGTTTCTTTCTAATTTGTCTCAAACTGAGACAATATACTATGGGAGAAAGGTGTTGAGGAAACAAGGTATTTAAGAGGGAAAACCAAGACTGAACACATAGAACTAAGCTAATAAACTATCCAGATAGCAAAAGAGATGTAAGGACCTAAAAAGTATTTCACCACTTGCAAAGATGATTGCATTTTTCTGCAGTTTAGCATCCAGAATTGAAATGCCAAAGAGATATAGCATTAGAGTGAGAGGTGAAAAGGACTTAGTGTGAAATGGTGCCAGAATTTTATATTGGAACAACCTCCATACTCAAATGTGTTTTGTTATAGAATGTCCCAAAGCAAGGTGATGCTGGGTCCCAGTCTCAGAGCTGTCCCAGGTGGAAAAGCAAATGGATTCACAGTGTCCTGTAAGTGAAGCTGCTGTTGCAGAGCCTCAGGAAGCACAAGGGTTGCACCTTTATTCTTGGAGCATGTCCAGAGATGGGCAGCAGAGCTGGTGAGGGATCTGGAGGGTAAATCATGTGAGAAGGGCCTGAGGGAGCTGGGGATGTTCAGCTGTGGTATTTTTGGGGTCCCCAGGATGAAGGAGGAATTGAGAATCTGTCTCCATGTTCTTAGAACGTTAATTTATTATTCTATTCTATTCTATTCTATTCTATTCTATTCTATTCTATTCTATTCTATTCTATTCTATTCTATTCTATTTATTATATATTATGCCATACTAAAACAGTACTAAAGAATAGAGAAAGGATACTTACAGAAGGCTTAACAAGATAATAACGAAAACCATGTGACTGCTTCCAGTCCTGACACAGCCAGATGGTGATTGGTCATTAAGTAAAAATTCACCTGTTGGATAAACAATCTCCAAACCACATTCCAAAGCAGCAAAACAGGGAGAAGCAAATGAGATAATATTCTTTTTCTTTTTCTCTGAGGCTTCTCAGCTTCCCAGGAGAAGAAATCCTGGGGAAGGGATTTTTCAGAAAATATGACAGTGACATTCAGCCTGAAGGAAAGGATGTTCAGGGGAATTATTGCTCCCTACAAGCACCTGCAAAGAGGTTGCAGGCAGCTGAGGTTGGTTTCTTCTTTCAGAAACTGTGGTTTAGTTGAGGTGTTGGTGTTTGGTCAGAATTTGGACTCAATGACCTTGGAGACCTTTTCCAGTCTTAATGATCCTATGATTCTATTAATTCCTAAGCAGATTCAAGGCAGTTCCTGGTGGTACCTTGGTCCTATTTCATGCTGAACTCAATTGTTAAAACAATTTACGACTGTAAAATCCCACTTGATCCAGCACAGCAATATGTTGTCATGGAAACCTGAATCTATCCAGTCATTAATAACTTTCTTCACACAGGAACTTAAGTGCCATATTTTTCAGATTAAATCAAGCTACAAGTTTCCCAGCTGACAGTAATATCAACAAAATTTATGAAGAACAGTTTCATTAATGGTATGCCAATGTTTAATCTGAGTACCATTTGATAAAAGTAACATTTGAAATGACTATAAAATTAATATTTAAACCATTAAATGTCAAAAAAATTAAAATTTTTGATCTTTAATAGAATCTAGAAATATATCATGAGATATAGCTATATATTTGTTATAATATATTTTTTTGTATTTTATAACACTGTATAATTTTATATAATAATAAAATTACTTGAAAACTTTAAAAGTTTTCTCACAGTGATACCTTTATTTGAAGTATGTCTGTCAATTTTCATAAAACAAGTAGTAACCTCAATTTTTTAAATTGTACTTATAATTTTAAGAAAAGTTTCTTTTTCTGACTTGTTTCTCTTCATCTTGATCTTGGCTATATAGAAACAAGTAAAAGTAAGCAAGAAGCATTATATTGCTAATAATGTTCAGAGATGAGATTATGATTTTTATGAGACCCTGTGTATTTAAAATGTGCCCATCAAATACTCTGAGACATGTCAGATAAACATCTGGGCTTTTGGATGATGAAACACTGAAATTATAATTTTTGTTTTACCAGTGGCAGTCTTTAGAATAGCTAGCTGACTTTTTTTTTGTTGAAACTGAAGAAAGGAATTTTTTTTTGTTCAATTCATACATTTTTTAAAGTATGTACTCTGTGTGGAAAAGAAAATTTTGTGTTTTGCTTTGGATAAGGTTTTTTAATTTTAAAATGAACCTGTTCAGAAGAAATCTGGATGTTGGTGAGTGGAATACACAATTTTGATTAAAACCTTGCTAATCTGCTCCCTGGTTTCATAGTTTATTTACTTCCTTTCCTTTATTCTCCCTCTATTTTCAGGCTCACTGACCTGCACCCATCTTTCACATGGTACCTCTGACTGTGGGACTCTCCTGACACACTGAAGCAGCTCAACAAGAACAGAAGAAAAGCACAGTATGTGAAGTGGGACCCTTGATCAGGAAAAAAAAGGAATTAAAAAACTGCTGAGGGCACAGTGACTGCAAACTGCAATCCTGTGATATCAGAAGTTTTGAGTTTTAGCCAAAGCTTTTGAAATAGTCTTCAGTTGTTTGCTTGCTATTTCTAAAAAATCAATAGTTTTAAAAAAAGAAAAAGCAGTTTCCTGATAAGTCCTAGTTACTATAATAGTTTCTGTGGCCAAATAAATATAGAAATACACTGACACAGGGGGAAGACTGTCCTTTATTTTTGATTTTTCCCACCCACATATGATATAGGGTACATCACCTCACTGCTCTCCATTTCCAGCTCCACATTTGTCCTGTGCCTCTGTGCTCTTTTCCTTGGGCTCTATTCAAAGGACCCATGAGTCACTTCAGAGAGCTGTGAATTTAAGGACTGATCTGAACTGAGCTCCTGGCCAACACAAGCAATGGATTTTCACTCTGGAATTCCCGTTTCTGGACCATTATTTTTCAAACCAAGAATGAATGTAGAGACTCAACAAAATAAGAGAGGTTTTTTCATCATTTCCTGCTCAGTGCTGGCAGTTAAGCCTTGTGTCTAAAATTGTATTGTCTGGTATTATCTCCTAAGCACTGATTCTTATTAACTTCTCTCTCCTAGATTAAGGAGGATGGTGGCATCAGAAATATCCACCCCTATTGGTAATTCTGAGCTTTGATTAAATCTGCTACTTACTTCTTTCCTTTAAACAGAATACATTCAGCTTTCTAAATTTTTAACTAAAAGAAAAATCCTCCGACCTCTAATCATCCCCACAAGCCTTTTTCTGAATTTTCCAATCTAGCATCATTTTTACTGCAGGGTGGGATTTACTGCTGAACACTGTATCCAAAATCTCTCTCTCAGGTAACAGTTCCAGTCATGGGGAATGAAAAGGACTGGATGCCCATCTTTGACAGGCAATTTTCACTTAAACAATTTGCAAGACACCAAAGTTAGTCAAATATGGGTATGGTTCAGCAAGTTGTCTTGTAGAGAGCTCAAATACTAGTTTCATTATGTGGGAGGAGTAAATATTATGGAAAGAAAAAATTGTTGCCACAACTGGGCATACCTGGAATATAAACAGGGTGCAGAAGAGGAAAATAAAGCTGCAATACCAGTCTTTATCACTTTCCCACCTAAACATTCCCTCCTAATAGGCAGGCTCATGGTGTAGTGGTTAGAGGGAGAAATAAAGAGTAAAACCCTTTCTTGCTCTGTTGCACAGAGATGCCTCTCTTACTTTACCTGCAAGTTACATAGATCCATTACAGGGTGGTCATTTAATTAACAGGCAAAATGAACTTCTACCTCTCACAAAAAATAACACACATAAATACATCTAAAATATGCAGAGTTAATTTTGTCACCAGGCTGACACCCCTTCTGTTAAATACTGATGTTGGAATTCTCAAGGATGTCTTGTCCAAAGGAGTCCATGACAGCAAATCTGGAATCTCTTATGGCTGAGGCAGTTAATTTCCATTATTACCTGGAAAATAGGTTGCACCACTCAGGGACACAACTGCATTCCTAAAACTAAGGAGAAACACTAGAATTCTAATATCCAATAGGAATATCCAATGGTAGCCAAACTAAAAATATAACCATGGTCTTTGACTAAGGAAGTCTGCCTCTCTTGGAATTCCTTTCTATCATTCTTGAGAATATTTTAGTTCATTGAGTGCCATCAGGAAAACATTTGGTTTTACCAAATATTTATACAAAATATGCCAAATATATATACCAAATATCATCACCACCCTTTAATATCCTTCCTATTGTATTAAGATAATGATAAAGATGGGTTTCATTTTTAAAAATCTGATAATCCATAGGCATGAAATCTTCCTTGCTTCCATTCACCTTTATACCAAAGATCTCTTTTCATGTGATTGGTTCACAGATTTCCCTGGTGTTTATGGATCCCATGGAAAATAGATTTTCTTCCCTTCAGCATCTATCATTATTGCAATCTGTCTATCTATCTATCTATCTATCTATCTATCTATCTATCTATCTATCTATCTATCTATCTATCATCTATCTATGTTACACACACAAAGTGTTTAATAATTATCTTGCTATTTATCTTATCAGCTTGAAAGTTATTTTTGTACAAATCAATATCTCAACACATCAGGTAAAAGCTGCATTTCTTTCTCTTTCCAGCACTTTCTCTGAATATGCCAAATGCTCTGGGTGACATCTGTGCTCTTGTTGATCTGCTTTGGGATTCTCAGTGTGCACATGGGGCTCAGAGGAGTCTTGTACATGAGCTACAGTTCAATTACTGGCAAGAAATATTGCTGTCCATGAACTCAGGGACAATGGAGATCCCTTGCTCTCTAGGAAGACCAGCTCCCTCCAAAGGAAAGAGGAATTAGTAGGGACAGGGATCTCTGGTGAGTATTTACTCAATGGATTTTTTTTATTCCAATACTCTTAACGGCATCTGTTAGAGCAGCACCAACATTTGCCAAGGGACAGTGGTAGTTATCCTGGAAACCACAGCTCTTTCCTAGGCTTTAGAGAGGAAATAGAATTCTTTATTTTTGCATTTCCTCTGAGCTTTTTGGAAAAGGCATGTTCTGATTCTCCCCACTAAAGCAAATTTGAAATCAATGAGTCTTCATCATTAATACATGATAAATTAATAAAAACTAGAACTCTCTGATACTGAGTGGTATCTCCACTCAGACTCTCAGTTCTTGTAATCTTTGTTCAGTAAAAGTATTAGTTTGTTCAATTCTAATTGTAGATCTCCTTGATGATTGTTAAAAAGACTATTAACAACTGGTGGAGTACAATAAAGTTGCTGGAAATTATCAAATCCTTCACTGCAACTTATGCAACATCTTCTGAGGTCCACTAAAACACAACTTTGCAGTATCAAAGATTTTATCTCCTGTATGAACTACCCCTTTAAAAATTGAAAGACCCTGAAATGATGTAACCAGAGGGAAATAATCCCATTTCTTCAAGCCACACAACATTAATGGTTAGAATAATAATGAGTTTTGACCACACCATATTGTTATAAATAAAATGAATTAAATATTTTGGTTTTTTGGAGTACAATAAAGATAAAAACACATCTGCAAACAGCAGAAAGAACCTATGCATTTATCAAATTTCCAAGTGCTACAGTGGCCCAAGCGGAACTGTATGTTAGAGCAGCAAAGTTCCCCTGGTTTGTGCACAGCCCTAATAGCAATGCTGTGATTTGGCCCAAGAGAACAAACACTTCCATCAGCAAGGCAAGGGATGCCAGTATCTGCCCTTCCTACTGCAGGGATGACTCACATTCCTAGCCCTGACTTCCACAGATCTCAGAGGATGGACATTCCTAAGGCTGATGTGGACTTAGGTGGAAGAAATGTGACAACAAAACCATAACGTGCCCAGTATTTACCTAATTTAACTGTATGAATTAGAACTCTTTATTCCTTGCCTTTTCCCCAGCCTGTCTCTATCAACTCTCCTCAATTCCATCAGTTCCAGCAAACCCACCCTCTGATCAGGCAAGGTTGGGTGGTCATGGTCCCACAACACCTGCTGTCTTAGTGGAATTTTTGGCGCTTTGTCACAGTGATTTTTCACTTCATTTCTGAAACTCAGAACAGGTGATGTGTTAAATTTAGTCAATTCATGAAGTGCTTGATTTTTGCTAGATCCTTGTTAGGCTAAGTGGGCTAAATTAGCCCTAAATAGGATAAGTCAGAAGATTTTGAGACTCATCTGAAAAGTTTTGGCTGAAATAGATGTTCTGGTCTGGGTCTGAGCATGTGATTACTCACTGGAACAGCTGTGCCTATGGAAGGTCCTATGTGTATCCAGAATTTAATCCTAGTTCTTCATCTTAAATAATTGTGTAGAAAACTGTATATCACAACCACAGCAAACAGAATGGGTGAGAGTAGGAAATTAGCATGCATGGAGTAGTATTTAAAGCAATACAGGAAATTTAGTTAGACTAAGAAATTTCTAGGACTAGACAATATCAGAAGCATGAGAAACAACTGAGTCAAGGCTTTAGATGGGCAAAAAATTTAGAAGAAAACACCTAATTGCTAAACAGACATAAACATAATCTTTGCCTTATTTAGACTTCAAGAAAACAGTATAATCATATCTTATTACACTTTTATAGATTAAAATGTTTCAGAATATTGATTGAAGTAAAAAAAAAAAAAAAAAAAAAAAGGTGGATCTGGCACTCTGAATACTTTCTTTTGTCCTTGAAGAATTGGACTCTTAAACTTCCTGTCTGAGATATTGGAATATTCTTGAAATTCAGTTTCTTAGATAAATTAGGTAAGATTTTTGCACTAAAATGATTTCTTTCTTTCTTAGGAATTATTATTTTTATATTCACATTCCTTTATACACAATTCTTACAAGTAATAGCAGCCACATGCATTTACTATGTCATATCTGCCTGGAAAGATTTATATTTACTGAAATTTCATTATTTTGCTAAGTAAAACTATTCTCATCTTGTTTTCACAGATATCCAATTTTCATGTGTAGTTTTTTTTAACTTGTGTGCTTTCCCAAGTAATATCAGGAGGGCAACTAATGTGAATAGAATAATGCATTAAAAAATAAAAACAAAATAAAAACAAAACCAAACAAACAAAAAAGAAAAAAGAAAACCAAACCAAACAAACAAACAACAACAACAAAAAAAAAACACATCAAAAAAACAACAGATTTAAGCCTTCCTTGAGGGTCTTGTGGGTTACTTTTTTTTTACTGGTAACAAAGAGTAAATTTACAGTACAGCTGCATCCATACCATGGATTTTTTTGCCATTTTTTTGCCAGTTAAAGTGCTTCTACTTTCTGTATCTCCCTAGTGGAAGGCATACAGACCTATTTTAATTCCTTATATACCCTGAATTTATTTAAAGAAAAAACAAACAAACAGAGAAAAATAGAAAAGTCATTCTTTGCTTCTTGTTGAGCAAAATACAACTCAGCATATCCCCCTGAGAAAAAAACAAATAACAGAAAAATCTATATTAAGGGCAGAACAAGCAAGGGAACATTGCTGAAAAGGTATAAAGCACATCTTGCACTGTTTCAGAGGTTACTAAAATTCATTATAAGAATGTGGAGGGGTAAAAAAGGTAAAAGGAAACCAGAAACAAAATAAATCTGAAAGAAAAAGCCTGGCTTATTAAAGTGCAGCACAGGAATAACAGAGTCTTGTGGCCTGAGAAGCAGAAATGAGCAGGGGGCTCCTCTGATCTCTTGCCATCTCCAAGTGCAGCAGCCTTCACTGCTCTGCTCCCCAGCTGGAGATGATAACCAGGTGTCCAGAGGATGAACCCAGCAAGGAGCTGGACACTCCAAGGGAGGGGAAGGCACTGCAAGCTGGATGCACCAATGGCTTTGCAGAAATAGAGAAGCTCTTTATCCAGACAGTGCTTAAGGCAAAGTTCACAAGTTCTGCTTCTCAGGTGCTTCTCTGGCCTGTCAAGTGAGTAAAAGACTTTATATGCTCCAAAATTACAGAATGTTGACCCCACATTTTCTAAATCACTGAAAGTCAAGTCATGCAGCCTCGTGTGCTCACATGTGGACTCCATGTGATGCAGGAATGTGATCCCAACTTAAAAACACTACAATTAATTAGGCGTGAAAGTGCCTCAGCAATCTTCTGGACGGACAGGTCACTTCAGGCTTTTCCAGGAGTTCAGGGCTCTTTCACTGAGGACACTACAGCCGTGAATGCTTTGGAGAACAGGAATGCACCTGTGCCAGAGATCTTGAGTAAAGTAAACGAGACACAGTGGATGGAGGCAGATTTTCAGAGCCATTAAACTATTTTTTTCAGCACTCTGATGGTACAGGATTCCTTCAGATCAATGCAAATGTAAAATATAAATCCCCTTTGTGAAGCCAAGGAAATGCAGAGGGGCTCTGCTGTAAAAAGAATCAGGTTTGAGGACTACATGAAGGCAGGCAAATTAAAATGCTTAAAACCAAATTACATAAGAAACTGGGGGGAGAGGAATTTCAGCAGATGACGTACCTTGCCAGCAGAAAGGGACCAGCCAAACATCTCCAGATGTCTTTGTTGTTCCTGCTAGAAATTAGAACAACTGAAAGTCATCCCAGAAAAGCAGCTTTGCTGGTCCCTGCAGTTTTTTTCACAAAGTCCAACCTCCCCCTCTACATTATATCTGCTGTCTTCTGTCACTCTGAAATGTGCTACTATTCTGAAACAGTTGGTGTTTCTGTTTGCTCTTCTTGAGCAGGGGTGGATGAAACGAAACAGGAGTGAGGGCTGGAGTGAGAGCAGGGACTGGTGTGTATTTTGTGGATTACATTTTTGGTGCAGGAAAGTATGAACACCCACAAAGTTCTGTTCTGCTGTACAGGCTGGCCAAGTCTGATTTCTATGGCTTCCTCCCACTCATGTTTGCCTTTTTCAAAGGCTATTTTTTTCTCTTTTATGTCTAAGACACCAAGTCCATATTGCATAAGGTGAGAAAAGGCCTTCACCTCCCCAGGTTTTGAGTTTTTCTGTTGAATTTTGTTTTTAATTTCAATGGTGTATAATGATCTCTAGCTCTTTCAAAAAAAAATTAAATTAAGACTTCTATCGTTGTGCAACAGTAGAAACAGTAAAGAAGAAAAGAGTTTCTTATGGTAATAGAAAAATAAACCAAACCTTGTACACAATGGACTGCAAGATTTCTTTGTATCTGCCTAACTGAGAAAAAACTAAACTGAAGGCAGATTTATTTATTGGGTAACAAGCCTGCTCTGAATCTAATCCTTTCTAAGGCCAAGTTTTTGGGTTTACCCCTGTAAATCTAATAAACTCTGAAGAAGTGAATGGCATGTCTCCTGGGTTGCATCAGCATCAATGAAACAGAGTAAGTGAAATAGGTACAAAGGTGCAGAAAAATGGGTTTATTTTTACAGCTTGAAGTCCATTTGGAACAGGTGAATAGTGAAGGGATATCTTGCCAAATTATGCCCTAGGGAAGCAAAGGGTAGACATATACATACAGCCAATCATGTACTAACATCTTTAATGCTCTTTTTGGGTCATGTTCTAGTAACATTTACAACACAAGAACTTCCTGCCCATCATCTGCTAAACATTTTTTGAGCCCTGCCAGACAGAACCAGACTGTAACATCTGCTGATGTCAATACAGAAATAGGTACCAGCCATTCAAAAGCAGTAAAAATAAAAGCTGTTTTCCATGTCTTCACATTAAAAGCAAGCCCTGTTTCAATGAATGTTTCAGCTCAGGAAAGATTTTGAGATGGGCTTTTTCATGGTTACACAAGTCAAATATTTTCCTCTCTCTAGAAGATATTGTCAACTATGTTTCACAAGAAGCCAAAGAAAATTAGGTCCAGTTAAATCAAAATGTGGAAAAGTTGACAATTAAAAAGGTGCTATGCATGTTTAGCTGATTCTCAAAATAATTGATGAAATGCTTCAAGTCAAAGGGAGTGTTTGTATTCAGTGTATTGGGATTTATTTCACCATTATGAGTTCAGCAGTTGTTGTGTATCCCAACAGAACAGAAGCATCACTGGAGTGTGCTGCAGCATAAATTAAGGTGTTAAAGCAAGCCATCACTGCAAAGATCCCATGGCACAGGGAGAACTAAAAAATGGATTGATGGTGTGAGCAGAGATGTGCTGTCTTCAGAGAGCAGCTCCAAATGAGATCTCCTCTGGGCCCATTTTGAATTTTAGAAACTGGGATCAGGATCTGGGTGTGCCCTTGCACCAATTTTTATCACACTCTGCAGTTGCCCACACTGGCAACACTTAGAAAACTTTTGAAATATAAATGATCATCATAGAAGTATACAGTACAGCAAGAGCAGTCTGACACAGGGAAATTAAACTGAACTTTGACTGCTGCCCACCAGCACATTTTCTACTACTACCTTTGTAGTGTGCATGATTTTTTCTTCATTACTGGTACCTTGTAAAATTGTTTAAAATAACTCTGGTACACTTTTTGTCCTTTTAATTTTCTTTTGGCTGAAAATGTCACCTTTCAATCAATGAATCAATGTTCTGCATTCAGCAAAACTCATCATAGCTGGGCTTTTTGTTGGCTCTTTCATGGTCACTGACATTACACTCAACCTCAAGCTGAGGAGAGAATTTGCTTGAAACAGATTTGTGCTTTTTGGCACAAGGAAGACAAAAGCAACCTGACCAAACCTTGAACCTCACCACCCCACCCCAATTCATAGATTAATTCCAATCTATATTTGCAAATGTTGGTGCTCAAAAGATCCTTGAAGTAAATACAACATGATCATTGGGAATTTATGGACATCTACTGCCCTATTTCATTACTGAGACAAAGGTGCTATAAATTCCAATAGCTCATTGGTGGGACCAAAGTCTGTGCTGAGCAAAGGTTGTGAACATTTGCATATGAAGGTTTTAGATGTGACAGCTCATTTGTTTTCTACTCTTATTTTCACCACAAAAAAATAATAGATTCAAATCAAAATCAGGATGCAAATATTTGCTGATACCTCACACTCCTTCTCTTGCCTGATTGAGATTCATTATATTATTCCTTTTACCTGTTAATTTTCTCAGTCATGTGTAAGGCAGAAAAACAGAAGTTTTGCCCATAAGATGCCACAATCAAATCAGTTCAGCCCTGTCTGTATGCAAAGAAGAATATTGCAATGTCAAGCATAAAATGTAGTTAATTATTTAAGCTGTAAGTAACGAAGAATTATTTTAAGCACAGAGAGTAAATCTACCACAACACATTCCCTACCAGATTGAGTCAGCTTTGTAGTAGATTAAACTGTAGCCTCAAACTACTTGATAATTCCACTTTAATGTTCCAGTGTGTCAAATTTTAATACTAAATGAGTGTGAAATTTTAGCCAGAGGTAAAGCAAAGTTTTAAGACTGGGAAGATGCTGCTGGCTAAGGGGAAAAAAGAAAGTTCATGGAAACTAAAATAGGTTCTGATTTTACTGGGTTTACTGTATTGAACATATGAAGAAACAACAACAAAAACAAAAAAAAAAGACTAATGATAACCAAGGAATTAATAACTCATAATAGTTAAGTCATAAAATAATAAATCAGTTATTTTGCCCTATTTCAGGAAAGGAGAAGAGAAGTTCACAATGATGAATTGAGTATGTGCTATAGCCAAAACTTCTAACTTAAGGGTTCAGTGCTGTAGAATGATATTTTGGCCACATTGAAGCCACAGTAAAACTCCCATCTGTAGCTCTTATATCACACTGCAATATTATCTCCCCTCCCCAGAATAGCCTATGACTTTGCCCTCCCACCAGTCCAGTGTGTTTTATGATAGGCATTTATTATCTGGACAGATTAATCTACATTTTTTCTGGTCAAAGTCTTCAAGATGTTCTGGTATGTCAGTAAGTCCTGACCTTGCTCTGTTGTTGACCTGTACAGACTGTGCTCTGCGTCTTGACATCAAGGAGTGGGCACTCACAGAGGTCTGCCAGGATTTTATGGTGCTGGTGCTTCCCAAATATTAGCATTAAATAATTTCAGGTGTCTGCATCAGGAAGAGCAATGCCAGCAGGCCAACAGAGGTGATCCTGCCCCTCTACTCAGCCCTGGTGAGTGCGACTGGGATCCTCAGTGCAAGAGAGACAAGGAGCCACTGGAGAGGGTCTGAAAAAGTGATTAAGGGATTGGAGCATCTCTCTTATGGGGAGAGACTGGGCTGTTCAGTCTGGAGAAGAGAAGACTGAGAGGAGATCTCATCAATGCATACAAATTTCTCCAAGGCAGGTGTGACAGTGGTCACAGGGGTTCGTGGATGAGGGAAGAGACGAAAATGTTGACTCCATGTTCAGAAGGCTTGATTTATTATTTTATTTTATATATATATATATATATATATATATATATATATATATATATATTATATATATGTATAACATTATAACTATACTAAAAAAAATAGAAGGGAAAGGTTCATCTCCGAAGGCTAGCTAAGAATAGAATAGAAAAGAATGATAACAAAAGGCAGCTCTCTCGGACTCTGTCCGAGATAGCTCGCCCTTGATTGGCCATTAATTATAAACATCCAAGATGGCCAATCAAAAATCTACCTGATGCATTCCTCACCAGCAGATAACCATTTTTTACATTTTGTTTCTGAGGCCTCAGCTTCTTAGAAGAGAAAAAAATCCTAAGAAAAGATTTTCACAAAAGATGCCTGTGACAGCAGGTGCCAAGAGGATGGAGCCTGACTCTTTTAGTGGTGCCCAGGGATGGGACAAGGACCAATGGTCTTAAGCTAGAACAGAAATTTCATTTCAACATGAGGAAAAAATTCCTTACATCGACCAAAGATGGCAGAGCACTGGGACAGGTCGCTCACAGAGGTCATGGAGTCTCCCTCTCTGGGACATTCAAAGCCCACCTGGATGCATTCCTGTGGGAATAACCTGCTCTAGGTGACCCTGCCTTGGCAGGGATGTCCCACCAGGTGATCTCTAAAGGTCCCCTGCAACCCTAACAATTCTGTGATTCAAGGTCTGTGACTCTGCACCACCAGCACATTATGGCAGTGGGTATTAACAGCATCTGTGTGTCAATAGAGCATTTAGAAATAGAGTGGGGTGACCAATCTGAGATAAAAAAGGAAATATTTGCCCACTAAAGTATGAAATTTGTGATTTGTGAGTCCAAAAATTGAAACTTATGTACTGCACAGTCCCTTCCTAATACTGAGAGACATTAACTATTGCCTACTTCATGCTCTCTGCTTATGGATAGGAATAAGGTATCCCCCTTATTTGACTTTTTTATTGTTAACTTTTGAAACCATTGGTCACAAATATGTGCTGAATGGTTTCAAAATATATTGGGGTTGAAAACTTTGAAGTTTTCAGGTTTGGCACAACACAAGAAAGCTGGCTATAACAAAAGCCCTCTTGCTCATGGGTTTCCATCTTGTTTGGGGCCTAGATGAAGTCATGGAGGAGAGCAAATTCCTGGGACTTCAGCGCAGTGGCCTCCATGCACTGCAGATAGATCTCACCAGGACACCCCAGGCCACATTCCTGTGCTTTATTCCTGGTGCCTGGCAGGCACTGGGCTGTGGATGGAAGTGAACACGGCATGAGTCATCTTGGAGGAGAGGGAAGTGCTGTGCTGTGCTGTGAGTGGGAGGAAGCCTTTGGATGAGCTGGCAGAAGCTGTGCCTGCCACAGGACACAAAGATCTGTCACTACCCCTGAACTCCATCACTCCAGTGGCCAGATGCAATTCTGACTTCCCTCGCCTGGTGACTGTGTCACATCCCCCTGGTAAATGTGTCCTGATGGTCTCTGTCAGCTCCTGACTGTGACTTTGCTTCTGAGCAGGTCAGGGCCACCTCTGATGGTGATTTGGGGATGCAGCTAAAGTGTTTTGGCCAGGTAAGGACACTGGGAATGCCTGAGGTGGATGTGGATTGAGATTCACTGTGTGGACTTCAGTTATTCAGCTCTGTTTCAGGGAGGGCTGTACCCAGGGTATTTTTGAATCCTAGAATCATATAATGGTTTAGGTTGGATGGGAGTTCAAAGATCATCTAATCCAGCCTCAGCTCCATGTGCAGGGATGACTTTCATGGAAGGTGGAGGACAGGGAAAGGACAGACAATCTCTGGAGATGTGTATCAGAAGTGTTTCCTTGGCAGGTGCAGAAGCAGATCTGCACAGTGTGATAACAAAATTTCCTGATATATTAGGTGAGAGCTGGCAACACAGCATGATGGGGAAAAGAATCCCTTTAAATTATGATAGCTGCAAAAAATTTCCTAGCTGCAAATCTGTCCAGTGACAACCTGCCCTTCACACATCTTTTATGAGGAAGTGCCTCTTCAACATTTACATGTCCCTTCTAATAATGAAGAGGGGCAATGGAACTGTCTTTAAAGCATCTTGGTTCAGCGGCTGGGGCACAAGGTGAGGGCTCAGGCCTGCACCTGATCCTCTCCTTTGTCTGCATCTTCTCATCCCAGTGGGATCTGCAGCTTCTTCCTCAGACATGATGAAGCAGGAGCCATGGAAGCACCAAAAATAAGCAATTCCCCCAGTTCAGGCTCTTCACTTTAGAAAAGCTGCTTTCATCCCTTGTGGCAGTTTGTCAAGATTAGAATCAAGTGACCTTAAATGTGTTTATCATTTTATTATGCAATTAGCAGCATTGCAATGTCCTGTGATTTCTTTTTGTGACTTAAGCCTCGAAAGTGAATTGCGGAGCTATCCTAGAAATAGACACAATAGGGAATTGAGAATAGTAATAATTACAAACCTCCTGAGTTTTCCAGTCTCCCAAGTTAATATTTTAATTAGCTATTGGTACTTAATTCACTCCCAGAGGCAGTTCATTTAAACCATTGCAAAATAATTTTTAAAGTTATTTCGGTTTTTGAATCAGAATATGAAATCAATGCTTAAATTATCTAGAAAGTTCATGCTTTTCATTCACATTTACACAATGAGTTTCAGAGGGAAAAGGAAAAGAAAGATGATTTTCATTCTATCCACGGTTTTTCAGCGCATCACCGAATAAATCCCGTGCTTAACAGCCCCACCTCCTGGTGAAAAAGCAATGAGGAAAACATTTTACTGGCAGTGTTCTCTGATGTAGCTTAAATAATGGAAATGCTTTCTTTTTTTGTTTTGCATGGCAGCTCTAGAGCATGTTTAGAGCTTTTTTCTTTTTCTTAGATATATTCTGTCTTTTTTTCTCTCACATCACAGGGATATTATACTCTAATTACTGCTTTTCTCCTTCATATCTCCTTTAAAATAGATGAAAAATACACTCTCTGACTTTTATGCCTCTCCATAGACAAATCCAAAGCTAGAAATCAGGAAAAACCCAATAGGAGGATCCAGGAAATTCTGAAGCTGTTCTTGAGTACAATGTCTTCAGGAGATAAAGCATGAGACCATGAGGAATCCCAAGATGGTGTAAATCTTGGAGAATAAATCATTTTATGTCACAAAACCATTATCCAGTAGCATGGATGAGCCTGCACCTGCCCTGAGGAAGGATTCTTCCCGTGTGATTCTTTCCTGTGCCAAAATCTAGGTTCCCACTTAATATTTTTTTCACAGTAATCTCCTAGTAGTTTATTCTAAAACCTTTTATCCTCTTTTGCTGATTCCTTGCCTCCAGAAGTAGACTTATAAAATTTCTATGAACCCAAAACAGTTAATAACAAGAAGAGGACTGCCAGCATTTGGGAGATGAAAACAGCCCGCATTCAATACTTGGAAGCATCATGAGGACAATGAAAAGGTCAGTGACTTCATTGCTAAACAGAGCATGCAAGGAAGGAGTGCAGCATGTGAGTGGAGAGGGGCTGGATGTTTCACCATGGGAAAACTTCAGTATAAATCATAAGCAAGTTCAATTAAGATCTGCCACTTTGGCTTTTCTGATTCAGTCTCTGCTTCAACCTCTGCACCATCTTTAGGCTTGCCAGCATCTCTCTCCTCCAGCTACCTATGAGCCCAGCTCTTCCCCAGGGTCAGGATTCACAGAACTGAGGCTGGCCCTGCAGCACCTTGCAGAGTGGAGACTGTGCTTTGCTGTGTGCTGCCTTCTGAGCAGGGCTCCTCAGGGCTCCTCTATATAATCATGGAGCACAGAAAATAGAATACTCCTGGCCCTGCACAGGACACCCCAGCAGTCCCACCATGTGCCTGAGAGCACTGTCCAAGTGTTTCTTGAACTTTGTCAGGCTTGGGGCTGTGACCACTTCCCTGGGGAGCCTGTTCCAATGCCCAAACACCCCCTGGGTAAAGAACCTTTTTCTAATATCCAACCTAAACTTCCCCTGGCTCAACTTCAGGCCACTCCCTAGGGTCCTGTCAGTTTTCACCAGAGAGGAGTGCCTGCCCCTCCCCTTCCGCTCATCAGGAAGGTGTAACTGCAATGAGACATCCCCTCAGTCTCCTCTTCTCCAGGCTGAACAGACCAAGTGACCTCAGCAACTCCTCATGTGGTTTCTCCTCGTGGCACTTTATTGCCCTCCTTTAGATGTTCTATCATAGCTTTATATCATTTTTATATTGTGGTGCCCAAAACTGCCCCCCAGAACTCAAGGTGACGCCACCTGATTGCAGCAGAGCAGGAAGGACAATCCCCTCCCTTGCCCAGCTGGCCATGCTGTCCCTGATGCCCCCCGGGACAGGGATGTCCCTCCTGGCTGCCAGGGCACTGCTGGCTCATGTTTAACTTGCCCTCAACCAGGACCCTCTCTGTGGCATTGCCCTCCAGCATCTCATTCCCCAGTCTGTCCACACATCCAGGTTCCCTGCCCCAGGTGCAGAATCCAGCAGTTGCTTATGCCTCTGCTAATATTTCCAGTAATTTGCCTTTAAGTACTAATCAAGATCAAGCCTGAAATTCCCACACAACACATCAGCATGTGAGGAAAACGTTCTCTACTCGTATCTGAAAGGGGCAAACCAGACCTGGCCACAGCATTTGGCTCCACATAATCACTATTCCATTTGCAGGCTTAACAAAATGCTGCATTACATTTCAGGCACTTTTGATTGCTCTTGGGGTGGTAATAAAAAAATCAGTTGTAGGGTTTTGTTTTAGGGAAAAGTGTAAGAGATGTAAAAGGAATACATACCAGGAGTTAAGAGGAAATACACATGGTTGAGAGGCACAGGAATGTCATGGGGTCACAGCTTCAAAGACTCAAGTCCCATCTAGCCACGTCCTTTCTGTTGCTCAGATCTCCCATCACAGGTTGCTTCAGGCTGCCTCGAGGAGCCTCCTTGCTTTGTTCACCTCCTTTTCAAAGTATCAGCAGCCTTTTCTGGTTTGCAGTTTGTTCTGGTTTAAAAAGTAAATTAAGTCGCTGGGGAAGAAGAGGGAAGGGGGAGAGGATACCTGTGCACATGCCCTGAGATCGAATTGAACCTTTTATCTTGTTTAAAGGGTTGCCTATAGAAATAAATAACATATAAAATAAATGAGAATGTGTTTGGTATGTAGACTTCAGCTCTGCCATCTTCTAAATACACGATCATACAAAATATTCCGGTGCCTAAATAAATTGCCAAAATGGGCTAATTTGATTCACCTCTCACAGAAGCAAACTCTGAGAGTATCCTACCTTATCTACTTTACCTACAACATTTACCCTCAGTGCAAGAGCCAAAATGAGGTTCATTGATCCAATTCAGTTCATACTGGTGGAGAATGAAAACCATTGAGGACTGAAATAACTGCTAAAGTTGACTCTCAGTGACCACAACACAAACCACTTTCACATCAGATACTGGACTCTGGAAGTGTCACCAAAATTATTTGGGAAAAGACACTGAAAATGAAGGAATTATCCCTTCATCTCTTGCTGGATTGTTCAGGAGGATTGCAGCATTCCTTCCATGCTGCACTAAGCCATATGAATAATAGAGGAGTTTGTTTTTCAGGATGTCAGGGAAAAACCTAAATTACCATTAAACCACTCTGTAGATGCCAGGAGCTGGTACAGGGGTAATAGTGGCAGGACTCAAGAATTTAAGAAATGAATCTGAATGTTGTATATAATGTATCTGAAGCAAAAAAGAAATTCTGACAAAAAATGTAACTATCAGTATGCCTGGTAATGTAAAACATCTGAAATACAAGTGGGAGAATAATTTATAACCAATAAACTAAGAAACATATATGTGTTTTTCTCAATAGAGTGTGTATGATCTTGCAAAGTAAGTGATTAATAAATTGTTCATGAGCAGCTCACTGCAGTATTGGACCTGTGAGCTGTGTTAGATTACTACATGAAAAGCATTGGGACTGCTATGTGGACCCAACCAAAGTAAAAATTTAATCAAAGGAATTGCTTTGTGAGTGAATTTTGTTGCGAATAAACAATTCATGCATTTAATTATTAAACACTAAATACCTTTTAATAGTTGCTTCCTAATATTCATTTCTTTGGGCTTACTATTCCATTCACAAATATTTTTTTGTCATGTGTTTAAGTTGAATGTTGATTTACTGCAATTTTTCACAGAGAAAACACTATTAATAAATTAGTTATTATCAATAATTAATATATATAAATAATAGATAAATGTTAATAAATTAATAATACAGCCAGTAGGAAATAATTGAAAGTAAATACAAAGTTCATTCATTCAAAGTGGAGAAAGTATTAAGAAGGATTAGGAGACCAGTGCTGCCAGTAGTGGTTTCAATGTCTTTGAGGAAGCCCTGTCACTTTGGGATTTCTTTATTTCCACTTTTTATTCTTCATTGACTTTGATTTGTATTAATGATCAATTTTTGTCAGTTGTCATTCACTTCTAGACTTGAAATGTTACAGGACTTTTAGAAGATTACCAAAACTCAACCTTTCCCTGTAAATCTAATGAGAAAAGAGTGATGCTGGTAGAAAACCTGTCAGCTTTCATTACAGTGACAGACAGGTTTTGCTATGAAGTCCCAGGGATGCAAGAACAGGAGTTCTTACAGGAGTTGTGTTCTACTGACTTTCTTCTTAGCATTTTTTTTAATTTTTACGGTTCTGTAACCATCCCTTCAGAGTTTCACACTGATTTAGCAACAGGTTAAATTAAGCAATTCTTTGACGACTTTGAGGAATCTGGATATGATAGGTAAAAATTTCACCCCCCTTTCTGACTTGTACAGGTCTGTTTCTTTGGGTTTGAGGAAGAAGCAATTTAAATAAAATTTAGATAAAGCAATCTTCAAACAGCTTTGTATCAGATAAAGTAATCTTTCTTCAATCTGCTCAGAACAAATAACTTTGAATTTGTGAGCAATGGCTGTGCCACTGTAATGTTGGTTTTCTCACTGGCTGGGACAGAAAGTAGCTTTGCATTCTGGATTTCCATAAGCATTTTCCATCATGTGGGGTACACAATAGTTCAGCTGATTAACTAAAATTTTTGCTTGTTTTTCAGCACCGAAAAGAAGAATCTTTCTAAATATGACCCTCCTCCAGAAACAAAAAATACGCAGTCTGGTTTAGACTGAGCAGACAGATGACAAGAACAGCATATTTAGAGAGAAAAGTAGCCTTGGGAAACACTGTTTGCAGTCCCACTTCCAGTACACATGTAAGGAGCTGTGTTATTCAAGCAAAACAAGTTGTTTCAGGTTCTGAAGTCAACCAAGAACTTCTGAAAGTTGAACTGTGAAGTTTGCATTACCAAATCAGTGTAGCAGAATGGAGAGTATCTTTTGAATGACTCAACCAAGAGAAAAAATAAATCTTTAAATCTTCTCTAATTTAATTTCAATTTAAATTAAAAGGGTTCAGGTAGAAAATAAACAAAGAGAATTTTTCAAATGCTGTTAGAGATGTATCAAAGGTGTTCCTAAGAGGAAAACCATGTCAGTCTCAGGAGATTCCCTCGGATGAAAAGAGTTTCAGGCTGCAAGATTCTTAACTAATAGTCTTATGCTTTTGTGGTCTGAAAGAGGGAAAGATAACAGTAGGAGGTAAAAGCAATTAAGTGGTGATACAGAAAGATGAAGAAGACTTGTGAATGTGCAGTCATGGCCTCTGACAGCTCTCTTCTGCACTCTGGTACATTTTGAAGGTTCTAGGATATTTTTCCTTTCAGTATTATATTTGCTTTAAGGGGATGAGTAGTGTGGTGTGGCTTGCAGGCTGATGAGTGACCACATGAACTCACTCAGGCTGTTCCATTCAAAGCATCTCTTTCCTCTTTGCCTGTGGTTGCTGTGGGTGATCCTCACTGCTGTGGTGTTCAGGCTGTGGGATCCTCACCACTGTGGTGTCCAGGCTGTGGGATCCTCACTGCTGTGGGTGACCAGGCTGTGGGATCCTCACTGATGGAGGTGTCCAGGCTGTGGGATCCTCACTGCTGTGGTGTCCAGGCTGTGGGATCCTCACTGCTGTGGTGTCCAGGCTGTGGGATCCTCACTGCTGTGGGTGTCCATGCAGTGATCCTCACTGATGGGGTATCCAGGCTGTGGGATCCTCACTGCTGTGGGTGTCCAGGCTGTGGGATCCTCACTGATGGAGGTGTCCAGGCTGTGGGATCCTCACTGATGGAGGTGTCCAGGCTGTGGATCCTCACTGCTGTGGTGTCCAGGCTGTGGATCCTCACTGATGGAGGTGTCCAGGCTCCTGCCCCAGCCCAGGCTGTGACCAGCAGTGAGGGGTCCCATCAGTCCAGCACCAATGACCTGGGGGACAATTTCACTACAGATAAAAGGACTGCCCAGATTGTGTTTTTCTGTTGATGTCTGTGTCTTTTAAAGCTTGATTATCACCCTCTGTATTTAAAGCTTGCTCCAGTTAATTTCAAAAATTTCTTCCTCTTTCGCTCAGCTCAGAAGGAACTTTCCTTCCACGTAGTCCATCAGAGAAAGTTGTACTCCATGACTTGGATACAGTGTTGTGAGCCAGCTGCTGCTATGCCAGCTTTCCTACTTCTTGCTTTTCTTTTTGATTCATTATTCATGCATAAAGTATCTAATCTAATCAAAATATTAAGACTCTACCTGTGCTTTTTACTGCCTCTTTTTTCCCTTTCCAACTTTTCAGAAAAGCTATTGCTGTTTTATAACAAATCCTTCACTGTGACAGTGAAAAATTAGAGAAGGCAACGCATGTTCCTATTCTAGAGGGAATTATCTTCTGTGCTTTTTCCTTTCTAGGAAATTATTCTCTATTCTTTTCTAAAAAGAGAGGACTAACTATGAAGGTAGGTGCTAAACAAGAAATAATCATGCACACAAGTATTTCAGATGAGAATGTTGGATGCTTTCCACTGAAATTTTTCTCACCTGTTATTCTTTCTTTCAGACTCCCTGTGAATATGTGCTTACTGCAGGCATTCCTTTATTCAGAACAATTCCACAAAGTTTATAAGGAAAAAATTGAATATGAATAAATGCCCCAAAATAATTGCTTTCAAACCTCACTTAAATATTTGAATGGGTGAATTAAACTTAAATAGACTTTTTGCATGATGCAAATAAAGGGCATGATATCGTCTACTATGCAGCAGAATGCATTCTCTCAAAAACAGAAAACAATTTCTTTTTGAAATATCAGAGTCTCTCCACAAACCCTTGCATTCCTTTAGACACAAACACCTCTCTCTAAAAGATATTATTATTTTTCTTGCATTTTTTCATGCTGTCCAAAATCAGCACATCTTGAATTTTAAGGATTCTAATGTTGGTGTGATCACTGTGGCTCAAATAAAACATGAATTATTTGAATTACCCCTCCAATCTTCTGCTGACATCATGCTCAAATATTATGATACAGAGCTTAGAAAAGAAGCAGACAGATGAGCAAGCTGGAATCAGGTGGAGATTTCTTTGGTACCACTGGAGATGAGAGCAGTGTCCCCCATGACAAGAACTCAGTCTGGATGTGGGAGTATTGGTATTGCCATCAGTAATTAGCCACTTCTGAGTCTTTCAAGTACCCTGCAACATCTGAAAGCTGTAACACAAATTTACCTGTGATATTTATTCTGAAGTGCTAGTTGTTCCCTGCTGGAGGGTGATATTATTTCTGGAAAACTTGTGCCTTGACCATGACTTATTTAGCAGCAAAAAGCATCCTGTGTTTCACTCACAAAGAAAGTGAGCAATATTTCCGGGCAGAGCTAAGTAGATATTCCTAATTTAGTTGTCCCGATCTGGGAAATCAACTCTTTTCTTTAGGTACAGACCATTTTTCTTTACAGCTCCTTTGCAATGTCATGGCCATTCACCCGCTGAGCTCTGCAGAGGTCAAGGACTGGTGGCACGCTCTCCATGAGGATGGAGGTGCCTCTCTGACATTGCTACAGCTCAAGTCTGTCATTGCTCATTCACCTCCTGCACCCTACAGCAGCTCTCCAGGGTCACACAGGAGGTGTGGAGTAAACCCAAGGATTAAATGAAAAGCTGGGTTTTAGCTCTGTTTCAAGCTTCAAACCAGAAAACAAACATTTCCCTTCTTGACCTATTTTAAAAGTGCAAGTCAACAGCTGAAGTTTTTTCACATATACACAAGTACAACAGGAAATGGGAATTGGAAATTAAGATTAGCATTCCTACTGCTTTCATTTTTTTCCTTTCTTTGTCTTCTAGATGAAAAAAAAACAACCAAGTACTGCTTTATAATAACAAAAAAAATATTTGCTGTGAGTTGAAAACTTCGGAGGAAAGAAAAGACAATCCTAATAAACAGCATTAAACGTTACCAGACATGCTTCCAAGGAGATTGTTAGCCAGATTATGAAATTCTGGACAAGTTGTCCTATCCTCAATTGTAAGCAACTTTTGAACCATTAATTTTTCATCTTCAGTCAGCTAAACCTTATAAAAGCATCCTAACACTTTTGTGGAATGAATGTAAGAAATAAAAGGTCTCCAGTATGAAACAAGGATAGAAACCTGACAATGATAAGAGATTTTCAAATAATGGAGGAAATTCACTGGAAAGTATTTATTGATTGTGCTGTTTGTTCATCTGGAGTGCATATAACTTAGACAAGGCTGGCAGAAAGATGTTATGCCTTTCATTATGCCAGCATCTACAGGTGGAAAATAGGCTAAATTATTAATCTGTCAGCCCTTTCTCATGTCAGCTCTCTGTGTTATGTTGCTAACTTCCACATCATGATGGCAATGTCATTATAACCCACCTTCCTTAGGATATTACATAACCAAGGTTAATTATTGGCACCATACTGGCAAATTCAAACTGGTGAGGCTAAGAGGTCTTACAGGCAGAATTATTCAGCTCTTGGTGCTCTATGTCCAGTTTATGTCAGTGACAAGTAACTTCTGTCATAAAGCAAAACACAAAAGATTTGGAGCTGCATGCTGAGAGGAAACAGGACTGCTCTCCTCTTTTATTTCTCTATTTATTTTGTCTCTCCTGAAATCAAAGAGCCCTAGAGAAACATTCAAGATTTACCATAAATCTACAGAAGCAAAGTTGGTCAACGCAGAAAATAATTTGTATTTGTGAATATACTTGTGTGAGCCTATCCTCTGAAAAGCTTATTGCAAACTCATTTACATCTGAATTGTTAACTATTCCATTATTCAATTGTACCGTTTAAATATGCGGGTTGATCTGTGCTAGAAAATCTTTGAAATTTGTTTTCCTCAAAATGTGGGCACTGGAGCATTATACTCTCCAAGTGATATGAGAAAATTAGATTCAGTCTTTTGAGCCTGCTTGCTTTGAATGAAATTCTGCTGTAAATACAAGAGTCAGATGTGGTTGGGAGAGTGGTTTTATTGCGGATCTGGCCTGCTTTGTATTTGTTGCTGAACACATGTAGGCAGAAGAATTCATGCTGCACTGCAGTAAAACTAAAATGCCATTAGAATATATGTGTGACAGCAGAAGAAAGCACCATACTTCAGGATTTTTCCATGAAAAAATAAAGATAATAAAATTAAATAAATAACCTTTGCATTTTACTTATTTATTTGCTTATGGATTTTTCATGAAATCAAAGAAAACCATTGTTTTAAATCACTTATTCTCATACAGATGCATCCCAGTGGGCCTTATAACCTTTCTAATGAACCACTTCTTCTGTCACTACGAGACCTGAATCTGTCAAGTATTTTTTTTATTCTTATTCTATATTTTAAAAATCCTGGTGTCATGCACAGATTTTTTTTCCTTTTCCTGAAAATGTAGGGATTTATTGCCTGTGACCTACACAGTGCCTTATTTCCTTGCTAATAATTGGATATTTGCAAGACACGATGAAAGTTTGGAGAGAGAGAGAGAGGCAGAATGCTCCTGGAGGAAGATCAGTATTAAATGAGAACAACTATGAGATTTCCTGAAATTGACCATGTTTCAGTCCTTCCTAGCCCTCAGTCATGCATAGATATTTACACTCTAATGAAGCAGAAAGGGGGAAGGATGTTTCCTTGCCCTTCCCACTCACTCCAGCATTATTCCACTTGCAGTTAAGTGTTTTTTTAAAATGACAGTATGGTTTCCAGGTGCCCTAAAGCTTGCCTGAATGATACAGAACTGTGAGGCTGAAGCTGTCACATGGAACAATTTATATCTCTGGCTTGCCTATACCCATACAAATAGACAAAAAGAAATCTCACTACATCCAAATGCCAATCTAGGAAAAAGAATGAAAGGCAGAGCACAGGAAGGTAGAATTATGTCCTGAAAATTCACTGATTCTGACATTTTCATGCAGAAGTCAGCCAGTGGAGACTTCAAATTGGATGCATAGGTAATACAAGTTGGTGGGGATTGGTACTGGGTAGTGATGGAAGAGGAGTAGAAACACCCTTTTAAAATTTATTTACTAACTTAATTTATTTTTTTACTTCTGTACTGCAAGAGAGGAGCACTGCATCCGATGTGGTTGTTAGTCTGGGGAAAACTGGAACAGATACAAAAAGTTGTTACAAGAATAATTAGAGCACTGAAGTACATGCCTTCCTGTGAGAGACCTGAAGAACTGAATCTGCCCTGCTTTTCAAAAGATGACTGAGAGATGAATTGATTACAAAATGTTTGCGTTAATGAGGAGAAAATAGAAGTCTTTCATCTAGTGGAGAACAGCCTAACAAGAATTAATGACTACAAGCATCAGCCACGCAAATGGAAATAGGAAATTTGGCACGTATTTTGAAAAATGAAGTTGATTAGCCAGTAGTTCGAAACCCCTAAAGGAGATGCTGAACATTTTGGTTACTGTTGGATGATAAGTTAAAACTGTCTGTAAAGCTACAAGTTGCAGGTCACTGAATCACAGAATCAACACCTGTGTCACACAATGTGCATGCTCTGAGCCAGGACACAATTCTGCTTTTTTTGTGTCTATGGTAGTGCCCATGTACACCACTGCTATGTCCATTGCACCACTGCTTTGTCCATCCACACCCCTGCTTTGTCTATTGCACCACTGCTTTGCCCATTACACCACTGCTTTCTCAATCTGCTCATTTTCCCCAAGAGTCCTTGTCCTTGGATGTCATTAAGACTGTTTAAAATACAGATCTGGAAGTCCATATTTCAGATTTCTCTTTGAAAAGAAAGGACTTTAATCAAGATTTTTTGAACTTTTGTCCTTCATCTTGCAGTTTATGTGGCATAAGACCATATCTTATGGGATTTTCCATTTGCATTGAACCTTTATTTTAAACTTTGGGCTTGATGTGACAGCCAGGCCATGGTTTGGGATAATCACCTCTGTCAACCTGCAGGCCAGTGCCTTGCACACTTCCTTTGTTACCTCAATTCTGTTTTGTACCCACGAGCATCCAAACAAGAACAGGAATAAAACAATTAGCCTCAAGCAACAGAGGGAAGTTGCTATGCAAGCTCTCCACTGGTGAAGTGATCAGTGATGGGCTCTGCTGTGCCAGGGATTTTGAATTTCTCTGTTGCATAACCAGTTTCCATTCCAAGTCCTGTTTTCTTGAGCATCAACTGCTGGTAGGTTTGCCTTTAGAGTGAACCGACAAAACACATTCGTGTGATCCATGTTGTTTCAAAGAAACCTTTCCTAAGGAAGAGACTGGGACTTGCAGTACTGAACTTATGGCCCTCTAACACTATCCCAGATTTTTCCATCCTCTGGCATCATTATATGTTCTCATAATATGTTCTTGTCTCAAGGACAAAAAGCTGAAAATAGTGTCGTAGGACCATGTGGGCCTATAGGATTGTTCCAAGAGTTGTGGGATGAAGACAGAGCAATTTCACTGTAGAGAGGCAGCCCCCAGCTGTGAGTTGTGACTGCACCACAGTATTTGATCTGGTGGTCAAATATTATCCCACAGAGTGGACACATTTAAACAGCATATGCAAAACCATCTGTGATGTTGTGAACACCAAAAGGACGAAAGAGATCATATCTGCAACTGCTGCTGAAAAGAGAGTCTGCAAGAAAGGCAAGTTTATTAATGACAGAATATGTGTTCTGCCTTCAGCTGGGATAGAGTTCATCTTCTTCCTAACAGCTGGTGCAGGGCTGTATTTCAGATTGAGTAAGAGATTAATGTTGACAAAATCATGATGTCTTGGTTGGTGCTGAGCAGTTCTTACTCTGAGTCAAGGACTTTCAGTCTCATGTTCTACCAGTGAGCAGGTGCAAAGGAAGGCAGAATGTGGGTTCTCTGTTTTTTTTTCTGCCTCTGTTTGGGTCAGGATTGAAGGCTCTGGTTTTTTTTCTGCCTCTGTTGGGGTCAGGATTGAAGGCACTTGAGATGATAGTTCATATTCATAAATACTCAGGTATTTATTTTTTCTTATCAGTGCGGCAGCCTCACAGCCATGAGTTCTGCAGTCTTTCATTAGCAGGGCACAAAACTATCTCTTGTTACAATGTCTTTGAAGGCTAAACTATCCAATTAAGAAATGACACCTAGATTATTTTCACTTTTGACCCAATAACTGATCCCTCCAATCCTGCAGTGTGGACTTTTCTGTCCAATTACAAAAAACCACCCAGACCCATGAAGAAGAAGGTAAAGAGGAACAATCTGTCTCCACCCTAAAACCTCCACCTTCCTTCATATTTATCTCTATATTCTAAAACCCCAAACTCCAAGTTTTCCACCCTGTGATATCATACACTTCTAACCAACTACACACCTGTAATCCCAGTGCTGTTAATCAATTTTGGAAGCCTTCTTCACAACCTCGGGACAAATGCAGTCTTCTCTTGTGAGTCTGTGCCTTTCAGCACAGAAAGTTTAAAATTCTCAGCATCCATGGTTCCAACACCAGGAGACCCAAACTGGCCAGAGGGATATTGCACACCACAGAATGTCATGGTCAGTGGCACTGGAGGATGTTGGCCAGGAGCTGCTGATCACTGCTCAGGGATGGGCTGGGTGTTGGTCAGTGGGTAGTCAGCAGTTTTACTGTGCATCACTTGATTCTCTTGGGTTTTATTCTTCTCTGTACTTTTCTTGTTTATAACAATAACAGTATCAGTTACCATACCAACTATAATAATTATTATTATTCTTTTTATATTCCCTTATTTAAATTATTAAACGTATCCTAATTCAGGGCTTTTACCATTTTCAGAATCCTGTCCCCTTCCTGCCTTCCCAGCAGCATGGGTGAGGAATGTCAAGCAGCTTGCAGCACTTGGTTTCTGTCTGGTGTTAAACCATGCCAGACTGTTACTACACCCCAAATGGAAAGAAAGTCATTGAAGCTGAGCCTCCCCATACTTTTTCTGAGGCCCTTATTTTTTACAAGAAATTAATATCACCTAGATCTTCATGGAAAAGATGGCTGCCAAAAAATTGCATGATTTATCAGCAGTGAGGACCAGAGTAGCATGATTAGGATGGATGATAGGCATGATTAAGATGGATAATACCTGAGCTTTTTTCACTTTTCCTGGGGGTTTTTTTCAACCTTTTTTGATCTCTTACACATTTCTAGTAACTCAGACATATCCTATGTGCTTTGTCATCCTTGACTGGTATGGCAGGGGTGATAAAATTGAATAAGGTAACAGATAGCAATGCTTCATTGCCAGTCAGGTTCCAAAACAGATTTCTCAGAAAGGCTGTGAGGTGTCCCTTTCTGGAGATATTCAAGAACCATCTGGATATAATTCTGTGCCATGTGTTCTAGAGTGATGCTGCCTGAGCATGGAGGTTGGACCAGATGAACCACTGTGCTCCCTTCCAACCTGAATTATTCTGTAATTCTGAGAAAATGCTAAGATTTTATGTTGATTATCCTTCAGATTTTTTTTTCCAAGAATTCAGCATTTCCTTTAAATGCATGGATTTCCTGTAACTGTGAAAGTGCATATTTACTATATATATCTTCTGGATAAAACAAAATCCAGGACAGAAAATGGTTGACAGTGTTGTGAAGTCAGCAACAAGTAGACTCACCTCTGAAATTATAAAGGTGTCACCAGAAGTGTCAAGATTTCTTCAGATGGAATTTCAAAGAGCTGAGATGCCAGGACCTGCAGGTCCAGGCCAGAAGCAAGCAGTGAATTATGTAAAATAAAAAATAAGCTTTATTTCTTGAATGCTGCACATGTGGCATTTCAAGTTACAGACCAGACCTCTGAAGACTTCCCAGAAAGAAAATAATATCTAGGGATTACTTCACTGGTATTCACACAGTTCCTGTGAGTAAGTTAATGAACTGCAGCTGGTGAGAAGGTGCAGGCATTTCCAGGGGGTTTTCCTGGTGCCCTCCTGTTGTCATCTCCTTTCATTTTGCAGTTATTGTGCAAACAGCAGCGCACAAATGCGAGTGCAGTAAAGCTGGGGTTGGACTGGACTCTGCCAGCAATGACTCTGTCCTTACCTCCAAGCCACACCTGCTGAGTCAAGATCTTTAGAGGGCCTAATGAGGCATGAGGTGGCCTCTAAACAAGGCACAGCAGCATGAGCCAAGACAGCAGGCTGTGGCAGGAGCAAGTGCCAAGAATTGGGGTGGCACTGCAGCTCCGCTGGTCACCAAGCGTCAGGCGCGTCCCAGACCTTGGCACGGCGTGGGCTGAGAGGCAGCTGTGGAAGGCTCTGCTCCCTGAACTCAGCCAGCCCAGCTGGTGTCAGGCCACTCTCCAGTGTCCTGTGATCCTTGCAGTGCAATGGGCTGAAGCCTTCCAGCCTTCAGAGAAGGAGCTCAGCTTGGAAGGTTGGGCAGAGAATCCTGCCAACTGCATGGGGCCATAAGCAGCAAAGCCTGTTTGGAACTTTTGTGTGTTTGCCACCCAGAGAAAGTCTAGGCTAAGACTAATATCTGTGAAATTCTGCAGATTTATCCTCTCAGAGCCCCTAACTGGAACAGCAGAGAGAGTTAAAGATTACCAGATACCAGCTAATAAAAGCAATCTTCTTTCTGTTCTCAGCTGTACTTTCATGTTGGTCATGAAAATGTATTGCATAACAGGGAAGCCAGAGCAGATGTCCATGAATGTTGCTTTTATCTTCCTTCACCATCAGACATTCTTCATTTGTAGTACAGATCCAGCAATGAGATCATGCTTTGGTATCTTCTAATCGAGTTTGGATGACTTTTTGAAAGAGGCAAATTTTTTTGCCAGATGCACCAGATTCAGTGCAGAGAGAGCTAAATGAAACATTATGACTGAAGAAAAACTGATTACCTCGTGCCTTTTAACCTAATACTAAGTGCACCTTTGGTTTTCATTGTAAACTATATTATATTTGATGTGTGCCTCTAAAATTGCAAAGAAAGAAAATAGAACCATGGTTTGGCTACACGTTTGGCAATTCCATGTTTGGCAATAACACAAACAACTCAGTGTTCTTATGTATCCCAAATATGAGGATTTTTAAGACAAACTCATATTCATCTTATGTTTGTTGAAGGTTTTTTAAATGAATGGCCTGGCAAAGCAGCTCTGTCCAAGAGCACACCCTGACAGAGCTGAAAAGTGAGAAAATAATAGTGCAGAGAAAACAGAATTTCTGTTTGGTGAAAAAAACACCAGTGAGATTTTTTTAAAAATCCCCATTATTACATTTGTCAACTAGAAAGCTGAACAAAGGAAGCCAAGCAACCAGTAATAAGTTTTACTGGAAATACAAAATAATGGTGCAACTCTACATATACTTAAATTCCTCCTACTGGCACTTCACCTTTTGACCAAGACTACCAAATTTCCTGGAAGAGGTGCCTGACCCCTCATCTGCACAATAAACCTCATCTCAGGGAAGATAATGAGCTCTGGAATTATCTATAGGACTCATCCAGGCAGATTATCCACTTGCTTCAATATGTGCACTGACTGCCTGTGGCTTCAGACAGTAATGTCCATCTTTCTTTGAAATCTTTCCATGGTTTCAGAGCCACAGGCATGACCTTGCAGAACTTGTACTATTAATGAAATCATTAGTCTTGTCATAGCAGCTGATCCTTAACTTACAGGCATTTCAGTTTCCTGGGTTCAGAGTCATTCATGCAAATGACAGCATGACACAGAAACGCAGTGGCTGTTCATTCAAAGAATAAAAAAAACACACTTAATTTCAATGAGAAGAAGAAAGTTCCTGTTTTGACACTGTTCTAAATATAAAGCCTTTTCAGTTCTTCTTTTCGTTATTAAAGCACTAGATCATGACATTTAGATGACTGATGAAAGAATATATTTTACTTTTATTTTTCTATTATTGAGGATTAATATGACTAACAATCTTAGAGATACACATATTAAAGTCTCCTATTCCTGTGAATAGCAGTGGTAGTCTCTGTGTGAGCAGGGAAGGCTTCCTGCACATTGCCTGAAGGTTTCATTTTATTATTTTGGTATATTAGCATGATTTGTAGAAAGGTCTAAAAGTGCTGAGAAATGGTGATGGAACAGAAACACAAAAGGGAGGTGGGAGGAAAATGTGGTGGAGACTAAAGGGGCACGTGATTTGTGCCTTTACCTGAGAAGCTCTGAGCAGCAGAGGTGATCAGAGGGCTGCTGGTCAGACCTGTGTACGTGATTTGCTGCTTAACTTTAGAGAACATGGCTCAGCATGTGGACAGGCTCTTTTGGTATCTAAAATGATTCAAAGTGCAAAACAAGCATTCCAAAGGTTTTACATAAATGCCTGACTCCTGCCGATTTCTGAAAAACTAATCCAACAACCTGACCATGTGGAAATGTGCTTTAAAGTTCCAGCCCTTTCTGTAAAACATGCACATCTAGAGTTGAGCAAAGTGAATTTGTGACTTCACTGTCTCCTGGTTGGGGCTTGCGTGCAGACTGGGCTGCTGCATCCCTGCATCCACAGAGAACCTCTGGCAAGCCTGGCTGCCTCCAGATTTTGCTGTGCAATTCTGTGGGCCTGTCTTTCCTCTTAGGGCTGTCTGGTTATTTATAGAGCAGTGGCTGAGACTGGTGATCCACTGACTGTGAAAAGCCATAGCAAGCAGCTGCAGCAGCTGAAAATGTTGTATTTAATTTTTTTGGTTGTGAGGATGAGAAATTGGATTTCCAAAAGTTTTTTGGCAGGGGAGAAGTCATGTTTATTTTTCAATGCAACTTCAACATCGGAGCACAAATTTTTCCCAAAAATGTAATAACTGAAAGTTATTCTGCATATCAAAATTTTGTGAGAGTACCTTGCAGTAACTGTGATCCAATTGCATTGTTCCACTTTTCTCTGAAAAACTCCATCTCCTGGGATTCACTGAAGCTGGGAAGGTCCAGAATACACTGATGAAATCCATATGATCCATCAGTCAAGACATAAAACAGCCTGCTAATATACAGCAAAATGCTATGCATGTATCAGTGCTGTGAAATTTCTAACTATTAACTACCCTGGAAATATTTCCAAACTGAAATATTTCTGTTCTCTACAATTATGTTATTTCTTATAGTTAAAAAATCAAGCTAGACCAACAAAACAAAAATATCCAAATAACCAAACTGAAAAAAATTGCAAAATTAACTGCTGATGTTGTAACAGGCAAAGGGACAGAAAGCAAACAGAGTTACAAAAAGATGGAGGGATGTGGCCCATAGATTGAGTTTGTTTTCAAGAACTCTTCATTGCTTAGAATACTGTTGTACATCACAAGCTCTAAGACTAGGAACAAAACAGAGAGAGGCTGCAGAGCAGGCTGTCAGGATGGAACATTAGTCACACCATCAGTCCATGCTTAAATAATTCCCATGTGTGCAGCTACACCAAGTTAGATACTGGTTCTTATTTTCAGCTCTGCTCAATAATTTCATGAAACCTTTGAAATTAAGGAATTGTGTGACTGTATTATGAAAAAAAACCACCAAATTTTATCATTAAAAAAAAATAACAGCTTTTAATTGGCAAGTCTGTACCTTTAAACACATGGATCAACCATTGTATTTAGCTTTAGGAAAATAATAAAGTGTGATTTTTTTTCTATAAGCCTGGAGTTATTTGGAAGAGAGAAGCAAAGATCAGCTGTCGTTGCAGAGAATGTCAGAGGAGTTTGTGGCAGCAAGCCATAGTGAGGAGGTTAAATAAAACCTCCATCATGACATGTTTTGTTCACACCACTGGAGAGAGATTAATATTAAAATTAGCAGGTCATTGTGCTCCTTGGGGAATAGGTGTAAATTTTATATTGTTAAAAGTAGCTCTTGTAGCATCACATACACAGCAGAGCTGGCTAAGAAAAGTATCAGCCTATAGTAGATAAAGAGGGATCATGATCTAGTTCTGTTGCATGTTTCTCTTTCTCCTTGTGTGTACCCTCACCTGTTTCCAGGATGAAAACCACAGAATTTTCAAGGAAGAGATTGATCTCTTATTGCTTCCGTTGGGTAAGCTGGGGGATGAAGGATCAATGGGATAAGGCAGGGGCAGCGCAAGAGTGAAGGACTCAGTCTCAGCAGTGTCACCCTCACCTCAGCTGAGGGCACCACTTTGTGTCATCTGACTTCCATCCCAGCTAACAGAAATGGTCAGAGGTTTGCCTCACACCTTTTCCCTTCACTCAGCCTTTATCCACTTTCACATTTTTATGTTTTTGTCTGCTTACTGCCGCTCCAGCAGAACTCTGCCATAAAATGTTAAAAAATGACAGTCAAATGATGAAATGAAAGGTCATCTGTGATGCAAACAAGGTGTTTTGCCAAACTTGCCTCATAATGCTTACCTGTTGCATTATCAGTTCTGCTTCTATCTTGACCAGTCAGATAATGTACCCCCTGAATATCAGGGTTTGTATAGAAACCTAGATTTGGCTTGGAGCCACAGATACAGGTCTTTACATGAGTGGAGTTGCTAAGCTACAAATTTTAGCTGGTACATTAAATTTCAGTAGTCTTTATGAAAAATAGCTGCTTAGGGTAAATTCCACATGGAGTTGTGCTCCCACTCACCTTTACAGGGGCCAACCACGGGCACAGGACACCCCACAAGACAGAAAACCCCAGCAGCATCTTTTAGACGGTGAGAAAGGTGACATTCTGGACATCAACAGAAGATTCTCAAATGTCTCATTGTGAAGGGACAAAAGCCAATGCAATGTTTTACTTTTTCCCCCCACAGAACACCATTTCAACATGCAACACATTTCCAGTGCAAGTGTTTGAGAACCTAGAGAGAGGAAAGGAGGAAGTGTGTGTACCTATAAATAATATAAAACACAATCACTAAGGTAAAGAAAACAGCTAAGATGAGGAAAGACAGATGAATCCTCATGGTACAAAGCTCAAGACAAACAGTAACTGTTAAGATCTAGGATAAGAGCATTACTCAGGCAGATTATCGTATAGCTGTCTCCCGTGAGAGCTATTTCATCTTATTCTGAAGTATTTGACTCTGGCCCTAGTCCATAAGTGGATAAATGAGTTGACAAATGTTATTTCTGACATTGTGGTAAATCTTATGTTCCATAACCAGGGCAGCTGGCAAGTTTTGAGACAGTCTGCTGGATTAGACTTTAAACACACAAATCACTGCAAAGAGGCTGCGCTATAAAATTTTGCTATGTTACACCTCTACTGTTATGCCAAGCTTCTTGTACTCTTTTTTTCCTCAAAGGACAGAATCTTGAATTCCAATGAATCTTGATTAAGATGAGTGTGGGCATGTTCTGATTTATAAGGCAGATTTCTTCACTGAAAACAAAGTGGAATATTTCACTCAAGTCTTTAATCTCAGCATCCATTTGGTGGCTGCAGCAGACTTTCAAAGACCCATGTGAGATGCATGAAAAAGAATAGCACCGGCACTGAGTACCTTTGCAATAAACTGTGACCAGTTTTCTGGACAGGGAAAAATTTCTTTTATTGTAAATCTTAATTTAATTCACTTACATAGTGTATCAGCCATATGCCATTTTATGTGTCATTTTTTCACAACAGGCATTTTCCCTCCTCTTTATTGTGCTACCCAAACTTTTAATTTTTCTGCCTAAAACTTCTTTGTGTGTGTGTGTGCGTGTGTGTGTGCATGCCTGTGTGTTTTCTTTATAATTTTTTATTCTTCCCACACTGTATTTTCTCCTGAAATCTACTTTCTATTATGCCAGTTTTCTTTGCTGTTAAACATTTTTAGATTTTTCTCATTGTTGCAGAGTCCTTTGCTAGTTGCTGATTTTCTGCTAGAAAAGACGTTTGAGAATTCTTCTTTTCTTTTCAACACTTTGTAGAAAAGCCAAAAAAGCACGGGCACTGATGAGGAAGAAAGGTCAGTTGTTAATAGGAAAGGTTGCATCACAAATTCTCCTCTGCTCGGCGGCGCCGCGCCAATCGCTGCAAAGGACACGCCAGCGTGTCAGCCCTGCTTCTCTTCTGAAGAATGTTCCTCCTGCTATCAAATCTCCCTATGCAAATAAGACTTTTTGGATGGTACAAAATAACTTCAAATGGACACAGAGGCTAATAAACATTTTAAAAGACAGGATAAAAAAAGGTGTTGGGAAAATAGCTGGAGGAGATTCCATCAGGAGCACTGATCCAGCTCTGGCGTCCCCAGCAGAAAAAGGACATGGACCTGCCAGAGTCCAGAGGAAGCCCCTGAAGATGATCAGAAGGCTGCAGCACCTCTCCTGCGAAGGCAGGCTGAGGGAATTGGGGTTGTTCAGCCTGGAGAAGAGAAGGCTCAGAGGAAGGAGCACTTACAGCAGCTTTCCAGCTCTTGAACAGCGCATATGAGAAAGATGGGGACAAGCTTTTCTGCAGGGGCTGATGCAATAGGACAAGGGATAATAATTTTAAAGAGAAGGAGGTCAATTTGGATTAGTTATAAGGAAGAAACTTTTTTCACAAAAAAACACCCTAGCACAGGTTGCCCTGTGGTAGATACCCCATCCCTGGAAACAGTCAAAGTTAGGTTAGATAGAGCTTTGAGTAACTTGATTAAGTAGAAGATGTTCCTGTTCATTACAGGAGGGTTGGAGTTCATAACCTTTAAAGTTTCCTTCAAACCCAAACCATCTTATGATTCTGCCAGAATGAAAGTTTAAATGTGCTTTGCTGTAGAGTGCAGACACTCAAGAGAATGTTTAAGGTCTGGTATAATTTCTGGTGGCTACAGCAAGAGCTGAGGAGATAAAATCTGGACTGCTTGTTTTATTTGATTGTTTTTCTTTTTTCTTCACCAAGTCTCATGTGGTCTTAGGCTGTGCTTTGGATTCCCCTTCCTAATTGGTGTTTTTCAATAAATTGCATAGACCTGTGACATTTCCAAAGCAAAATGAAAAGACAGGAAAGTGCACCAAAAATTCAGTATGTATTCTTAAAGCTCTATTAGTTACTCCCAGCACTCACTTCCAGTTCATGTTTGGAAGGGCTTTAGAACAACTAAAACCAAACCCAGTTGAATTTAAATATTATTCACCAGACTTACAATCAAAACTGCATGCCTCTTTAATCCAAGTTCAGATCAGCTGAATTTTCATCACATAACAAGCTGGAAAAAAAATCTCTGAATTCAACACAGAAGGTTTTAGTGTTTACAATATTCCCAGGAGTGGGGATGGGAAGGGGTGAATTAGGGTGGTTTTAGTCCCAATTCACCTTCCATTCCTATGGTCTAATGTGCTTGAAGACATGATTTACAAGCAATTGTTTCTCTGCAGTCCTGCTAGAGTTTCATCTTCAAAGTTATCTCTGTTTTATTCTTTGACTACAAGATCTTCTCATTATTGATATATCAGCCATCTCCACATAAATTTTGTAGTACTGAATGTTCTTTAAGAATACACAGTGATAGATTGGTTCTGGATAAAAACAAGGAAGACAGGGAGAAGGGAGGAAGGGAGAGAAACAAGGAAGGGAGGAAAGACAGAAAGAAGGAAGCAGGTATGCAGGTGGGAAGCTATTTAACTAAAAAGCACCAGCAGTAAGAAACAGCTTTTCATGCTTAGTTCTGCAAAACACCTGAAGTTTATGTCAATTTGCTTTCATTCCAGCAGCACTACGTACAGGCTCAGGTGCTTCATGTGTGTGGCCCTTTGCAGGATGGCAGAGTAAGGGGATAATTCCAGTATTATCCAGGAGTTATCCTCTATTCACAGTCCTTCTGACACATGATATCAAAGCAAGGCTATGAATTCCAGTCTGAAATTATGTGACAGTAGTGATCACTTCCACATCTGGAGCATTTCTGGACTTCCACAGGTGCTTGCACATAAATTTGTGCACACACTGACTAGATCTGATGTTCACAAGAGAGCACCAGTGAGAGCTGGGGGCAGGGATGATGCTCATGTGTGGGGCACATGGAGAGAAGGTTCTGCCTTGGCTGGGTGAGCAGTTGGCTGATTCATGTTTGCTATATTTGGCTTTAGATGTCTCTCCTCCATTTCTTAGTTTACATGTTGGAGATCTTCCATGGAGAAAGCATTCTGTGGAGGCATTTGCAGCTATAGGAAAATACTGGGAAAAGTAAATATCTTTCATTGTCATAGAATTGATCCAGTTGGAAGGGACTTTAAGTACCATCTAATTCCATCCCACCTAACATGGGATGGGACACCTTCTACTACACCAATTTGCTCAAAGTGCCATCCAACCTGGCTTTGAGCACATCCAGGGATGGATCATCCACAACTTCATCCAGGCAAGTGTGCCTGTACCTAACCACTTTAGCAGTAAAGAATTTCTTCCTCACATCTAACCCAAAACTGTCCTCCTTCAATTTAAAGCCATTTCCCCTTGTTTTATCACAGGATAATAGAATCATGGAATCATTCACTATCCTGAGTTGGAAGAGATCCACAAAGATCATCGAGTGCAACTCTGGGTCCTGCATAGGACACCCCAACAATCACACCATGTGCCTGAAAGTCCAAATATTTCTTGAACTCTCTCAGGCTTGGCGTTGTGACCATTTCCCTCGGGAGCCTGTGCCAGACCCCAACAACCTTCTGGGTGAACATTTTCCTAATATCCGCCCTAGACTTCCTCTGCCAGTCCCTTTGGTCTTGTCACTGGTGACCACAGAGAAAAGATCAGTGTCTGCACCTCTTCCTCCCCTTACAAGGAATCTCTAACTTCACTGAGGTCTCCCCTCAGTCTCCTTTTCTCCAGGCTGAACAGACCAAGTGGTGTTAGCTGCTCTTTATAGGGCTTCTCCTCTGGACCCTTCACCACTTTCATAGCCCCCCTTTGGACACTCTTGATCAGTTTTATTTCTTTCTTGTATTTGGCTTCCAAAATTGCACACAGGACTCAAGGTAAAGTACCTTGGGGTGAGCATGTAGTGAGCACTCATTACATGTCCTTGGAAAAAATCCCTCTCCAGATTTCTGGAAGAGGATGTTGTGTGGGAAAGTGTTAAATGTGATGAGGGAAGAACAAGACATGTCATTTAAGTAGATGATATCACTTGTTCTCCACTCATCCACCAACACTGTAACCTCTTTGTATAAGGCCACCAAGTCTGTCAGACATGATTTGTCCTTAGCAAAGGACAAATTTGCTAATTTGTTGATTTATATTAAAACACTCATGTAAAATAATAAGTGAAATATTATCTCTATGGAAATACGACATTGTTATTGAGCTTGTTATTGAAGGGTTGGAAAGGAAAACTTGAATTATCTTGTATTTCTTAGATGGGTTTCTTATTAAACCCTTTCTTACAGGGGTTTAATATTCTGTTAATTTATTTTTTTATTTATATTGGAATAATATAAGCACTATTTCTCTTTAAAAATGAATTTTAAAACAAAAAAGAGAATTTCCAAAGGCTAAATAAATAGACGAGGAAAAAAACTCAATCTGTTTATGATTGCAAGATTTATTTCTTGGGTTTTTTTTGAGTTTTTTCTTTTTTGGTTTGCATTTTTTTTCATTTTGAAATAAAAATTCTCCCTCCAACATGACACTGATTCCATAATTTATCAAAAATTCTGGCAAAACTGGAATAGTAGTAAAATAGAATATCTTTCCCTGTGTAACAATTTAAATTTTTTCAATTCAGTTTAGAGTATAAAGATTTTCCTTATGCACTTTTTAAAAATCCCATTAAAATTAAACTTAGCGAAAATAAAATAAGGGAAAAGCCAACACACTTTCAAAATATCTTTTAGGTTTTTTTCACTGGTAGCATTAGTATTTTCTTTGCACTAATCCAAGTCTCCAGGCAAAATCTGGAAGGTTTTGACGCCCTCTAAAAGCAGCCCTAGGAGAGACATTGGTCTCTTTGTGACAGATCCTGATTTGGGTTACTTTATTGGCATAAAAGGGTACTGCAACTCTCTTTTAAAGGTGCAGCAAATTTCCCTTTTGAGTCTGGTTGTGTGTGGCCAGGGTTGTGTGCAGAGGCACCCTGTCCTGGCATTGCCTGTCCTTTCTGTGATCTACTCACCACACCACAGTGCACCTTGCACTGCAGCAGGTAAAAAGGGTAATTCTTGTTGGGTCAGACACAGAGGAAGCTCCCTCTTGACTTCAACAAAAAAGACTTTTACATTACACTTCCAGAGGGCAGACTTTGGCCTATTTAGGAGACTTATATAGAGAGTTCCTTGGGAAGCAGCCCTTAAAAACGAAGGAGTCCAGGAAAGGTGGGTGTGCTTCAAAACAGAGATCTTGAGGGCACAGGAGCAGCTGTTCCTGTGTGCTCAAAGATGAGTTGATGAGGCAAATGTCCAGCCTGGATGGGCAGTGAGATTTTGATGGAACTTAGGAATATAAAAAGGATGTATCATCTTTGGGAGGAGGGTCAGGTCTCTCAGGAAGTATTTAAGGGGGTTGCTAGGGCATGTAGGAAAAAAATTAGGGAGGCCAAAGCTCAATTTGAACCTAATTTGGCAACTTTTGTAAAGTATAATAAAAAATGCTTTCACAAAGATATTAACAGTAAAAGGAAGGGTGAGGCCAACTTTTGTTCTCTACTGGATACAGGAGGAAACTTAATAACTGCAGATGAGGAGAAGGTGGACATGCTTAACGCCTTCTTTGCCTCAGTTTTAGTGGGAAGATGGCTTGTCCTCAGGACAGCTGTCCTCCTGGGCTGGTAGATGGTGCCAGGGAGCAGAATTGTCCCCCTGTTATCCAGGAGGATGCAGTCCAAAAACTGCTGAGCTGTTTGGATATTCATAAATCTATGGGCCCAGATGGGATCCATCCCAGGGTGAAGAGGCAGATGAGATTGGGAAGCTGCTTTCCATCATTTGCCAGCAGTCCTGGCCCACTGGTGAGGTTCCAGATGACTGGAAGCTGGCCAGTGTGGCACCCATTCACAAGAAGGGTGGGAAGGAGGATCCTGGTAATTATAGGCCAGTCAGCCAGACCACAGTACCTGCTAAAGTAATGGAACAGTTTATAGTGAGTGTCATCCCACAGCACTTACAGGATGGCCAGGGTATCAGACCCAGTCAGCAGAGTTTAGGAGGGGTAGGTCGTGTTTGACCAGCCTGGTCTCCTTTCATGACCAAGTGACCTGCCTGGTGGATGAAGGAAAGGCTGTAGATGATGTGCACCTGGACTTCAGCAAGGCCTTTGACATCATCTCCCACAGCACACTCCTGGCAAAGCTGTAGCCCATGACAGGAGCACTCTGTGCTGGGTTAGGAACTGGCTGCATGGCCGGGCCCAGAGAGGGGAGGTGAACGGTGCTGCAGCCAGCTGAGGCCAGTCACCAGGGGTGTCCTTCAGGGGTCTGTGCTGAGACCAGTTCTGTTCAATATTTTTATTGATGACATGGATGAGGGGATTGAGTCTTTCATTAGTAAATTTGCAGATGACAACAAGCTGAGAGTGTGTGTTGATCTGTTGGAAGGTAGGAGGGCTCTGCAGAAAGACCTGGAACGGTTGGATGGATGGATGGATGGATGGATGGATGGATGGATGGATGGATGGATGGATGGATGGGCAGAGTCCAGTAAGATGAAGTTTAACAAGTCCAAGTGCCGAGTTTACACTGCCCAAGCAGAAAGGGACCGGGGGGTACTGGTCATGAGCCAGGTGAACGTGAGCTAGCAGTGTGCCCTGGTGGCCAAGAAGGCCAATGGCATCCTGTCCTGAGACAGGAATAATGTGGCCAGCAGGAGCAGGGAAGTCATTCTCCCCCTGTACTCCGCACTGGTGAGGCTGCAGCTGGAGTGCTGTGTCCAGTTCTGGGCCCTCAGTTTAGGAAGGATGTTGAGATACCTGAGTGCATCCAGAGGAGGAAACAAGGCGGATGAGGGGCTTGGAATACAAGCCCTATGAGGAACGACTGAGGGAGCTGGGGTTGTTTAGTCCGGAGAAAAGGAGACTCAGAGGTGACCTTATCACTCTCTACAACTTCCTGAAAGGTGGCTGTGGTCAAGTGGGAGTTGGTCTCTTTCACCAGGCAGCAACTGACAGAACCAGAGGACACAGTTGCAAGTTGTGCCAAGGAAAGTTTCGGTTGGATACTAGGAAAATTTTTTTCACAGAAAGAGTGATAAAGTACTGGAATTGTCTGCCCAGGGAGGTGGTGGAGTCACCATCCCAGGATGTGTTTAAAAAAAGACTGGATGTGGCACTGGATGCCATAGTTTAGTTGAGGTGTTGGGGCATGGGTTGTACTCAATGATCTTGAAGGCCTCTTCCAACCCTGTGATTCTGTGAAATACCTTTTATCTTTCTAAGTATTGAGGAATATAAATATTGCTGGTCTCTCTGCTCATTAAAAAAACCATTCAGTGAGCTACACCAAACATCTGCATAGTACAGGCCATGGAGCTTCACCCAGAGGCTCCTGCATTGAGTCTTGTGCTTCTGTATGAGCAAAGCAGGGGGAATCAAACATATTCACATTTCCCCGCTGCTTCCAGAATACTCACTGGCTTTTGTGGGCCACAAAGGAACCCATTGTGCTGTGCTCACACCTCCATGGATGGAAACTCCATGTCCTTGTGACCTGGGAATCCCTGTTCAGAATGACTGAGCTATCACTTACCTTTTAAAACATGCTATCTTTGCTACCTTATTTAAAAACACATAGCAAAACAAAAACAATTATTGTTTTAGTTACCTACACATCAAGGCCAAATCACCCATGGTACTTGGTTAAGAGTCTTGAGGATGGAGGCAGTGCTCAATGGCTGCTGTGATCCAAGCAAAGTCCAAATATAGCAATAAACCTGTTGTGTGGGGATATGAAATCATATGGGAAGGGAAGAGAATGTGAGGAGAGAGATGAGTCTGAAAGTAATAACAAGCCTTTGGGTAATGTTTAATTATATTTATACTATGCATAATTTATAATAGCTTTTCTAATATACTGAAGATATTCAGTCAGAACTATTGCTAGTCCCTCATGGAAAGCATAAAATTATAATCAAGCTCATATTTCATTAATAGAAATTTGCAACAAAATTCCTCCTGGCTTGGAGTTTTTTTGGACATTCAGGAAGATTGTCATTCAAGACTAAAAAGCTAATAATATACAACATAAAAATTATTATGTACATGTCAATGAAAATATGTAAAATTTACAGATTCCACATCTTCTCCATTTCATTATTCCTGTTCAGAAAAATAATTGATTTTAAAGTATATTAAGAAATAACTAAATTAATGATTCATTGGCTATATGTAGATAAAACTCTATGAAATACAACTAATGTTTTTCTAAAATAAAAATACATCACTGTTTGCATTACCTGGCAAATTACATTAACCACTTGCATTTGGAAATTCTCTACATAGTCTCTGCAAAAATAATAAGAAATCTAGGACTGAAAATGAGCAACTTTCCAGACACATGGTGGGTTTGTAATAATAAGATTCCATGCATGACTAGCTTTTGTCTTCTGTTTTACATATGACATAATGAACCAATATTTTCCAGTTATGAAAATGAAGCACACCTTTGGAGATAAATTATGAGACGGAAAAATAAAATTAAACTGAAAGGGAGGAGCGGATGAGTCAGGAAATTTGTAATGGTGATATGAACCAACCTTCTGCATAAACCAGGCAAAATTACTACATAAGGCAAATACACAGCGATGGAGTGAGCCTGGACAAGTGCTCCCTCTCTTTCTGAGTGGGAGAGGAGTTCTGCACTCCTCACACTCAGCCTTCTCTGCAGTGGTTCATGCCAGCCTTCTAAGGGCACCAGCAGGTACACAGCCACTCCAAAGCCTTCATTCACCTTGTGTGACACTGGCTCACAACTGATTGACTATCTGTAAGTAATAACAGATAAGTTTGCAGGCAGCCTGCAGCGTGGTTCCAAGAAACCTGAACTGTCCATTTGTTTCAGCTGTCCGGGAACATGTGTCAACACTGGGGATGATTTCATTTCCTGAGGAGAAAAGTGGATTTCCAATTTGCACGAATTACTGTAAGCAAAAATGTCATTCTGAATGACCATTAGGAGACTCTGTCACCATGTATTTTCCCACTTCAAAAAAGAAGAGGAAAAGACCATTAACTTTTCAAGTACAAGAAAGGAGAAATGCATTTTTAAGAATTCACTGGATTGAAACAGCAACATTGTCATATTTACAGTGTGAGATACAGTTGTGTATTGCCTTAGTGAGCCATTTTTTTAAGTTGTCATTGGAAATAACACTTTCTAGTTTCCACCAAACCTGTCTGTGGCCAGAAATGGACAGACAGACTTGGTCAGTGAAATGCACAGACTGTATCCAAGCACTCTTGGTGTGTATCATATCCACATCACAAACTGTTGAGGCAGCAGGTAGACAGTCTCTTTAAAATGTGGGTCACAGAAGGGGATGTGGAATATGCAGACTTGCTAGTGGCATCCTCATTCTTCCCCGTTTTTGTCTTCCTCTGAGGCAGCATATTGAAAATAATGCAAGAAGTGCCAGCCTGAAAAGACTTTAAGAGGTGACCTCCAGTAATTAATTTGTTATTTCTTACCTTCCTTTGTCATCTTTATAGAAGGATAATGTTTACAAAATAATTTCAGTTCATAGTCCATTAGTCAAAAGATGCAGCTTAAAACAAAGAAGGTAAATTTTTACTGAGGCCTCAGAGAGTGAACTGCAGTGGCTGGAACTTAGGCATTCCCTCAACTGCTCTGATTTTGGAGTTGGATGGTTTCTTTGCTCAGAAGGGCAGGCTCTGGGGCTGAGGGGACTTGCTTATGAAGATCCCCTTCTTAGACAGCACAAGTCAGAGTCCTGAGCCTCTAAAATAACTGCTAACACATCTTAGTTCCTTTCCACTCAAGGACACAGGAGGAATCACAAAAGGAGCAACATGGACCCAAAACTTTATAAGGAAGATTAAGAAAAACATGTTAAATGAGTCAAAATATTCCATAGTTGAAAATAAAGCAGCTGACAAAGTCAATTATGAAAAAAAACCCCATTCTACAAATCAAGTTTGGAGTGGAATTAGGAGGCACAAACAAAAGGGGAAAGGAAGAACAGAAGGGAGACCAGAAGTTATCTGACATGATTAAAGGGTAACTTCCAAATAGCAAAATGAGTCAAACAAAAATCCTTTATTATATGACCCTAATGAAGCCAATAAACAGAAAGATAAGTAAACAGCTGTTAAGTAACGAGAAAATTAGGATGGCCAAGATGGATTTCAAGGAATAAATAGCTAATGGTGTGAAAACAAATGAAAATCAGGATGTCTGAAAGAGATCAATAATTGCACTGAATCATCAAGGGCTGAAGTGTTCTATGGAGGAATATAACCATGAGAGGCTTAGCAGTTTTTTTGTAGAAATTTAATGAAGGAGACTTCTGGGTGAATATTTACCTTGAACTTGTTATTTCCTGGCATGGAGAGGGAAACATTTTTAGATATTGAAATGTCAGGAAAATAAATAATAATTTATTGAGTGATAAAATTCATCAGACCCAAATAAGATACACCTGAAAATTCTAAGGGACAGTAAGGGAGATGACAAACATGCATTTTGTCTTCAAAATACCCATTCTTCCAAAACAGAAGGTATGAAATGTCATCTGTAAACAACTGCAGCCAGAATAAAAAAATGTCTGGAGGGTATCTCAAGAGAGGGACCATCCAGCCTGACCCTCGCAGAATAAAGTCACATCACCCTACTCCCTTGGAGCTTTTTTTGTATGTTATTAGTGTAGTGAATAAAGGAAATACCAATAACAACATATATATTAAGACACATCACTTAGCATTTTGAAAGGTCTTTGGTAAATATTTTGAGAGCAGGAACAAGCAAAGCCTATAGGGGAAGAACAGGGCTGAGTGCTTCTCAGTGCCATAGCCTTGACTGACCAAGGTCAGGGTGAGCCTCAGGGTTCCCTCCTTTCTGGTGGTGAAATCTGCTGCAGTTTGTGACCACTGGGCCTGACACACTGAGGGCAGGTGGGACTGCACATGCTTTGTACACATGAATGTCACATCTGCACGAGGACTGCTGCAGGGACATTGCCAGCTATATCCAGAGCACATTGCACTCTCTGGGCTTATTCAGCATTTTCCTTCAAGAACACAAATATCCCTGCAGAGACCAGCAAAGATAATATCTGTCAGTTCTGACTGACAGATATTGGAACCTGTGGGGTCTGGGCACCCTGTGTGGTGGGAGATAACACAGCTGAATGAGATATTCCTGGTAGCAAAGCACAGCACATTGCTGTACCTGCAGCCCCTTTACCATTACCTCTAACAAACTCACTTAATCTCACTTGCCTGCAGTGAGATCTGTTTGTTCATTCCCTGGCCTCTTTATGCATAATTGCAATCCCACAGAGACTGGATGTTTTACTAAAGACATTAAATGTGACCAGCAATCTCCATTAGTACAAGAGACCACACAGAGTTCCAAAGTGCCTTACATTAAGGCATTACTCCATTAAGGGCACTACTCCAGTAGCTGAGGTTAAACTTCTCTGGTTTGTTTGCTTACAGAATGGCATCAACAGAGAGGGACATGCTTGATTTCCAGGTCCCGGGAGAAAAATTTCCTCTGCTCTGGGCTGCCTCTATGGACCAGGGTCACTTCCCCAGCCTGGGACAGAGGTGCTTGATCTCCAGTGTCCAGCTGGGACAGCAGGGTTCCTCAAAAACCTTGTGGCACAGGAGTCAGGGTCACTCTGAGACCTTGAGAGCATGTCTCAAATGGCTGTATCCCTGTGTTTAGGCAGATGGACCATGTTTAATAAACTGAATTTGGTAAGTACATCAATAAATCATTTAGTTATCAGAAAGTGGATGTTAGACTTCCCTTTAGGTATCCAAAGTTGAAAATTTTACTTTGATGGAATCTATGGGTTATATCAGTCATTATTCAGTTTCTGTTGGGGCAGATCAAGAGAGTTCTCACAGAGTTATTTTCAAAATTTACCTGAAATATTTTTGGATCTTAAATATAATTATTTAGAACAAGGCTAATATTTATTGTTTAGACTAACAGACTTGCAGTTTCCAAGTCTTTTTCCCACAGTGGAAGTAGCAAAGGTTAACTCATATTGTTTAGTAAAGATTTTCTTCAACAGTGAAAAGATCACAGTTAATAAATAACACTGTAAAATTATGTTTCTGATAACATTGGAACCTGCCTGAAAACCAACTAATAAAAGTTTGATAAAATTACGTGGGTAGTTTATTTCTGAGTATGTAGGATGGACTTCAGCTGTGTAACCACTTAGCTTATGCTAAACTTATGCAGACGATAAAATATATAAAAATCAGATTTAAAAATAACTAAAATTCCTGATTCAGTCAGTGGAGAGACACAGTATTTTTGAAGCAAAATTTCTATGTTCATTTTCAGACTCCTCCTTTTTTGTGTGAGGTGTGTGGTGTTTCTCTCACTGCTTGTGCAAGCACGGGAGATAAGCAGGTCATGTGCAGAAGTTTACAGCTGAGCCTCATCCATACAAATAAGTGTATTCAAACCTCCTCACGTTGGCCATCAAACTCAGTGGTCCAGTGTAGGAAATCCTCCTGCCTTCAGGCTCTTTACACAAAGAGAGAAGAGTTATCTATTCCCACAGGCAATGCAGAGCTATAGGCCAAAATGTCTGTATTGTCTAGTACCAAGAGCCCAACCATCTTTACAGACCTTTTCACCTCCAGGGAAAGATGATGGGACTACTTCCAGACGTGGAAGTTTCAAAACAAGGATAATTTCTTCCTTATTTTTGCCCCCAAAGGCATCCCCCCTTTTTTTCTTTTTTTTTTTTTTTTTTTTAATTACTAGCTGAAGTTTTCCAGGGATATTTTATCCCAATATTTCATAAGTACTGCAACCTATTTGGGTTTGATTATTACAAAATAATAAAGTAAAACTTGCAATAATATATTAATGGAGTTTTATTTAATTAGTGTTATTTCTGTGGTTGTACCATTTTTTAAAACTTTTCCCCTCTCTTTTCTAATGTGTAATTTGGAGATCTGTAAAACTACCACTGGAAACAGAACAGGACTTTAGGAAAGAAATCTGCAGTATGTGCTTGTTGATAGTTTCTTGCCTGCAGCTGCAATTGTTTTCCAAAGTACATCTACTGTCTTACAATTTTCTTACCTGCAGTAGCAAAACAGTCATTTAAAAAAATAAAAAACCAAACAACCACCACAAATCTCATTTATTTTGTTCTGACAATCTCATCTGCTTAGGTCACACACTGCCAGTGGCCATTGCTCACGTCCTTGTTAAATCATTGGAACACAAATTTGAATGTTGTGTGGTATTGCCTGTGCTGGAAAAATTCATTTAGAGCATTGAAGTGGAGAGTTTCTCTCTGCAGTAAAGGTGTAAGTAGCAGGTATATATGTGAGAAGGTTCAGGGAATGAATGAGTATGGTTTAAGTCTGAGATGTCATTTGATATCAAATAACGTGTTTTGAATAAAGCAAAATAAATCATCTCTGGACAGTTTTATTTTCTAAAGGCTCTGACATAGGTCAGTGGTATACGAAAATATTTTTTCTCTCCAAAGACAAAGTTTATGTCTGCAATAAGTCACTATATACATTGATTTACACTTTTTTTTTATTGCTGTGTTTGTCATTACTTAAATTCTTACCCTGCAAGAAGCATTTTAGTAGAAATAAATAACAGATGCCCTTTGGCCAAACTGTTTACAAAGTACACTGACAATCTAGTGTGCGCTTCACCAGAGAGGTATAACAAAAAGTAGTTGGAAATATTATATGGATTCTAGGTCTGTTGGGTACATATAATCACATTTTTCTTAGTTTTTCTTTCTTTTGCATTTAATTCCATTTTTAATATTTGCTGCCAGGATTAAAATGAGGCCGCTTTCTCCCAGATTGGAAATTTCATCCTTTTTGTACACTGCTATTAGGTTTCAGAGATTTTATTAAAGTTTTCATTAAGGAATATGCAGTAATGAAAATGTGGAGGATTCAGATGATCAGCTCACTGGAGTGAGCTGTAACTCACTCCAGGGTGTGGCTGTGACTTTGGAAATTTCACTTTGGGGAGTGTGATTTTTTCCCTGGAAAGGGAACTTGGATGATCAGTGATGCCAGATAGGGCATCAACACTGGAAACTCACTGGGGTAGGATCAGCTCAGTGAAAAAGGTGAGGTTCATGCAACCCTCTGGTCACAAATTGTGTTTCCAGGGTGTGATGTTGAGGCTGATGTGGTTTTTCTTTGTCTAAAAGAGACCAGCTGGGGAGAGGGAATGTATTTATTGCAAGCTATAGATGACATTTAATGGAAGAAACCCTGTTTGGGCTCCCCAGACACTGACAAAGAGCAGCAAGTTGAGCAGAAGGCCATCAGGGTGGTCAGAAGGCTGGAGACATGGGGATGGGATATAACCAGCAAATGGCATTTCTCGTTTCTCTTTTCTGTTGCTGTCAATAGTTGCCTGAGAAAGCTTTACTTTAAAAAAAAAAAAGGAAAAAAAAAAAAGAGAGAAAAAAAAGAAGCAAGCGGAAAAGAATGAAGTCTATGTGAGAAGAAGAAGGAACCTAATGCCCTGTAAGGATGTTGGTCTCACAAAGGAGATATTTAGTTCAGCATGGTAAATACACCTGCCATGGCCTGTTAATTTCTCAGTCATATCACTGGCCATGAATACAGCAGGGCTGGGAGTGTTCCACCTCTCCCTCTTTCAGGATATTCAGAAACTTGGGCAGGGGCATTCAGCTTATGATGACCCGAGAGTGTGCAATGTGCTCTTGCACTGAGAGGTTACACCTGAGACAGCCTAACCAAAAGTACTGACCTAAGGCATGTGGCTGGCTCTAAAGGCTGGTCAGTGTCTTCTTTGGTATCACACACATGAGGTCAGGAAGGCATCACTAATGGTGTCTATCTTCAAGCCAGGATGAAGGGTTGTTTTCACAGAACTGTTGCAGTATTTGTTGGCATTTTCTATAGAAAGCAGTGCAGCTAAATCATCTCTCTTACACATCCTGAAATTTAGCCTCACAGAAGGGTGGAACTGTGCTTTTTCTCTTTTCTGTATTGAGTTGCATCCCTATGTACATTTTTATACATTTATTTTTATACAGTAGAATCCTCTCAAAAGTTCATGATGTTGTGTATTACCAGAAACTCATAGTGGGACAAGCAGACAGAAAAAGAAAAACTAGAAACCAGGCCCAAAGACCTTTAGCAATTTATGTTTCTATATAAGAATAAAAACATAATAATTTCTTATATATCAATATAATCTTCTGAAGTTTATTTTGCTTGAGCATTAATGCCTATACCTGATGTGGAGCCCTAAGCCCAAAAGTCCATGACCTGAACCACCTACAGACTTCTGGTAGACACAAATTTTCCCTTGATATGTTTTATACCTATCAGTCCTTACGGTAGAAGCAATTAAACCAGAATAACTTTCTCCCTTCCTGGTCTGCATAGAAATAACTTTAATGCAGAGTGATGAATGCTTGAGGGTACAAAGTAAAGCACTTAGAAATAAGGAAACATCACAGTCAATATGGCCCTGTGAATGATGATTTGTGTATAAGCATTACAACACAATATTTAAATACCTCGTCATGAATTATTTTGCTTCTGTGTCCTTGAATTGAGCCAAAGTCATACAGGAGAATAATTTGTTGGGCTTTTTGTGAGAACCTGCTTTTCTTCCTGAAACAGAAAGGCAGTTTCAGTAGGATGACAGGCAGAACTGAAGAAGTGGGTTTTCCACTTCCCTGTGCTATAGGTTTCATGTAATCCTGGACAAAACCACTTCAGAAGGCATTGTTCTCTGAGCTCCTCTTTGTACTGGGAAGGAGTCAAACAGCAGATCCCAGGGTCTAATTTACTGAAATGCTGAGTGCTCACAGCTGGTACTAAAATCAATTTAACAGAAAAACGAATAAAATAATCTAAAAAGCTCAGATGAGGAAGGCAATAAATGTTTCTCTTGGACTGATAGTCAGAAGACAGAAGAATCAAGAGTATCTACAACACCAGCACTGGGCTGGCTGCTTGCTCTGCCAGTCCCTTGAACTATAAATACTTGACCAGAGCACAGCAGAGGGGTCTGGGAATCTGAGATAACATCTGATCTTCATAAAAGCCTCAACAGAGCAGTAAGAATTCTTGTGTGGGTCCCTCCTCCTTCCACAACAACTTTCTTCTGTACTCTAACAATTGAGTTCTACCCCCTGCCCAAATGAGCGACCACTTGACAGCAGACCAAGGCCAAGCTGCTCTTCAGATGTGCAGCCTGGTACTCTTGCATCAGGACTAGGAAATAAATCTTCATGAGGGTTTCCACATTGCTCTGAGATCACCTGAGCTCCTGCTGTGGTGTAACCTCCAGAAAGAGGAGTTTAAGGGTGCAGAGAGGTAGCTGAGCTCCAGAGCTGAGAACCACTCTGCTGCACTGGTCTCTACTGAGGGTAGGTTTAAAACAGCGTGAGCAAGAGAGTACTCAGGGTTAGAATAAATGCCTAGAAGCAATAAAATCTTATCTTTCTGCTGAAAAATTATCTCTCTGGTAGGATTCTGTTTAAAGCCTTGTTGGCATAAAAATAAAGGGTAATTGCTATATTCTATCTCTTTTTTTAACCCACTTTCTGATTTTCATAATAATGCATGTTCAGTTTGCAATTTAACTGTCTCATCTGGCTGATTAATTATAAAATAACCATTAAAAGCCCAGCAAGCACTTCTGCATTTTTGTCCTCTGTGACTCTATGGGAGTTGTCAGATAATAAACTTACAGAATTTTGATATTTAGCTTTATCTTTTCTGTTTTATATTTGGTTTTTCCTGGGTTTTATTCACCTTTCTCCTTCAAATGTAAAAATCAAGCTGATCTCCAGAAATGAGTGAGGCCATACTGCTTTTACTTTGCTAATAATAAAAAGTCTGCCCTCTCCTAAGAATTCTATGATATCACTCCAACAGCTACTGTGAAAAAAGTCTCCTGAGAAAGTTTTGCAGTTTCTAAAATCCCTTGCTGCATATCCCAGAACTGCTAATGTACCAAAAAGTTGTTGTTCACATGGGACATATGATTTCATTTCACTATCCTCTTTTTCTCCCCATAGACCAGAGCTCAAGGGTTTTCTTTCTTGTAAAAGAGTTTGACAAAAGAGTCAGTTCACCATGGCTCCTAAAAAAGCATTCAAATTTTGAGGTTCATGCAATTAACTGATTTTCTGGGCTATGAGCTACAAATGAAGGAGACTCCTGAATTTGTGAATAGAAAGAATCCCTGTAGGACAAAAGAGTTTTTAGTAAGAGAGAAATGAAGTTGGTCCTCCAAAACCAAGGATTAATAAAGAGCAGGCAAGGAACCTCAGTGTTCCTTTGTGGGGAGATTGGGATCTGATGCCAGACGTGGGTTGAAGAGTTTAGGTGTCTACATCTGTATTTGTGTGAATCCATCTGTGCAGGCTCCTCCTGTGTCATGGAGGGGAGGACAGACCCTCTCTTGTACATGGCCCCACTGACCACCAGCTTTCCCAGCCTTCCTGCCAGGATGTAGTGAGGGGAGCAGCTGAACCCTCCCTGGCTCTTATCTTAGCACATTGCCGAGCTCCAACATGAATAACCTGTCTTCCTTACAGCTGGGGATGATTTTGTCTACCCTTTTTCTCATATTTACATTCCCAGGATCTTAAACACAATAGTGTTTCCTTTGATTACTCACAGCTGCCTAATCAGCCTTGGCATTGCAAGTCCTACTTTTCTTTTCTACCAAAGGAAAATGAACAACCAGCCTTTCCTTGCATCATGGGCCAAACATCAGAGACTACAGCCTTACTTGATTTTCAGATAATAGTTCTCCCCTTGTCTGGCTCCCAGCTTCTCCAGACTGTAGCAGAGCTCTCTAGCCCTGAGGATACAAGAACTCAAAGCAAAGCCAGCCACAATATCTGTTTCTGACTAGTTCTCAATTAGTTCCAAATTCAGGTCAGGGAGAAGCCCACATGAAATGCAGAAGCAGAATGGTTCTGAAAAACACTCTAATGGTTAATATCTTAACCTCCCACTTCATCTCCACTGCTTCAGAAAAGTTTGGCTGCTTTAATATAAAACTGAAGTAGAAATTTGGGAACATTTTTCCTATAAAAACTCACAGAGGCTTACCCAGCTTGGTCCTCAGCTGTTGTTTTATCAATTAACTGAGCTGATTTCAGCTGCACTCAACTGCCTTCTGCCAGCTGGGGGTAGGACATGGTCCTCATCTGCTCTTCTTTGATTAATAAATAAATTAATAATTCTACAACAAATTAAACCCCTGCCTCCAGATCTGACAAAATTCACACAGGACCAGAAACCAGATGCCAGGAAGATGCCACCTGAGGATGAGGAGTGAATTCAGAGGAGGGTCCCAGATGATTAGAGATGGAGCACCCCTACTATGAGGACAGGCTGAGAGAATTGGGGATGTTCAACCTGGGGAAGCGAAGGCTTCAGGGTGACCTGATTGAAGCCTTTCAGTACCTGGAGGGATACTACAAGAAAGAGAGACAATTTACAAGAGGCTGTGGTGACAGGATGAGGGGGGATGGGTTTAAACTGAAATAAGGTAAATTTTAATCAGACATTGGGAACAAATTCTTCCCTGTGAGGGTGGTGAGGCACTGGAACAGGCTGCCCAGAGCAGCTGTGGATGCCCCATCCCTGGCAGTGTTCAAGGTCAGGTTGGAAGGAGCTCTGAGCAGCCAGGGCTGGTGAAAGGTGTCCCTGCCCACAGCAGAGGTCGCTGGGACTAGATGATCTTCAAGGTCCCTTCCAACCCAAGCCATTCTGTGACTTAAAAATTGGTTAGTATTGGTATTGATTGACATTTTTTAAAGAACAAATGTGGGTGAATTTCATTAAACAATGGTCAGACACATTTGTATGTGAGCAAAGGCCAACATTCAGGTCCCCCTTTCCTACTGTAAAAGACCATGGTGACACAAACAGAAGCTGTAAACTCAGTGCTGGCACACAGAAGGGAAGTACCAAAGGGAAAAAATATTAAATCCAAGCTATCTAAACTGAGGAGAAACAAGGACAAAAAAAATTGCTGTTAAAAAAAATGCACAGGCAGTGTCACTGAGCACTTACATATTCCTTTTTAAAAGCAACTGCAGGTATCAGAGTGCAGCCTTTATGACAGGCCGATCTTGATAATCCTTTACTATCCTTTAGCTCAGTGCTGGGTTAAAGGTGCAATGGAGCTGGAAGGGGAGCAGCTGGAACACATGGCCAAAAATAGAAAGTGTCCACAAGCTGTCAAGGGTGAGGTGGCAGCACACACAGCCTCATGCCTTCAGCCAGGGCAGCCAGGATGTGCTTTTGGCAGCGTGGGCAGAGGACAGCTCCTCTCAGGGATCCTCCTTCGTGCTGCACTGACCTGCAGCCCGCAGCACAGCACTATTGTCATGGTGGAGGAACCTGGAGGCAGGAACTGACAGCAAAGTATAAATCTCTGTGGGTAAAGGGAAGAAGTGCAGGTTTCAGTTTTGCTCTGCCACAAATGACCTAGAACAATGCTCAGATGAAAAGGTCACACTCACCACCCCCAAGATTCAAAACAGAGACCAAGTTAAACTGCTCACTGCTAGGATGTGCCTTTTCCTCCTGTGCCTCCCATGGCTGCTGTATGGACTGCATGTGCTCATCCTGGAGGTGACTGAGTCTTTCCTTGTGCTCTTACTTCAGATCTCTACTTCTGCCTCTGATAAAAGAACTGCTGCTTAATGGATTATCACATCTTGATGGATTATCATAAAGCTATATTCATTATTCTACCAAAATACCTCCTGATTCTGAGCAGGCAAGTGTTAAAAAAAAAAATGTTTAGAAGAAGCTATGGTGCATTTTCAGGAGCCAAGTGCTCTCTGAACCAGGAGCTTTTGCTTAAGCCATACTTGCTGAGCTCTTTTGTCTCAGAAATCTTGGGTTTTGCACAGCACAGGCTTTACCTTTAGTGGGAAATAAACAGGCTTCAGGGAGTGGAGGATGCCTCAGCATCTGCTGTCTGTAGCTGTGAATTAACTTCTCGATGGTGTTGTTGATAGGCTTGGCACATTCACAGGCTGGGAACAAAGCAATGGCTACTGGCCACAGCATATGTGCTCATTTATCCTGAATTTTCTCATCTGTAAATGGGCATCTGCTCTTTCAGCCTGGGACACTGCTATCACTGCTCTCTCCTCTGTGCAGGAAAGGGACACACTTTCAGTCTGCTTGGACTCCCTGGCACCAAGGCTCAGGCTGCCATTTGCTATGGAGGTACCAACCTTTGGCACTCCTAAACCAGTGCAAGGATAAGGCAAGTGGCATTTTTCTCTTCAAATTTAAATGGATAGACAAACAGCAATTCAGAGATGGCTGAAAGAACAAAGATGCACTCTAATTTTAGCTGCTGATGGAGCACTATCCCACCCAACTCCCTGTGAGGCTGTAAGTCTATCAGACAAGATTTACAGTGGTATCTAGACCTCTAAGGATAAAAGGTGTCAAGGGAGAGCTATTAAAGCATCCAAATGACTTTCCCCTTTACCTTCTGTAAGATTAATGTTTTACCTGAATGGATAATTTTTGCAAATCTTCCAGACATCTTTAAGACTCCAGAGTCCTGCAGGGAGGTCCCATTTTAAAACCAGCTGCAGTGTCCAGGCCTATGCACTTGCAGCAGGTCACTCCTTTCAGGAGTGCTGACACCCCTGGGCACATTTCTGTGGATCCCTGTGTGTAGCTGGCAGGTGACTTGGGGCTTTCAAAGTGCTCCTTGTAGGTACCAGTGCAGCATCTCATACTGCATTGTATCTAAAATAGCCAGATGGTGTGAGTGCTGCCCTCTATCCCAGCCAAAATGTCTACCTTGTTATCCTTCTTGGTTAGGGCAGGAGCTAAGGGTAGGATGCATCATACCTAATTTCAGCCTATTTAAAGTTAATACCTTTTAAAGTTTGCCTAACTTTCCTCTGAAGTGGTAGAAAAAAAAATATAATTCAGAAAAGCAATTTATCCCTGCTCCAACACTTCAGTCTTTAGGTGGCCTGGGTCACCCATCAGAGAAAGTTACTTGTCTCCAATGAGTAAGGGGACACAAGATAATGATCTCAGACAGTGAGTCAGTCTTTTTAGATCTTGATTGTTTTTTATACAGGCATTAGATTCTTTTACAAAAAGAGACCATGCTTATTGACACAGAGACACTCTAGCTGAAGAAAGGCCACACATTTGTCAAGGTTATTTTTTGGTTTGTTTCTCCTGTTTTAGCAGTTATTTTAATAAAATGTTATTTATCTCATGCTTATGTTTATACACCATATGGACTATGCATTTATAATAGCTGGCTAAGAGCTAAACAACGTCTTTTGTGTCAAGTTGCAGTGAGCTTCAGGTTGAAAGACAGGGGCTGTGACTGTGGTGGGCTGATCTTGGATACCCCCCCAGCTGCTCCATCATCCTTCCTCAGCAGGACAGGTGACAAAATAAACTGGAAAGGCTCATGGTTTGAGATATATTGAGGGAGATTCTTTTGCTGATTACCGTCACGGGCAGAACATACTTGACTTGGAGAAAAGTTATTTAATTTATTGTCACTTTCAATAGATTCAACCACTGAGGGAAAAAAAAAGCAAAATTAAAACATTGTCCCCCAGCCCTTGTTCCCAGGCCTACCTTCCTCCTTCCATCCCTGATTTTTCTCCCCCATAGGGTACAGGGACTGGGGATGCTGACACTTGTGTAGACACAGGGCCCAAATTCTGCTCCTCAGGACACTTGACTGCTGCCCCCAGCCCATCCATGAAGATTCAGCAGGAAAGGTGATCAGCTCACCAGGGCAGAGCTCCCTTTGAGCATCAATGCCTGCCATACCCACATGGTCCTTCACTCCTGCCTAGAGCTCCTCTGTTTGCAGAGGACAAACCAGTTTGAGCTTTCTCAGTGCCTGAAATGACACCTCTGCCTGACCAGAAGCAGTTTTCTGCCCCTCTTGGCTTGGTAACTCAACACTGAATTCCATGGGAGCAAGATATATTCCTTTGGTTTAGTGCCTTGGAGAAGGGCCACAAGCAAATGGAGCCAGTGGTACAGTGTTCAAAAAATCCCCAAAATAGTTAGAAAGAGAGGGTGGAAGCAGTTGATCACAAAGACAGATGTCACTGACAGTCCAATTGCTCCTGGAGCTGTCACTCAGCTGACATGGCCAAATGATGAGTGAAAGGTCCTTCAGCACACCACACCTTCCCCAGGCTGGCCCTGACCTCGCTCTGTTTATCAAGGAGTGATTTACAGGAATGCCTGGTGTTACTCAGGCTGCCCAGGGTACAGCCCACCTGAAGCCATTATCCTCTGTCTGAGCCTTCCTAATCACTGTTCCACAGCAATCAATTAGGAGGTGACTAACAAGCAATTAGGCCTTCAAGAGAGTGGATAAACACTCCAAACACCAAGATCTGGTCTCATGTAAGTATGTTTTGCAATTAAGAATGAAATTGAACAATGAAATGTTCTGAAACCAGAATTTGTCCTCGAGCAGAACGGTTCAAGACAGATGAAGGTGGCCTTTGCTGGCAGATAGAAAAGTGCCATCTCTGCCCAGAGGCTCATTCCAGAAGTGTCAGTAATTTACTGAGAAAGTTGCTCATGGAGCAGACAAGGTTTTAAAACACAGAATATTCTCAGTCCCCTAGGAACAGCAAGAGGGGAGCCAGCTCTACCTGGGTCCAGCACAGATGAAAAGCTGAGTTAAAACTGTGGTGGCTGTCCAGCCCCCACTTCTGCTTGAAAAGTGACCTGGTGCCTCTATCTAAATAAGCTTCATTTGGCACATTTGTGAAGATATGAGGTCCAAGTTTTCAGTTTTCCTTGGCTGTGTCAGATCAACCCATCTATCAACAGCTTGGCTGTGTGATGGAAGTGAAAATCATATTTCTACCTCTCAGAGAAAGGCAAAAGGGCTTAGATGGGTATCTTATTTGAAAAAAAAAAAAAAAAAGAAAAAACCCACAAAACCCAAAAATACAAATAAAAACAAAAACAAAGCAAAAACAAAATAAAGCAAAACCCTCAAACCAAAACAACAAAAAAACCCAAACAGCAGTCTTGAGTATAAATTACTGATTTTTTTTTTTATTTTAATGTAAATTCTGCCAACCAACATTAACTGAGAAATTTAATAAAAGCAAGAAACTGTTGTTCTTTCTGGGTCTGTTGTTCTTTCTGGGTCTGGTATTTTTCACAGCATTTGATATTTTGCAGTTGACAGTGGCATTTCAAACCGCAGCAGACCTACCTTTACCTGGGGGAAAATAAAAAAACCCCTCTAGGCAATTTTTTAAATTATCATTATTATGTTGACTTGATGAGAGAATCAAGGATGGAATCTCCTGCATGTTATTATGGTTTTCATTCTTTCCCTCTCTAGTGTTTTTGGTTGGTTGGTTGCTCAGTTTTTTATCATAACGCGCAACTCCAGGGAATGAAACACACTTGGTCTAAAGCTCCCAGCTGCCTCAGTCCTTTGTGTGCTTTGAGTGAGGCAAATTGTCATCTGGATAAATGCCACCCAATCTGACCCTTATTTCACTGCAGTCAGCAGTAAGGGATCAGGCCCAGGAGGAGTGAAGAGCCTAGGAATGAGATGCTTCATCAGTTCTTTGCAATAGACACTTCATATTTTGGGATGTGTCCTTTAGTGACCTCCTGAGGTTGTCAGGGCTGTGGAAGCAGCTGTCCCTACAGGGTTCTTTGATGTCTCAGAGGTCTCTCCTCTTAAAAAAACAGATGGGGACACAGAATGAAAGTGGAAAGAAAGTTCAGCTATTTGTAAATTGTGAGTTTGTTTTTGCTTTGTTTTTCTTCTGCATTGTTTTGTTATTGCAGTAGATGGCTGAGAACCCTAGTCCTTCTGGCTGCAAATCATGTACTGAAAGCAAATAGCATAAAAAACCAAGATGCAAAGCTACTGTCAGGGAGGTTTAGGCAATGTGTCAGCCAGAGACATGAAAAATTTTTTCAAGCATGAGAAAAGTTCTTGCACAAAGAAGATCCCAAGTGGAAGAGAGAGAAAGGAAGGCTTTGCAAATAAGAAATTATTTTTTCTGAACCTTCTAAAGAGATAAAGAAAGGACAATTCTGGATTTGTCATTGACATGAAATGGAAATTATCTCTATTCACAATGTGTTTGGAAAGTACAGGTAGTGCTGGATTCCCTCTAGCAGCAATTTCTGTTGTAGACAGTGGTATAAGATTAAAACCTTGTCTTTGTATCAATAATTTCACAATAACCAGACTTGCTGCTTGGAGTTTTGATCTTGTTGTATTATTAGAGGATGAGATTTGCCAAAAGCCTCACAGAAAATTGCAAAAGGATACTGTAAGTGGTAAATCTCAGTTGGGAGGGTTCAAAAGATCCAGAGCCATGTCAGCAAGGCTTTGCAGAGGGATATTCTGTTTGATTGCTCACTGCAGAAATCTGAGGCCTGAAATCCAGGAAGACTTTAAATTCAATAGTAGGATTAATGGGTACAGAGGCTTCATCCCCACATTTCACTGCAGAAGTATCAGGGTCTTAACCTCCACAAATCACAGACAGATACAAGTGCATAGGCTTTGCCTTTCTCCTCATACAGAGTAGGTAACATATCTGCAATGTGGATGCAAGATTAGCTGCAGTCTTAGACTCCAAGTTTCAAAATATCTTGTATTTCCCGAAGCCCTAATACCCAGGATCATTTTTTTCTTTTCTTTTTGTAATAAATGGGACCTTCTTAACATAGAAGAGAACTGTATAATTCTAAGATCAAAAGAAGAATTAAAATTTCAATGCCATTATTTTTCCTTCAGTTTTAAAATACCTTGATACTTAAATTATTCTTTTATTTTCCCACTGTCAGTCTCCTGACTCCTGAAGACCAGGTAGAAGGATAGGAAAAGTAGGATCCATGATGTAGGGAAGCTACAGAGCACTAAAACAGTAGCAGGTTAGTCCAGTGCTTGCCCCACTCCTACTCTCCATTTCCTTCATCCCAGGCAAAATGTCAGGGAACACTCATTCTGCATCCACAAACTCTCTTCTCTAAACCAAAGGTATTCTCACTGTAGAGGGTTGAAGAGATTTAATCTTCTTCCCTCCCTGCAGCAAACTGTGAGCTCTGAGAGTCCAGACAGTTTCCTCATTGGAAAAGGCACTTAGCCTTGCACTGTGACTCTTTACCCATCTAGAAGATAAATCAGTGGACTCCAGTGTGAGCAGTGATTGTATTGGTATTGCTATTAATAGCATTTTACTGTCAGACTATAAGGCAGATGTCTCTTCTTCCATTAGATTTGGTCCTGAAACATATAGGCCACTTAAATTAGAAAAACCAAAATGATTGCTAAAACAAAGGAAAGTAAATAAAAAATCAAGGAGTTCTTCCTGGCTTTGACTCAGCTTTGTGATATTACACTCCAGCTCCTTTTTGTTCATTAGAAATACAGGAGACAATTTAATTGCCCAAATGCGTCCTTAATGCGTGGCATTAAGATATTCCTGAACTTTATGGGTCAGTGAGTGTATTCAACCCTTGTCTGTTGATGATGACACACAGAGAAACAGATAAGCATTTCTGATTGCATTAAACCACTGCATTATCCACCTTAAGTGGGGCATAATAATACAAATCTGGAGACTTGTTAAAAAGTTTGTGTCATACACAGTCATGTAAATGTAAATCTTCTTGTCTTTCTTTTAATGTATTTCCTGCAATGTTGATGGTAAACACCAGATATCAATTACCAATTTTTATCAACTCAGATATCAACTCTCAATTTTATTAGTCTGTATGAGACTGTAGATCTTTCCAGCCTGGATGGTTTCAGGGTTTGTGTCTTATTATTAGATTAAAAATGTATTGCTTAAAATTGAGTCTGATGGAAGAACTTGAACTATTTTTGAGCACTTAAAATATACTGGACCACAATTTCCTGAGCTTCAAACTTCACTAAGTTTATACATTTCCCAACTCCCTTGAGAAAGAATGGAAAGAAAAAGCCCCAGATTCATCCTAGCTTACTTCAGGCAGAAGCAAGAGGTGTCCACTTCAGGGAGCTGTCAGCCTAAATCTCCCTTATATTCTGGAAAGAGACAGTTATCTCCATGAAAGCAGTGCTGTCTATCCACCTTACACACAATGGATAATTCCATCTGAGTCCTTGAGGGAAAATGGAGTCCTCTCAGCTCCTGCCTTACATTAAATCAGTCAGCTAAGTTCCCACTGGATGTAAAGAATCTGGACCAAGGAAAGTGGGCCTGGACACAACAAGAAATTTACATAGGCTATAGCTACCTTCCTAATAAAGATGAGGGAAAACCAATGGCCACCAGACCCTAACTCTGTGTACTGCTGTATTCTTCAGACCAGCATAATTTTGGTCTGGAACATCTAGAACTTCCCTAGAACTTCCCTAGAACCTAGCAGAGGGCAGAAACTCTCAGTAAGTGACCTGTGTACTGTCATCCTGTAGAGAGCAAGCAAAGTTAACAGTATGGACATGGGTTGTTCTGTGCCAGTCAGCCAGAGAACTAAAAGGCAATTTTAGGCACAGGTGTTTTACTAGAATTGAGGTAAGTGGGGCCTGGATAAGCACCAGCTGCCTCCAGATATCCCCTAACCAATGCCAGATGCAGATATTTTCAAGCTTCTCTTTTATTGAAATCTAACTGTGGATAAATCAATGCAGTAACAGCATCTCATTTAAAAAATGTGGGCAGCACTTTGAGAGATTTCCATTGCCATGTCACCGGGTTGTGATCTGCTTGTGATTCCAATGTTCTGATTGTTGTTATTTAAACCAAACAATTTATGTCTCTCTTTGTGGCCTTGCCAAAGTAAACATGCCAGGGAAGAGGAAGGGTCACAGTTTGACAGATCAGCTTGCATGGCCATAGGAAATTGCTCTCAAACAGACAAACCTGACTTGGGGAATTGTTTGGTTGTTTTGAAGTTTGCACTAGAAAACATATCTTGATCCTTTATATAATGTCTAAATTAGAAAAGAAAATAATAAAGAATGCCCTGGACTATTCTTCAAGGAGTAGGATTACCAATCCATCACCGCTGAACATATTTAGAGAAAGAAGTCTTCTTTACTAAATTACTGTAAAAATACCAATGAATTTCTATCACACCTCCAAGCCGTATGAAAGTCAATCAATGAATGTAAGTCAAAATAACTATTGCTAATGAGCTCAGTGGAAATATAGCTATGAATATCTGGGATGTTTGAAAACTCAAGGGAAGATCATGGGTCAAGCATTATAAACTTTGTTTTTTTTTAAATTATATCTGATGCCACAATGTGGGTGGATTACAGTTGAGAAATGGAAGATCAAATTCTAAGATCACTCAAACCTTCACATCTGGTAGATCTTTACCTCTGAAAATGTTATATTAATTAAGAATAACTTGAAACATATGCATGTAAAACAAGGATGAAAGTTAGCAGCTTCCTGCTCTGTTACTCAGATATGTAAATCCCATCTCTTGCCCACATTGCCTTCAGTATTAATATCTCATACTCAGATTGTTGGATTTTTTTGTTCTTTCTCTCAAATTATTCAGTAACATTCACTAGCATCATCACTTAAACACAAACATAGGCAGTTTCCTTTAATTTCTGAAACAACACAAGTTTCTCTGACATTTAAAAGAAAAAAATAATTGAAGTTCCTTTTTTGATATTGACAAATGCAGCCAGTTTTGTAGTTCTCACATTTATTTTTCCACAAAATTATCAGTTGACCTTTTCAGGCAATTACAATTAAAACTTAATTATTATTGTTATATTTTGAATAATGTTCTTGTAGCCATAACTGTCTAAAGATCTGCAGAAGGCTTTGTTTTCTTTAGAAGTTGTTTTTTTCCCAAGAATATCAGTTGAAATAATAAAAAAATACTACTTATTTCTGTAAATCTTTCTTTTGTGTTGGTTTTGTAAAGAACTATCTCAGCAGCAGCTCAAATACCAGAGCATTCCAAGCAGACCTCATTTCATATGTAGATTAATTTGTCTGATCTTCATTTATTCCAAGTAATTTTTTAATAAAAATCTTGTGAAGAACTGAAACTGAATCCTAATGTCTCATCTCTGGGCTCCACATAGCTTTTAATTTATGTCTTTCAAGCAGCCTACGAACTAGGCAAAATACAATCACGTGCTTGATTTGCATTCTGAATTACATAGTATTCTTACTACTGTAGTAAGATTTTCCTGTATTTTTTCTAACAATTGCTACAGCAGAAAAGTTATACAACATAGATGTAGTTTTTTGAGAATAAGGAGCAGAACAACGTTTTCTCCCCACCCCAGTTCTGTGCTGTAACTGCAACACCACAATTATGTCCTCTCCTTTTTGTTTTTTCTAGGACCAGAGGTTCCTCTTTGGAAGGATGGAGAGAATGCAAGGCTGACTGGAAATAACTTCAAAACATTTAGGGGGGAGGAGGAAATGGAATCTGAACCTCCCTGGCTCTGTGCCAAACTCTCTAATAATTTCACTGGTACATGGAGGGAGACAAAGACTACTATGATGGACACCATAGTCAGTTCACTAGGAAACAAAACTGAAGAAACCTCTTCTGAGAGTCCCAGGTGAGTTGATGTTTTGCTGCTTGGAAAGGTGTCTGTAGAGTTCAGGAACCTGCAGGATTTGTGCTATGGGCTTAAGGGACTTCATAACCTTAAATTCCTTCACTATTTTACTGTCCTGTAAAACACACTTGGGCATTTCCAGAGATGCTGGGAATATAACAGCTTCTGTGCCTGGGACCATGCACTTTTAGACAGAAACAGCCTTTTATTTATGTGTCAGTTTTTTCTAGTTCAACTGAGTGCCTCACTGTTGGTGCAAGGGCATGTGTGCAAAACCTCCCACAGCACTGGCCTTTGGTGTCTCCTGAGGAAAGGAAAATTCTTTCCCTTTCCCAGAGACATTCAGTCAAAGTTCTGCTGTGCTGAGGCAGCACCAGCTCAGTCCATCCTCAGGAGCTGCCTTCTCTTCTTGGCAGTATGGGTTTAAGATGCATCCCCATCTGGTTTGGGAATATTTTGCACTTGCTTTAGAAAAAATTTTTATATATATTCAGGGATGTAGATTTCAAAAGATAACCTCTAAATGTACAAAGAGCTGTTTGAGGCCTGAATTTCTTCTTGGACTCAGTTCAGGACTTCCTATCTTCCATAGCCAAAACTCTACAAGGGTTCAGATTAAATGATTGAATGACTCTACTCTGGGATAAGAACACAATCATAGAAAACCTTAGGTCAGAAAGGACTCCTGGAAATATCTAGTGCCACTCCTCTGCTCAAGTCAAACCTAACTTCCAACTTGGGTGAGGCAGCTCAGACCCTGATTTAGGGTTCAGTCAAGGTCTGAACATCCCCAAGGCTGGAGCTTCCACCATCTCTGTGAAGTTTTCTTCCAGAGCTTAACCACACTCATGGTAATTTTTTGGTTTTTTATGTTTCTATGTTCCTTATATCCTAAATAGAATAATAAGAACAAGGAGTTTCCAGTGATCAAGAGGACAAGTGGTGTTCATGAGAAGGGGCTGATTAGAGAAATTCAATAAATTGAGGGCAGAGAAAAGGCTTGAAGCACTGCTTGACAATGGAAACAGCCATTTGTATCAGCACTCTGGGATGCTAAGAGAAACATCAAAACAAGAATGAGAGCAGTGGAGGATTCAGGGAATAATCCTGCCTCTCAGTAGCCTCTGAGCCAATTTCTTCAGGTGAAAAACTTGATCACAAGGTGAGCTTTGCAAAGGTTTCATACTTCTCATTCTCACAATAATGCTCCAATTATCAGAATCTTAATTACCAAAACAAACTACAGGGAAAAAAATATTCAGCATTCTGTTTTTAACTGCAGGCAGCTGCAGCTGGGCATGATTATAATAGCAATGATTAGTTGCCCATGGAAATTGCAATGATGTTTGTGAATAAACTTCAAAAGTTTACATCTGAAGATTATTAAAAACAATATGATCAGTTGTTTAGTGGGGTCAAGCAGTTCCTTACAGGTGTCTTCCCTGAATCTTGTCATCCAAGTTTTTAAAAAGCAATCATTTCATTGCTTCTCATCATCTGTCTAACGCTGTGGGCTCACATGAGCTTCAAACATAGTCAAATGATCTTCACTTTTCTGCTTTATCTCTCTATGGCACGTGGATTTCATTTGGTATTTCAGGGAGAGCATCTCCAACAGACATCCAAACACAGCTGAAATTTTATTGAAATCTTTCCCTCCTGCAATACAGAGAATAACTACCAACCCAGCACATCAGTGTCGTTTAGATTACTGGTGAGACACTTCAAACTGCTGGGTCTATGGAGAAGCTCACCTTAATCTGTAAAGCAGAGAACTTTAGGGAGATTATTTTAATGTTGCACAACCAATTAATTAATAACAGAATGACCTTAGCAATTCACATCACAGCAGGATAATTGATTCCATGAGATCATGCCTCTGAAGGGGTATTAAAGCTGAGCTGGGATGAACTGAGTGACAGCAGAAATGTAGACATTTTACCACAAATTGATTTACAGGTAAAAGTTGCATCAGTAGAGCTGCCAGTGTAAAGTCACACCTGGATCATTAAAGTAATGCCAAAGTCTGTGTGAGTATGCATTTCAGCAGCAGAATTGCTTACTTTTAGCCTGTCTTATTGCTTACTTTAGCCTGGCTCTAAAAGGAGTATTTTTGGAATAGCTCTTACGCCAAAGCCATCCCAAAATAAAAATCCCCATCATGAAGTAAACCATACTCTGTATGACACCCTTTAAGTCCCTTTTAAACACCTCTGTCAGGCAATCAGCACTCTTTTTCTTATTTCTGTCAAGGTCCAGCTGCTTTGTAGCTTGGTCTTAGTCTCTCAGCCACAATTTCTACCTCCAAGAGATTCCTCTGGGAAGCTTTTGACCAGCTGCTGAGGAAAAAGGAGCTTTGTCAAAATGAAGGATTGCTTATTTGCTCAAACAGCTGCCAGAGGAGAGAGTTAGCCCAAGAGTGAAGCATCATCAAGTCTAACTAAAGTTCACAATCTCTTCCCAAGTTTTAAATGCTCCTTGTTCACTCAAAGAGCCCGGTTCATTGCCTGAAGCTTCCTCATCCTCCTCCTTTTGGGGTCACTCCTGAAATATCTCCCTTAAATAGCTCTTTTCCTGCCTCACTTACTCCCCTATGCCAGCTCTGGCTTTCCCCAAAACTGTCCATGGAAATGAATTGTAAAGTGTTCTTTTAGTTTTTGATCTTAGACCCGCGAACTGCACAAAACCCCAACATGTCTGTGTACTTGGCTGCAGACAGATAAATAGGCACTTCCCCTAAGCCTTTGTTCTTTCAAGGCCTTCTGATATTTTCTTTGAAGATATTTTTTATCTGCCCTCGTTTCATTTCTGACTGCTTTTACCAACAACCCTTTGTCTTTGTTCCTTGCAGCTATATAAACAATACCAAGTAGGTAAATTGAAGGATATAGACTATAGTTAAAAATTAACCAGACAGCTCCATCATCTGTGAACTCTTTTACAAAACATTCTTCCAAAAGCTGGCTCTGGGCTGAAATAATTGTGATACTTTGAAAACAAAGTAATTATTTCCAATTAAATCACTTTTATTGTGCAATTAGAATGCCATATGGAAGAGGTTTTGTCTTCAAAACAGCTAGAAGACGTCTGAAGGATTGCAAAGAGGCAGGTTCATTCCCTGTATGGAGGCAGGAGGAAATTTTCTGAGGGACAAGCCTAACTCACAACATAAGATATAAAGCTATAAGAGAGCATTCAAGGAAGGGCTGCAAAGATGGTGAAGGGTCTGGAAGGGAAGCCACAGGAGTTGCAGCTGAGGTCACTTAGATTGTTTAGCCTGGAGAAGAGACTTAGAGGACATCTCATTGCAGACACAAATTCCTCATGAGGGGAGGAGAATGGGCAGACACTGATCTCCTCTCTGTGGTGACCAGTGACAGGTCCCAAGGGAATGGCCTGAAGCTGTGTCAGGAGAGGTTTAGGTTGGATACTAGAAAAAGAGTTTTCAGCCAGAGAGTGTTTGGGGACTGCAACAGGCTCCAAGGAAGTGGTCACAGCACCAAGCCTGGCAGAGTTCCAAGATTTGGACATGTTCTCGGGAACATGCATGGTGTGATACTTCTGTGAAGAGTCAGGAGCTGGACTCGATGATCTTTGTGGCTCCTTCCAGCTCTGGATAGTGTAAGATTCTGTGATTCATCTCTTCACTGGCTTTTACAGCCTCAGGTAGCAGTACAGCTGGGAGGATTCAAATACATTAGCACTCCCTTTAAGCTCCTCTGAGAGAAAAGTCACAACTTCTATTTCAATGTTCCCAACTTCCAGACTGCTTTAAGACACTAATGATACAAAACACCCTGACATATGCTTCAGACTGGTAAAAGGTGAGTAGGACCCTGACAATTTTGTCATTCTAAAATTGAAGAGGTTAAGAATAGAAATCCTGAAAAAAGATAAACTGACATATACAAACCTAATAAGTTTTACTGTCCTTTCATAAGAAGAAGGAGAAAATCCACCAATTCTGCCACAAATAGGGGAGAGTGAGGGAAGGAGAAATAATGAAAAGCACTAACTCCCCACACCCAAATTAGCTCATTTCCATGCTAATAGCTCCCAGGTTTCATGCTTTGCTGCAGATATTGGCTGTGCAGAAGGATCTGAGCAGCCAGGTCTGGTGCAGGGAATTTTGAGGGGCAGCTGTGAATGTTAGGAGATGGTCTATGATGGGAAGGGGTTATCTCACATCAAAGCAGCTCTGTCCTGCCATGGACCTGTTTCAGTCCAATTAGTCTGCTGTGCCTGACATTTTCTAGGTTCTAGAGGAACCTTGAGGTTCTTCTGGACTTATTTTTATCTTTTAGAATCTGAACTGAACAGACCATTAAAACTAATGATCTAAAATATGGACTACAGGTGCTTCTATATCTTATTAGATGTTCAGTGCAGAAGTTACAAAGGGTTTTCCCTGCCCTTTTGGGTGAAACCTTGTTGACTATGCCAGTGTACAGCTTACAGCTGTATGGGGTCTGCATGGCAAAGCTTTGGTAATGAGGGGTCACTGGGGTGGCTTCTGTGAGAAGCTGCCAGAAGCTTCCTTCATGTCCAGCAGATCCAATCTCTGGTGGCTCCAAAGATGGATGTGCTGTTGGTCAAGGCTGGGACAATTAGAAAGGGTGGTAATGCCTTTGTGACAACATAATGAGGCAGAAAGAGAAACAAAAAGTCTTTGCACAGTTGTGATTGTGGCCAGAGAAGAGTGGAATGAGAACAAGTGAGAAGAACAACTCTGCAGACACCAAAGTCAGTGAGGAAGGAGGGGTGGAGGAACTCCAGATGCCAGAGCTGGGATTCCTCTGTAGCCCTGTGTGCAGCCCATGGAGATCCATGGGGATGCAGAGATCCATGGGGATGCAGAGATCCACCTACTGCCCATGGAGGAGACCCACACCAAAGCAGGGGGGTGCCTGAGAGGAAGCTGTAATCCTGTGGGAGGCTCGTGGAGAGAGGACCCCAGGCTGGAGCAGCCTGTCCTTGAGGGACTGCACCCCATGCAAGAGTGACCCATGCTGCAGGAGTTTGAGGGGAACTCTTGACTGTGGGATGGACTCATGTTGCAGCAGGTCACAGGGAAATATTGCTTGTGAGATGGAGCCATGCTGGAGAAGTTCATGGGGAAACGTCTCCTGGGGTAGGGACCACACAGGGCAGCAGGGGAACAGCTCCTCTCCCTGAGCAGTGGGAGAAACAACTTGTGATGAACTGACCATTACCACACTCCCTGTCTCCTTGCACTGCTGGGGAAGGAGGTAGAGCTGGGAAGGAAGGAAAGGTGTTTTGAAGATTTTATTTTACTTCTCATTATCCTGCTCTGATTTTCTTAGCAATAAGTTGAATTAATGTCTCTAATTTTGAGCCTGTTTTGCCAATGACGGTATTTGGTGGGTGATCCCTCCTGGTCCTCATCTGAACTCATGAACCTTTTGTTATTTTTTCTCTCCCCTGTCCACCTGCAGAGAGGAGTGAGAGAGAAGTTTTGGTGGGTGCCTGGCATCCCATTACTATTGTTCAGTGCCAGTGCAGTTTCTTGTATGCACCTATTGAGTTGAACATGTGGCATCAGACATGGTGATCTGGGGGAAGAACTTCATCAAAAGCAAGTCCCACAATGGTCACCTTTCAAGTTTTATCATGAAGAGATTTTAATATTACAGGCTACATTAATACAGTTTTCACCTCAACAAAACATCTTATGGCATTCTTTATAGTTCTTAACAAGACTTTGGTGTTTCTCCCTCTGTCTCAAATGAGTTTTAAGAAAGAGAACCCAAAACTAGTCATGGTCTACAAAAACTTTCATCAACTATCACATGTGAACATGAATAAGAAGGTTTAGATGCTGTAACCTGCAATCAGTTTTCACTCTGAGTGCCTGAGGGTCAGAGCCCTGGGAGCACTGTTAGTTATAAATGTCACTGACCAGAATCCATTGGGGACTCCACCAGTGTTCTTTGCCTGTGGGCCCAGATTTTCAGCTCAGCCCTGGAGCCTCAGCCCCTGCTTGTGCTCTGTCATAGGAGCATCAGTCTCTGGGTCTGACTCCTGGATGGACCTTTAACCTGCACTGTAGATAACTTCTATCCTGGATGGATGCAACTCCCCAGATGTATTCTGAACTTGTGCCAACCCTGGCTTTAGGACTCTCTATTGGATGAATTTTGGTGATTCATCTAGGGGCCAAATCTTTTTGTGGCCCAATCTTTTTGTAGCCCAATCTCCAGTCCCATTCCTTGCTCCATCATCTTCTGCCCACAACTAAAACCCCTCCAGAGACCTGGGCCATGGTTCATCATTTGCCATATCTTTTAATGCAAGCAGACCCTGTTAGCGGTGCCCAAATCTGTCTGTCTTGTCAAGATCCTGTGGGGTTCTGCCCTATTAGAGGTGGCACTTCCTGCATAAGGGTGACACCCATGTTCTTCAACAGAAAATGCTCAATCTGTCTGAGACCAGAGAAACCCAGGAACAACATAATTGAAGGAAAAAATGATTTAGCACCTGTGAGCCAGCATATCTTTGCAACTACTCAGTGCTGACATCATGTTCTGCTGTTTGCATGACATGGGAGGAGAAAAAATTTTTCCATAACACAACAGTATGTCAATAAATATTCCAGTATGGAAACAAAGGAAAGGCTTTAGAAGACTACCTGGAAGGAGGGCAAACAGAAAGTTAAACAGTTATTGACACACACACATTGGAATATGTGTTATTTTGTTCTGGAGATAGAATAAGAGTTATTTTAGATGGGGGAAGAGAAACAGAAGGTATAGACTGACACAGAGCAAAAATACCTGTAGATTGGCCTCTAAGAAATAGACTCATGGTAATGTCTTCCAGCTGGAGAGAAACATGCCCATGCAGGCAGTTCTTCATTTTAGTCATTAAAAACAGCGCAAAATGGAACAAGAAGTCAATTATATATAGGCAGAGAGAAGAGAAGGTTACTCTATAACAAACCTTTCCCTTCAGTCTTGCTTCTGACTTGAAAATCTTACACGTAGAACAATATCTGCTAAGTTTCATTGTCTTCAGAGGATGTGTGTGGGATTGGATTTGTATTTGACAACTGGAAACAGAAACTCTTTCATTCATAGAGGAAATAACCATCATGGATGATTTTTTGGTTGCAGCTGGATCAGAAAAGTTTCTACATTTCAGTCAAAACAGACCTCTTAAAGGCACTGCAAGAGCTGATGCCAAAGGGGAGTGCCATAAACTTGGAGACATATTCATCCCATCTCTCTGCCAGTCTAAGGTTCAGCCTCAGATGTTCTTGTAGGACAGTGTTTCCCAGTTTAGGCAAGGAGACTGATAGCAGGGCTTATCCCTGTGAGCTCAGGCTGCACATAATTATGGAATAAAGAAAAAAACCTTTCAACAAGCAACTGCAGATAAATATTTGGATAGTTTGAGATGAGCTAGTATTTCTGTCATTTAAAATTCATGCTGTGCTTAGTCATGGTGTCCTTAATCCTATGCAGTAGTGAACTTTTTTGTAGCTAAACTGGTCCTTGTTTTGTTTGGGCTTCTCTGCCTAATTGGGGTAGATGGCAGAGGTCAGAGAATCATAGAATATCCTGATTTGGAAGGAACCTACAAGTATCATAGAGTCCAATTCCTTCGTTAGTTCCTGCCCTGCAAAGTGAGTGGGAAGCTGTGCATAGGGAGTTCCTATGATGTCACCACCATGGTGGGTGACATGCCAGCGTGTCACCACACATAAGCTGCCATCAGCAAGACACCTGGAAAAAAACAGTCAAGTAAAGGATGTTTCTGACCAAACAGCCCATTCCCTAGCACAGCTGCGAGTAGCTCTGACAGAACCCAGGAGGGAGAAAAGCAAGAAATCATTTCTGAGAACAAATTTACCCGAACTATACGTCATGAAACATTCAAACAAGAATATCTTCTTGCTCCTGCCTTCTTTTTGCAGCACATCTTCACCCAAAACCTTCTTCCCTTCTTCTGTGCTCCCAGGCCTTTATGAGAGCCAACAACCTTCCTCATACAATCATCCCTCTTAACACAGAGGGGTCTCTTTCCCTGTTGGCAGTCTCATTTCTTTGAAAAGAGAAACATCACCGTTTTCTTCCTTAAAAGCATGAGGCAGAAATGCGAGAAATTTACTTCATTCTCCCTGGACACTCAGTTAATCCTCACAGCCCACTTCCCAGTACTTAAGTGTAGCTTTTACCTGCAACTCATCAAGTTCCTAGGGAGGAACTATGCAGGTTCAGGTCTCATTCAGCCAAAGGGTCTCTTGAGTGTTTCCTCTGCCTTGGCAGTTCAGATTCTAAGAATCAGCCCTCCTCAAATAAATGGGAGAATATAACTGTGACATAGGTAATGATATTTTCTCTTTTCAAATCTACCATCTTGAAAATCTGCCCCTGGTGTTTTTAGGATTCCACAGCTCTGATGAATCCACCTACTAGATCATTCTACATATTTACTGGTCATGCAACTAAAGTTATTATTAGTCTACATTAGAATAATGCATTTACATTTCACCCTTGTCATTGCAGTGAAATCAAGGGCCTAATACAATACAACTCCAGCCTTTCCGATTGTTGTGGGGACAGCAAACACCTCTGATGTCAAAGCTATATTTTAGGAAAGATACTGCAGGCGTATAATATATATAATCTCTGTTGTTTTTACCAAGCATAATGGCATGAACCATAAAAATTCTTCTATTTCCAGTCCATCCAGCATTCCTCTGCCTGCACTATACTTTTAGGGGAAAAAAACCATAAAGGTCATTCTGTTTTTCTGAGGCAGCTTCTCTAATATAAATGGAAAATTTGTGAGGGTGCACAGCAGGTTTTCCTACATCTAAAGGACTCAGAGAGAGAAGTGGTTTCCAATAAGACATTATCAAAATCACCTTAGTAGTCCTTAATATCTGTATGATGTGAATCAAGAGCTCAGGTGAATGAAGCCTACATTCTAAGGGCTAGAGTGAATGGCACTGAGGTATTCACCTGCAGCTCCTGGTACTCACTGCTTCAGTGTGACACAGTCACCAGTAGTTGGGAAAGAGTGGATTGCTCTGTCTGGATCTATTTCATGCGCTTGTTACAGCACATATTTGTATAAATGGTTTGTGTAAAATGGCTTAGTGGGTCAGACAAAGATTTTTTCCGGCACCCGTGTGATGAGGGGCCCACAGCACTTTTGAATACATTGCTTCAAATCCCACTCTACCACACAGAATACAGAGTAGGAGATGAATTCCCCTTATTTCCCTTATTTCAGAGGAGTAACTGAACCTCTAAATCCTTGCTAGAAATATCTTTGAAATGATTTCTCATTTTGAAAAGAAATGTCAATAAATCTTTTCTTGGTAGAGTTTTATGGGAAAAATAATCTTTTGTCAAATGTGACTGACACTGTTCTTTTGTGTTATATCCAGTTCCTTTCTTGGGCAACACTTGTCATAATTTTCTGATACTTCCTCACCTATGATCTACTTCTTTCAGTGGTTTGAAACCATACCTTCCTCAAATTCCTCTCCTAGAGAAAAAGGACAGTTGATTTTGAAGTTTTTCCTTTGGTGTTTTTTCTTCACTTCTTGTAGTGTGAAGTACACTACAAGAACATATGGCTGGCTTCCTTCTATGGGAGATAAGACAGGGAGTACAATGGAACTGATAAAGCAGCCTGATATCTTAGGCCTGGTTGAGCAGAAACCAGGGGAGAGACAGACGCAGATAATTGATCCTGGGGTAGCAGTGACCAAGAAACATGTTGTGAAACTTTGTAATGATTACCAGGTAACTGATGATTATCAGGTAACTGATGTCATGTAGAATGTGTTACCAATGGAAATTGTTACCAAAAATAGAATCTTATATATAAGTGTCATACAAGTACACCCTATATAAACCCTTTGTATTCTCAACAAAATTGGCTTCTGATCTCGCTCAGTCATCTCTGTCTCTCCATTGCTGATATCCTTCTTGTGGGAAGCTCTTAACACTGGCTGTTCGCAAGGGACAGAGATGTTCCCAGTCTGACAGTACCTCCATCTCCCTGGGTGCTGCCGCTGCTATTCTCTTTTTCTCCTTTTCTGGACTCAAACAACGATCAATGCATGACTCAGAATCCCCTTGGAGTGAGAATTTTCCTGTGTGCTTGGTCCCACCACATCATCAGCTACTGAAAAAGACATAAAAAGAAGGTAACACCTACCACAGGATCCTGGGGTGAATTAGGAGTTAGCAGTGAATGCACCTCCTTAATACACTTCTGTGGGAAATGCCATTCCAAATTAAAACAGGAGGCAAAATAGAAGTTCTCTCCTAGACTAAGATTTACCCCAGTGGGTCATTCCCTGAAAGTTCTCAGCCAGTGTACAGTGAGGAGCCAGGCCAAAAGTCACAGGCCTTCTCTGATGTCAGACTTTAGAATAGAAGGGAAAATTGACTTTGCTTCTTACTTTGCAAAGAGGAAGTAAAACTCTTCTAACTTTGAAGTGCCCTTTTCATTTGTTATGGGCACTGCCTGCATGGGAAACTTACTCCACAGTGTCCAGGCAAATGAGTTTCAGAGTGACAGTAATGGTGTTAATCATTCAAGGATATCAATGTCAGGACTTTATAGTTTCAGGCACCTGGAGTTCAGCATATCAATGATACCACATGGCTATATAAAATTAAATTGGGAGGCAGGGTGATAAGGTAGAATATATTAATTCATTGGGTGAAAATAGTGCTTCCCAGGAGAGTACAGCAGAGTAAGATGCTTGCAAGCTTTTCTTTACTGAGAAAACCAGAACAGGTGTCAGTGGAGCTCACCTGGGAGCAAGGGAGTTCACAAGAGCAAAAGGATTCAATACTGCCATTCAGCAGCCTTTGTTCTGCCATTCTCAAGAAGCCACTGCAGCAAATGAAAGGCAATGAAAAGAGGTCCAGCTCAATGGTCATTTTTTCTGCTCTAAGATACAACAAGGAAATACATTGACACTCATGCTGCACCCTGAAGGCTGAATTCTGCTTGCTGGGTATTAAATTCCTTCTAGGCAAGGATGGGTGACTATGTTGGGTTTGGCCCTATGCCAAGCAGAACTGGAGAGAAGTGGTTGAACTTCTGCCAGCTTCTCTCTTTGCTGAGTCAAGAGAGTCTCAATGAGATGAGAACGTGGCCTTGTATGTTCACTTCATACAAAATACTGAGGTTTGCAAAAATACAAAGCATTATGAGAGCAAATGTACACCACCTATTACTCTGACTATTGAAATAAAAAAGGTGAATGGCTGCATTTCAGCTGTTGAGAGCCCATCAAGGATAAAAAATATTCCTCCCTGTTCTGCAGTAATATTTGAAATTGAGCTTCTAGAAGCTGATGTTTCTTTAAAAGGAAATTAACTTGTACCCCCCACGCACTATATGAACAATTTAAATTAACACAGAATAAATAAAGTTCTGAAATGCAAATGTGAAAATGAGTCAAGAATACATTATAAATAAAGTTTACATATAGTGATGACAAGTGTCATCACATCTAAGTAACATCCACCACACTTTTCAGAAAATCACTAATGCAGTTTGAATGCCTTCTTTCTTTAGTGAAGTATGCATCAGTCAGATAGAAATACCTAAATAGCAATAACCTCTACAGTTATAAAATGTTAATACTTGCTTTGTGTTGCTTTGCTTCTTTACTATTCTTATAATAGTGTTCTTTAATATTTTTTTAGGAGATGACATTTGAAGGCAGCACCTTAAAACGGCCAAGTAAGAGCTTTTTTGAACTTCCCTTCTGTTTACTTTTCCTGCATCTCAGATCAACGTCTCTCATAACTGTTTCTGGAAGACCCAGTATTTCTTGACATGCACATCCCAAAACGGGTGCTCATCCACCAAAGGTCATTGGTGCACTTCTCCCAGTGCCTCTCTAACCTCTGTCCATGACTCGGGATTCTATCCCAGCCCATCTCAGGGACATCAGTCCCTTTCCCAACAAGGTCATACAATGCCAGTCCTCAGGTCCACAGGCTGATGTCCCAGCCTCAGCACATCTCTATTCCCACAGAAGTGTCTGGTGACCTGGGATGAGGCTGCACAGCCCCGACAAGGGAGTGTCCCCTGTACCCATCCCCCAGAGAGTCTCTGTCCCTTGCAGTACTCAGTACGACCTTACTGGTATTGAACAGAGTGGAAAAGATTATTCTGCAAGAATACCTTTCTGCTTATGCACCACAATGTTTGTTTTCCCTGCAACAACATGACATTGTTGGCTCAATTTCAGTAACCCCCAGATCATTTCTTGCAGAACTGCTATTTAAGCAGCTGTTCCCCATCATGTGCCAGTGTAACCAATTATTCCTGCTTATACGCAGTGCCTTCCACTTGCCCCTAGTGACTTGCATCTTCTGTTCTTTTCCTTGTTTTTCTTGCCTCTATCTTGAATTAGCCAGTATTATTTTTAAATCTGGTTATGCCCTTCAACTACAGGTGCTACTGTTTGTCCTGGTTCTTAGTAAGTACAGCATGTATTCCATCACACAGGCTTTTAACTCTGGTAGACATTTTAAAGCATAAATAATGCAGTACCATTGAAGTTAAAAAGAGTCAACGATCTATGAACACAGATAAAATGGTCCACCAGGATGTTTGTTAAGAGTTTCTGAATATAGCTGTCTAAAACATGGAAGCTGAATGACCACGAGTACATTTGCTGTTGGAGTGGTATTGGATAACTCTCAGTTGAAATCTGGAAAAAGGCCTCCATTTTCTGTCTTGAATTTGTGGCACTAAAGCTTCATCACTTTGACAGCCTCCTGCCTCTGTAAAAATTATGAAAGGTACTGTCTTTCCCCCTAAATACTTATATATTTCCTCACTATAATTCCTGAAGATATCTCAGAAGTGGTCAGGTGCTATAGAAAGACATTGCTTAACACAGTGGTCACTGGTTCTTCACTATGTCTAAGTGGTATGTCCCATCCTGGGCTGCAAAACCATTGGAAATGAAAACTTTTTGTTATTACACATTTATCAGGAGAATTATGGAATGAGGTTGTATTCACAAGCTAAATTCAAAGAAAAAAGTCATATGCAAAAGCTTGGAGCAATCAAACACACTGGGCTTTCATTTCAGAGGCATCTCTCACTTTACAATGTGAACTGTACTAGAGTAACACTTGGGATCAACAGGTAGCAGTACTCCAGTTTCTTTTACTGCCAAAACAAAATATCTGTCTGAGCTGCTGTATGTTGGAAACACCCACTGTAAATGTCTTGGTTAAAGAGATGCAAAAAAAACTTAGAGCAGAATGTAGTGCAATGGGGAATTTCCTTCTTACAAAGCAGTGGAATTTAAGATATTTTGTCTCCCATTATGACTACAGAATAAATAATTTTGTGTACTTCCTCATATAGCTGAGAGCAGCCACAACCATCCCCTGTGTAAGTTATTGATGGTGTCTTTGTAAATAACATTAATCACAATAACATTATCTATAACTATATGGAACTGTTTAACTTGGACTTAAAGCCCTGTAGGTGTCATAGGCATTCTCTGTGATTGTTCCCTTGAGAATACGTTTGGATGTTTTATAGGTCCCTGTATTACCTGGCAAAGAGATTATGTTCTCCTTGGTTCTAAGTAGCCTCACAATGTTGAACGCAGAGTAGATGCAGCTTTAAGATTGCTATTGCCTTTTCTTGTCATGTAAGAGAAGATGAAATTAATCTCATGTGTAAGGTAGACCACCTACAGACCATTCTTAAATCTTCATCTTCACCAAAAACCTGCTATTGCTATCAAAAGGAAATCAGATTTAATCTCCACAGTAAATCCTGCAACACTAGAAAATGACAGGTGTTGGTGATTTAGAGAAATTCAAAATCAAATAGATAGCTCAATCATTAATCTATTATCCTCCCCCTACGCCAAGGAAGATGTTAGTGAATGTAAAAACAAGATAATGGAATGGAGAAACAAGTACTCTGCTGAGCCCATACACATTAATTGTATCATTTCAGAGAATGACTAAAGATTGCCATGAGTCAACGATTCCTCCTAAACATTTTGTCTAAGCACACCTACCATCCCAGCTTGACTGGCAACAAGCAGATTAGCATGCTTCAGTTATGATGGCAACTCAGTTTGAAATAAATCACTATTAACAGCAGCACACCAGGCATCAGTGCTCTCTCTGCCATACAACCAGTCACTTAAAGGGTTATTTCGCATACTCTCCATTTCCTAATGCAAGAAACCTTCCAAAAGAAGATAAGAGAGCGAGGGGCAAGAGTTGTTTAGGGAAAAGAACTGCCTGGGAACCCAGTTGAATTAAACCCTGTGTTTATATACAGGCCAGCAAACTAGAGTCCTACACATTCACATATGCAAACTATCCGATGAAGCAATGTTTCAAAAAAGTTGTCTTTCAAAAACCTGCCTGGCACCCTGTCAACTCATCAAAGAGCTGCTTGAGAACTCAGCTCAGGAGTCTGATTCTAAGATGACACAGTGAAAATCTTTTTCAGCCCAGATTCCCAGCATTTTTGTAATTTTACCATCCTTGAACCCCAACACACCTGGAAATCCAAGTGACAGTCCCAGGGCTCCCAGTTTCCCTGGTTCATGAAACAGGAATGCAAAGAAAGGAGTTCTCAAGAGTCTAATAATTGTGTTCATATTTTATTTAAAAACTGAACAGAATTCTTTTCCCCCAGACAGAAGAAGGAGGAGAAGAAACAAAAGGAATTTCCTTTCCCTTGGAAATATGAAGGTTTCTACATTTTGTTCCTGTTCCAAGATTTAATACATGCACATTAGCACATGCATACACAACCCTAAAAGACTTTACCCTCTTTGAAGTGGCTGACAGGGGGATTTCCTCTTAGGATATGTCTTATACTGCAGTAACTGCAGGATACTGATCTGAATGGATTCAAAATCTCATACAATATAACATTTCCCGATTTGAAGCCTAATTAGATTTATTGTATACATCCACAGGAAACATCTCCATCCTGTAACAAGAAAAACACTTAGAGATCTAAATGTTAAACCCTCTAAAACAAGCTAATTATTTTTTTCAATTGAAAAAGTTATACAGAATAGACTTATGTGTGCTTTCTTATGGTTTTAGTTTCTTTTGAATGTCTCAAATTCAATTCTCCTTTCTAGTATTAATTTCAGTTGTAGTTTCACAAATCAGGCTATCACTCCTAGAACTTGCTGCTTCGAGAAAATAAAGAATAAAATGTTTGTAAATGGATCATCTTCTGTGGATTATAAAGATTACTTTTAGAGATGAATTTATTATTAATTTCCTTTTAACTTCTGTTGCAGTTAACATGTCAGTCAAAGATCTTTTGTATTAAAAGGAAAAAAATATCCCTCCTTCAAAAGAAGCCCATGAAGTTTCAAGAACCATCTAGTGCTTTGTAAAAAGTGTGATTCATTCAGCAGTGCAGGTGCTTCAGGGATTTACAGCATTACAGGAGAGTGATGGTGTGCACAGGAGAGAGCCATGAGCTAAGAAACAGCTGTTCTCTAAAACCTGGTTAGGAAAGGGTGAGAGAATTGAGGAAAACTTCTGGACCGTCCAGGAGGCAATGGGAAGGACAGCAGTTTTGTTTTGGGAAGGGTTTTTTTTCAAATTCTTTAAGCTGCCCTTGATTCTGACTTAGGGTAAAGGCCCTCCTTTCCTAACATGGAAGAACATGTTAGGAAATTATCTAGTCTTTATTTTTTTCCTTTGGTCCATCATGTCTCTTCTCTGGCTCTGAAAGAAAACCAAACCAAAACCAAACCAACCAAAAAACAGAAACAGTCAGCCATACTGTCATCCACAGCAAAAAATTGAAACATTCATTTGAAAATGAAAAATAAAAATTCACTGTCTTAAAAATGCAGATTTCTTCAAAGACCTAAAAATTTCCATTGCTTTTACAATTGGTTGTATATACAGACCTCTTTCATTTTTAGTGCAAAACAGCTATTCCTGGTCAGCAGCGGTGCCCAAAAAGTCTTGGGAAAAAGATTTGCAGTGGTCACAGCTGCTAATCCGTTTTCAAAACCAGAGCAATAGCTGGGTGAGTGAGGAAGGAGTGGACCTGGAAGAGAGAGGAGGAAAACACAGCTCCAACCATTGGTTAAAAGGTGCATTATTTATCTCAAATCCCTTATTTCTCTTCATAAAATCCCTGTGCTTAGACCATCTTCTGACTTTTTAATGTGGATATGCGTGTCTGTGAATGGAGGGAGAGATAAGAAATGTATTTGCATGTGAGGGAACCGCTGCTTCACAACATGGAGAAGCAAAAAATTGACATATCTTGCTGCCTCTTCATACTCTGGCATAATTTTTTTCTTTTATTTTTTGGTCCTTTTATTTCCCCCTGCTTTATGGCATCACTGGGGTATGGCTTTTATGAATTAGTCTGAATGCTTTTACTAACCAATGTTACAATTTTCAATCTGTTCTCTTATGCCCTGTGCTTACTTTTGTATAGACATCATATTGAGATATGCATTCATCTGAGGAAAGTGATAGACAGGGTTTTTAACAGAATATTCAATCAGTGCCAGAAGTTTTTGTGGGGTTTTTTTATGGTGTTTTGGTTTTTTGGGTGGGTGTTTTTTTGGGATTTTTTTGGTTGGTTTTTTTTAGTATTAGAACATCTTAATTGTTGACTTGTTGCCAAGGACAAGAGGAAAAAAAGAAAGAGGGAGTTACAGGAACAGAACTCCAAACCACCAAACAGGTAAGGAGATAATTCCAAGATAATTTGCTCATATTCTGTCATTTCTATCATTACTCAAGATTCACTTTTCAGATACAATGGCTTTCTGTCAATTGTTTGTTTTTCCTTTCTTAAATGGCTTTGTCAAAAATTTATTTAAGTAAAAAAGATGTATAATAACACAAGCGTTCCTTCAAAATGTGTTTGAGACTAAGCCATCTTTATTGGAGAACCCTAGAGTGCTTTGCAGAGCATGGTGCCAGGTTTGCATTCCTGAGGACATAAATAGTGCCACTAAAATGAATGAGATCATTATTTGCATGATTAAATATCATAACATTAAACTGTACATAAATGCTACTGCTGTGGGTAGAGAGGGGGAAGGAGGAGAGGAATGTGACATAAACTTTCAGGTGACAGAAGAGGAATGAATTCTGCCTGATTTTTCATCCTTCAAAAGCCTTCTAGTGACAGTATTATTTTTAAATGGCTTTTAGTGATTTTGTGACACTGCCAAGTCATTTAGCTCTATTAAAATAAAAAAAAGGAAGAAGAAATCCAACAGCAGCAAAACCAGAATAATGCACAGTATTAATCTAGTGCCAACTGAGTTTGGGACTCACAGGGCTTTGTGCCTGTGTGTGAAATCACCTTGTTGGACCCCCAGCCCATCCAGCCCTCATTGGCAAACAGGGCTTTGGCAGGATCACCCCTCTCCTGCTCCTCAGGGTGGTCAGGCTTCTTCCTTGCTCTGCAGAGCCCAGAGCATTGCTGCAATGGGTGCCAATGCTGAGATCTTGTCCCCTTCTTGGTGACCCTCCACAAAGGTGCCCAGTACCTGTGGCTGACTCAGAAATGAGCACACTGACTGTTACCTACAGGATCTGCACTGCTTTGCCATCACCACTGAGCAGAGAGTAGGCTCACCAAACACACAGATGGCACAGAGCTGGGGAGGGCTGCTGGCATGGAGGAGGACAGGTTTAGTTTTCAACATGTTCTATTTCAAATTTGGCATGCAGGATGGAAAAAACAATGCATTCCAGTGAGGGCAAAGGCAAGGTACTTCATGTAGGCTGTTATGCACATACGGAGTAAGTGACACCTGCCCAGGCCTTGAGGACAGCAAACTTTCAGTAGGTCATCAGTTCTGGATAAGCCTGTGAATGTCCCAGGATGTATAAATAGGAGTGCAGATCATAAAATATAGTCCTAGACATAGGACAATTTTCCAGTGTAGAACCAAGCTGAGCTGCATGAATTTCACAGAGAGGGAAGAAAGAAAGATAATAAAATCATGAAACAAGAGTATACAATCAAAACCAAACAAAAAAGATCAGAGATCTATAAAATGTGACCCACGGGGAGGGTAAAAATGACAGAAATTATGTTATTTTGCCTAAGCAATGAGAAGGGGAAGAGGGAGTGGATAGAAGAGGCATTCATTAAATATGTATAGACTACTGCCAGGATAATCTGTTCTCCCTGTTCATGGTGGACAGGACAAGAAGTGATGTGCTTAGTGAATGCTGCAAGGAATGTTCAGGTTAGATATGAAAATGATAAGGATGGAGAAGCATAAAAATAGACTGCCTGGGGAGGTATTGAGCCTTTATCACAGGAAAAATGATGAGAGTAGAGTTCACTCTGCCATGAGGCAAAGGAAACTGCCAGCACTGTGATTCAGTGCATACAGTAACATTAGAGAACTGGGATGTCCCTATCTTGGTTTCATCTTATCTCTTTTGAATGGGTGTCTCCTTAAACTGCATTATATATTTGTTTCCTTTTCCTTTTATTTATCATGATTTATGTTGAACAATCTGAAGGAGAAAGATGATTTCTTTCTGTGCTCTGGGGTAATAGCATTAATAATTATGATTTCTTTCATTAAAGAAATATATAAGTTTTTGTGTAAGATTTCTCCTCATATAGTATCATTTCTATCTTGAAGTAATGCTACAATTTCCATTACTGGCTTTATCTAGGAGCAAGGATATGTGTCTTTATTACTAATGTGAAACCAGGGTTAACCCTTTCCAGGTTAGCAGGGTCATGCTGAAACACAGTAAAGACCAAGCTCTGTTCACAAAAATGCCACTCTCCTTATCAGGGCTCTGGAGACCAAGAATTTCCTCTACTTGTATGTGTACAAAACCTGCCTCATGCATGGGACGCAGACTTGGCTGGAGTTCCCGAATCTATTGTAGTGTAAACACAGAAACAGTCAGTGAAATCCTTCCTAAATCTCCATCTCTTCCTGACAAGAAGAGGAAGAGGAAGAGGAAGAGGAAGAGGAAGAGGAAGAGGAAGAGGAAGAGGAAGAGGAAGAGGAAGAGGAAGAGGAAGAGGAAGAGGAAGAGGAAGTGAATTAAGCCATGGCAGCTGGAAGGGTGTTCATGGAGGCTTAGACCCACTGGAAGTCAAACAACACATGCCTTTTTTAAGCACCCCAACTCCCAACAAGCCAGAGCTCCTAGTGGGGTAGTACAGCTCCCTTCCAGGCAGGGCCTTTGTCCACACTGCTGCTGTTAGAAGGCAGCTGCATGTTTATCTCAAAGAGTTGAGCAGGCATCACCCTTGTCTTTTGAAACACAAAGAAAACTCCTCTCCCTTAATTTGTCATAGTCTAATGCATAGACGATATCTGTTTCAGCTGCTTCCAGCAGCATAGTTTCAGCTCCAAAACTGGAGGTTTCAGCCTTTCCCCCAGGACAGGGTTCAGACGCTTGAGCAAGGTTTACTTTGGGTAGGGGAGGAATGGAAGAGATAAAGACAGATACCTCTTCCCTTCCAGGCTGTGCCACCATGCACAACACATCCAGGTTTGCTGGCACAGAGTGAATCCACAAGCAGAGGAGCAGGAACAATTTTATCTGCCAGCATGCCGAGTGAGGAGTGGCTTTATATGTAGGCTCTGTTCACAGGACAGATTCTGATATTTCTCCAGCGTCTTTAATGTAAAAGCTGTCAGGATAGCTTCATCAAACATTCACTTAACACAGAGTGGTCAGATGCACACTCCTGGCAGTGACATCACCTTTCTGAGAAGGTTGGAACTTGCTCAGGCAGAGGTGGAGGGGTTTGTAGGGCTCCCTGACCCTGGGCAAGTGTGGTCTCTCCATGCAAGGCCTGAGCATCTTCCTTGTGGCAGAGCAGAGGGATTCCGAGCTGCAGCATCAGCTCTCACTGAGCGCTGTGGAGGGATGCGCCTGTCAGGCAAGGCGGGACAGTCCGGGGCACTTACAGAAGGGCAGCTCAGAGAAACCTGAGTGACGCTTGAAGGAGCCTCCTGGGGCCGGGGGACCTGCTCTGCGGCAGCCCCCGCCCGCTCTCCGCCTCCCAGAGCCGCGGCTGCGGCTGCTTTAACGGGGCCGGGGGGGTGCTGGCAGCCCCGCCGACGTGGCGGGCATCAGCTGACCGCGCCGGGCTCTGCCTCCTCCGGGCCGCCCGCCCGCAGCTCCACTCCGGCGGCGGCGGCGGCGGCTCCGCCGGGCTCGTCCCGCGGCTCCCGGGACAGCATCCGCCGCCGGCTCCCCGCAGCCCCGCAGGCACCGCGCTCCCTGCGCTTTGCCCTCATCCCTTCCCGCTGCTCCTCCTCCTCCTCTTCCCTGCCGCCGGGGAAGCCCCTGTGCCCGAGCACTCCTGGCCCGCGGAGAAGTTGGGATACTCCCATCTGGCTGCCCAGAGCTCTGAGTTTAGGGCGGGATTTTTGTTCCCCGCTCTTTCGATTTTTTTAGATTTGGCGTTTGATGTGATTTTTCTTTTTCTCCACCTTTCTTTCTTTTTTTCCCTCCTTTTTTTTCCCGTTGCCAAGCAAGCCGAGTGTCTGCGATGGATGGGAGCCCCGAGTCCCCCCCGGGCAGAGGCGCCCCGTGAGCCGGGGGTATGCCCCGCCGCCGGGGGAAAGCGGGCGGGCAGCCCCCGGCCGGCGGCTCTGGCGCCGTGACCGAGGATGCCCGAGACCTGGCCGCCTCTCCCCTCCTGCCCGAGCTCGCAGCGCTGCCGCTGACCGCAGCCGCGGGAATTACAGCAGCTCCCGGGCACCAGACCTCGGAGCGGAGCCCCGGGATCCCCGGAGAGAGGAGCTGCCCGCCGTGACCGGCTCTGCAAGGCGGCTGCCCCCACCCCTCCGTGCCTCCGGCCTCCGGATGGGGCCGAGGATCGCCCACCGGGCAGCGGGGCTGCGCCCGTAGATGCTCCGCTCCTCCCTGCTCCACCTCCTCTCGGAACCCGCGGCTCGGTTTCACCCCCGCGCACCGCTCCGAGGAGGGCGCGCACCGAGCCCGCCGGGGCTGCGCCGCAGCCGGGCTCCGCGGGATGCGGCTCCGCGGGGCGCCGCGGGAGCGGGCACGGGGCTCGGGCCGCCTGCGCTAAGCCGGCACAGCCGCCCCCCGGACCCCGGCCAACCAGCCCCGCCGCCGGCCGCACCGCCAGACCCAGGGACCTGCCGATAAATGTGATCCCCGCACCGCCACCCCGCCGCCGCCACCCGCCCTTCGACATCCCCTCCCTCCTCTCCTGCGGTTCCATCCCTCCTCCCGCTCCCCTCCCCAAAGACGGTGGGTGCCCCCCCGCTCCTGCCCCCACCCCCTCCCGCCAGCCGGTGCTCTGCCCCCCGCCAGTCACCGCCATGGAGCTCTCGGAGGTGCGGTGCTTGAGCGACAGCGATGAACTTTACACCATCAACAGGACTCCCCCCGGCAGCGGCAGACCCCAGCGCCTGCTGTGGCAGACGGCCGTGCGCCACATCACCGAGCAGCGCTTCATCCAGGAGCACAGCAGCAGCAGCGGCGGCAGCAGCAGCGGCGGGGGCAAGGGCTTCAGCTCGGACGAGACCTGCTGCCCCAACCACCACCCGCACCCGCCGCACCACCTCCGACGGCAGTCGGCCGGACGGGGTTTGGGCAGCGAGCGCCACAACAACGGAGGCACCAAAGTCTTCCCGGAGGGCACAAGCAGCAGCGGAGACTTGGGCTTTCTGCCCCTGGACTGTGCCCCCAGCAACTCCGACTTCTTCCTCAACTGGGGCTATACATATCGCGGGGTGATCTTCCCCACTCTCCGCAACTCCTTCAAGTCTCGGGACTTAGAGCGCCTTTACCAGCGCTACTTCTTGGGTCAGCGGCGCAAATCTGAGGTGGTCATGAACATCCTGGACGTGCTGACCAAACTGACCCTGCTGTTCCTCCACTTGACCCTGGCCTCTGCTCCCATGGACCCCATTAAGGGCATCCTCTTGGGCTTCTTCACGGGCATTGAGGTGGTGATCTGTGCCTTAGTGGTGGTCAGGAAGGACACGACCTCATACACCTACCTGCAGTACAGTGGTGTGGTCACTTGGGTGGCCATGGCCACACAAATTCTGGCGGCAGGACTGGGCTGTGGCCTCCTTGGGGACGGCATTGGCTATGTGCTTTTCACGCTTTTTGCGACCTACAGCATGCTCCCGCTGCCACTCACCTGGGCCATCCTGGCTGGACTGGTCACCTCTGTCCTGCAGCTTGTCATGCAGCTGGTTATCCCCAGGTTTGCTGTGACTTCTCTTAACCAGGTACTGTGGTGAGGAGAGGGTGGGAACAATCCTCTTTCTACATCACCCTGAGGGAGAGGAGTTGTGGGGGGATGTCCCAAAAGATCCCTTCCCTTTTAATCAGGTGCTCAGAAGTTCATTACCTGGAGGGGAGATCATAGGCAAAAATCAACCTTCTTGTCTCCTCTTGTTCAGTCTCCAATTGCCCATCCCAGTGTTTCACCTCAATCTGGGGGTTGGGAATTTCTAAGCACCCTGTCCCCTCTGCTTGTATTCACTACATTGCTGTCTCTTGAAATAGCACTAGGGAGAGAATCTCCTGGGGCAAGTGGGGAGGATAGGTCATTTATTATTCCCCTTCCTGACTTCCAGCAGTGGTTTGGGGTTTGAGATGACTCTGTCTTCGCCAAACTCTCCCAGTGTCCCCATTTTACTGCTCATGCCTTTTAACTCTGAATCTGCTGGGGCAACTGGTACTTTTATATGTGAAGGGTAGCTTGATCTGAGCTATGGGAAAACAGGAGCAAAGCATGCTGCTCTTCTGCAAGGAGAAACCAGTGAAAACTCAGTGAAGCCAGAGCAAATCTTCCCTGGGAGATTTTGTGTGAGATCCTAGACTGTGTTAGAGGACACTAAGAAACCTTTCCTGCCGGTGGTCAAAGGACAAACAATGTTGTGCTGAATCCTTACAAGGGATGTCTAGGACAGAGTGCTGGTTACGTGGTGGAGTGTTGTGTGGTGCAGACTGCTGAGAAGCACTGGTCAGGATAGGTCTGAGGGGTTAAAACCAGGTCTCACCTGACTTCACACATAGACGACTTCTTCCACAGTACACTGAGAATGCATCAAACTCCCCATATCCCTCCCTGCAAGGCAAGAAATAGTGTGTACTAGGACAACTTAATCCTGGAGATTCTTGCTGCTCCCTTTCCCCTCCCTTTTCAGACTGTCACATCTCAGTGCTATCAATATTTCATAGCAGATTATCATCTCCATTTGGCTTGCTCCACAGAATCGGGGAGGAAAGGGTGGAGATACTGTCAGATAATCCCAAAAGGAGGGAGGGTACAGAGGCATTTGTTGCTGGTGGCATGTTATTTATATGAGTGTTGGGATGTGCACCTGGGAAGTGACTGATCTTGCACCTGGAAGTTTGGTGTCCATGATTCTTGGGACACATTTACCTTCTTAGACCCTGGTCCTCCTGCAACCCCTGCCCACCCCTGCCCATGCCCTTACTACATGCGCTTGTTAGCTGTGGGCTGCCTCACCTCATGTCCCAGGGATTGGGCTCACCCTGTTTTGGGAAAAACTGCCCCAGTGTGTTGTGCGGGGCCCTGTGAGACAATTAGGCTGTGTCAGAGTTGTTGCCCAGCCCTTGGTGATGTGCTGATGAATGAACTGCAGCCACACGCCGTGTCCTACTCCCATGCACTGCTGCTGCTGTTAGTGACGGGTCAAAAGCTGTGTGAGTTAGGCTGATTTCTTAATTTACTTCCGTGTCCTCTCTTGGGGCTGTGAGTAATGTGCTGCTATCTCATTACGCACCAGTATCACAGCTGTTTAGCGCTACACACACACAACACGCACATTTCCCAGGAGAGATACTAGTATCTGTGTTTTGCAGCCAGTTGTGTGAACAAACTGCCCTGGAGCCATGCACAATGAGAGATTACCAGCCAGATGATTGCCTTCATGAACTTCACATATAAATCTCCTTAACAGGGTCCACGCAGTTTCTCACACGTCGGTGCTGATTTACACCGGCAGCCCAGGGACCACTTAACACAGCCCGCCGCTTCGGCCCTTTGCCCCAGCTCCTGCGGGACAGGCCGGACCCTTCCCCGCCCCGGGGCGGCTCCCACCCTATGCCGAAGGAGCTCGGAGGGCTCGGGGAGTGCGGAGGGGTGCGCGGGGAATGCGCGGAGCGAGCGCTGTCCGCCCTCACGGTGCTGAAGGCGGCGCGGCGCGGCCCGGGGGCTCCCTCCAGCGGCCCGCGGGCACCGGGGGCTCCCTCCAGCGGCCCCGCGGGCACCGGGGGCTCCCTCCAGCGGCCCGCGGGCACCGGGGGCTCCCTCCAGCGGCCCGCGGGCACCGGGGGCTCCCTCCAGCGGCCCCGCGGGCACCGGGGGCTCCCTCCAGCGGCCCGCGGGCACCGGGGGCTCCCTCCAGCGGCCCGCGGGCACCGGGGGCTCCCTCCAGCGGCCCGCGGGCACCGGAGGCTCCCTCCAGCGGCCCGAGGGCACCGGGGCTCCCTCCAGCGGCCCCGCGGGGGCCGAAGCCTCCCTCCCGCCCTCCAGCCACCCCGCGGGGACCGGGCCCGCCCGCGACCTCGCGGCCCGGACCCCACGGCCCTCAGCCTCCCGGGCCACCCCTCGCAGGGTGGGCAAGGGCTCGGCCCCGGCGAGCCGGACCTGGTGCCCGGGCGAGGCACAGCCCTACTTTGGCACTTTCTAGCCTTGCACCATTTTCTTGCGGCAGAGGGTTGCTGAGCCCTCTCGAGCGTTAGAGGATGAGGGCTTTTGCGGCTGGTAAAGGATGTAGAACTGTTTCTTCACAGGTGAAGACAGATAATTTAAATGATGATAATTTAAATGTGCCATCAAGTTTAGGTAGAAATCTTCGGGCGAACAAAGCTTTCCTCCGCCTGGAGGCAAAACATTCTCTTTTATCACAAGGCTTATTTTCTCAGGTAAAAGACAGCATCTTCCCTTTAAAGAAGCTTTACACGACTAAATGAACTATTTGATTATGTAGCAATATCTGTGAGCATCTTGCTCTGCCTCAGGATGCAGACAGACACACTGGACAAAACCCAGGAATTAAAGTGTGCAATGAAAGAAAAAGGAGATGGTAAAACTCTGATCGTGCTACAAACAATGGGTTTTCTACTGATTTTTTTTAAATCCAGATTTCATACAGGGAAAATACTGAATTCACTTCCAAAAAAAAAATGTCCTGAGTCAATTTAGTACTATATCCAGTAGCATCCATGGGCAAAATGGTTGTGACTCTCTTCTCAGTCGTGCAGGTATAAGACAGCCATCTTCTAAACTCATAAAGCTGCAACAGTTTACACCAGAGGAAAATCGAGTGCTTTGATGTGTTTTCCCCTAACCTCTTAGTTAAGTTTACTGACTAAGCTAGGTTTCACTGACAAGTTTGTTAAGAAGCAGGTCAAACCATTACTAGTGCTTCATGCAAGCATGCAGTACTGCTGCCTGGTTCACTATTTGTTGTAGTTTTCATGTATTATATGTATGAATACAAACATTTATTCTGTTTACCTTTCTTTTCTTGTAGTAATTCTTAAGATGTCACCTGAGTTTTCTTCTCTAGCATCTTGGAAAAAGGTGAAGGAGAAAGACTTGAAATTAGATTTTTGTAAAGTAACAAGAACAAAAACCCAATCATAGACTTACTAATTTCAATCCTTCTAAGTGTTGAGTATTTCTGGGGGGATATGATCACTCTTAAACCCATCTAACTGCAGCCTGAAATGCTGAGGAATGTGCTGCTGCTCAGCTTGAGGGGAACCATGAAAAAGAGACTGATACCATGACTTGGGTAAAGCCTGCACTGATACCAATTAAAGATTGGGTCAGGAAGCAAATGAGAATGAAAGACCTTACTGGTAAACAAGTGCAGTGCATGGATTTGTGTGCCTGGCCAGATACTATGACAGGGGAGTGTTTGTCTCTGACCTTCCTCAAGATGAATGTTTTATCTGTATTGCATTTATTTTTACTTTTTCCTGGGTAACAATGTATGCAATCCGAAATTTCAAAGACCACATGTGTTTCAGGCATATAGGGAAAAACAAATAACTCACAGCTACTTCATGTTATGTAACATAGGCAGATGATAATATAGACATGAGTTTTGACAGGCTTGAAATTATGTAAGCTACACACATCCTCTGGATTTTAATCCTCTGCCTTTGCATTCTTCATTCACATGAGCAAATTCCACCAGAGTCAGTAAGACTACTCTCATTACTACATCACATTTATAAGGGATACTTTGCAGAACCAAGTCCCAGATTATGCATATTAAATAAAACTTTAAAAATACATTTAGAAATAACCCTAGGGTGGATAATACTAAAGCTGGGTAAACTCATTCTTTTTCCTCTATCTTTCCAAGCTTAGACAGTTCTGTGAATTATTTTTTCCTCGCTTATTTTTTCCCAGATCCTCTCTGTGTGTTATTAATAGAGGGAAAGCAGAATTTATGAAGTCACAAGGAGCCCTACAGAGATAAATCTGTGTAATTTTACAATGGAAACTGACAGCTTTTGCATGCAAATTTCAGTTGCATGTTTTCCAAAATCTGATCATAGGTGTCAGTATATGAGTATATGCAAAAACATACTCTCTTCAAAATTTCTGCTAAATGCTTGTGGAAAATCTATCCAATCTGTAAAATATAAGGACATTTCAAAGTTAACTACCATTTGAGAAGCAGAATCAAAGCACTCAACCTTTTTCCTCATGTTTGCTTTTGTAGCATTATTTGCTATGTGTTTTTCTGCCAATGTCTTTTGTGGGCTACTTATAAACTGAGTGTGTGATTTTAGACTGGATTACGAACTGCTTTCCTTTTATATCCTGTAATATCACCTGACCAGTATCACTGGGTCACAGCTTAATTAGATTAACATTGGATACACTTTTCTTTGGAGTAGCTGCATCATTGTTGGGCTAAGTAGGGCAAATGCACTAAGTATATTTACAATTTGATGATGAATTGCCTCCAATATATAGGAACTCAGGCAAAACCATGAATGAAACCTGCTTTCATCAGTGAATTTCAGCTTACAGCAGTCAGTGTGCTTGCTCTCACTAAAACTTACCTCGCTAGATTTGATATGATTTTTTTTTCTGCTGTCAAGACACTTCTGGGTTGCTGTCAAGGGTTTGTTTATTGCTTGTTTGTTGTTTTTCATGGCCTAGAAAGAGGCATGTGCTCCAAAGCAGCAACATCTAATGGGAAATAATCACATACCAGAGCAGTGCTCTTACAGCTCACAGTTAACAGCAGATCATGTTTGAATGATCCTTATTAGCCTGTACAGAAGTCTGAAGGGGATAAACATCTCTAGTTCAGCTTCTTACTGCACTTCTCAACAGTTCAATGATGTCATGGGAATAGGAAAGAGAAGGCAAAACTGGAGCTGTTCAAGGGATTAGTCTTTTTCCAGAAGGCAGGGAAGGTTGAGGATAGAACGACTTCTCCTTACCTTTTCATTATTTCCAGAATATCTGGCTATGCAGGAGATAAACTACAGCGTTTCATATAAAAGGTGAAATTTAGTAAACAGAAAAGAAATTACACTTTGAAATTGATGCTTGGGTTGATGGAAACTCCAAACCTGAAAATCCTTACTCAGCTCCTGGGCTGAAGGGCAGCACCCACATGGTGGCAAGTGGCTCCTTTTCTAAGTGGGAAACTTGTCACAAGTGGAGTCCCCAAGGAATCAATATTGGGCTTAATGCTGCTTAGTGTCTTTATAAGTGATCTGGAAGATGGGATCAAGAGTACCCTTATAAAGTTTTTCCATGGTCTCAGACTGAGTAAGGAAAGGAGAAGCCCCCCTGCAGGAAGATCTGGATTGTCTGGAAGAGTGGGCTAGCAAGTACCCTATGTCCTTGTCAACAAGGAAAAGTGTAAGATGTTGCATCTAGAAAACATAACCCAGGATTGCAGCACAGCCTGGGAATCTGCCTGGCTGGGAAGCAGCTTTATAGAAAGGGATCTTGGAGTCCTGGTGGACAACAAATTCAGAATGAGAGACCAGTGTGCAGCTGGGGCAGAGGAGGCCAGCAGGAGGCTGGGCTGCTGACATCCCCAGCAGAGATCAAGAAGTCATTAGCTCACTTTATTCAGCATTTTCCTGGTCTGGAATACTGTGTTCAGGTTTGGTCCCAGCTATACAGAAAAGATGTGGCCTGGCTGGACAGACTCCGAAAAAAGGACACAAAGATGAGCAAAGAAGGGGGAAGCCAGATGTATGGGAAAAGGGTCAGAGAACTTGGTTTGTTCAGCCTTGAAAAAAGGAGGCTGAGGGGAGACATTTTCACCTTCTAGTATTTAAAGGGTGGCAACAAAGATCAGACCTTTCTTACAAGGAGTCTTATGCAAAAGATGAGGGGTAATGTGTAAAAGTAACTCTTGGGGAGATTATGATTGGACACAAGATGAAAAATGTTTGCAATGAGAATAAACTCTCCAGGGAAGTGGTTGATTGACTGACCTTTTACACTTTTAGAATTCATCTGGACAGGATGCTGGGCCATCATGTCTAGACTGTGCTTTTGACAAGAAAGGCTGGACCAGCTGATCCTGGAGGTCCCTTCCAAACTTGCATTCAATGTGTCTGTGACTATATGATCACATTTCTCTAAGTATAGCCTTCTTTCCCTTAACTGTGCTTCTGTTTCTGTGCACCTCATGAAGTGTCTCAATAACTCTAAGTTTCCAGGCAGTCTACCCTACTCAGCGTCCAAACACTGTTCTACTTGGAACACATTTTGCAGTTGTACTACACACACAGCACCTGTCCAATGTCAAAGTCAGTAGAGAAGGTTATTGTGCTCTTCCTCTGTGTAACAAATGTAATAATGAAAATATTCCTGGGATATGGCAGACCAAGGTTTGAATCCTTTTTCCCTAGAGGGGATTGAATTCTGTCTCTCTTACCTCACCAGAGAGTTTCCAAAGCAAACCCATTCCTAGCACAACTGTTCTTCTGTGAAGATAAAAGTTTAAGATTCAATGTGAAAAAGGAAAAATTTAAAAAGCAATTATACTGACTCTGTAACCAACTGTTTATGGAATTCATCACTGGAGGTGTTCTTACTCAACATTTTAGTGTTTTATGTAATGTTGTTAAATCATTCCTCGAACACAGGTCCCAGCCAGCAGACTGTACAGTTTGATCTCCACTCTGACATGATGAATTTTGAACCTCTTTTGCAGAGTGCTGAAAAGCCCAAGTATGTGGGGGAAAACATCACAGTGATTCTGTAAATCAGGGAAACCAAGAGAAATTAGGGAAAATTTAGGTTTTAGACATACTCTCTGCCTTTTATAGTTGCGGAGTCTTTTTGCATACTGTGTAAGGATCTGTAAGAGTATGGTGGCATTCAAATAGGCTTCTGAATTGAACTCCAGTAGTTGTGTGTCTGCAAATGAGTTGCTCAAGGACCTTGCTTTGTGGCTTATCAGCCATTTTTTCTTCATCTTGTCTTTCTTACAAAGACAAGTTCTGTCACTTGCTGTGTTCTTGGTGCAGCGCAGCTTGTACCTATCAGGAGTGCAGAAAGGACTGTAAAGTTTCAGTCTGACCCAAGGAGGGAGATGAATGCAAATGACTGGGTTAGTGCTGCAGTGAATCTTGAGCATTTTGTTAGCAGTCTCAGCCATTCAAACCAGGGATGGAAGAGACCATCAAAAGTGATCAAGTACAAAAAATCCTGAGGATCTGGCATTTCTTGAAACTAAAGATTTTTCTAAGTGATATTATTAAGACCTGACTTACTCACAGGCTTCCAACAGCTTCATTTAGATCCTTGATTTAAAGACCACATAATGTACTATAAAGATTCCCATAGATATCAGGATTTTTAGGTGAATCATGAAGAGGACTTGTCAGGATTCTCTTTAGGGAAACTTTTGCTGTGAATCCACAGTTCTTCTGAAAAAGAACACAAATGTAGACATCCAGCTCCTCCAGGAATCTCTCTGAATGAGCTGTGCCATGCTTATCTCTCCAAACAGCCAGGTCTGCTGACAGAGATACCAGTGTGGTGCTGCTTAACCTAGAACACAAATATCAGGAACCGTGCAAGGAACAAATATCAGGATGAAGTGCAAGGCAGAGAGGCACTGGCTGACAGAGAAATGTCTTGTCATACGAGTTGTATTTATTAGCAACTATTTAAGGAAATGCTGCTATTTCATTTGACATTTTCTCCTGCTGCAAGGTTTCATGCAGTTAGCTCTAGAGGAAAGTTCATTAATTAACCATTGCTGCAGTCTGTGAAGCAGCTGAAGTATATCAGTGTAAAAAAAATCAAAACTAACACAAGCCATTTTTTCCACAATCACAACAAATAATTGTACTTCTTCCAAATAGTCTGATGTTAGTGTTATGATTTTATATAATGCATTAGCTTAAATTTAGATGGCAGTAGCCCCCAGTATAAATGAAATAATGTATGAGTTCAATAATAGAATTTTTTACTTCAATTTTATTTTTCAATTTTGATTTAATCATCACTTTACAGTTCTGCATTTTCCTCTATGCTTTCCTTTCCCTTAAAAAACTCCATAAATTCTTCTTTAATTAAATTAATGGAAGCTTTCAATATTGTCAGAATCTTCATTTTCAGAATCAGTTTATGTCTTTGGGTTGATCAAATCTTTAGGGACTATACTATTTCTCCTTTGTTCAAACTCCCCTGCTTCATTTACCTTAGAACTGTTCAGGGAGGGAGATATCTATTCTGTGTTCCTTGCATTAGATCTGCCACAGTAGAAGGCTCATTCATAAATCCATAACTATCACCACAGTGCAAAGAAGAAATAGTAAAAAAAACAGAAAAATGAATGAGCACAGAAAAACTAAATTATATTACATGATATTGCATGTAGCAGAGGTTATATAATTCTGGAGATAGGCTTTAAGGTAAATCAATTGCTTAGATATCAAGGAAGTTATTCAAATAATGGCATAAGATCTAGATATACACACTCTTTTATCCTATGATCCCCTTGTCATATGGGAAAGTACCTCCAATGCTCATTAACATTAATAAGCTTCATAAGCATACTAGACAGGGGTATAATTGACATTGAAATCATCCCAAATGTGCCCAGTATAATTTAATATGCAGATACGCTTGTTTTTTTAGAGTAAGGAGTAATATTCGCCACAGATTTCAGCTAGCGATTGGGAATGAGGATCATACCCATTCCATCACTAAATTAATCTTTGGTCTGTGGTGATCCACACACATCTTTATGCATTTCAGAACTTCATTTGATTTGAAAATTTGCCTTCCTCAGCTGCTGTAATAAGTTACTAATATATTCAATTGCTTTGAGACTTTTGTGTAAAACATCCCAACATCTTCTACAATGCACCAAAAGAGGAATATTACATTGGCTTCTTTCAGCCATGCACATTTTTGTTGAAATATGAATCCATTGAATATAGTGGTAATGCATGCATTTAACTTTATTCTTTCTTTAAAGACCTGGTTCCACTGGTTCATTCCAGGTCTTCTTAAAGACCTGGTTCATTCTCTTCAGAATTGGAAGGTATGTCCTATAAGAAGTTAAGAACTCTGGTTTTGTCTAGTTGGGAGAGAAGGAGGCTAGGGTGGGATGTTGTTGCTCTCTAACAGCTTTTTGAGGAAGGGAGGGGGAGAGAGAGGTGCTGAGCTCTTCTTCCTGAGATCCATTGACAGGACATGTGGGAATGGTCCAAAGCTGGACCAGGGAAGTCAGAGAATAGACATTAGGATGCATTTCTCTACCCAGAGGGTATTCAAGTATTTGAACAGGCTCCCTAGAGAAGTGATCAATGCCCCAAGTTTGTCAGTATCTAAGAGGCATTTGGACAATATCTTTAATAATGTTCTTTAACTTTTGATGGCCCCTGAAGTGGTCAGGCAGCTGGCTAAGTCCCATGAAACGGAAATTCTATTCTATTCTATTCTATTCTATTCTAGCCTGATCATCAGTGACTCTAACAGCCACCTGTACTGAGAAGATGTAAAATTAGGTATCATATAGGTGGAAAAGGACCTGGGAGTGCTGGTCAACAGCTGCCTGAACAGGAGCCAGAGTGTGCCCAGGTGGTCAAGAAGGCCAATGGCAGCTGGTCTGTGTCAGCAATAGTGGGGCCAGCAGGATCAGGGCACAGATTGTCCTCCTGTACTTGGCACTGGTGACACCTCAAATCTTGTGTCTGATTTTGGGCCCCTCACTGCAAGAAAGACATTGAGGGGCTGGAGTGTGTCCAGAGAAGGGCAACGGGGCTGGGGAAGGGTCTGGAGCACGTCTGAGGAGGAGCAGCTGAGGGTGTTCAGCCTGGAGAAAAGGAGAATCAGGGGAGCCCTTATCACTCTCTACAAATGCCTGACAGGAGGCTGTAGCCAGGTGGGGGTTGATCTCTTTTCCCAAGTAACGAGAGAACAAGAGAATGTAGCCTCAGATTTCCCCAGGAGAGGTTTAGATTACATAATGGGATAAATTTCTTCATCAAAAGGATTGTCAAGCACTGGGACAGGCTGTGCACGGGAGTGGTGGTGTCACCATCCCTGGAGGGACTTAAAAGTCATGTAGGTGTGACACTTAGGGACATGGTTTAGTGATGGACTTAGCAGTGCTGGGTTAACGGTTGGGCTTGATGGTCTTAGAGGTCTTTTCCAGCCTGACTGATTCTATGATTCTTTATAGTAACTTATTTCTGAAACATCAAGGATATAGTATACCTCAATATGGTCAGAGAGATTTACGGGAGATTACTCAAGGATCTGAAGGTCCTTGAGAGAAGCCAGTGAAGATTCTTTTTTGAGACTTAAGCAGAACTGAAGTCATATGAAACTTGTCTAAAGGGCTGTACAAGTTTAACAAATTGCTGTAAAACCATTTTTACATTCCAAAATGTAGGCAAATGCCACTCTGACTGATGCTAGGACAATTTACATGTTCTCTGCAATCCTGACAGCAATAGCAGTTTGCTGACAACAATAGGGAGAGAAGAATTTATTACATGTATTTAATTTTTGCTAATGGAATTGCTTTTGTCTGCTGTGTTCCATTAGCCACCTGTAAGAAATGCCAGAAGAGCACATGAAGTGCTCCTATTTTCTGTATGATGGTATAGGATGGTAGGCCCCCATTAATCTTATAATCTCAATAGCTCTTCTTCCTTAGAAATTATTTTTTCAATGGCTTATTACTTTCTTCCCTGCAAAAATACTTGTGTCTGGTTATTCTTAAGGTACAGTTTCTGATGACAACCACTCTTCTTTGATAACACTGCTTGGTATATTATGTAACACGAGCATTCAGTTACTTCAGATCTCATCAACAATCAAAGTAAGAAAATTCAAAAGCTTTAAGTACAGAACTCTCCAAGTCAATGTGACTTTGGAGAACGAGTGTAAAAGAATGAACCTTAACATGTCAATTATTTAAAACTCAAGAAAAACTCTCGTATACATAAAGATTGGTATAAGTTTAAGTTGTTCAATATCCCCTAGATTTTGTACAAAGATTGTAAGGCAGTTGCTCCATTCCTCTTCAAGCAGTTAACAGAACTTTGCTGGCCAGATTTCTTTCCATGACACCAGAACATGCTAACTTCCACGCCGAGTTTAAAAATGGTCTATCCAAGTGAATTTATTAAAGAACATGTCTGATGGTGTACAAGAAGGAAGAGGATTTGAGATCACTTCTGTTTTTCTTTTGCAATGCAAAGTTTCTGTAATTTAGATTGACCTAGTTGATTTTTTTAATCTAAAAGCAATGTATATATCTAGCAAGATTTCATATTTAAATTTCTAAAGGTTCAGACCAATTCATAGATTTACATATGTTTTTATTATATGATGCAAATACTCAGCAAAAGTAATGCTGTGAAATTTCATGCTTTTATTCCTTTTTTTGTAACTTGCTTTCGGGCTCAGTAATTACATTTGCAAGTCAAAATAATATTTACTATGTCCCTAAAGTTTGTGTATATCTGAAGATGGTTTATAGGTGCAATTTAAAAATGGAAAATATGCACACCATTAATTAAGAGATGTTTTTTCTAATTACTATAATTAAACTATAATCTGGAAATCAAACTGTCATATTCTGGCTAACAGCAATATGGATTCAACAGCTGCAGATTTTAAGAGAGCTTGAAAGGTGTTTAGTCAAAGCTTAGTGCCCTTAACTACAGAATGACAATTCAAGGAATCTCAGACAAGGAAAAAAGAAAATGCTAGAGTATCCTACAAATAAGGAAATCATTAAATATCCAAATCATAAACACCTAAATACACAGAAAACCCCCAGATTTTCTTGCAGACTTTGTACAAAACTTGTGGACTCCCAAACACGGAAGGATAGATGGTTAGCTATGCTGAGTTAGTCCAGAGAAGGGCTATGAGGAGCTGCCAAATGAGGAAAAGCTGAGAGAGCTGGGACTGTTCAGGCTGGAATGAGAAGGAACAGGGATGTGTGAGGGGTGCTAATCTGATAATTATGTGTGAATAGGTTACTCTAAAGTAAGGAGACAAACTTTTCTCAGCAGTGCCCAGAGACAGGATGATAGTCAATGCGCATTAACTGAAATGCAATAAATTCCACTTATATATTAAAAAAAAATCTTTGTTTACTCTAAATGTGAATGAGCACTATGACAGGTTGCCTAGAGATGTTGTGAAGTCTTCATTCTTGGGAATTTTCAAAATCTGACTGGACAAGGTCCTAAGAAGCTTGCAGGTGATCCTGCTTTGAGGAAGATCTGACAATACGATCTCCAGAAGTCGTTTCCATTCTGTGATAGCAGTACAGGTATTGTTTCAAGAATGCAGATACAAATATTTACTGAGGATCTGGAGGGCAGACCTAACATGGGAATCCAGGCTGAACATGGTTACATGGTCATGTTCAAGGCACATTTCCTGTCATCACAGGATGAGACCTGGTTTACATGCTGTGCCTTCTGCACAGACTTCAGTCCATTCTGGCCCCAAGTCATGGGAGGGCCTTGCCTGCAGGTCTATGTCGTAGAATCATGCAATCATTTTGGCTGACAAAGACACTTTGGATCATCAAGTCTAACCATAAACCTAAAACTACAGAGTCCACCACATGTCATCAGCTCTCATTTCTTCATGGGAATTGTTTTATGGGCTTTTCGCCATCATATGGTTCAAAGCTCAAAGCAGCAACCTTGTCTTCCCCATCCCCATCTATGGACATCAAGCACTGCCAGAGCACAGGCTTACAGCAAACATCAGGTACATGCTCACTCCATGTATCTTTTGGGGAACAATTCTGTCTCCACTTCCTAGATCTCTGTGGTCTGTGCAATATTACAGGTGGAAGAGTTTGAAAAATATTAGTAATATATGTTTTTCTTTCTACCAGCAAAAAAAAATAAATTCCTCTACCAGTACCCTGAGTTTCACATGTGAGATCGCTATGTTTATGTTCAAAGATGTGATATAATTGTGTGTGTGTGTGGGTACTGTGGTCTCCCTGGGGCTTTCTCAGCAGTCTTAAGTGCCAAAGAAAGCTGGGGGCAGATTTACCCTCAGGCAGTCTACCAGAGTTAGAACAATGTTTTGAGCAACAGATCCATCTATCCAACAACTCTCCTTTAAAAAAAAATAAAAGTAGAAACTAACTTTCTGCCAAGAAAGCACTGATGATCTTTAAAAATACAGTTTTCAGTTGCAGTGGATTCTGCTTATTTTCACTTCTTCTCAGGATAGAGGATCACTCTAAAATGAAGAGACAACTGTGGCAACTTTCAAATATGGAAGGGGTTGCTATAGAGAGGAAGAAATCAATTGCTCTTTGTTTCATCTATGAGTGATTGTGACATGATGGGTTAAGTTATTCTATGGAATAGTTACATTAGATAGTAGAGAAATCTTGAAAAAACAACAGTATCTTCAATAACCTCATTTTGCTTGGAAGGTTTTACTTTGAGGCATAATTAAACAATTTAGAGAGACAATTTTTAGGAGTGATTTAGGTAATAACCAGGACCCAGGAGCATGGGTTAAGTGACTTATCAAGGCCCTTTCATGCCCTAATTTCTATAATTAAATGAAACTTGCTCCTAATTTTTACTATGATGCAAAGTGTTCTCACTCCCAGTTTCAAAAGAAGTAAACAATTTCATATATATAATGATTACTGCCCTGAGGCTGATGGATTAGTCTGAATTATTTTAATTTATGTAGACTGAAATGGCACAGCTTTGGGTATTTATATTTGTGGTTTGCTACAGAAATCTTTGATCAAATAATAGCCAATAATATTGCTGATGGTGCAAGAAAATGATAGAATCTGATTGTCTCTTCCAAGAGAGTAACAGCTGGTGGAGAGAATGTATTGCTAGTAAAGTCATGTAAACTTCAAAGCCAAAAAAACAAAGAGTAAATTTGTTGGTTGAAAAGGGGCTATTTTTGCCCATTGAAATCTTTAGGTCATCATCAGCTCATTTCACTTCACCTTTAATCTTCCTCATCTTATATCATTATCCTAGTCTGATTTATTTATTTTCATGGATATATATATATATATATATATATATACACACATAAATATATTCAGAGGAGCAGTGTTATTTTAGATTCTTTCTATTGCATAAATGTGCATATTCCACCTAATTATAAAGAATAAGAATTTTCCTCATTGTTCCTGCTCTAAGCAAATATTTCAGCAATTGTGTACATTAAAAAATATGTCCCAGAAATCTTTGGGACTAAAGTTGACTTTAGGACTATTCCCTAGATATGTGGTGCACATGAAGATAATGGAAACCAGATAGGAGTACATAAGTAAATACAGAGATTGATTAATGCTTGCTGAGTATGTGGAGCATCGTTGAGAGGTGGAAGAGTCCTATCTCTAAGTTTGCATCTAAAAATCCATCCTAAACTCTGGGACTGCTCATGGAACATCTTGTCTCTTGCCAAGTTTCTCCATGTGTGACACCCCCAGCAGGTTGATTTGACCTGAGGATACTTTCTGTCACTGGAGTACCAGACCTCCCTAATAAGGCTGAGATCCCACTCTGACACCAACGGGGAATTGGGGTTTTACTGTTAAACAGACACAAAATATTCCCTTCCTTCTCCAATAAAGAGAAAGGCCTTAGTAGCAGACAATTTTAACTCAGGGAACCTGTTGGCTAATGTTCTCTTCAAGGGCAATAAACTCTGACCTTGGCAGGATATTTAAATCCCATTTTTCATGTCGTGAAGGGCGATTCAGTCTTTCAGCAAAATGCTTTCCTTCACAGACTACAGAAATCAGTAGAAGGCATTCAAAGTAATTATACTGACAACTTTAATCAAAGATTCTCAGACAACCATTTCTACTCCTGCTAGACACAGGACTCTCTTTGAAAAATGAGTACTTTGCAAATTATGCTGGATTTTTTGTTCAAGAGGGACGATGGTATTAAACACAAAGGCAAAATACAGTTACTCTTGTTCTTAGTGGAAGTCAGGTGGTAGGTAAAGGTAGGACATCCTGGGTTATTCATCATAATAATAATTTTAAAGATGATTGAAGTGTATGAATTAGGATGCATTTTTCCAGATGTCATCCACCAAAGAGTTTTTATTGAATACTGAGGTCAGCAGGAGCTGAAACCCCCCAAAGGAGGGATTTTGCAGCTCTGAGTGACAATGACTCTTCCATTTCAGTTTTCCAGTTGAACTGGGAGCTGTGGAGTGCCACATGCTTCCCACATGCTGCAGGTGTGTTCTGAAACTGAAATATTTCTGTGTTGTCACATTTTCCCTTCTGGGGGCCACCAGACATGTATCAGCCCAAGGCAGGCATTTCCACACCTAAAAGTCTGAGGTTTTCAGAAATGCAGCAATTGCACTGCTTTACTACTTACTAGGGAAATATAAAAGATGTGAAGGTGGAGTTTGGGGTTTTTCCAAATTCTTCCAAGAACTGAAAATTTTAACATAGAAGCACACACTTTTTTAAAATTAGCGCTTCATGAAACTGTTCTGGTTCTCCATATTTATCTTGCTTGTCTCCAGGTATTGTTCCTCAATATTTGAATTTTTAATATCATCTTGTGATGTATCTACTTTTATAATCAATATTTTTGTCCCTAAAAGCAGTAACTGGCATGATTTAGAGTCCTTGTATTTTTTCATAAACTCTGTAAAATACTATATAGGAACATGTCAGAAGGTAAGAAAGAAGACCAAAATGCCTGGAAAAAGTAATTTATGATACTACTACACAGTGTATTTATTGGAAAAATATGTAAGGCTTGTACTCATATAATGATTAATCATGCTGACAAATGGATGTGAATATTCATGAGGATGACAACATGGAGAAGTCATTTGAACTTGTTCCTGTTTCTATCTAGAATTTGATATAGATTACACACGTAGCTACTGTACAGTGTCGGCAGTGAGACATCAGCTTTATATCAACAACTACCGAGTTCATGGTGCTGTCTACAGACACACCTTTAATTGCTTTCAGCACCACACTATCTAAATAACAAGAAAATAACTTGAACAATGGAGCTTGGCTGGGACCTTGTTTTAATTTAAGGACAGGAAATTTCTCTTTTTTTTTTTTTTTCATTTGAAACAATCTGATCAATGGTAACTGGCTGAGTGGCAGAACTTGTGCAGTGAGAACTGATTTCATCCTTGTAGGGATACCAAAATATTCAAATTGTCGTCAGGAAGGGGCCATAAGCGATTCCTTAGGATTTCTGAAATGCTTTATGTCATTCTTTCACTCATGTTCTGATATCTAACAGATCAAGATTGTTGGAAGAGACTGCTTAAAAAGCCATCAGGGCCTGGATGAATATCTCCATCAAACAGATGGAATCTGGATCAAGCATTAAACTCAATGAAGTGTCATTGAACCCTGTCATTACCTGTGACCTTTCTCCTTCAACCCTTTCATAATTTAACTACTAGAACTGTCTGGCTTTCAAAAAATATTAACCAGTTGGAAGACCAGTTTATGAAACTGATTGTCTTTGGTTTTCTTTTTTAAAGCTCAGAAGTAATGTTCTCCCCCCTGCCTGAAATTCCAGCAAGAAATCAATTTTATCAGCTAATTCCTGGCTGAAATGATGGGATGGTTTTTGTGCCACAAAACACAGTGTCATCAGGCTTGGTATTCATATCCTAGCATGTCCAAAACCACACTCAATTTCTTTTCAAGCACTGGTCTGCTTGAGTGCTTCTAGAAGCACAATATTTATGTATCCAGACTACAGCGATATTGACTTAAATATTAAATCTGTGAACTCAATACTCACTAAGACCAAACACTGTTTCGTTCAAGAAAATTTCCTTTTGAAGACAATCAGCTTCTGTGTGAGCATGTAAACACTGACCTTGCTGCTGAGTGGATTCCTTTACACAACCCAAACTGAAAAAATAGTTGCACAACATTAATGGATGTGCATTGTATCAAGCCCTGTACCCAGCCATCCTAATGTAAATAATCTGAGGCGCTTCTCTTGTTATTTTATGTCCACCAAGTTTTAACAGTTTCCAGCAGCATTCCTTGTATCAGCAGGATTCATTATTCAACATCAGAGACAGAGCTTGTTTTGCTTTGCGTCATTTATTTAATATTCCATGAACAGTCCAGTTTCTGTTTCTCCTGCTTATACAAGCAGGGAAAACAAAGGCATGGCTTGTATTGTCAGGCAAGGAGAATTTGGCTCATGGTAAATATCAGGGTTTGAAGTTAATCCCATCCTTGTTTTAAACCAGAATAAGCCACTGCCTTCAAAGGAATTAGTCCTAAATCACACCACTGTCAGTGCAAAATGAATCCTGCACTATATGTCTCCTCTGCTAGCAAAGTGTCAGGAGAAGCCTAATCCTTCATTATTTGTCTCTGGTATATTCTGTCAGCCAAGGACTGAATAAACTCTTTCCCACAGCACTCTCTGTACTTTTGATGTCAGTTTGACTTCTTCTAGCTCACCACCCTGAAGCGTTCACCATGACTAATAGCAGAACAACACCCACAGGTTTCACAAAGGAAAATGTTTGTCCTCGCCTAACTCTCTGAGATAAAGTTTTAATCCAGCAGGCCTGGAATGTTGTAACCTCTCATGGCTTTTGTCTGGTACATTTCCATTTGCTCCCATGTCCTTTCTCTATTTTCCTAATATTTTATATTAGAGTATTCCTAAATGATAGCTTAAAAGACTCAAGATAAAGTAGACTTTAAAGGAAATATCAAATAACATTAGATATCAATAAAATCCCTGTTTAACATTGAGTGACTCATGTCATCTGCTGTGCCTAAGACATGTTCAGTTCAGCCCTGGAGGACAAAGTCTCCTGGGCCCTATTACAAATCCCCAACCATCCTAAAGTTTTCCTTGCAAGTTTATCCAAATCTCCATGGGCTCTCCATTTCCTGAAGTCTCCCAAGGCCTTAGCACTGGTTCTCAGTGTGGTTAAGGATGCTTGAAATTCTGTGTACACTGGAGTCAGACTACAACTACTTCTTTTAATATGCCCAAGATTTTTCTGAAGTAAGTGTTAATCTCATGTTTACAGCTCAACCAGGACAGCTAAGAAAATAGGTGTTTGGGGTTTTTTCTTTTGGAGTTTTTCAAGGTTTTGCTAGGAAAGGATTCTAAAAATGGAATTGCTGAGTTCTGTCTTTTCCTGGTTTTCAGGTCATCATAGTCAGCAACAAAAGGAGATACTGAGGGAAAAAGCAAAGACAGGAATATAAATTTCTTTTATTGGAGCTTTCTGGTCACTTTTCAAAAAATAATTTAAAGTGGAAACAGAACAGCCAAGATGAGAAATTTGGAGGGAGAAGATATTTTCCATATTATTTCTGTTCTAGCAAACCTAAAACCTGATCTGGGGACTCTAAGTTGATTCTTGCTGTCTCACACATCAATTAGCTGTGAATTCATTGGCAAACTCTATCACCAGTGACACTCATGCAAAATGGCAACCATTTACAGCTCAAATTGCAGGGAAAACATAGCCTCGAGATTGCCCTGCTGTACAAAATTCTAATAAAGTGTAAAGACATTTGTTTTCATCACTGTTTTGGCCTTTTTTTTTTCTTTTATTATTATTTTAGGTCAATAGTTTTAAAAAATAACAGCTGGAAGGGATAATTTGTTTGCCAGCAGGTATCACTGATTAACACACACAGCTAATTATTAGAGCTTCCCAGCAGAATACAAGCAGGTTTTGGAAAAGTACACTTGACACTGATATCCCTCATGTATTTTTCATTAGTATTCTCAGTACTATTTCAGTTAAACTAAATCACTTTTTAATAGGTATTAGTCTCATTCTCACACAGACTAGAGTGGATTTCAAAAGGTTGTCTATTTCTTGATAAAGAGTTCAAGAGTAATTTCAGATCATTACATTTTGCTATTACTTTATTTTTTTCCATTGTAATGTCAAAAGGGAAAAATGATTTGCAGAATCTTGCTTCTTTCTTTGTCCTATGGACATAGCTTGGTAATTCAGAGGAAAATACATGCAACCTGGCCTAACATAACTAGAAAGAATAGCAAAAAGCTTCTCTTGTTGTTAGAGCTCTGTGGAATGTACCAAAGCAGGGTCACCTGCACACAAATTCTGACAATTGCCAGTTCCAGTGGGAAGAGCCATGGAGTATGTCCTGCAGGTAATTTCTGGGACGTGAGCACAATTCATCCGAAGGAAAGGGCAATGACCTATGCTAGAAAAGAGGAACAGCTGTCAGCCCTACAAACATAATTATTGGTCATCCTTTGACATCTTACTTTGGATAAGAGCCATTATCCAGAGCAATGAAAACAGCTGTGCAGAACAACACCCCAAAAATGCTTAGCAGGAATGCACACTACATAATTCACATCTCCTTAAAATGCAGTGAAACTCTTTCCACTGCTGTAAAACAGCTTTGATATGTTTGGTTTTTTCCTTCAATACTCCTAATTGGTTGCACCATCTGATAAGAGATCTACTAAGATTTTTCTGCTTTGGCTATCTAACATTGACTTAGGTAAAACTATTGTAATAATTTGAAGAAAATTTCCAGAAGTGACTTTCACATTAGGCATACTACTTCTAGGTTGTCCAGGCTCATCCTAAACTCAGTGATGCTCTCAGACTTTTCCAGACCAAGTGTCAGCTGGAATTTTTACTCAGTGAGATGATGTTTAATGCTTGGTTCTCAAATGTACAGTACAATTCTACTCAGAGACAGTTATTTACCACTCAGATATCCTTGCATGAAATGCAAGGAGAAAATTTAATATTTCGTAAGTGTTGCTTCAAAAAAACCCAGAGGCATTATTTTTAATTCTCAATATCCAGGAAGTCATGGGTATACTTCCCCATTTCAGATTAATTTGTTGTAAATCTTTATTTAGATGTTCTTACTTTCAGTTGGAGTAATTTATTTCTCTAGCAGCTTTAAATGAAATGTGGCTCCTTTTTGAACATAATTACTTGGATATTTGTTTTGAACAGTAAATATGCAGTTTGTAAGGATGGGCAGCTTCTGCATAGAATCATAGAATATCCTGAGGGGGATGGGATCCTCAAGGACTATTGAAGTTCAGCTCCTTGCCCTGCATAGGACAACTCCAGCAATCACACCATGTGACTGAGAACATTGTCCAAGTTCTCATTCAGCTCTGTCAGGCTTAAGGCTGTGACAACTTCTCTGGAGAGCCTGTTCCAGGGCCCAAAAAGCCTCTGGGTGAAGAACCTTTTCTTAATATCCAACCTGAGCATCCCCTGACACAACTTCAAACCATTCCCTTGAATGTTGTCACTGGTCAGGAGAGTGATGAGATCAGAGCCTGACACTCTGCCCCCCCTCATGAGGAAACTACAGACTGTGATGACATCTCCCCTCAGTCTCCTCAAGTAACTTGAGCTGCTCCTCATTTGTCTTCCTTTCTAGGTCCTTCACCATCTTCATGAACATTTGAACATTTTCTAATAGCTTTATATCTTTCTGATATCTCTGGTGCCCGAAACACAGGACTTGAGGTGAGGCTACCCCAATGCAGAGCAGAGAGGGGCAATCCCCTCCTTTGCCAGCTGGCAATGCTGTGCCTGATGCCCCTCAGGACACTCTTGGCTGCCAGGGCACCTCTGACTCATGTTCAACTTGCCATCAACCAGGACCCCCAGGTCCCTTTCCACAGCCCTGTCCCAGGTGCAGAATCCAGTACTTGTTTTTGTTAAACTTCATACAGCTGATGATTGCTGTATGTTTAATATGTCCAGGTGTTTAATATGTCCAGGTTGATCTGAAATGTCTCTCTGTCTTCGAGGGATCAACAGCTCCTCCCAATTTATTGTCACTGGCAATAGAAAAGTATAGGGAAAATTTCAGTCAGACAGAGCTTCATGAGTCTGAAATATGGAAGTGCAGGAAGAGAAACAGCTGCTTTGCACTCCCCTCTGAGCAATGAATTGGGAAATACTATCTCTTTGTTTCCTAATTTTCCCTGACTGTCACAGGCTGCTTCAGTGTTCTCTACTGCACAGGATGTTTTGCTGTGCCTTATTTTTTTCTGGGATTTTTTGTGTGTTGTTGCAGGATCTCCTGGTTAGACAGCACAGGTAATTGAAAGTATTTCTGTAGTACATGTGCTCTGGTTTCAAGGTCACATATATTTGGAGAGGAGAAGAGATTTCTGTCTGAACCCTTTATGTTAACTTATAAACACACCAAGAAAAGTGATGTTTTTTGGCAATGAAATATTTATGTCTGGAAGATTTGTCTTTAGATTTCTCCTTGTAATTGCCCTGCAATATGGTCTTAAAGCAGAGGAAAAAGGTACTTAAGAAACACACAGAAAACACTGAATGGAGAAAATTATTTGCATCAAAAAGACAAGATTGTTTTTTCTAAATGGGAACATTTTAGATATCTGGAGGTGACAGCATTCTGTATAAAAATGATGACAAAAGGGGGCTGTGCTGCTCAGTGAACTGGAGATGTGATTACCAGATTTCATTGCACAGTTCAGGATCAGTTCCTAGGTAAGTGTCAGAGAGTTCAGCTAAATACCTTATAGCCATGGAAAAGAGTTTCTAAAAAGTGAAAGTCATTTTCCTATCTTTGTTCATTCCCCTGTATGCATGGGCTATGACCCTGCCACTGACATTGTCTCAGTCATGTCTAGTCACTTTGACAGCTATAAAAAAAGAAAAGTACTAAAAAAAGATCCAAAGTCCCAGAATAGATTTATTTTATTATTAAAATTATTCCTGAACTCTAAATTTTAGATAAACTCAAGGAGACTAGGAGGAGTTATGTTGAAACTTTGGGGCTGCTCAATGGCACTAGCAGGGTTATGTATATGCTTGACTGCCTCTACATCCTTCAGTTATGTCAGTACTTATGTGTCTGAAATTATATATGATATAATTATGATATTTTATGATTGATATTAGTTTCTTGGAAGATCTCTTGTACCACACCATGTTGCAAAAGTTTTGCCATAATTGGTAGCTGACTTAGTAAATTTGTGTGGCTTTAGCTATTTATAAGGGACTTAATCAGGCAATCAATAATGAATTCAGTGTGAGGAGGAACAACAAAGGATACAGCTATTTTTTGTAGTAACAAATCGGAATCCTGAATATTAAAGATATGGCTTTTCAAATACTATCCTGAACTGGAACAATTGATTGTATGCAAATTTGCCATTGTTCAGAGGGGAAACGGTTTTTGTTTTCTAAATCACTAACAGAACAAAAATTCATTTTAGAATATTCTGCAACAGAGTGGAGAAAACTTTGTCTGAAACCAGTTGTTTTCATTGAAGGTTATATAATAATTTCTTGTGGTACACCCTATGATTTGATAGGGCCAACTTGCTTGCAGGCTGCACATTTTATGCACCTTAAAGGCCGGATTGTTCCTAAGCACACAGTGAAGTCCTCTGATGATGGCTCTAGTAGTAGCAAGATCAGGCATCTAAAAAGGTCTCAGCTCTCCTAGAGGCATAAATAAGATCAGAGTTTTTGAAGAATCAGCCAATGTTCCCATAGGAGCTGTGCACAGCTGATCCACAAAATTCAGTTCTAAACACGAAATCAGATGGTGACACTGGTACAAATGGCTTCTTTCACATGTAGCAAATCTAGGGTGGGTGGGGTAAAGCAGTTCTTAGCCATCATAGTCTGTGCTTGTCTAACTTTACCAGAAATAATCATTTTGCTATTCTCCATCCCTGTCTTCCCAGGGGTGTGGCATATTTCTGTCTTTCAGTAAAGTACGTGTATGTAGATCAGATTAAGGAGTAGCACTCACTCCAGCTGTGAGTAGGAGTTAAACATCTGTTGTACTTATGTATTGGAAAGTAGAGAGGATCAGGGACAGCTGAGTTTTCCAGAAAGTCAAGGCAGCAGTTTGGGCACCTTTGTGTGCCAGATTGGTTTCCAATAAAAGTTACTGAAGAAGCACCCACAGACTAAAACAAACAAAACTGCCTTTTATCACAGCCAGGGGAATTTAGCAGTTAGACCCAGGAGAAGTCAGAATGAGTGAACTTTAGTAATAAAAACACTCTTTACAAGGTGGTTTAACAATAAGGCAGCAATGATTTCCATTTAATGAGTTGGCAGCAGTGCCAGCTATGAATGTTCACATGCTTCCTCTTCCTGTGGAGGCTGTGCTGTGAACTTAATCAGACGATTGCTCTAGATATGGCCAACACCAAATGTTTGTTTTTTAAGTTGGCTAAGTTCCCTGATATAGTTCACAGTATGGTCCCACAAATAATTGCTCTGGCACAGTGAAGGGGAAGCTGTACTGAGGGATCAAGGTGGGCATAAGGCAGTACAGAGGAACAGGTACTTACTAGTTTTTCTGCCAAGAGCTTTGATTCATAAAATCATACTCTCAGTGGGAGAGAGAGGCTTGCTGCAGCCCAGCAGTGAGAGAGCCGTAGAGTCTGTGATGCCAGATGTTCCTATTTTAGAGAAAGTACAGCATTTTAGTCTTCTTGTGCAACTCTCAGTCCATTCCTGGTGATAAGTTCTTATGAAAGCATTTATTTTCCCTCAAATAACCCAAGAAAGACATAGATCGAGAAAGGAAAGAGAATTTTCTGAGACATTTTAATTACAAAAAACAACATTGTGGTGAACTTCTATTTTTAGTTAAACAACTAATGAAAAATCAAAATGCTTCTCCAAACTTAATTATCCAATAATAATTACCATAGCAACCAGTTCTTTATGTGGCACATGCTGAAAACACTCTCTAAGAAGCACGAGTTTACTTTCCCTGTTTTTCCAAAACAGACAAGAAATGCTCTAATCTGTTTCTAAAGCCCTGAGAATGCCTAGCTGGAGATTACATTGAAAGCCACTTGTTTACTTCTCACATGTGTTTGGGTGACATCAGCCCCAACACTGCTCTGCTTCTATGTGGCAGAAAAAAATTGCCTGCTGAAGAGGTTAATAATAGGTTTATTTCTGCTAAACATTCTAGAGTACATTTCTGCACTTGAGGTAGTAACACACAAGCTCACTGTCCTTCTGGATTTCAGAGTAATTTCAGCTTTCTCTCCTCTGCCTCCGCTGTGCTTTCCACATGGATATATGCTGTTGTTGTCTCAACTTCATGATGAAGTTACATCAGTTGCAATCTTTTAGGGCTGTCTATCAATCAACATATTTCCAATCCATTTGGTTTGTTGAATGTTCATAAATATTCATTTTTCCTCAGGTTATGTATTCTTTGGAAGTGCTGAACTCAATCACTATACACTCCATAAACATCTGTTAATGGCTGGCCTTATGGCTTTAAATTAACTGCATGTTTCAAAAAGGGAAATCGTGGTAAACCTAAAACACAGCTCAGTTATGATTTTTGTGAAACTTCTGACTTTTGCCAAACCTTTAGCTTGCTTCCAGTTATTCATAAACTCACAGGATTCTGTGTAAACTCCTAAGGAAGGCCAACTCAACTAGGTGCTCTTAATAGCAGAAATGCCTAAGAATTGTTGTGCTTATCCCAGTATCTCACCTGTACCCTTCTGACCATCCTGCTTCCTGACCTAGATTCAACTCTGCCTTGAAAACTGCCTGTAGCTGATTACCTACCACTTCACAACAGACACAGGGGTTACTTTACCATCTTTTCAATTAATTTTCCCTCTCCTGTTCTCTTGCATTACTATATTGTACCTGCTTTGATTATCACTTCCTCCTGATGAGCCATGCCCGGTGCCTTTTAGTTGTTTCTTTGAAACCTGGTATTTCCCAAATCAACTCAAAATGTTTCCTTGGTTTCAGCTGTCTTGGCAAAGACTTTTTTATATGAGTGGCAGATAAAAATGATGTTATTTCAATCAATGTGTTCTTTCAAATTTAAACTATTTGTCTGACTTGCATCCTCTCATGTCTTTTGGTTTTTGTTAGTTTTCATAATGATTTTGCAAAGGGTTCTGAGGTGCCTTTATGGAGGACACTTCATAAGTGACCATTTATTTGACAAGTGATTTCTTTCATCTGGAGAAGAAGACAATCAGGGGGACCTCATTGATTTCTACAACTACATGAGAGGAGGTTTTAGTGAGGTGGGTGTCAGTCTCTTCTGCCATGTCTCAAGTGAAAGGACAAGGGGAAATGGTCTTAAATTAGATCGTGCCAGGATTAGATATTAGAAACAAAATTCTCTCTGAGAGAGTAGTCAGGCATTGGAATAAGTTGACCTGGGAGGCAGTGGAGTCTGAAATGAATCAAGAGGCATCTAGATGTGGAACCTTTGATATTATTTAAAGGTGATTATGGTGCTGCTGGGTTGATGCTTGGAATGGCTTACCCTGAAGATCTCTTCCAACCTTGATGACTCTGTGATTCTGTGATTCTACTGCCTCAGTGATCAAGTAACTTCATTTAGCTCTGTTTATCTTATTATGTGATTATGTGTAACTGCAGGTTCAGCAGGGACAGTGGTGTTACACTGTGTCTGTCACAGACATATTCCCAAGCAGTGTTGTGAAGGGTACCTTCATTGCATTTTTTAAATATTCAAGAAGTACCCCACCTCAGAGCCCCATTTAAAATCAAAATACATCACTCATGGCTTTTTATGATCTCTTGCTGTGCTGCTATTCTTCATTATTTAAGTGCTGTGAAAGGTACAAATAAACTTATAAATGTTGTGAAAGTATTTTGTTTTTTCACATTATGCCTCAGCTTCCCTACTGTGAGAGCACTGATTATTTTCAGGTCAGTCAAAAAGATATTAAACTCTGTACATCTTAAAAAACAGAGTCTGTCCTGGCTTGTAGCCTTGATAGGTTGTAGAAAATCCTCCAAGACTTCTCAAATTGGCCTCAGTAAGCTCTAGAAAAAAGGAACAGCAATTAAAGACTCAAGTCTTATGTCTTTTTGTTCTTTTATTGACAAGAGCCCCAGATTAGTATGCCTTGCAAGTCACAGTGCTTTACTCATTGAAGTGATTTCAATCAGACTACCATGTGTCAGGAAAGCCAATTCTGCCCCTGCATAAGCTGTTGTTTTACCTGTAACATGTTTTCCATTATTCCTCTTGTCCAAATGAAATTATGTACCCATGAAATCTAATTGAAAGACAAATTCTAGTGCATTTACTCTAAGGAGATCTGCTGAAGGGAGTGGTACAAGTCCTGAGCATTAGCAGAGATGGGTGACTGAACTGGGCTCAGGAAATTGCAAATGAATTTGCTAGCAAAGGAGGCCACCTTGTCACTGCTTTCACTGTTGAAATTCACTTTTCAAATGTTCTGGAGAGATTTTCTTTTTTTTCACCCTCTACTCTAACCTTCCTAGTATGTGTGAAAATACAGCCCAGGTCAAAGTTCAAAGTCAGTCAAAAAGGTTTGAAAAGTTGACTCCTCCAACCTCCCTCAGCTGATTCCAGTTGTCCTGCTGAACAATTCAGTTCTCAACTAGTTCTGATTGAGAGTCTCAATCTCATGTCAGATCATCAGACACCTCTTAGTAGCTTGCACCAGAAGGGGTTATTTCATACATAAATTACTGCCTTCCCTGATTTATTTTGGAGCAAAGGCAGAGAGGGTCTGGGGGAAGCTGGCTGGTCCAGGGCAACGTCTCCAGTAAAACAGGATATGGTAGATAACAGGAAGAAGGCAGAAAGTGCAAAGAGAGAATAGTGATACATGCAGAGTGACTAAAGAGCCTCAAATTCTTCCTTTTTAAAAAGTAAAAGTAAGGGGTTATGTTTTAAGTCAGTAAAATCAGGAACGGTGATGAGCTAATTAATTGGAAATGGTTACTCACTGTTTATACACATGATGTAGCACTCAAATAAATTATAAAATTGTCAATTGAAGGGAAAAAAAGGAAAGAGTTTTATCACAAAGGATCTAATTAAATTGTTAAAAATCTTTATTATTGAGTGATATAGGAGCCAAATGTACTATTAACTTGATAAAGGCATCAGGAAAAGTTGTGCAGGTGCACTGAGTATGCCACCTCCAGCTTAGAGGATCCTGGAAGACAGGGAGATGCAAGGATCACAGTAATCATGCCCTACTTCTCACAAGCCTTGTCTAGACATCTACTACTGGAAAAGGTTAAACAAAACTTCATCTGGAGACAGGATATGCATTATTATTTAATCATTGCAAATTAATTCCCTGTACTATAGTAGAACAATACTCCAGATTCAGAAATATGGGAATATATAAAGCTGAAGTTTCTGCCAGATGCTTTTGGCCTGATATCAGATCTCACTTTCAAACCCACATGACTGTGGGAAGTGAGACCTGCAGATCTGAGTCAAAGCATCACAATGAGATCAGGGAGACCTCTAATAGGACAAACAACACTTGGATTTTAGGAAAACTGATTATTAGAGGATCGTAAGAAAATACAATGTCTATCCCAAAATGTTCTGCAATCACAGATTGCTGGAGCGTTCAAGACTGTTTTGACAAAGCATCACATTTTCCACCACCAGAGAGAGGATCCTGAATGATGAACACTTGATGTGCCTTGCTGCAGTTGTTCTGGTGTTGTTATGATCCTGTATGTATCACCCATAGCTATCAAAGCCTTTGAAATCTCAACTAATTACAAGGAGGAGATAGTGGATGAAGGTACTGAGGCTGCAGAAACTTTTCCTCTCTCTAGTGCAGTCGAATGTTTCTTACTCACTTTCCCAGCCAATTCTCACTTCAATGGTGTTGATGTGCCCTGCCTTACAAACATGCAGAGCACAAAGAAAGGTCAATGACAGATAAGTAATCCACTGAAATTTACACTGCCCAAGGATCCACCCCCATCTGGCTCTCTTGAGTTCATATGGAAAAGGAAGAAGCTGTGGCACAGCTTCTACAAGGAAAACCAGTTCATCTCTTGCGTAGACTTCAGCAAAGAAAAACTCTGTGTACAAAGGCATTGACTGTGCAAGAATTTGCTTGTCCTTTCAGCTTCCCCTGTTGACTGGTTCAGAATTCAGATTGTGTAAATTTGTGCTTTGACATCAGCTGAAAATGAATGTATTCGAATTGGTTGATAATAATACAATAACTATTGCCACTGATATTAATGATACAATGCCTATTGTCACCGATATTAATTCATAGCTAATTGATATTCTTTGTTTTCCTTATTATGGCTTGCTTCCCAAACTAAAGCCATGGAAGAAATCACAAAGTTTCTCTTGCAGAAGAGGCAGTGCAAAAACAAATTGTTAATTACATTTGTAATCATTCCTGGCTAGAGCTCTGTGAGTCAATTTTTGGAAACATAATTTGTGGTTCAACCAGAGTTTAATGCCCCCAAATACTGCATATCTCATCCTCAAGGCAGAGACAATTTACAAAGTTGATGTCCCTACTTAAGATCCAAGACAGTCTTTTATGCAAACTTTCCTAACTGCTATTTTTGCAGCCTAAAAAGCTGTCTTCATCTCTCTTTCATTTTTTTGAACAGATATTTTTGCTTCTCCTGTCTAATCAAATCCTGTTTGTTGTTCATTGCAGATTGCAGCTCAGGCGGTGTTATTTATGTGTATGAACACTGCAGGAATCTTCATTAGCTACCTATCAGACAGGGCACAGCGCCAAGCCTTCCTGGAGACCCGCAGGTGCGTGGAAGCCAGGCTGAGACTGGAGACAGAAAACCAGCGACAGGTATGGTCACCAGGAACAACATTCCTGCTTTTCTACTAACCTGTGTTGATAGTTGGACAAGACCAGGAGTTTGTAGCCACCTGATTTGAGCAGGTTAAGTGAGGTTTTATGCTCTTGCTGTGCTGGTGTGTATCGAGTTGATGTGGCATCTAAACGATTTCCCCTAGGAAACAGGATGAATAGAGTGGCTGCTCATCATCATTTCCCACAGAAGAGGCCATCAAATGAAACAGCACCTGGCAGGTGGTTAAAAATGCTTCTTTACACAAGAGAGGTTAAGCTGGGGGATTTCACATTTCAGAGTGTTGTAGATATTAAAAATTGCGTTACTCAAGGGAAAGATGCTCCAGAACCATCTGGATGCAATCCTGTGCCATGTGCTCTGGGATGGCTCTTCCTGAGCAGGGAGGCTGGACCAGATGACACACTGTGGTCCCTTCCAATCTGACTGCTTCTGTGAGTCTTTCAAAACTAAGCAAGTTCATCAAAGAGAATCTAGAGAAAATACTAAAGCATCCCTTCAGGCTCATAGATGGATTTTTGCAGCTGCAGCCAAATATCACTGTTCTGTTTCTGTTCTTAAACTCTTGAAAAATCAACCTTTGGCCCTGTGTGCAATAGCAAACTGGGTTAGGTGCACTTTTGATCTGAACAGGTATAGTTGATCTAAGGTACTCATCTTTTGTGATCCAAAATAAGTATTGAATTGAAAAAAGTTTGCTGCTTATTATTTTGCACAAAGGGAGCAGCACCTGCATCACATATATTACATTGCTGTATCATTCTAAGATGAATTTAGCCTTTCATTTTGCCCTGCTGTATAAATATGTACATAGCTTCTCAAATTTATTTCATTTGCCCCCTGAAAGTCATGCTCCTATACAGTGTTCTAGGAAGATGTCCTGTTCTGGACTTTAATGACTCAGTACACATGACTGTGTTGAGTAATGCCAGGGGTCTCTGCCAGAACATCTCGGCAGCCATTGCTGACTGAAAAGACTTTGAGGGATATTATCTAGGATGCTCTGTTCTTTTTTTTAACTGCAGGATCATATTTTCATTCATTTTGAGGTATTTGGGATTTTGGGGTATTTGGGTTTTTTTTCCTTTTCCTTCTTGCCTTATTTTTCATAAACCATGATTTTGTAAGCATTACTTTGACCATAGTTTTCTAGAGTTCATTGTAAAAAACTTTATATCACTAACAAAATGGTTCCTTGTTCCATATTAGTCTGAGATTTTCCCATTAGAATTATTTTATCCTCTCATGTAAAATGAAGGTAGTAAAAAGAAAAATATTTTGAGAAATCCAGTTTTGCTGAACTTTTATTATCTATTCGGAAAATGAAAACAGATAGTTTCCGTTTGGGTAGGCAGATTTTTTTTTTTTTTAAAGGAGGAAGTAGTGGTTGGATCAGAAATATTTATTTTTATTAAGTCAGGTTGAACAGTGAATTTTGCCTTGGCCCTATGCTTTGCAGGGTTTCAGGGCTGTGTTGTTCCCTGAGGGCAGAACTTCCTGGAGTGTTACCTCACTGCAGGTGAGATTCACCTATAACCAAACAAAGCAGTGTGTCATAGGCATCATATGACTGGAAATGCATAAGGGGAAATGTCCTTGGGCCAAGGAAAATGCCCACAGGAGAGAAATACAGACAAAAGGACACCAAATGAAAGATCTCTTCTGAAACCTAATTTACGACAAACTAGCTCAAATTTTTAAAATATAATTTTATTATATAAAACCAAAACATTTTTAAATATTTCTGATTAATTTTCTTGCACATTTGTAATTTTCTTATTATGGATGCCACTATATATGAGAATATTTAATAAACATTTCAGCTTTTCATTTACATTTGGAACAGCAACATTAAACAAATACTCCAATGCTGGAACATCTTGAGCAATCGAGAGACTGTTTCCCTCAGCATTCTATTTTTTCCATTTGTTTCTGGGGTAGCATCTCATTTAAGCAATTTTTAAACCTATCTGTTTTAAGAAGACTGACAAGGTCACATTTTAGGTGACCACTTTTTTAGCAGCTTGTTCATGCTCACTTAATGAGGATACAGGCAATAATTCAGTGACTGCATGCACTTTTCTATCTTGAGGAAAGATATTGCCTAATAAATGGTATCTGTAGTTCAGATTAATGTAACAAAAATATTTCCTGTTAATGCACATCAAATTTTAAAAAGTGAGGATTAAAGTTTACTAAATTATTTCCACTACTTTAATTTCCTTTGAAGGGGGGAAAAAAGGTGGAAAAAGATTGTGCAGGACGATAGTTGTGATGTGGCTTCTAAAAATTTCTAGAAATATTGTTGATGAACAATAATTTGCAGGGAAATAGAGGAATAATTATTTGTGTAATTCTTCCAGACAATAATTCAAGGAATTCCAAATTTGTTCCACTTAATTTTATTTTCCTTTCACTTGCCATAAACTGTTTAAACTAAAGGGTGCTTGCAGCAAAGACAATGTTTTTGTGGCTTTCAGTGGTGGTACTGCTGCTTTCTATAGTAGTGGATGACAATTCAAATCTCTTGAGGCTTCTTTCATCCTCACACATCTTCTGCTTCTTCAACTGAAAGGAATAGAAAATTAAAATTTGTTGACATGTTGTATGTGTGGAATGTCATGTGAGGTGGGACAGTTCGTCAGAAAGATCCTGTAAGGTCTGGTTTTTCCTTTACTTTATTTGAATCAGAAGACCAGTAAAATTAAAGTAAAACAAAACAACATAAGTTTAAAACTACAACAAGGAGTGGCATGGTTGTCCATAAACAATTACAGAAGGAGGCTCCAATTTTATGTAATCATGGAAGTTATAGAAATTATTCAGATATACTTCTATTCATTATTGTGTATTGTTAAAACTAAGAAATTAAGTTTCTGCTCTCCCAAAATGACCCTTCCACTTTCTTAATATCCCTTGGATTCATAATCTCTAATCTTCTCTCATTCTAATAATGATAAATGCTACTGCTCTCATTATGCAGTATTGTGCAATGTCTAAAAGAACCAGTCATGGAAAGTCACCCAATTGTGAGACAAACATTTTATAATCTGTGTTTTAGAGAAAAGCAAGAGGTGCCATTAGAAATGTGGAGGTGTACAAGGAAACAGTAATAGTGACAAGGAAGGATCTCTCATTGTCAGAGGTTTTTAAGGATCCTCTAATGAGGATATGTAGATTCTCTGGAATGCGCATATAAACTTTCTACTGTGTCAGATTCTGCTGCTGGTGAAAAACAAGAGATTTTTCTGTAATTCCAGATACATTTCATGTCTATGAGCTGATTTTTTTTTCAGTGAAAGCAGCTTCATTTATTCACTTGCAGCCATTGCATAAGGAGTGATGAAAATAGGAGGTGAAATCACTAAAATCCCACTCGGGATGAATAAATATTTTTGTTGTTCTTCATGTTACTGTAACATGAAATTTGGATGTCATGTGTTTTCCAGATGCCATTATCTTCCAGCAGCATCTCCCTTTGTGGGTTTCCAGGGTTCAAGAATTCCTTAAGCTATTTTGTTTTTGCTGTGAATTTTCCACTTTGGCAGTCAAAGCCATTGTTGTTCAGAAGTGTCTGGGCCTATGGTCTCTGTAAACCTGAATTAGCTCCATAGGCTCATTTTCCACTGAAAATATCTCCAGGTGCAAGTTCAGCTTTTACACCAATTGCAGTTTATTCAGTGACTGTACAGGAAGGAGGAGAATGCAGGGCAGACCTGGATGATGCAAAAGACTTTATGGAGCTTGGCTGATCCAAGGCAACCTGACTCCAGTTTTGAAGTGACTCAGTTTCCAGTGTCTATTTCCAACAGTCTACATACAATAAAGCTCCTATATCTTTTTTCATTCTTCCTCCCCCATCTCCATTTACTCTCCACAAGACTTGTAGACAAAATTTTCTGAAGTGTTTCAGAAAGTCAGGACTTTCAGTTGTATTTTCAGATCATCAAGGATCTGATTTTCTATTGTTATGCTTTTGTTTTTGAACACCTGGGGTAGTTAGAGGTACATATTAGCATTTTCAATTGCAATGAATTTCCTAACTCTAATTACTCTTTTATGAAAATGAACAGCAGTGTGGCTACAAAGGAGAATTACTCCAGCAGTCATTGCTAATGATGTTTATGCACTTACCTGTATGGTATTATCTGTGTGACACCATTTGGAAATCCCAGCACCCTGTAAAACTGAGGGAACATCTGTGTCTAATTATTTCCTAATTTTCATTAAAAAATTAATTTTTTTGTGAAAATCTAAAACATTTCAGAGCTTGACATAGTTAAAGAAGTTTATGAATACCAGAAAGACTTTACCATCAAAAGATGAAAGTATCAGGAAAGCAGACTGCAGGAGGCAGCACAGACAAATGTGTTGTAAAAACAGCCTCTATTTAGCAGTTATTGACAAAAAAAATGACAAAATTTTTTTCACATCCAATGAACTGTGGTTAGCAGCATGTTCTTAAGGGATGTATTTATATCAAGCAGCCAAATATGGCCACCAAAAATGTCCTCTGATTTCATTTTTAAAACATTGCAATTATTAATATAAAAAAAAATGAGGCTCTCAGTTTTCACATCCATTTTATTCCAACAATATCATAACTTGCTACCACCTGTTTGAAATTTTGATTTAATACTTTCGTTTGATATCAAAAATGTTAACAACCAGTGCTATACTTTGTTAGTGAACACTTCAAAGATACTGTCTTTGTTTTAATCTTGATTTTGTTGCAAGTACACAGCAGGTGATTCTGCTTTCATCATATCTGGGCAATGAAAATAGATAGTCTAACTCACTTTCTTAATTAGCAACTGAAAACCCTTCAAAACCAATGAATATGTAATTTCCCTCATTGTGAAAATGCTGTGAAATTTCCTTAATGAAGAGCAGAAACCTGCACTAAATTTCTTTTTCTTTTCTATTTCTCAGGATTCAAAATCCCCAAGTTTTAAATGAATGACATATTAAATCCAGACACATATTGAAATGATGGCTTTATGTAGAATTGCTTGCAATATATATCAGGTGTCCTGACCTGCTCTTTCTCCAGTCTTTACTTGAAATTTGCATAACATTTTAGACCCTGAAATACGGCAATTTAATTATAAAGAGTCTCTCAGATAACTTTGTCATACTGCCTTTTTGTGCACCCCACATACATATATCAAGTTATACATATCTGAAAACAATTATTGTGTAGTGAAGTCAGGGCTATTGTTGTGCAATAAAAATTGTGCAGGAATATTTGACTAACTGAAGCTGTAAATGAAGCCTTACAAGGACTATACAGGGAAAAACCACAAAAGTTAATTGCCCTAAGTTATTATAGCTACAAGACTATAAAAATCAGTCCAGCCCTTACCCCTTCTCTTGTTATAAGATCACAACATTGCAGGACAGCAATTCTCAGAAAAGGCATTTAGTCATAATTAGAAACTTCTCTGGTCATGCCGCACTTCTTATCCAAGACTGCTCTAGACCAAAGACACTAATGAAGCCTGGACAAAGCAACAGGAAAACAGGGATGGGATGGGAGGCTGCTTTCAAGCTAAGCAAAGTTGTTAAACTGTATTTTACTAACCTGAGTAACCTGGGATCTGAACTAATGTTCAGAAAACCCAATATTATGTCCTCTCTGAAACATTTTGTTTGCATTATTTCTAGTAGATTTAGAGCACCTAATATCATTTTATATACAAGTTGTTTGAGATCAGAGGGGGAAACAGTCCATATCTGTTTGACTTTTGCATTCATCCTCTGGAGAGGTGTTGATTCTTGTCCTCAGTGTAGCAGATTATGCATCATTCATGAAGAGAAAACTCTTTACCTCTTGCACAGAGCTCACCAACAAGGCTGCTCAGCTCTGGCTATGTTAAACTATTGGCAAGGAGTAAACTCAAATCAGAAACAAATCCTCCAGGCTCGAAGTCTTGACAAGTCAAATGGAAAAATTATTCTAATTTTAGCACTACATTTGTGTAGTTTTAGTGCAGATACCTAGTTCTAGAAGTTACTAAAGCCACAACACATTAGTCTTTTTAGCTGTATTGTTTAAATCCCTCTCCAAGACAGTCCTCAGCAAGCAGGCCCATTTCTCTGCAGAAACAATTTCCAATTCCACAGGGAGAAGGTCCTCTTATGTGAAAATAAGGGCCCTTAACATCTTTCTTAATTCTTATGGAAATGTTCTTGGGCATCTAAGACACAGGCAGAGGAGATGGAGTGAAGGCTCCATGGAGGCAGGAGGGCAGGTGGGGAGCAAGCACTGCCTGCTCCCAGTCTGGCAAGGAATATTCAGGCCAGAGGACCCAGGTTGGTACCCAACCTGATCCACTGGGCTTCCAGGAATGCTTCCCATCAAGCTGGGACAAAGGTGGGCATCTGCAAGTTTTAATTATGGGTTGAGTCAGATCAGTGGGGAGAAAGCAGAAAAACTTTTCTACATTAAATGGTGTAATGAGACGGGTCCCCTAAGAAAGGGCCCTACAGGCAATTCCTCCCGCAAGTCCTGCCACTGAGCACCAGCATTCCAGGCAATCTCTTTCTCATAGGGGATTCCACAAATCCAATTAAAACTCATTTGGAAAGTCAAAACAGTTTGGATGATGTTTCATTTGGTTGGCATAAAGGATTAGAGCTCACCACCTGAAAGGACCATTTGTCCAGGTGAGAAGAGGATAGTTTTGTTTTCTAGGTATGATCACACATTGTGTCTTTCTAGTATGGGCATCAGGGCTAGAAAATGAGAAGACAGCCCTTAGTCTTCAAAACAATCTGCTGTTGGCATATTTAGTCTCTTCTGCCTGAGATCTTTGGAAATACTGTAATCCTGCCTTAATCTCTTTTTCCATTAAAAAACCTGTTCTGTTTGACCATTTGTTTCCTCTTACCTCTACTTCCAGAGGATTTTTTTTCACACTTTCCCCTGCAACAATCTCTGCTTCCCATGTCTTTAAGAAGCTCTCTGCAGATTGATGAAGTCTAGTTTGTTTTTTGGCTCTTATTTTTTAAATTTTTTTAAGCAGCTTACATGTTATGTAGGTTTTATCAAGCTCTCACAAAGCTAGAATTTAATCAACTGTCAGTACTTTGCAGCCTCTAAAATAACAGCAGATTGGACTGGGATTGAAAAGGACACTTTAAGAGGGTTAAGCACCATGAAGTCTTGTGTGTATGCATATATATATATATATATACATATGTATGTACATATACGTAGATATTTGTGTGTGTGTATTTGTGTATATATGGTGGTGGTAAGAATAATAAAATCTCTGTGAATTGTTATGAGGATAAAGTTCAGATTTAGTTTAAAAAATAAAGGAATAATCTTAATTTTAGAGAGCACATGGTCTTTATAAAAATAGCTGAATGTGCTTCATATTTTAAAATTATGATCACAATAACTGAGCCTTTTTTTTTTAAAGGCCAAACAATAAAGTCACAATTTAAAATTAAAAAAATGTAAACCTCTGGTTAAATATTAAATGAAGGCTTTTTTTTTTCTCTTGATAAAAACCAATTTGTTAATTGTGAGATTTTAAGTAAAACTTCACATTTGTCCAGACTTTCTTTCATCTTAGTACTTTTCTCTAAAGAACCATGGTTGCCGCTGAAATTTTTTCTTCATGTTGTTCCATCAGATGATCAAGCTAATGGAACATCAAGATAACATACTGGTTAATTCAACAAATAAAGGAATATGAAATGTTTATATTGTTCTTCATAATCCATTTCCATATTCTCATTTAGTAGGTGACCTGTTTTCTAAATCAAATAAAAGACTTTTCTTCCTTATTGTTGGGGGAAAGAAATATTTACATGTATGATTCTGTACATACCAGGATGTATATTTACTATACCTTATCTCAAAACCCCCCATTACTGAACCCATTTGCAGTAGAAATCCAAAGATTGTAAAGTCAGAGTTTATATGTAGTGCCTTCACATTCACTGCCAGTGTTTGTTTCTTATCATCAAATCATAACTTCACATTTTTCTGTCAAGTAGAAATCTAAGGTAAAATCATGACAAAAATTATCTGCTTCCTTCTCTTCTATTCCTGCAAATCCAGAGTTGCCACATGGGCTCAAACAGAATAATGAGATTTGTAGTCAATGACAGAGAGATAGGAGTCAGACCCTGAAGTGCAATTCATATAGGGGAGAAATCCCAGTGTCAGATTTCAGGCATGGGAGCTCTCCTTGGAAGAAATTAGTGAGAAGGAATCCTCCTTCCTAGTAGATGGATTTTGGATTCACTGAGGATAAAACTCCTGTGAGGTACTTTGATCTCCAAACCAGGTTTTTCAAATGTGGTGCTGATCAATAGTGAATGAAACTGACAGGGTTTTGGTGGCCTGTGTCTCCTGTGCTCTCAGCTCTTTGCTAAAGAGAGAGGTGTCTAAAACTAAAAGGCTTTTTCCAGAGCTGCCATCAACTGGTGACCCTTGCTGATGCATCAGGGCAGTGGACAGAGATGGAATGGAATGAGTAAGGGGAATGAAATAGTTTCAGCCCCCTACAGTGATAAGACTTCTACCAGCTGGGCTGTCACACATTCCTCTTGCCTTAATAAAGAACTCCAAGCTTCGAATTCATCAAGTTAGTGCCTCTGCTCTGAGTTTCTCTTTCAGGATCAGAACTGTTAATGCATTAAGAAACTTCCCTTAGTGCCCTAAAAGGACTGTAGGAGGACTCTAAAATTAATGTCCTTCCAAGATGCTTAATTAATAGAGGGACTCTGTAGTCCAAGTAATGATTTTAAATCATGTAGCCATAAGCAGTACCAATTCCAAGATAAACAGAGTCAAGTTACTGATGCCATTACTGAGATAATTTAAGGTGAGATAGAATATTTGGATAAACATTTATAAATAGGCCAATGGTCTTTCATATTGATGTTGTTTGGGTTTTGCCTTTTTTTCTTTTATATGTTCTCTATATTTTTCACACATATATTTGTAACTCTGTCACCTATTGTATTAGTAACTAGCTTTCCCAATACTTTTCCATGGCCTTTCCCTGAGCAGAAAGACAAAACAAATTCCAGAGCTCCAAGCTCCAGGAGATAGAAGGTTCTGTGCTGTCTTGGTTCTTCCTGGGAACCAAGGCTGAGAACAACACGTCATAATCCATTCTCATGGACAAAACACAGCCAGTGCTGAAGAAGGGGCTCTAGAGAAGGGGTTTGACCTGGGGGGCAATGGCACCACCCCTTGTCCTCCTAATTGGTGCTTTTTATCAATTATGCTAATTTCCTAAGACCTATAAATGTGTACTCATCCCTGTATGAGTGGGCTTTTGAGGACATCTTTCCAAACTGCCCTTGAAGGCCTTCATTAAAGATCCCCCTTTACATTACCTCCTTACTAAAATTGTCTCTAGTTTCATTCCCAGGTTGGGCAAAAGGCAACAATATCACCAGTATTCAACTGCCCATCTACAGGCCTATTCAAAGAGGTTTGATTTTCAGGAGGTGATTTTCTCCCACCTACTGAAAGGAAGTTTTATCCTGCTTATTCTGTTTAGTACTGGCGTCTTGTAATTCTCTGACAAGGTGCATCCCTTGTTTTGACCAGAAAATATGACCTTGTGGCTCTTATTTATCTTGGTGTCTGCAGTGATTTAGCTATAGAAAGCTGAACAATAAAAGGCACAAAAGCCTTCTTTCTGATATTTTCTATGTCATTAGCTGCCGTGAGTACTCCTCACAGATGTGTATTTTACTGAATTTGTCTAGAAATTTTCAAAACAGCTCAAAAAAAAGTAATAAAATGGAAGAAGAGACATCTAAATCAATAGAAAAAAGAACCAGTACAAAAGAATTAAATGAAGATTTAATAGCAGATAAGTCAAAGCTGTTCCAGAGAAACATAGCACAATAAGCATTAAAGTCAGATGGTGCCATTCTGATATTTTAAGACAAATTTGAATTGTAGGAGCTGTTTTGTGATCATTTTCTATCCCAGTAAAACAAGGAAAAGCTTAAGATTATGCTATTATGAAATCAGTGTTGTGTCTGTCTCTCTCCTGCTCTTTAGCTCTGACTCTGGCCTTCCTCACAAGCTAACTAAAATTTATGGAAGCCAATACACCAGGAGATAGTACAAAGCTTTTTGTCATAATATGGGTCTTATTTCCATATAAATATTTTTCTTCTGAATATTTATCTTTTCCACTATTGTTTAATAAAGAATAAATTTAAAAAATCATCATGATATTTGGAAGAAACAAAATTGAGAATATAAAATATGACTTTCCATTATTAGATGAGTCTAATGGGTTACTGTGGGGCTCGAGAGTATCACTTGTTCAGCTCAGGTGTCCCCAGTGAAAGTAGGACATTGACCTGTTGGAGAAAACCTAGAGGAGAGTCATGAAGATGATCAGAGAGGTGGGGCATTTCTTCTATGAGACAGGCTGAGAAATTTGAAATTTTTCGGTCTGGGGAAAAGAAGCACACGGGGAAAACTTACAGAACCTCCCAGTGCCTAAAAGAGCTACAAGAGAGATGGAGAAGGACTGTTGACAAGGGCATATAATGGTAGGATAAGGGGGAATGGCTTAAAACTGAAAGAGAGCAGGTTGAGATTGCTATTAGGAAGAAATTCTTGACTGTGAGGGTGGTGAGACCGAGGAACAGCTTGCCCAGGGAAGTTGTGTCTGTCCCTTGACTGGAAGCTGGATGGAACTTTGATCAACTTGGTCCAGAGGAAGGTTCTCCTGCCCTTGGCCAGGTGGTAACTGACTGATCCTACTTCCAATCCAACCCATTGCATGATTCTATGCTAAATGTTCATGTCTACAAGGTAGGGCAGTAATACAAATAGTTTTGTAACTCCTGCTTTTCACCACTCATCTTTCTAACATGTCTGGGTTTCACAGTGAAATGTAAATCTAACACACTCTTCATTCACGAGATAAAAAATCATATGTAAGGGTTCAGAGGACCTGGAATTGTTAACAATTGTATGTATTCAATACAGATACTTAATTTGAGAGCACTTAATCTGAGACCTGTAGATCCTGCTGCTAAACTAAAAGATAAACAAGCAAAGCACTATCAGGAGATTGTTTCATGATGTGCTCCCACCCACTCCCGTGCAAGACAGTGGTGCTCATGTGGCCTTATGACAAGTTTGTTCATTGTACCTGTGCCATAGTGTAATTACTGTCTGCAGTTAGCAGTTAGCTTCATGATCAACTGTGTTACTTCTGAAAAAAATGTTTTAAGTATTTTTGTATTTTTTTAAATATTTTGAAGAGGAATATTTATTTTTTTATTAAATATACCTGCACCAGCAATCACAAGTACCATGCAAAAAAAGAAAAAAAAGAGACAGGGAGTGTTGTTCTACCAATTCCCAGTATGTTACAGGATGAGCTAAATATTTACGAAGCAAAAATTGTACTGGGAAGGCATAAAAACCCAAACTGGCAGCCCTGGAATCATTCTTCTACATCTCAGGAACTGCAGGGTAAGCAGGCACTAAGATTGTGATCTCATTACACAGCCAACTGGGTAATAAAAAACATCTCCTTTTACACATGGCAGTAGACTGTTAGTCATCACACCCTGCCAAGATTTTGTAATGTGGCTTCAAGTATTGAATCCTCAAACCATTCCCTACCCTGCCAAAAAGAAAGAACCAGCAGGACTTGCAGTTCCTCTCTTCTGCATGTACTATGTATATTGTTTTATGCTGGTTTGGACAACAGCATAGAGGAAAAAATTTAATAACATCTTCCTACAAGAAGATGGGGAAAAAGCTTTTTTCTACTTTCACTGCCATAAGCTTTGCAACATGTCTCATTAGACACTTTCATGAAGGGTTCACTTTCATTCACTCTCATAAATAGTGGGTTATCAGTTTGATTGAGATTCTAAATGTGTTTCATAGACAAAAACTAAACAAAAGGAGACTCCAAGACCTTCTGTGTGACCTGGCCTTTTTTCTCTTTGAAAACAGCAGATGCCTAAATGGAACATGCAGCCAAGGATGGGATAATTTGGGATATTCCTTACTGGAATTAAAAGAAAATAAAGTTGATATTGCTCATATCAAACATTGCAGAAGTTAAGTAGTAAAAACTAAAAGGCAGCCTCATAACCCCACAAGTCTGAATGAATTAGGTACTGCAGTTCCTTCAGTATTTTTTAATTAACTCCCCTTGTCTTGATGAGACACAAGAAAGAGCAGCTGCAAATAGACTGTCCATTGTACGCTTAGTAAGCACAAAGGAATTTCTCTTCAGAGCAGTTCATCATAATGAGAGGTGCTAATTTCCATTTTCTAGAGTGACATTTAAAATAATTACATCTATTCTGAACATGGTCAGATTTTCAGTACAAAACAATTCAATTTTTATTGACTTCCCTAAATGTAATAAAAGCTCATGTGCTCCACAAAGACTGAAACTACTGCTCTGAATGGCCCTTTTCACATCCTATTAAGTTGAGTGTTTAAGACAATAAAACACCTCTGATATGAATTGTAAATGTTGTTAAAGATAAGCTTGGTGGTTCTGGAAAAATGATTCTTAAAAATCAATATGAAAAATGTGACACAGTTTCCCTAGAGCATCTATGGTTAAACACTTCTGGGCTACGCCCACTCCAATTTTACACAAGTGTCTTGGGAACAGCCATCGGCAGCATGATTCCAAACCCAGACTTACTCCCACAACTTCTCTGTAGGTTTCCCCTTTTGATGGTACATGCAGAGGAAAAAGAGCAAAACCTGAATTCACCCGTCAGTCAAGAGGGTTTTTTTTTTGCTTTGGCAAAGCCATCCCAAATAAAAATTATGTGGAACAAAGAAAAGTCTATACCATCTAAGTGGAGCTGGTTCACGGGGCCTTTGCAGACAGCAGATCCTGAAGGGATGATTCCCTCACATAACCTGTAGAGAAACCTCAGGGAGTTTGACCTTCCTCTTAGCAATCTCCTCCAGATCTCAAATTGCTTATCAATGTTGTGTGCTTGTTGGAGTTTTGGTCTCTTTGATCAGCCCAAATGGAGAGATCTCTGGTTTTTATTCACAAGCCTGAGGCCTTGTGCACTGGTTAATTGACTCTTCTCAAAAACTGCTGCAAAGGTCATTATTTATTCATCAGGGTCATGTCCCAGTTCTCCATGAATGTGCCTACCTGTGTTTGTGCAGTTGTAAGCACTGGTACCCCCTGATTTCAGTGAAAGTGACCCAAGGGATCAGTGCATGCAGACCACAGCAAAGCTGTGCAACAAGGAATGACTATTGCAGATGCATAAAACAATAAATGGGCCTTAGAGGCAGTATAAATGTTTAATTACAGTCTTGGGATTTTAAGTAGATGTGGGTGACTCATGAAGTTAATTTACTTATCATTGCAGGATTTGCTTCACTGCTGCTAACTTTTCCTGAAGGAGTAGATTGGGTAGGAGTCAGCTCCATATTTGACACCTCCTAAACTAAGTGACTACACACTCTTTACATCTGTGAGCTCCTACTACCATGGACTGAGATCTAGTCAAAACAGGCAACAGAACCCAAAGAGACCCATAGTAACACCAAAGGAGTAATTTACTAGGTTGAGTATCTCTCCAGATTCTTTGGATGAAACGAAAGTTTGGGCATAACTACCTTGGAGTCACAAAACTCAGGTGTTCAAATGCAGACCTGAATTCTACCATCAGTGTGTTACATTTAGTGATTTCTACTGTTTGTTTTTTTTTCTTTACCATAGTTATTCTTCAGGTTAAAGGTACTTTTTAAATTAATTTACTCTAAACTCTGACAGCTCCATCTTAAACATTGGGGTTGATTCATGTCATGAATTGTTATTAGAAGAATAGTTCACCAGCTCTTTTCTAGCATTCCTTTGTTGCTATTTTCTTTTTTTCTATGTCTTTCCTCTTGAACAAATATATCTCTGCTCCTTTTCAAACCACTTACCACTGCTGCTTTGAATTGTCTCCACTTAGACCACTGCTGAACTAGTAAGCTTTCAAAAGATCTGGGTGATGGAGTGTCCTTCATCCTAGAGTTCATAACATTCTATTAGGGCTTTCTCTGTAAGGGAAGGAAATTTTTCTTATGTGTTATCCTCCAGGTCTGAAAATGCCTTCCAAGAGAGACTGACTAAAAAGGTGAGGACTCTTTGATCATGTAAATAGTAAAGTACAGAAGATAATAAAAAATGATATTTTTCTTTTCCCTGTGATTAGCTACTGCTTTTTTGTACATGACCCCCACACACCGCTGTTCTTCTGTGCCACAGTATCTAAATCTGTGAAATAGGAGCAATAGTATTTAAGTAGCTTGAAGGGGAGTTATGTGGCAAGGATCTTTATATCATGGGAAGAGTGACCCGACACTCATTCTTGAATAACCAAATATCTTTCTTAACTGTTGGATTGAAGAAAAGTGGTATGAAAGACCTCTGAAAAAGGACTTGGTCCAGAGAACACTAGAATCAGCTGTAGGAAAAGAAAGAATGGAGATGATCCACACTAGAGCCCACCTCAGTTCCCAGCTTGGAGAAGAAGCCTGGTTCAGCATCCCCACCATCCTGTCAGTGTGGTGTGATGTAAGAGTAGCTGGGCATAGCCAGGGACAGTGACACCCACAGAGCAAAAAATTTCTGTCATTTGAATGCTTCAGTACCAGAGAATTGATGGTAACTGAAGTGCCTCAAAAAGTATATATAGATACACACAGGCACACTTAAATGCTGTTTTTCTAGCTCTTCCTTAGCACAACATACACTATGCTGAGCAGTGACACGAGCTGTTCAGGAACCTTCAGTTGTGATTCCAACAAAGGCTCATCACACACCTCACTATTAATGGAGGAGGGCTGCTACAGAGGCAAAGTAATTAACCTCAGTTTCATGGGTCATTGCCAGATCTTATGTGCAGACAAGAACATTTAACTTACCTTAATGAGTAGCATGAAGGTTAAGATATCAAATGTCCTAGGCACAGTTTTCTTGGCTTAGTGAACATGTGCCAAGCCAACTATGTTTTATTTTACATAAACTTTCTAGAGGCATTGCTCAATACTCCCTTAGGTGCATGCAAATAAGGAATGTGAGATTTTCCTTTTGGAAAAAAAAAAGTACATTTGCTCTTTAAGCCATAAACCTATGAAGGAACTGATCTTTTTTTAATGTTCACTTATTATAGATTTCATAAACAGGTCAATAAAATCCAGTATTTCTGTTTACTTTCTTTTTTCAAATCTCCTTTAAAAAAATGGTCTTCCAATTTGCCATCCTTCATGGGTAAGCTAGGAAATAACATATTTCTTTTAACGGTGAAAAGATTTAGTATTATTCTGAATGTATCTTCACAAGAAGTCATTGGACATTTTATTCATACAACTCCCTGAAATACTGATCTGATTTGCTCAGAAGGTGGTTTTATTTTTTGGTCATAGTGAGCTATGTATCTTAATAGTGAAGGAATAAGAAAATCTAAGTGCGTTCTATCATAGCAAGCTAAAGAACACAAAATTTTTAAAATATTTCTGGCTCCCAGCCTAACAATCAGCAGCTCTTTGCATTTCTTTATGAGGGAAACTACCTGAGGTGTAAATGTTCCTGTGAAACCTGGATTTGCAGGAGTATGCAGGACCTCCTAAGGGACTGATTTGCTTCTTGCCATCACAAGCATCACATCCAGTGTGTACACATCAGAAGAATGAAGGATAGCAGAATTCCCAGGTGGAAAGGGTGGAACAAAGCCAAGACAAAGCAGATGTGCTAAAATTACAACTACCCAGTATGAAAACAGAAAGTCTGAGCTTGACTATTTCCCAGAATAAAGGATGATCTTGCTGCATTATAGTTCACAGCCTGCTCTTTAGAAGCCATCACTCACATAATTTTTGTCTCTTCCTCACAAAAAGAGGTCTTGATTTAGCAAAGGTTTGTAGAATAGGTGGATGAATTAAATATTAGGAGATTCTCAGTTCTCTCATATTCTGTCAGCATGTTATGCAGGAAGGAGTGCCTTCTTGGATGGGGTGAAACACTCCAGTGCTCCAGTGCAGCTTGTGGCAGCCTGTGTTCTCCCCTCTTAAACAAACATACAGTTCACCTCAGCTGGTGCTGCCATCTAGACAAATGGAGGTGTTTATCCACAATGTGTTCCCATCAGAGCTGAAGATTGTTTACTAAATACTGACTGAGACTGCTCAGAGTGAGAATTCTTCATGATCTACACTGTGAAAGTTGTAAGTTAGTAGTGATTTCACTTCCTATGAAAGCTAGGAAGGGATTCCTTCATTTATTCAGATGTTTCATCTATGGCAACATTTCATCCACGACATTGAATCCTGCTGGCATAAAAATCATTATTTTCATTGGTTTTCTTGTCTTTCTCATTCCACCCATCATTCCTCTTTGGTTTTTCTTGTTCTCTCTGAACAAATCCTCACCTTTGAGAAGGGACATAGCACACAGACTCTATATTATGAGATTATTTTATATCCTCCTGATATCAAGTTGCCTCAAAACAAATTCAACACCAGTTTCTTTGACAGAAAAAGGGAGAGGAGAGGAGAGGAGAGGAGAGGAGAGGAGAGGAGAGGAGAGGAGAGGAGAGGAGAGGAGAGGAGAGGAGAGGAGAGGAGAGGAGAGGAGAGGAGAGGAGAGGAGAGGAGAGGAGAGGAGAGGAGAGGAGAGGAGAGGAGAGGAGAGGAGAGGAGAGGAGAGGAGAGGAGAGGAGAGGAGAGGAGAGGAGAGGAGAGGAGAGGAGAGGAGAGGAGAGGAGAGGAGAGGAGAGGAGAGGAGAGGAGAGGAGAGGAGAGGAGAGGAGAGGAGAGGAGAGGAGAGGAGAGGAGAGGACTTTATTCATCTGTGTGTTCTGTAGTCTACATGTGCGCCTGATTTGGAAGTTCATATCTGGTTTTCCCTAGATATATCCTACTCCTCAAAATATTGTTTGAAATTTGGTTATAAATAGCTTACATACATGCTAGTAACATTCTCTTCTTTAGTTCAATAAGATTTCAGTATTTGCAATCCTCTAAAGCAAAAGAAAAGTGAAAAATTGTAGCTTTGGTTCAGAGTGATTGGGAGTGATAAATTCCAATACTGGACAAAGCTTTCTAATCTTAAAAAAAAAGGGAGACTGAAGGCAAGAGGACACAATAACAGTATTTTAGTAAAGAAAGATTGTTACAGAGAAAGCATCATTCGATAATTATCCATGCCCAATTTGAAAGGACAAAAAGAAGGTTTAATTTGCAGAGAAACAGATTTGGGTTGGATACACCCAAAAATCTGTCAAAGCTGTTAAACTGATGAGCCACTGAAGCCAGTCTAAAATCTCCCAGGGGATGATCCAGGGCTTTCATTAAAGACTTGATTACTTTTTGAGGGCTTGCCTGGCTGTACTAAGATGTGGTTAGTTAGAGCATGGTGCTAATAACCATGAGTCCAGGTTCAATCCCCATATAGGCCAGTCACTTAAAATCCTTGTAGTCCCTTCCAACCCAGAATATTTGGTGAAATTCTGTGAAAATTCTGGACTTAATGATATTGTGACAGGGCTGGAAACAGCACTCTTGTGGATATGTGTGTATCTCTTTATACACTAATACTAGAAGTACATGTGCACTAATATGCACTGATACACTGTGTTTGCACACTAATAATAAAATAATGTAAATGGATACTCTACTAATATACAGTATAAAGAAGCATGCGCTTATATATAAACATATGTCTACATTTGTTTTTATATATAAACAAATGTTTACTCTTCCTGAGTGTTCTTGAAACACAGACAAAAATAATTGGAAATGTTGAACATGTTCTCCAGTTCAGCTAGTCAGGAGGACCAGTTTGAATGGCTGCATGGGAACTCATTTTATTCTTCCTTACCCAAACCAGACATGTCCTGGACTATGAACTCAGGCTGATAAAGTGAATTATCACAAATTACTTGAGCTAGAATTTTTAGAGAGGAGGGTCACATCTTAAATAATCAGTTATCCAGATCCTTAAACTGGGCATTGTGAAATACCAGTTCAGACTGTCACTGGTTTCCTCTTTGTTTAGGAGCGACTGGTGCTCTCTGTGTTGCCACGGTTTGTAGTCCTGGAAATGATCAATGACATGACCAATGTGGAAGATGAACATTTGCAGCACCAGTTCCATAAGATCTACATTCATCGTTATGAGAATGTCAGGTGGGTGAAGTCGCCTCTCTGTAATTTCTACGGTCTCAGATGTTGCTAAATTACTCTTGTCTGAGGGTTTCCCTTCTGTTGCTTTATTCATTCATTAATCAGAAATTCAGTGTACCCTTGTTTAGTGTTTGAGCAGAGAAGCATTTTGATGTCTTCTTCCACTCATCAGGATGGCTGGATGCCATGGCAATGGCGAGACCCATTTGAACTAAACACTGAGTCTGGACCATTTGAGTCTTTTTTTCACTTTTTCACCCTCAGTTCACTTAAGTGGTCAGGATTGCACAGGAAGGGGAGCCCTGCCTACATGTGGACATATATTCTGCCACAACCTGGCTCACCCCACACACTGAAAAATGAGATGGAGACTTGTAAGATGTTTTCAAAGATGGTAACCTGTTATATGGTCCATCTGCTCTATAGCCATTTTCATTTAATCAGTCTTTTTATTATTTTCTTAATCTTTATTCCTCTCTCTAATTTTTTTCTTTCCTGAAATGTTATCAGAAGGGTGATAATTATCCTATGAGCTGCTACTCACGGTAATTAATCCTAACTGTACATTTACACCAGAATGATCAACTTCCACTCCATGACATTACATCATCTTGGTTTTAGTGTATTTCTAGAAAATCAGAATATTTTATTAAGCCAATAGCATTTTCCATAAGCCTTTCCCAAAACACAAGGGTAAATAACTGAGTGACCATCTTTGAAATCATCACTGAAGGAAGTGAAAAATAAGCATGGGTATGGTGGCAGATAGTTTGCATGGGAAGCAAGTACTTTACCTTTCAATGAAACCAAAATATAACTTCTCCTGGACAAGTTCAATAAAATAATTTGCACTTCTGCAGAAGAATAAATTTATTATCTGCTGCTTCTGTGCCCATGCAGTAGATCAGATGTGTTATTTTATTAAATCTGATTGAAAGTATCAAGGACCCTTATAAAGGTTTGAGCTGCACTAAATTAAAATGTCTTCCATTAACCTTTTTCATACTCAGAGTAAGTGTTGCTGTAGAAGAATCAAAATATGGAGAAATGGCCCTTTTTCTTTAATGGAAAAGGGTTGTAGACAGGGTGAGAAGTCAAAACATATTTTATGCCTAAAAGAGATTTGAAATTAAAATTCTGCATGCTTTAAAATACAGATACTGGTTGACTTCTATACATACTGCCAGAAACTAGATCTTTTCAAAACAAGGTTTCATACACCTTATTTTATTTCCTAAATGTTTCGTACTGAATACCACCTAAACCAATGCTATATGAATCCTTACAAATATCCAGGTAGAATTTTTTGTTGGTTTGAAAATTAAAAGTGTAGAAACTAGTAGTTTCAAATTATTTTTATAAGTTTAGTCCATTATTACTATTCATTGGTCTTTGAGTGGCTTGGTACTTTGCCTTTTTATTTTATTCCTTCTCGCAGGTAAAAATCTTCCCAAGTTTGTAAGCACTTGTTTAAACTGCGCCCATACCTTTACCAATCCATACATTTGAAGATATGTTATCGATCAACCTGATTATTATTGTATTTCTTATTGGTTACATTGGTAATTCTCAGATCCTGCCAAGTTGTGATCTTGTTCATCACAAGTCATCAGCTAAAGTGAAACAAAATCTTCTGGTACTCAGATTGTAACACCAGTTTTATTGGTTGACTTTCAAGTGCTGACAAGGTTTTCTGCCAGAATGATCTGTGTCTTTTTGAACATCACCTCTTTATAAAAGTAGCCAATGCTTTCTTTGGCTAATAATTACTGAGCTATTACATGCTTTGTTCTGGGTGGTATCTTGCACACCACACACTTTGTGTGTGTTTATGTTTCTCTATATACACATGTGGTCATTCTAGGCACAGTGAGTAGCCAAAAGGCAAGAAAAATAACTGGATGTTCAAACACAGGTTAGAAGTCTGTTTGCAAGTGGTTTGTCAATGGAGATCCTACCACAATTTCAGGCACACAAGTTGATACACCTAAATTCAAAGTACAATCAGTAGAATGAAAAAAAAATATCCTATTAAAGATTCATACCTTATAAAGAGAGCACTATAGTTCTAACTCAGGTACTTCTGTCACATGCCTAAAATTACACTAAATAAAACTGGCCTTAGCCTGGTGTATATCAAGACTACCACAGATTTGTCTGTACTCTTAGGATTTGAGACTTGTATGCTTTGAAAATCTAGAATTTCATGATTCCTATTTCTAGCAAAACATTTTCTCACTCTTAGTAGTATTTTTTTTTAGTTCCTTCAATATTTATATTCAGTAGTCCAGTATGTACAAAAGTATAGAACAGAGGTAATGTTACCTCAAGGGTAATAAAATGATCCTTCCACTAGTAAAATGCTAGAAAGTAACTTAAAACATTCAGTAATTAAAGGAAATAGAGTGAAATAATAATATGTTTTCTTTTTTCAGCATTCTTTTTGCAGATGTTAAAGGCTTCACCAACCTTTCCACAACTCTGTCAGCCCAGGAGCTGGTCCGAATGCTGAATGAACTCTTTGCCAGATTTGATCGACTAGCACATGTGAGTTAAACAATTGATTTCCAAAAAAAACCCAAAATCAATTCCATGTTTGGGAGGTTTGGGAAATACCCTCTGATCAATTTGAACAATATATATCCAGATTCTTCCCAAAGGGATTTTATATAGCAATTGAGATTGGAAGACACTGACAAAATTGTATGAAAAATGATGAGTTCTGATAGCAAGTGAAAGCAGAGGTTAGCATCAGAATATTTGGTTTCTGTAGTGCTGGACAGAGAATGGTATGATGGGAAATCACCTACCACAGTTTCGAAGGAAGCTTCATATTTTGGATTTTTGCTGGAAATTTGTTTTTTAAGACCCTAGCTTTATTTGTCTTTTCTTCTGCAAAGTGAGGAAGGTTAAAAGACGCATTCATTTAAGGTCATCTAATCAGTTCTCGCAGTCATTGCAGTAGTTAGTTAATAGCAGGGTTTACAATCTTTAGGCTGGATTCTATCTAACTCAACAATGAAATTAATTAAACACAGCAGAGGAAATTATTACATCAGGAAAATTAGTTGCTCCTTAATTAGAACTGATCAGAAAAAAAAGTGAAGCACAAAAATACAAGTGGAACATGCTCAGTTTTGCTAGCTTGTATTTTTTTTTCATGCTTCTTTGGTCAAAATGTAATTTAATATGGACCTCTTTAGTGTCAATATCTGAGCTGACTAATAAGGCTTCTAAGTGGAGGCAATGAAGTACATTTCATGGAGTTTATCTTATCATTTACCCAGCCAAATGTATGTACATACTATGGGAAAATGCTAATTGCACCGACTATCATAGACCATGCTATCTATTTCCTGTAAAGGAAACCTAAAGTGGCTTGGCCTGATGTAGAGATTTGCATCCCTCACTGGTTTTTATACATTTCTGAATTAGGGTGATGGGGTATTTTTACACATATTGCACAGTATCAGAGTAAGATCCTTGTGGTTTTCTCTCATCTTACACATTAAGTTCAAGAAAAGCAAGTCTTCCATAATTATTGAAATTTCTTTTGATTCAGCTATTTTTACCTCCCATAGCAAAGTGTTTTCTTTTGTACAGAGTGACGCCATAACCTATTGCCTGGGCAGTGGCAAATTAGTAAATGCAACCTATCTGCTTTGCAAACAAAAACCCCTTGTCAGCTCTGTCTGCACTGTAAAGCCAGGTGAAAGAATTACCTCAGTCCTGTCTTTTAGAAAGCTTAGAGGAGTAATGTCTGCTTTTGTATGGCTTGACAAAAATAGCTATTTTAACTGAAGAAACATATTTTACAAATAGAATGTATGTATGTCACAGAAATATTTTAGGAAGACTACGTATAAAAAGTTCTTTATTGCCTTGCTTCACATTTCAAATTTGGCTAGCATTCATGACCATTAACCATATTTTGTAACCATTCCATAAACTATATTTAACCAATAGTGATTTTGTAGAGAATGACTATATCCAGTAAAGGAGTAGGAACAAGGAAGGCATTTACATTTAAAAGCCTAATCCAGTGAATCCTCCTTCACTTGCCACTTAACCCTGAAATCAACTTCCTGCTTGTTTTCTCAGGGTTTTTTTATTTTTTATTTTATCGGAACTGAAAATTTTGCTTCTTTAAATGCCTAGACATTTTCCCCTCTCTGTGGCTTGTCACACATCTCCGCTTAAACCTTCTAGAAAGCTTTCTGTTGCAGTTCTAAATTCATAAATCTTAATGGAGAACATGGATTAGGCCATACAATAGTAGGTATACCATAAATGTAGGTGAATCTATTTTAAAGAAAACGTAATAAATATATCAGTCTTTTTTACATAGCCAAGAATTTCTTATCCAGAAATCTCTGATTTGGGATGAAAGAACATCTGTGTCTGCAAAACATCATTATCAGTATTATCACCTCTCAAGTGAATGTCCCAGTCACTAAATTCAAGACCCCAGGCTCCTTCATGCATTTCCTTTCCTAGTCTGGGAATTTACTTCTTTTTTAAACGCATCATTAGACTAATCTACTGGTTTAGAACAATCCTCTGAAAGGTGGAAGGCACAGGCAAGAGCCACTGCAGAAACTGAACAGACTTTGCCTGCAAAGATTAAAGTGATATGATCATGAAAAATTAAAATTTAGTGAAAAGAAAGACATTTTGATTGTGTTCCTTATTTGTGGGTTCTGTGACCTGGATGTCATGATACCTGGGTGATGCCCTGACAATAGAGATGCCTAACTCAGAGGAACCTCTCTTGCTTCCCTAGAAAGGGTTTGGTGTTTCTGTCCAATTCAAGGACACAAATTCTCCCTCTGCACTTTACAGGAAACCAACACTCCACACTGGACCAGCTGCATAAAATAAAAGGGCCTAAATCTTATACAGAACTTCACCTTTTCCTTTGAAAAATGTTGGAAATGGACACTGAGTGACCCTGAATTTTAAGGACTTGTGGAATTACAGGGATCTATCAACCTACTGATCCGATACTGCATAAAGCTTTCACACCTGGTAAAGGTGTATCTTTTGGAAAAATTCCTGGTCTTCATCTGAATGCACCACGAGATGATTTTGTTTTAATACTGGTCCATCTTGCTAGTATATTCCAGTGCCTTAGCACTCCCACTATTTTATTTTGTATAGGTTTTTTTTTCCTTTGATTTTTACTGACTTTGAATTACACCCGTTGATTCTTGCTGTGGCCAATCATTCCCAGACTAAAGGACCATCTTGCAGCCACTGAATTCCTCTGGGAATGCATTTGGATGCTTTGATAAAGGGGCTTCTCAGGTTTCCTTTTGATAAAAGAAACAGACCAAACTCACAGCAAGGTTTTTACTCTGTAAGATTTATTCCTTGAAATAGTTTTGGGAACTACTTTTCTGGAGCACCTCCTTGTTTTGAGAATCCCTTTTAAAGCACTGAAAACAATGTTCCTGGACTAACCTCCATGAGTGTGAAGGCAGATCATCACAATTCCTCCTAATCTCTCTTTCCTCAATCACTGTCCAAATGCCATGTTTCTGAACATACGGTGATAACACTATTGTACTGAAAAATATAATTTTTGGGTTTTCTGGTCTTGCTGTCACGTTGTAACCACCATGTCTGTATGGTAATTGTTTATTTTACAATAATTTACAATAATACAACAATTATTTTACTTATTCCTTTTGTAAATGTTATTAGCAGTAGTTTTCTACTTGCCTATAAATCCTTGACAGGACTTTCGGGAAGTGGTCCTTTCAAGGCCTCCCTAGAAGGATCTTTCACTAAGGAGGATTACACAATCACATCTAGATTTTAGATCTATCACTTAACTGGTTCTTAATCAGCTTAACTAGAGTTATCTTAACCCTTCAAAATGTTGCTCAGACTCTTGGAGTTTGCTAAGAATTACCATCAAAGCAACACAATCAGTTGCAGAAAGCTTGAGGCAGTTTTTAGATTTTAAGGAAAAAAATGTATAAATCCTTATTTACTTCTAAATAAAAGTATTAAATTATAATCTCATATAAAGGATTGTTAGATCTGCTCGAACATCTTATATAAATCATATAACATTAAAGAAGACATTTTCACAGCATACTGAAAAATGTAATTTAGCTAAGCTTCTTTTTTCTCTTATTAAGCTTTATTAAGAAATACAGAACTAATGGAAAGTCTCTGATTTTTTTAATCTTCCCTAAGTTACATCAAGTTTTGTGGCATACATTGATGCCTATAATTAATAACAAAAAACATCCATAATATCTGTATCAATACAACAAAACATTCTGAAAAAAATTAGAATTCAGTTCAATATTTCTTCCAAGAAAAAAATGTAATGATATGTTATGTACAGCTACTTCCCATTTCTAATCACTCTGTGATATTTGTAAAAGATTTATAGTTATTAAAGAGAAAAGTCACATTTACAAAAGAAGAAAAATAAGTTGACATAAAATAGAACTGGAGAAAACATTCCCTTATATATACTTCATCTACTGAAAGGCCTAAATGGAAACTCAATTAATATTAATATTTTCCTTAGGCAGAAATTTTGAGAAGGGAAATAAGATGACATTCAGCAAGATACTTAAGCCTAAAAAAAGTCCTGCCTTGGTGAAGTAATAGTTATTTTTGATGTTTGTTTTTCCTCTGCCTTCTCTGCAGTGCTAGATATCAGCCAATACCAAGATTTAAATTATCATATTTCTAAATCCATCTGCACTCTTTGTAGATTCAGTTTCAGATACAACAAAGAGGAAAAGGATCTTATTAAAGGACTGATGGGGGTTTTGTTTATTTTGTTTCTAAGGAGGCAATCTTCTCCTGTAACCTCGATTAAATTGTCTCCTGTGGTGCTGCAGACAAGCTGTCAAAAATTCCTTCAGCAGTGTATTACCAATGTTGTGACTGCTGTTTCCAGAGGTGGAAACCAACCTGGCTGCCAGGCTCCACAAGAACACACCACCCCAGAGCCCCAGTAAAACACCTCCACCTGTTGGTGTCAGGAAGGGAGGGCTGGAGGGATTTGGGGGCTTTTCTGTTCCTTGATAAAGACGCTCCCTCTGCAGTGCTTCACTGTCCCAGGCCACATTTCGGCTCTCAGCTGGCAGTGCTTTGTTCCATGGTGAAATTATCTTCACAGGACTCCAGAAACTTCCTAAAAAACCTTTTGTAAACACATATGCCGGGTGTGAATTTTTTCATGTGTATATGTTTAAGGTGCTGTAGCAAGAAGCAGAGTTTCTGGATTATGATTATGAATATATATATATTTAGCTCATTATAAAGACATTATATGAATTTTTAGTAAAGTGATGGAGTGAATCCTCTTTTTGCAGTGCTTAATTCTGAGGTTTTTTTCCTCCCAAGCAGTTTCAATAATTAATTGGCTCCTACTAATGAGTGAACAACCTTGTTTACCATCTTCTCCCTACATTTACAGTTTTTCAGATGGTAAAGAGCCCATCAAAAGACCTAGAGTCATATAAACCCCAGCCCACAAAACACTTTTAGAAGTGATAGTATACAGATTTTTTAGGAAAAAATTCATGAAAATGACAGATTGAATAAAATTTGTTTCAAATTTTCCAGTTATTTATAAGCTAAGAGTTACTCAAATTCAACCTCCCCCAAAAAGAAGCCCTACTTTGTGGCTAATTTGGGATTTGAATTAAATTAGGCTTCACAAATATACTCTTGGGGATTCTCCAACTCATTCTTAAGAGAGTCATAGAATAATTAAGGCTGGAAAAGACCTCTAAGATTAGCCATGTACCTAACACTTCCAGGGCCACCACTAAACCATGTCCCTAAACAGCACATCCACATGCCTTTTAAATATCTTCAGGGCTGACAACTCAACCTCTTTCCCAAACAGCCTGTTCCAATGTTTGGCAACCCTTTAGATGAAGAAATTTTACCAAATATCCAATGTAAATTTCCTCTGGTGTAACTGGAGGCCATCTCTTCTTTTCCTGTCTCTTATTATTTGGGAGAAGAGACTGACCCTCACCTGGCTGCATCCTCTTTCTTGGCCCCCTGGGCACACCCTGGCTCATGTTCTAATGTTTTTGACCAGGTCCCATGCACCTGAAGCCATTCAGTTCTAGAAACTCCTAAGGGGCAGAATTTCCATTCAGAATTGTTCCTGCCTTAGCTAGAAAGAAACACCTGGAATCTTTCTCATGGGGATTTCTGTCCCTGAAATCACTTAAAGCATAGTCTTCTAATTAAGAGCTGCCAAGGCAAATTGCTCACCAGACACAGCAGTCATAACAGTTTTCTTCTACAACATGTCAAGGAACAAAGCTGTTGATATAATAAATTATAAAACTCATTCACCATCATGCCTCAGTTCCTTCTGCAGCATGAAATACCTCAAACCTTTTCTCTGGCAGTACAGAGAAATCCTAACCACCCCATTATAGGTTATTCTAAAAAAACCCAAAAAATTCTTTATGCAGTATGTTAAAATATGTAGAAATTGTTTAATATAATGCCATACTTATGTATTCGGGCAAATGATAGATTGACATATTTTTCCTTTTATGTGTATAAAAATTAGAAACAATCTTTGTAACTGTGTAACATATCTAGTCCATTTTTTTGCCTGCATGACCAGGCTTGAGAACCCCCCTCCATCTGGCTCTCCCAAGGTCCCAGTTCTGTTTTCCAACGTGACAGAGCTGCAATAGAAGGAATTTGGATGGAGCTCTCTCACCAACCCACCCTAAAACAGACTGCTGATTAAGAGCTTTGGCCTGGCCCCCATTCATGCTGAGAAATGAGGTTTGTCCAGGTTTCCTCTACCTTTGGCACATGTTTCAGGAACTGAGCTATTGTGCACAAAGGCCAAGTCCCTTCCTCCTCCCACTGGCTGCCTTTTAAAAGAAGACTTACGTGTATGACTTCTCTTTGTTCTGTAGTTCAGTTGCAGTAATTTTTCATGCCAAATGTTCTAAACTTTGAGCTTAAAATTATGAAAATTGCAAAAAATTTTGAATTTTCTGTGGTCTGTTCGCTATCCTATGGGGTTCCCTTCAAAACTAGGTGAAATTATTAATTCAGCACTGGCAGAATCGAAAAAGTAGCATAGCTTATAAAACAAAATCACTTTTTTTCCCTTGTCAGAAATTCAGCCCAAGGAAGCAAGAAATATTAATGAAGTCTCTGACTGTGTCTTTCAGTAACTTGTTATTTGAGCAACTCATTTCTGCAGCTCCACCTTATGCCAATTTGCTTTGCTTCCTTTCCAGTCACTAGGGGTATATTTAATAAGCTCAAATATAAATCATTCACCACATGCAAGGTAATTATTTATGAAAAATCTGCATATTTTCTTTTTCTCTGGATTTAGGTGAATTGGAAAAAGGTTTCTTATCAATTGCCACTGAATTAATCTAGAATTATTATTAAAAAATAGTTGGGTGTTTGAATCTGTTCAATTTCCCCTGGCAAAAATTCTGATTTAAATTGATCTTGGCAGAATCAGGCCCCTTAATCTTCCACTTGCAGCAAATGATAAGCTGCAAATAAGGGGAGAAAAGAGACTCTATTTGTGACATGCTGAGATTTTAATTGATCCCCTCAATAAATGCTATTAATGAATGAGTATTGAAAGGGGTGTGAGACTGATGGATACTGATGTGAATGTCTGTATAATATCAGCTGTCATTTACATGCCTAAGGACAACTTCTAGAATTGCATATGAAAAAGGGAAGATGGATAGAATAAATTAAAGAGGAGATGATAATAGCCTCAGAATGGTGTAAGAATTTAACACTGTTGTGAAAAATATTTCCTGTACCAAAGTTCCTGTATGAAAATTTTCTTTTATTTAAATAATTTACTCATTTTACAGTTTTTCATACATTTTTAGACTTTTCATTCGTTTTCATTTAATATCAACTTGCCACTCTTAGATACCATTGCAGTGAAATGATTTTAGGAAGTGGGCTTGAGCTCTACAGCGTGAGGAAAATCCCGATTGATACTAATATCATTTTATACCACTGAAAAGTGGGCAGGCCCTGACAAAACTCAGTCTCTGATATAAAACTGGAGCATGGCTGCCTGCATTATCCATGAGTCTAGCCTTAATGTTCTTGTACAACCATTCTGACAAAGCACTGAGTCTAAACTGCAGATGTGATTAAGTTACCGAGTCATTTGAGGGAATCTCAGGAGAGCAGGCAGTTTGCCTCTGCCAAAGGCAGATACCATTAGCCTCCTGTCCTTCTTGAGAGTCGTTGAATTATCTTCCTCTAGATGAAATATTTCCAGTGATAAAAAGCCTATAGTTTACTTTTGAAATGAGTATGATGGGAATAATTAGGGAAGAATAAAAAATGAAAAAGCAATGTAGTCATGCTGTAACACAGATCACATTTAGCAGTCATAATAATATGATTAACAGGAAAAAAAATAGGAAGACAAGGAGTCATTTAAAAGCTCCCTGTGATTTCTTGTGCCAGTAGAGACACCTTGCCTGACCCTGCAATGTTCCACAGGACATAAATCTTATGTCATATTTGTTAGTCCCGTGTGGGTGTTTCACATACCCAGGGTTTTACAGACACATGCTGAGCTCAGGTGCAGACAGCTGAACTGAAGCCCAGCCGACAGCTTTAGCTGTGAGCTGAATTTGTCCCCGGGCTTCCCTGCCTGGCTCTCCTTGGGCTCCCGGGCTCCCTGGCATGGGGACACTGACACAGTCATCTCCGCTTGGACACTGCACTCCATGGATCACTTCCTGAGCTTTGGCAAATCACACAGGTGACATCACGTGATGAGGGAGAGAAAACATTCATGAGGAGTTGAATGGATTTCCTGTGTCACACATGTGCACTCACATTTGCATATATCAGACCCTCGTTAGCAGATCTTGACATGCATGAAGATTCTTATTCTTACAAAAAGCACATTCCTCTGCTTTATTCTGAATTTCAGACATGCAGGAAGGTGATATAAGTCTCATCTGAATTTACTGGAATCAGCACTGTAACCAGTTTAAGTGAGGTTTTAAGAATCAAACAAGAGTCTTATCCTATTGAAGACTGAGGTCTTTAACTGTGCTGAAATAAATTCTCACTTTAAAAGGGGTATGCATGTCATCTCATAGGTATAATACATGTTGAAATTAAAAATGTAATTAAAAATTAAAATATAATAATACTTGAGATATATCTTCTTTCTTTTATTCCAGTCTCTCTTTCCTAAACATTGACTGTTTTTCCCTTTCCCCCCCTCTATTCTACTATAAGGTTATTATTTGTAAATTATTTGTAGTGGCCCTGAATAAAGTGCTGCCTTTTGATTTATTCCACCTCCGTCAAACCAATATGACATTATACACAATCCTTTTACTTTCTAGATGTGAAAGCAAACATCACTTATAGTACGAATCAATTGAATGAGACTTTTAGAAAAGCCCAAGAACTCTAGAATCTGTGGTTCATATCTTCATCTCTGCATTTTGTCTAAATGAGGAACACAGAGAGAAGCTTAAGGAAACCCACTTAATGTTTGACATTCATTGATTTATGCCATTGAGTCCTACCTACTTGTCAATTAACTTTTATGTTTCATAGTTTCACTCTATAGTTAAAAAAAATAGGTGGAAAATGTGGTAACATCAGACCTCTAATTCTTTCCATTGAGGAGGAACAGTTAAAAAAAAAGTTGTTTTGGAGGGGTTTAGGATGTACAATTTCATTTAAAGCAATATGAAAAATTCTTAGTGTTCTTCTCTGGGTCTGCAGAGGGGCTGAAAAGAAGGGGTTGAGGAAAGAGGAGAGTTTCATATGAATTTTGACTTTTTAGAAGTCCGAGTTCAGTCTGGAATTTTGTGTGAAACTTGTGTACCAAAGCATTGCACTTGAAAGGCAAGCGCTGGTTTTAGCTGGAGACTTAACCAAAGCTTCAAACACAGTCAGTTCCTACTGATGGTTTGGGGAGATTTTAGGGTGAATCAGCTTACTTTGGCCACATGCCCAGAGCAGATCTTACCTTTGCTGGCATCCTTAAGGCTTCAGCTGGCTTCTCAAAAAGCTTTGGGTAAAAGTGTGAGAATTCTGTGTGTCACTCCAGGATTGTGCAAGGCTTGTGAATTCTGTGTGTCACTCCAGGATTGTGCAAGGATTGTCTGAGGTTGACTACAAACCTTCATTCTTCCTAAGCAAAACCTTGAAGGGAACCCATACTTGATTCCTGGGAGAACCAGCATTCACAATTTCTCCCATATCTTACTTAAATTTTTCTTTTTAAAGGTCTGTTATTGCAGCTTTTACTGATTGATTATTAATACTATACTCAATATTTCAATGATTCTCCATCATAAAAACACTTCTCTGTTCCTGTGCATTGATTGCCTCAGCAGAATACATCGGGCAAATTTACAGTAATCTTGGTCTCATATGCTGGTCTGGGAACTGCAAAATTGCAGCAACTCAGGTATTTCTGCTCACTAGAAAAGAATCTTCTAAAATAATGGTCAAATTACACAACAATATTTTTCTTCCGTTTCTGATGACACTGTTAATATGTATTTTAGAAATTAAATTCACTATTTGCTCTTAGGGTAAAGGGTGTCTCTAGCTGGATGCCAAACATCATTTCTCCACAGCATGAGTTTGATGCAGGACAGCTTCTTTGAGATTCTTGCCATGCAGATACTTGATCAGCTCCTGTAGCTGTTGGGAATACTTGAGTGTCACTGCAGAAACTTTAGTGGGAAGGGACTTCAGTGGGAAGAAAGAGGTTTTTCATTTATTTCCAGTGTAAAAAGCAGGCAGGAAAACATGCCCTGGAGGTACATAGCCTAAATTGGGTTATTCATTATCTCAGCTGGCATTTCTGTATCCTTGGCCTATGTTCCACCTAGCTCTGATAAAACCTTTCTCCCCATCAGCAAGAACATCTCTGATTAGAATAAAACAAAAATCACAATAGCCTTTTTTTCTGCAAATGTAAAGATACTCTATTTCAAAAGTGATATAAATCACAATTATACTAATGACAAGCACGAAACATCCAGAAAAAAGGTGGGGTGTTGGTTAGTTTTTTAACAGTATTTTTTCAACCGCTTTTACTTTCACCTTAACATGCTGAAAAAAATCTGCAAATATTTTCTTTCTCTTTGCTACATTTGTGTGTAGGAGCACCATTGTCTCAGAATAAAGATCCTGGGGGATTGTTACTACTGCGTCTCGGGGCTCCCGGAACCTCGCCAGGACCATGCACATTGCTGTGTTGAAATGGGGCTCAGCATGATCAAAACTATCAGGTAATGCCTTTTCCTCCCCCTGATTCATTGTTTCTGGCAGTGTTCTCAACTTCCTACCTGAGAATGTTATCACTAGACAAGCAATTATTCTGTTGGTTCAAAAATCTCAGCTTTATCACTGTGAAAAGGACAGGACTTTTCTGATCCATGTAATGCGTGGGAAAAGTTGCTAAAATGATTTTATTAACCTGTGCTGCTTCAGAGATGTAACACAATAGCTGTGTGTGCAACTGAGAGGCTTCATAGTTCTTGGCAGTTCTCACTTTGTACTGTTGTCAGTTTCAAGAGGAGACTGAAGAGGAGGAGTCTGAATTGCTTCCTATAATCCCTTTAACAAAATTAAACCACACTATAAACACAAAATAGACAGCTTTGGTTATCCTTTAACTTGAAAACTAGCTCATAGACAAACTCATAAGTACTGAGATTTTCCAGATGAACAAATTTTACGTGCTAAATTAGGTTCTTGTTTAAATTCACCAGCACTGGAAGTATTTTAATGGAGGAATGTGTTCCCATCATGTAAATATAATTATGTTGCTGCTAGATTATTGTATTTTGATGCAATTACAATTAATAACAATCATATTTCAGCAGCCTGTGTGTAGAGCTTGTCCAATGAGTTACCATGACATTAGTTGACATCTAGTACTCCAAGAGAGGTTTTGTCCATCTTTTAGAAATTTATGGGTTTTTACTGATACAACGTATCAAAAAAAAATTTACTGAGCTTATCATAGTCAAATACTTTTTCTGTTGTTTCCTTCCCTAAAATAGTGTTGCCTAACATGAGCATTCTCCCCTTTCCCTGGATGTTTTGCTGTCCAATCTCTTTTTCTGCTTCTTGTCCAGACCTCTTTGCCCATTTTATCTGGGTCTGTCTCATGACATACATCAGACACTTAATGCACACTGCAGCTGCATTACTGAGCTCTTAATAGAGACAGAATTTGACTAAAATTAATTAATGGAAAATGTAACTGAATAATGATTATGCAACAGTGATATCTAAGAAGGCTGGATTCAATTATCACAGGCTAAATGTTGAATAAAGTAATCAATACTTTGCTTCTGGAATCCCCACAGTGAAAGTGAAACATGAATTAGAGAACACACAGATGAAAAACTCTACCAGCACTGTTAAAATTTTTTGGATACACACATCAAATCTTTGCATTTCCTTGGTAACACCACCTGCAGACAACCCATTGCAAGCTCTTTTTCTTCAGACAGTAAATCTCTCTCCATCTCCTTACACATGTGGAAGTCTGTAACATCCTGTGCCCTTCAATGAACAGGGTCTTGAAGGCAGCAATCCAATATTGAAATATTGGAAATATTGGTCTATTTTTAGTGTCTTAAATGACAGCTACAGTCAGTCAGAGCCATGACACAAAGTCCATCAGGACTTGGGTCATCCATCACAGACTACTTCAGTTCCGATTAACCCAAATTTATTTGATAATCCCAGTATCTGATTTTCTCTCTATGCAATGAGGATGGTTCTTCCCCCAGGCTTTTCTCTTCAGAGTCTTATGTTGCTTATCTTAATGTGTGTTCACTCACTTCACAGGGAGGACCAATTCTGCCATGGAATATTAGAAATAAATACTTTTACCCACATTTCTGAGAAAATTTGGAGTTATCTATATTCTATTAATTAAAATTAAAGAAGTAGATATATGTCTCACAGTTAAGAAGTAAAAAATACCCTCTTTATAAAAGTGAGTTTTTTGTCACATTGGTCCCCACAGAATTTTACCATATTTAAAACGTGACGGAAATGACATTTTGATGATTAGAAAATTTTTTATCTTCATGAGAAGATTGCGTAAAATAAATATTTTTTTAGTCTAAAATAATAGGGAGATGACCCAAGATATGCAAAACCATCATTCAGATTGGAGAGCTGCATTGAAGTTATACAGACAAACATTTCTCTCCATTGATATTGGTAATGTTGTACTGACCACTACAACTCTTCTGGTGAGGTAGAACCCAAAAAACCCCTGTGATCTCAGGATACCATGGCTGAATACTCCTTCTATTGTCCTTGATGCCTCCATGGTGAAAGGGAATAGAACAAGAGTGTCGGGTCCATTCATTACACAACGTGTGAAATAAATCTACATGGACAGACTGTCTCACTAGGGACTTTTGAGTGTTTTCATACAGCTCGTATCCTTACAGTTAAATTGTTAATATATTGTTAATTGAGAGTCCACAATTTGATTTTAAGCTTGAGTCTTGCAGCTCCACTACTCTTTTTGCAGATGAAAGGAACTGGTTAGAACTCAACAAAATAATTCAAGATCCTTATTTTCCCTGTAATGTTTTTTTTTTTTTTTTTTGCATCACAATGCTTTGTTAAAAATTCCATAAAAGAAGCATTATTATTGTTATTCCAATCTGTCTTCTTGTTCTTTGCTCCCTTTACTGTTGCGAACAATTGATGGGTCACTTCTAATCACAGGAAGATGGCATGGAATCTGATATTTACTCCAAAGTAAGGTGGTTTTGCTCCACCACATTTAGGCATGAGAAAAAAAATCCATACTCTGTCTCTACTGCAAAACCCAAAGACCTGTAAATTCTGTTTCCTAAAATCTCCATGACTAGGAGTAGAATGGAAGGGACATTGTGTGAGACTCTGCTCCTCAAGGACTCACTTTCATACTGTAAAGATGGAAATGGCACAATATATATATAACAGTGGAAATTCAAACAAACCCTTGTGCTGGTATATTTGTTTGGTGAATCAAGGAGTCCTGAGTCGTTTCATTTGTTGGATCATTTCCCACTAAAAGCCATCTGAAAGAGTAACTATTATGACAGAATAAATGGTCCCAGCATGCAATATAGGCTAAACTCCAGAAATTAGATAACAGCTTGTCTTCATTAAAAGTCTGTAATTAAGTACTAATATTAAGGCAAATTCATGAGAGAGAGAAAAAAAAAGGAAAACTAAAAAAACCCCAAACAAATACACAACCAAAAATACTTCAACTGTTTCACATAACTGACTGCCCTGGCAGGATTCCTGCTTTTAGCATGAAAAAACTGCTTTTATCATAATCTGTTTAATATTAATGAAAATCATGAAGTGATCAATTCCTGTTAAAGAAATAACTCAGGCAGTAAAAGAGACTGGAATTGTTTTCATATTCCATTATTATAAATTGTTTAATTAAGTAATTATATAATAATATTATTCATCCAGTTCTGGATTCCTTCCACAGATTATTTCTCCTATGATCTACAAGGCTCTTCTTAGGATTTACAGAAGAGAGAATGTATTCACAAACTCAAAAACTGAGGTTTAACTTCATTTCTGTGTGGTGTTGGAAAGGGATGTTGTGACATATTCACAAGTTCAACCAGCACTTTTTAGACAGTTCTAAGATTGAATATAGGTTTCTCACTGAGACTTGATCATATTGTCACCTCCACATGTCCTTTCAGCCTTTGACTGAATGGAGAGAATATCAGAATAGATTTTCTTTCCCTATTTTTGCTGCTGGATGATGATATGAACTAAATCAGGTAGACACGAATGAGTTCATGCACTTCCATGACCTCTTTCCTTTGAATGCACCATGAAACACAGTAAAGGACACATTGGAAAAATGGCACAGGACTGTGTATATATACATCTATATGTATATGATTATATATATTTTTATAACATACTTTTCAAATCAAAAAGCAAACTTCTAATAATATTGTGTGCGGTCCCTTGTACTGTATTATTTTCCTGCTTCTCAGAGCACATTGACATGAGAAAGAGGAATACAGCAGTATTAACTCTGCCCATGTAGTTACAGTTTCTGTCTGAACTCAGAGCAAGTCAGTTACATTAGTGACAATATGAAGCTTCTCCAGGTAATAGTTCTGCCTACATTAGATTACAGTTCTAAATCCAAGTTAAACTCATCCTGGTGCCATTTTAAATTGGCTCTTTGGGAAAATATCTACATTAAATTGTAAATTCAACTTGTGTAAAGTTCACCTATGAAATGCTACATCCCACAGGTCACATTGCCTGCACTGTACCATTCAAAGTGTTCAGTAGTTTAGTGCATCCTGTTACCAAGCTTTTCTAAAATAATGGATATCTCCTTCATGGGCATGACACAGTTCCCAGAGTCACACTGAAAAGATCAATTACCTCACTTCATCTACTATCCTGTCATGTCAGCATCAAAAAGCTGACATTAATTTCTTCAGGAAAATTCCATAATTCTGTTGAGTCTAACCAAAATGTTCTCTATATAACTGAACCTTATGATCAAAGGACATTTCAGTTAACAGGAGACACAGGAGATCACCTATCCATCCTTCTGCTCTCAGCAGAGTCAGCTAAAACCCTTATTTACTTCAACCAGAATACGTGGACTTTCATATTTCACCTGCATGAGGATGATAATGACCATGTCTTGATGGATAAATTGAACAATCCCAGAGAATATTAGTCATCCCTGAGAAAAAGTGGAGCAGACTGGCCAACTCCACTCTTCTGAAGTCATTTTGCTTCCAGAACCAGGCAGTTGAATTCAAATTGCCTACTAGAAATGGTCTGGAACAGGATGTGAAAGGGCTTGTTGAGAATGAAAAAGCATTCTGGATTGTTTTAAGTATCTCAAAGCATAGTCAAAACCTTGCACAATTGAACTGGCCAGCACAGAAGCAGCCTGTGTGTCACTCTCAATCTCCAGGGCTGGAATTCCAGGGCACTCAGATTTTCGCAGCTACAGAAAAGGCTCAAAAGCAAATTTATGACTTTTGGCTCACCTTCTTCATGCAAATAAGAAAGGTTTAATTAACACTATAAAAATCAAATACCCATCAAAGAATGCTGACCAGGAGGAAATGCCAAGATCCAATTAAAATCATTGCAATTTTTTATCTGTGGCTAGACTGAAATGAGATGAATGGCAAAAATAACACCAGTCGCGGTTACCTCATCCTGGATAAGGTATCAAAGCACTTGTGAGGCAAAGAGGGCTGCTTTAGAGATCATCAATAATGCATTTTGTGCGTGCACTTTGTCAATGTCTCTGCAGAAAGCCTGCAAAGTAGTTGAAGAAAATATATTTTTTTTAATTAGCAGCTTCATTGACAGTTGAATAAATTTAAGAGAGAGAAGAAATAGATGTGGAATACCTGAGATTTTGCAAAATGGACTCTCTTAATTTTTTTCTCTACAATTTTTTATCTAGTACATGCTATTATTTCTGACAATATTTTTTTCTCAACAAGTTAGAATTTCCACTACTGATGAAATTGACCCAGGCTTTGTTATTTCAGGTTTTTTTTTCTTATACCTGTATGTAAACAAGACCTCCTAAAATATGTGCTAGTCTGGCTGCCAGAGAGTTAGATTTGACCATGATTAAATCCCCTTCTTTACATAATTCAGAAATCTTTTTCAGCCCACATCACTCTCAATTTTAAATAAAAAGAATAACTCCATTACTTCTTACATATTAACAAATCACCTCACTTTTAAACTTTTTTAATCTTTGCAGAGAAATTTTGAAATAAAGCAACCCATTTATTCTTTGTTCAACTTAATATCTTATAACAAAAATTTTATGAAGACTATTCTTTCCACAACAGGTTATCAGCAGTTCTCCTTTCAGTCTTGTGTTGCAAATAATGAAGTAATTTGAATGAGACTACATCACTCTTGTGCTTTGATTCATGTCCTGGACAGGGCTGTTAAAATATATTTCAGACTATGCCTGTTACTTCATGCAATCAGGTCCCCTCCTGCAATTATTTTCCCACCTATGCACACAGGAGCTGTGCATGCCAAGAGGATGCAAAGGCAGAGCCCTGCATGTGTCCCAGCACTGCAGCAGGCAGAGAAACAGAATGTCCTCAGCCAGAGGGTGCAGGCAGGAGGCCAAATCCACTCTGACTGCGGGGGAAGAGCTGAGATCAAATATCACCTGAGCAGCACATAAAGAGTTGCTGGGAGACTGGGAGACAGATAAGGCAAGGGGGAGAGGACCTTGGTTAGTGTCTGCAGTGCACTGCAGGAGGTGGTGTGGACAGCACAGCTCTGTGAGGTTTAGGACAAATGCAGAAGTCCCACGTGGATGATGGAGGATGCCAAAGCCTTCTCAGGCCATCCCCACATTTTTATGACAAAGGAAAAGTTAAATCCAGAAATACTTAGTGGCCACTCTGGAAATAGAGGGGCACATTGTTCAGTTGCAACATGGTTTGTACCTGGTCTCTCCAGGAATACCTGCATGTGTTAGTTCTCATACAAGATACATTTGTATCTGGTATTTACCAGACCCCAATTTACAGTATTTAAAATGAATAGACTAGAATAGACTAGACTAGACTAGACTAGACTAGACTAGAATAGAATAGAATAGAATAGAATAGAATAGAATAGAATAGAATAGAATAGAATTATAAGCTATTTTAGTTGGAAGGGGCCTGCGGTGACCATCTAGCCCGGCTGCCTGCCAATTCAAAGGTCACCAAAGCTAAAACACGTTAAGCCCATTGTCCAAATGCATCTTGATCATGGGCTTGGGGCATCAATCACCTCAGCAGAGAGCCTGTTTCACTGTTTGGCCACAGTCATGGAGAAGAAATGTTCCCTAATGTCCAAGCTGAACATTCACTGATGGAGCTTTGAGTTATTCCCATACTTTCAGTCACTGGATCCCAGGGAGAAGAGCTCAGCACCTCCCTCTCCCCTTCCCCTCCTCAGGAAGCTGTTAGAGAGCAATGAGGTCACACCTCAGCCTCTTCTTCTCTAAACCAGACAAACCTAGAGCCTTCAGCTGCTCATCACAGGACATGACAGTTGGTAAAATAGAAATTAAATTAGTAAAATAGCACATGTGTCTATACATGTATACAGAAAGATTACATAAATAAAGGCTATTAAAACATTTTATTAAACTTAAGCCCTTCTTATTGCTTGTATTTTTCAATGAAAAGCTTTTTGTTCAATTATTCCTCTAAATACAATTATCTTTTATTTCAAAATAAGGAAATCAAATGTAAAATGAAAAAATAATTAACTTAGTCTGAACAAAAGAAAAAGGCAGACAGGGGAAAAAAATCATGTGAGGAGGTGTGTGACAATTCCTCTAACAGTTATGAGTGTCAGTTTAGATATTTTTATAGCATATAAAAATTATTCAAAACACATTAAAATCTCACACTTCTATTAGTTGCTCTCACAACATTTAAAGTGCTTCAATGTGGATGATTTGTTGCATATCCCATCTTCCAGAGACAGATAATTGTTGCGTAATTTTGATATTTCGTTTTCTTGCTTGCATACAATGAAGGAATTTGTAAATGAAAACTATAAGCTCTAAGAACAGAGATAAATCTCTTTGAAAGTTTCTTTGTTTATTATTTTATGATTTAGTATTTTAAACCTTTCTCTCTTAGATGAATTATGTTGGTTTCCTGATGTGATGAACAGGTCTTGTAGGCAAACAACTGCACTGAGACATCATATGGCTGCCTTTCTCCAACTTTTCCTAATATTAAGGGAAGGGAAATGATGAATTCCTTCTTTTCAATTTTTCATTTTTGTGCAACTAGTTTCCATTTTAGAACTCTTGGTTTGGTTGGTTTTTTTTCCCTTACAAACTGAGCTGGTGCTCCATTGCTACAATGAAAGCCCAAGTATTGAATGCAGAAAGCAATTTACCTTTTCTCCTCTGCAGAGGACCTGTCAAGGTCATTACTGATGGATCTGAGGCAGGGGTAGTTAACTTCAGAGCAGTGAAATAGAGCTGTTTATTCCTTCCCTGCTCTGTAGTGGGATCTTGCTGTGCTTCTATTGACTTCAGTGACTGCAGGGATGAGGCTCTTTACAGACACGCAGCAGGTTTGTAGACCAGCTGTAGCAGTGTGCTTTTCCTATCCTGAACACACAATTTAAAGATTAATGAACACAAGCTCTAAGACTATTTCTGGTGCAAACAGTTATTGTCACACAAACAGAACTAGAAAAGCAGTCTCTTAACAAGTATGCTCATATTTTGTTTATTTTTGAGAGGTGAAATTGTCATCACAACCCCACAGAATGGAAAAAACAGATTTTAAACTCACATGGTTGTCATGACAGTGCAAATGGTGTTCTGAACAAATCTAGTTAAAATAATCATTCGACAAAAGGTAACTCTGGAAAATCCCAGTCAATAAAATAACATTTTTTAAAAAATTGAAAATAAGTAAAAAATACACAAGAATATAAAAGCATAGACAGGTTTGATGAAAACAGTTCCTGTTCCTGAACTGTCCACATTGTTCCCGACTGTTCCATACTGTTCCAACAGTTCTGTACTGTTCCTGAACCTTTTATAAGGTACCAAGCTAAAGCACTCAATAAGTCCAACAAAACATTTTCACTCAGATATCTTTTTCTCTCTCTATCTTTCCCTGTCTGATTGAAATAAGAAGAGTGCCACTGAGCCATGCATGCAATTAAATGCTTAATGATAACCTGGCTTTTAGAATAATTTTATCACTACTTCTACCTTTGCTGTTTAGAAAGTTCTCTCTTCATTTTACAGGCTAGACTGCACTTAGCAGCTAATTGACATCATATTTTACATCATGCCCTTTTCAAAATGATATAGAAAATTGTGGGATATATTTTCATAAGTCTGGTCTTTTTTCTTTCTTTGTGTTTTGTTTAACAGATATGTCAGATCGAGAACAAAGCACGACATTGACATGAGAATAGGGATTCATTCTGGATCTGTTCTGTGCGGAGTGCTGGGCCTGAGGAAGTGGCAGTTTGATGTCTGGTCATGGGACGTGGATATTGCAAACAAACTCGAGTCAGGTGGAATTCCTGGGTAAGGCAAAGTGTATTTGCCACAGTCAGAAAACATTGCCAAAACATTGCACTGTTAATCTTGCCAAGAGATTAACTCTTTTACATCCTTTCATCAACTGTGACCTTTTTTTTTTGCTATTTTGCAGTTGGAAAGGATTAGTGAGGCTATAGCCAATAAAGGTAGAAATGGTCTGCTTGTAGAGCCATTTGAAAAGACAAGACAAAAATATTTATTTTTCTTTGTTATCCTGATTTTCTCAAAAAGATCCATATTTTGTTTTCAGCCCTCATAGTCCTCAGAGGTAGCTCAAATTTCCCAGTTAGATGTCAACCATTCATGAGATTTTCCAAGCTTCTCTCACCTTTTTCATTCAAATGATACTATGAGGTACAAAGCTATAATTTGTTCTATTTTATAATGCACAAACTGTGGGAAGAAATTATATTTTCCTGGGTCAATAGTCTAATAGCAAGTTGTTATGAACAGCAGGATCTCTGTTAATATAATTTGTCAAAATAATTTAATGCTTTAGTAGATGTTTTGAGATATTTATCTTAACCTGTCTATATGTGAAAATGCATGGTTTACCACTAAAAAAAGCCTGGTTTCTTTCTTTATCTGAGTGTCTGATGTGGCTGATTCACCTGAAAGTTGAATGGTATTTCTGCTTGATATGGCCTATATATCCTGTTAGTTTGGAAGCTACAAATCCTAGATTTGAACAGTCGTGATTGCAGGAATCTTCTGTTCACTTTCAGTCCCACCTGCCATAGATGAAAAATGTAGAAAAGATCACCTATACAATTCCAATTTTAGCCATAGAATTTGGAAGCAATATCAGCAGACATCTTTATGTGGAAAAAATCTAAATGGTGCTGTCACCTTGAATGACAGAGATTTTAAGTCATCAAAACTGAGTCATGTGCTGTCCTCCCTACACACACATCAGGATCTGTCAGAGCTGTCATGTTCCCAGGAAATTGGAAGGAAATTTTCTTCATATATTGCAAATGCAGGCCCCTTGCACATTTCTACATAGTAAACCTTTATTCTAATATATCTTCTTGGAATTAGCAGAAAATGAAATTCTGTATGCTTTGAGAACAACTTCTGTACTCTGCATATGTCACCCATGTGTAAAATTTCAGAAAAAATTTCATTGTCTGCTGCTTATCCCATGTGATAGGCCAGATGACTAAGAGGATGCTTTGTTCACATGAGCAAATTAATAATCTAAGTTTCACCATTCACATCTGCAAAAAGCAGAGTCTATTGCTGTTAATGTGTGCAAGCTGTATGGCTATTAATGAATAACCCAGAAAATGCACAGATAAAATGCTGCAGATAAAATGCCTGGCAGGTTTTCAGTCTGCCAGAGCAGAGTGATTTCCTGGATACCAGTGTGCCAGCAGAACAAAGCCTGTGTGTGACAGCAATGAACCAAGTCCCTCAGAATAGTGATTTACATCAGAGTTTCCTAGTGTGCAGAGCAGATTTAATAGATCAGTTAAATTCATTTCAGCCTCACCTTACTTCTCCCTGCCACTAGCACCCAAATCCCCCTGCTTATTGCAATACTGAGGTCATTCCCTTTCCTAGAGCAGCTTCACCAGGAAAGCTGCCCTGGGTTGTGAGCGGTGCTGCTCTCAGGGTGTGAAACAAGGGCAAAGATGAACTGCAGCATTTTCCTGAGGGCATAGTGGAGGGAGGCAGCTGAGGATGGGAAATGTCCTTTTACCCATCCTGAGAGCAGGAAAGGGGCTCTGCTCTCCCCCTGAATGCCTGTGTGTGCCCCTGAGCCCCATCCACCTTGGGAGATGCAGGGAGAGATTGCACCTGACAGAAGGAGCATAACCCCAGAGCAGCTGCCATGGGGAAGGCTCTTAGGAGCACTGAGAAAAAAAATGGCAATTTCCAGTTTTCTGAGAGTAAAAAAATGTGTCCACAGCACCTGAGAAGGACATCTTGTGATCTTGTAGTCAGTGACATTCTGCCAGGATTCCATTTTCTAATAGTTTTTACTTAGTGTATGTGGTTATTACTCTGCAGTAGTGAATTGCATAAATCCTAGGTAATAATTAATTTTCAATGATGTCTCAATGACAGGTATCATCTAACACTGCAGGCCTGATATGCTTTCAAGAGTAAGTCAGGCAATATTTTTTGACTTCAATACTCAGGTTCCCAATGTACTGTATTTGTAGAAAATTAAAAGATATCTCTTCACATTTAAAGTTTTTTTAAGCAAGCAGTACAAAACATGAAGCCAGAAAATACTTATAATCTGCCAACTATTTATTAATACCTGACCCATTTAAGGATATCACATTAATAGCTATCTCCATACTCTGGTAAAGCTGCTATCATATCCATCACAAAATCCATATTTCAAGGCTTTATTTCCTAAATTATATTAGTTGAATCTAAAGAGAGAGATAGTCACCTTGGCAACAAGTGTATCACTTTCTCTTTCTTTTTTCTTTTTTTTTTTCTTTAGTTTCTTTAGATTGGTACTTTACTTAAATCAATTTAGCCTTTTTGGATTTCTTAGGGCTAGGAATTTCATCATCTTTCTGAGAGGTCAAATGCTTTGCTGTTTCAGTCCTGGACAAAAGTTGCTTGTATTTGAAAGACATTTTTACTGGGTTTTATAATGAGTTTTACTGATTTTTCACTACAAAATACTACTAATCTCTGTGATTATTATAACAGCATGACTTTAGAAAGAGAAAGCTGTACAAAACCTGGGAAGAACCAGGGAATTTGAGACAGCTTAAAAATGACTGGGATACAAATTTTTGATTTTTTAATTAGATATTGATATTGAGTGCTCCACATGGACAGTTTGTGCCAAGTTGTGATACTCCTGGGCACTTCACACTGCTTAAATACAACCAGGACTTTTTTTTCTAGCAATGCATATACATGATATATGACCTTACAGTCTTTTATTCCATCATAGTATTATGCAGTTTAATTCTGTATTTGCATCCTTTGAGTTACAAAAGGAATTCCCAAGGGACTTGCTAGGACCATTCCATTGGCAGGAAGAAGCCAAATTGTGGTGCCTGAGAAAAGCAATGTAGCTATGTGTCATCAAGAAAGGATCAAGAATTTCAAGTCACTCTAAATATTAGGAGTCTGTAATGCAAGTCTGTCTTTCAGAAAGTGACATACACTCGAAGTTTAAAAAATCAGCTGGTTTAAAGTCACTACAACTATTTTATTTGGGCCAGATAAATGCTTAATGAGCAACTCTCACTTGATTCATGATGCTGCGTTGTAGAGTATAGCATAGCCAACCACGTTGATGTTCTCTAGATGTGTCTGCAATTCTCCTACATGCAGGAACATGAAGATTCCTTAAAAATGGTTTGGATAGAAGACATCCAAATTTCTATCATACCACTGCAAAATTTGAGCTCTTTTGGATATGATCTCTTATATTCAACTTCACTTTGGCCAAAGCTTACAGAACTCATTGCCTGGTCTTAATAGAAATCATTATGTTGCTTGCCTTTGCATAGTTCTCCTATTTCCCTCATTCACTTCAGGTGCAATCAGACCACTAATTTCAAATGTTTAAGCTACCTCAGGAAAGTGAAGGAAATTAAAGACCTTCACATAAACTGCTCCAATGCCTACCATTTATTTTTCTCTCAACATACTTCCCTGAAGTACAATTTTCTTTCACTCAGAATAGCATTTTACTTGGGAAGGTCCCCCATTAAACTATTAACTATGAGCAAAGGTATCAGGTGTGGATGTTAAAGTGTCTTTCCTGTGACAGGACTTTGTGCATTAATGACATCTTATTAATGTAAACATATTTTGAGGTTATTTGACCACAAATAAAGCTCATGTTTTTAAATGCACTACTTAATTTTCATTGTTTGCAATATAAAGCCTTGTGTTTATGCATGATGTTAAACAATATAGAGTTCAAAACTTCCTTCTAACATATGCATAGTAGAGCCCAATCAGTATTTGCTACTACTTATTTCACCTATGCAGGAGGATTCACATCTCCAAAGCCACTCTGGACTGCCTGAACGGGGATTATAAAGTTGAAGAAGGGCACGGCAAAGAGCGCAATGAATTCCTGAGGAAACATAACATTGAGACTTATTTAATTAAACAGCCTGAGGAGAGTCTGTTGACTTTACCTGAAGATATTGTGAAAGAGGCTGTCAGCTCCTCTGACAGGAGAAACAGTGGAGCTACATTTACAGAGGGATCCTGGAGCCCTGAACTCCCATTTGATAACATAGTGGGAAAACAAAACGTAAGTCAAACTTCCTTTAATGTCACTGAGATGAATGCATGATTGAGTGCACTTCAACAATGGAGGCCTCAGAGGAGGAAACTTCATCTCTAACCTTTATTCTAACATGTACTCTAACAGCAGAGGATTGAAGAAATTGTTTCAAGGCAGAAAAATCATGTATCTAAACTGGGAAAATGCCAGTGAAGCAGAGATTTTGGGTTCATTGTTTGTTTTTTTTTCTTTTTCCCAACTGAAATTAAATGCTGCATGGCTTAGTTTTAATTGAACCACTCCACAAAGTAATTAAAAATAAATCTAATGTTACTAAACTATTGGAACATTCTAGTGAGAGTGTTTATCTCATTGCACAGCTTCAATATAGGGCCATCAAATTAAAAGGATGAGGGAAAGGGCATTTTCCCAGGGGAAAACACATAAAGTAGTTTACTGACATATGAGGGAAGGAAGCAAAAAGCACCTTGTGAAATCAGGTTCTTAATGTCTCACTTTTTAAAAAAAAATATTAAAAACTCATACTCTTAGAGACAATTAAAGTTCGCTAGCAGATGAGTTAGACTTTAAGGACATCTGTAGCTCAAAAGAAATATGAGATTATAGCATCTTCTCCTGATCAGATATTTTCCAAAATCACTGCATGGCTGATTGCAGCAGCCTGGGAACCAACAATTCTTGTATGGTAAAAAAATCATTATTGTTTAGAGGAACTAAAGATGCAAAGGTTAAAATGCCCTCAGACTCCACTCTTCCCACTGCACTTGGAGGATTGATGAGTCTTTATAACACCCGGTCAGCTGAAGTTTTCCTTCATTTTCTTTGAGGGATCTGTAATGACATGATAGATCCTCTCTTCTGCTGCACACCCTTATTCCTACTTGTCTGAACTGTCTGTTGAACACTGTTGTGTGGAGGTCTTGCTTTTGTCAACCGTCTTCTGCTTCGTACAAATGTGCTCAGAAGTGATAAAATCTCACAATCAGTCAGCCCACAGCAGTAGCTTCATCTCTTCAAACTGAATTGGAGCATTGCACAGTTTGCTGTTCTATAAAACACCTGTTTTATATGTGTTCTGTACATCTGTGCATCTGCATGTACACTGCCTTACAGTATTCTCTGTATTTTGTTGACCTGTCTCTATATTGTCACTTCATTAGGAATAGAGATATGGGTGCATGCTGCTGTCAATATCTTGTGATCTCTCTCTATATCTTTCCCTTTAAGATATTCCAATTTCTGTAGTCCAAAGAAATCTGGGCAGAGTAGGCTTTCATTTTTTTGGTCATTTTCCCAGCTAAACCTGATCTTGATGCTATTAAAGAGAAATAAAAAAATAAAGGATTATTTTTTATCCGTTTTTATCCAATTATTGAACAACTCCTAGTACTAGTAAAAAGGACTTGAAAGTAATTGAAGTAGGCATAGCTTAACAGCTTCTTTAAAACTTTTTTTTTCTTATGGCAATAAACAATCTACTTTTAGAACAGCTTCTCACAGGTTTTTTTAAAGAATTTGAAGTGGTGTTGGGAAAAGCTGTAATTTTATATAACACAGTTTAACAATAAGCCTTTTGGTGGAGACAGGATTTTAAAAATCTGATGTTCCATGTATGATTCAATTATTATGTAATTTTTAATTTACAGTTGGACAATAGGCAGTATTGCTCATAAATAATGTATTTTAGCTAAAAAATTCAGATGATGGATTTAAATTATACTAGGACGTAGTAGCATTTTCCAGAGGTGTGTCAGTCTTGGACAGAATAAGCATTTAATAACACTAATTAAGCAGCTTAAAGGTCACTGTCAGCAGCAGGCTTTGAGAATTGTAGAAGCAGCAACCCAACAGTGAATCACTCTGTATGTTTGAATATTTGCCAATTGAATTTAAATTATTTCTTTACCCAATATAAATTACAACAAATTTTGAGCAATTGATCACATGTATCTTACTTTTAACTCTAGTTATGTTAGGAAGCATGTGAAAAGAAATCTCTGGGGTATTCTTAAGCTAAACTCAATTTATCCCAACACACACTCATTACCTTGAACTGGTGCTCTATGAACAGCCTGAATCACTGAATTGTAGATGTGTTTATGTGAGTAAGAAACAAATAACCACTTTTTATGTAGGCAGTCACAGATATTAGCAAAAACTACACCTATAGCCCAGTTGTCACTATGTTCCCTTGCTTTGATTGTGAGGTAAGCCAAGAGTGCAAGTTCTTGTCTGAAATTTTGACATGTCCAATATAAATGGAGGTTTCTGGTACTGAAACAAGTGTCTAGGCTTCTTTCTTAAAGCAAAGAAAATTGGACAGAAATTATTTTATTTCAAGAGAGAAAAGACCTCCTCCTCTAGAATGAATTAATGACTGTTGGATTTCTTCCATGTACCTTAGAAAAGGAGTAGCTGAAAGCATAACATGGTCGCTGGATGTGCTGGTGGAGGCACCTGATGGTCCTGTCAGGATGTGAATTGGGAAAAACAGCATATTAAAATATCTGTCTTCTATAGGTGTACCTTAGTAGAGGTTGTAGTAAAGCTTAATAGTGAGCATAGAAACTATACTAAAAGACTGCCAAGATGACAGACAAGTCTAAAGAAAAGGGTGGAAATCAGTTCAAAGCCAAGGTACCCGTGTGTTGCAGCTGCCCCATTGTTATTATTGTGGTTATTTCTGTGCTGAGGTGCCCCAGCACTCCCCAGCTGTGCTCACCACTGACCAGTGGTACCATGGTGTCCCTGTGTCTTGTTCCACACTTTCTGGCTCCTGACTATTGTCCAGTCCCAAAGCATCTCTGCTGACCACAGCTACATGTGATTGGGCAACTGAAAGTATCTGGAGTGTGTATTGGAAGAAATAGAAGTTTAGACACTGAACAAGGAGACACCAAACTTGTACACACCCTCATTTAGGTGTCTTCCTCTTGAGGTAAATCCTACCTCCAACCTGTCTTTTTAAGCATGTGACCTTTTATTTTCCTATTTCCTTCCAAAACATGATGCTCACAGTATGAAAAAAGTAATTCAAAACCTTCCTAAGATTTTCTAAATAACACAGATTAAAAATTTCCATTCTTGTTGAGAGCTGTGTTCTTGGACTTTTTTACAGGAAAACTTCCCAGAAAGGAATTAAAACTAATCTTTTAAAGTCTCTGTAAAATTTGTTTAAAGTTGGAAGTTTATTATTTTTGTTTGTTTTAATTAATCTTTCAGTTTCAGATGCAAGTTTGGCTAGGGTTTGTTGTTTTGTTGGGGTTTTTTTTAAAGAATTTTGTGTTTGTTCTTGTATGATCAATGGTTATTGTCAGCATCAGAAAACTTCAAAAACCCATTGGAGAATTCATAACTGTGTCTTCCATAGAGCTGCTCACAATAGTGAAGGAGAGATAATAGGAAGAGTCAATATTTCTTTGTGTTTGCATAAAGAAGTCTTAAAAGATGCAGAGCAAAGAGGGGGATAAGAGAAAAAATGTGGTTAGGATTTATTCTTTAGACAATAATTTGCATGATGTTTTTTCATTGCTTTTATATCTAAACACAGGAAGCAGTTTTCTTAAGTATGTGCATGTAGATGAGGGAGAGAAAATGATGAAACAAAAATATGAATTTCCTTGTTATATTGTGAATATAAATACAAATTCAGAGTCTATTTTTGCAAAATACTACAGGCACCATGTCCATAGTGGTGATACGTCATGTTCATCTACCATGAGATGTAAAACACTTCATACATTCAGCAAGGAGACAAGCCTTCATATCAATCACAACTTAAAATTGAATTTTAACCAAAATATAGTTGCTTAACAGGATGAACTGAGATTATTTTCCTTGTATAAATAAAACAAAATGCTCATCAAAAACATCAGGGATGTTCTCCACCCTTATTTCCAGTGCAGAAACAGAAATACAATGTAATTCTGAGGAATCAATTTACACACCACCATCTGATGTGATCTTATCCTTTAGCAGGGACTTCAGACACACTCATGCCCTTTCAGACACCACAAATAGATAAAAGCTTTTCTTCCTAGCTCAGTTTAAAAGAGATAGGAGTACTTAAACTAAAGTAGTGTCACAGTGTGTAATAATATAGCATTTATCCACTTGCCTTGATTGTTTCTTCCCAGGTCAAGATATGAGTTCAGACATATCTGAAACCTGAGCATGAGAAAAGTTTCTTTTATACTGTGTTTTTCTCCTAATGTTGATAATAGTGATTTGCTAGACAGGAGAAGGGAGGATTCAAGTTAAGTGTCATCCCAAACCTTCTCTACTGAAACCCTTTTTCTACTAAACAAACAGGAAAACTTCTTTTCACTTTAAAACAGAGAGAAAATTTTCTGCCTGTATTTTGGGATCTTAAATTACTGTTAATAAGATGGAATATGAAATACTATCTGTGACTACAGAGTCCATAGACTTGATTTTAGGATTGTAAGGAAAGTTGTCACCTGGGCTTTGGCAGTGGGTACTTGAGACCCTTCCTGTGTTTTAATGTGCTGCCCAGATTCATTAGAATATGTTTGTTTACTATAGTTTGAATATTATCAAGGGAAACCTGCCTATAGCATTTGCCCAATGTAATCCTGTGATAAAAAAGAATTTGTATCAGAGAATTCTTTTGTATCACCCCTGGCTTTTCAGGGGCATCTGATGACAGAACATCCTGAGTTCCTGATTCAACAATGCCCAAGAGGAGACAGAGCTGAAGGTCTTTTCAGGAAGGACCTGTGGAATAACTTTTCTCAGGCAGAATTTTATTTCCCACCCATAATAATGCTGAAATGTCTTATGCTATGATGTATGAAGTTTCACATCCTTTCCATTCATTAACATTTCTTAACCCTTGGGAATATTACAGTAGTAGAGTTTCTTTTCCCATTCAAGTGGGAAAGAGCTGCTTCACTGTGGTTTGTGCCATGAAATGGCACCATGAAATGGGAATGAGTTATTCTCTTTATGAAAGCAAAATCTATCTCTTTGCTGAAGTTGAAACACCCTTCATACTATATCTGCTAGAATTCCTTTGTGAAGCAAAAGTATTTTCATTTTTTCCTTTGATTAGTCATTGAAATACCAAAGGAATAATGCATTTGAGATGATATTTTAAATACTAATATGAATTACAGTTAAATTAAATCATATAGCCTAACTGTAATGTAGATTGGCTGAAATATACCAGTAGTGAAGAAGAACATATTATCTGAAAACCCAAGCTGAAGTAATCAGAAATGTCACCTTCTTCACTCCTGACTAAGTGATCTGTTCCTTAACTACACACATGCAGTGACTTTGAGATAAGAAAAACTTCAGTACTCCTTTGTTTTGGATTTTGTTTTATATAGCTTCCATTCTTATTTAATAAAACACACCATTGAGTCAGATATTCTGCTGTGATTTTGGTGTGTACTCCCCTCATGCATGCTTTAATAATTAAATATCAGATTTGAAAAGTGGAATATAGTCCTAATGCCCAGTGCAGCAACAAACCTCCCAGCCTGTACAAAAGAAGGCATTAAAATTCCCCCCTTGATGTACTGTATGTGTCTAGTGGAACAGAGTTATTATTTTACACTTCTATAGATTTCATTGAATGAATTGCATGGAATGCTGTAATGGTTTGCAATGCAACATGAACTAAAACATTGCATTTTTAACCCAAGGGGACCAGCAGGTTTATTCTGTTTGCATGTGCTTTCCCCTAGACTCTGGCTGCCCTAACAAGAAATTCAATAAATCTGCTTCCAAACCATCTTGCACAAGCTTTGCATGTCCAGTCTGGGCCTGAGGAAATTAACAAGCGAATAGAGCACACCATCGACTTACGGAGTGGCGATAAATTGAGAAGAGAGCATATCAAGCCTTTTTCACTGATGTTTAAAGACTCCAGCCTGGAGCATAAGGTAGCTGGGGCTTGGTAGCTGCAATATTAACAACTCAAATTGTAATAAATGTTCACTGAAGTAGAAAAGCTGTAGGTTCTGGCCTGTGTTGTTTTTTTCTTGCTTTGTTTTTCTTTTTCATTTTGTTTCAGTTTTCATAAGGCGGGGCTGAGCTAGAGTTCATAATACACAGTGACATGATGCAGGTGCTATAATGCTGAAATGATTGCATTTCCTTGTTGGAAAATATGTACACTGAACAAACTCAGTTTCTGAAAACAACAACCACTGGCTGGGTTGAACTTGGTATCGAGTACAAGCAGTTTTCTGTCAGATGGCAGGTTACTTTGGCGCTGATGGTGATTGAGCATATTAATAAACTTACATTTCTATTCAAAAAATACATATCTATATTTATGTAGATATGTTCCTTCCATTTAGTCATAGAATCCCTCTGATGTCTTCCATGCAGCTGCAATATTTATTTCAAGTCAAGAGTAATTTTTCAACTCTCTGTTTTAAACATCCCTCTTAAAAAAACTGTTTCTAAGAGCTAAATATGGTTCGTGTCTTTGCTTCTCCTCAACAGCAATATGATCTCATTAACTTCTCTTTCAGTCTACATTGAGATGTAAGTTATAAGTTTTAAAAGAAAAGGTAATGGGAGAATACTCCTTGAAAGCTGATGTTATGGAGTGAAACTGCACAGGTCTCAAATAATTTCATTGACTTTCCTTGATAGTCTCACTTGCAATGACAGTGCAGCGACAGCAGGTCTGCAATGCTATGTGCATTTGACTGAAAGGAAATAAAAATAGCAGGGAAATGAAAGCATGGGGGCTCACTTCTCCATCAACACTCTAACTTCCACTGGAAAACAGACATTTGTACTTGATTTATGAGAGACTAGTCCTCAGGAAGGCTGATTAGTGAGAGCTTTATCCCAACTGGAAAAGAAAAATTCTACTTGAAGTATACCTAAGCCCGTATTGCACTGGTAATCTTGAAGAAGAAATAACAAATGCTTGCTAAAACAGAAATACAAGATTGCATTTCCTCATGAGGAGTTACACAGAGACACAAGATAGAACCCCCAAAACCAAATTATCCACAAATAATTATCTGCTGAAAAGGAAGATATGAAGATACTTCTTTCAGTGCAGTCATCATGCAAAGCTGACACAGACCCAGAGCAAGAGAAATTCAAGATCTCCGATATCAAATTAATTACTGCATAAAGTCCCAGAAGTCATGAATGATCATTAATCTTTTCAAGATACAAGATAAAATAATATGGTGAAAGAATCTGAATTTTTTTGGTTAAAGGAGGAAACAGCCTGATCACAAACAACTTGATGAATGAGCAAACTTGTCAGTGGCTCACCTTGCCTTACTGTGCTATTTAATCACACAAGGCCCAAGCATGGACTGGTGTAAAAGGACACTGCCCAGAATCAGAACCCATATCCAGAAAATAAACTCTCTTATTATTTTATATTTCACACTTGTCAGCCACAAAGAAAAACTATAAGGATAGTGTAGAATTCAATTTAAATGCAATTTAAGAAAATAAATAAGATCCATGCCCTAATCCACCACATTACATAATTCAGATTTAAATTATTAATAAAGTTTTTAATTGCATCTGAATGAAAAAAAAAGTCTACTTAAAAGTTAAAATTTTTAGCAGATTTGGTACATTTTCTTCCCAGTAAGATATTTCCAATTGAGAATTGGACTGCAGTCTTTGGAGAATTATGCTTTCATTCAATATTTCCTTAGGTGTTAGTCCCAACTAGTAGCACAGGCAATAGAAATATAAAATCCATTCAGCAAAGTTGACTGAGTCTTCTCTCTGTTCCACAAATTAATCCAGTTTCTCATGTTAGGAAGGAGCGAAGTTCTAAAAAATGTCACCACTGCTTTATTTGCTCTGGCACATCCACCACCAACAGCTGGGCAGCCTCTGGTCAGCTCCTCCTTGCTTCTGCTCAGGATGCTCAGATAGTGATGGGAAATGTACCAGGATACAGAGGAATGATGTGGATTAAGGGAAGATGAATCATGGTGTCCTCCTTGTGGACAGGAGCAATTACCTTATGGGACAGCATGGGAAATGTCCCTTCCCTCCTGCATGTACAGTAATTACAGTTTTGTCCTTTTAACCTTAGTGTTTAACCATAGGTTTCAGGAAGTCATGGAAAAAGTAATATTTGAACTATTTTCCTGCAGAAAACAGCTATTTCATCCATCCCATCTTGTTACTACCACTTTCTCCCTTCTTCCAGTCCATTTAGGAAACAGCAAATTCAGGTTTAAACAGCTGAGATCCTGGCCAAGAAGGGTTACCTTTACCTCATTCAGTGAGATTGTGTTAATGTTCTGTACCTCAAATGACAGAAAAGTGAGTAACCACATGAACAATAAACTACATTTCTTCCTCCTACATTAGTAACAGGACTGCCCTGATGTGGGATCATGGGGTGACATGAATGGATCTGAAATGTTACACTGGACCTCTGTTTAAACAGTCTGGGTTGGTTTGATTTTTTTGTCACTATAAAGCAATCCCAGATATCAGGTTTACATTAGCCAGGAAATGTACAGATTTCTCCTTTTAAGATTTCAAAAGGTTAGGAAAAAAATCCCAAAATAATTCTGGAATCAACATGCACAAAACTACCATGGAGCTAGCACAGATCCTGGTTTTCACTGGTTTAGATAACTGTTATGTCACTGCAGTTTAAGCCACTGGAACATCTTGCCACTCCTCTCTCTTTGTCCTTCTGTGGTAAAAGGATAAGTGTGTATTCCACAGCAGGCAGTAGCAGTCACCTAAGAGAATGGGTTACCTCTCTCAGGCATTATTTTCCATATGAATTCTGCAATCCTTCATTTTTCATAGGATTTATGCAGGACCCACCTGGTATATCTTATATATTCTTTACTGAAATTGACTGGTCATTACAACCTGTATTTCACTCATTAATGCTTGATACATCATTTAGAGACAATGTACCCTCAATTTTTCTAGAGGTTTTTTTCACAAATAGCATGTATGCAGATCATCACAAGAAGGTACTTCTGATGATAGTATGAAAAGATACTAAAATTTCCAATTATATAATGGCTCATAGGAAAATCTGATCCTACTTCAGATTATTCCAATAATTAAAAGATATCATCATGATGATCTCCCTAAAGATCAGTAATTTTAAAATATCCATACTATATACTTTCATACAGGGTAAAGTAGGGGCACAGGACAGGGAATTTTACATGCTGGTAGGGATTTATTAAAGAAAGTTTCCAATGTAAAGGTTTGTATAAAGATATTCAAAGTCTTCCTGCATATTTGTACTTGGATTAGAAAACAGGCTGGTCTTAGACATGAAACATTTACATATTTTCTGTGAGGCAAGCACACTGGAAATATCAAAAGAGCTTTGAATTTCAAAGTACACATTTTCTTAGTTCAAATATTTGACCTAAATATCTGAGTTTCTCTGTTTCACAATTTCTGACTGGTAAGATAAATAGAAATTACATGGGTAGGAAAACAATTTTGCTCCTCCGGCTTGCTATATCTCAGCAGCCACAGGCATCACCTCCTTCCTTAACTCAGAAACTTCCACTTGCAAGGAGGTCTGCAAGAGATGCTGGGCAAACTCTGTGCCTGTCCAGCAACTTTTCTATTGTTGATCAGCAGCTGGATCTCTGTCTCCTCTTTGGTCTTCCCAGAAGTTCATTTCCTCTCCTGCTTAGACTTCTTGAAACATATTCTTCCATTCCTCTCCTCTATTGCAGAAACTTTTCCAACTTCTCTGATGAAGAACAAACCTGGTCTCCCTTTGCATCTATAAGGTTCTCTCTCAGTCAAAGAGCAGCAGGGAGGATAAGACCAAACATCTTACTCCCCAGTGCACAAATATTTTCTTTAGGGGAACATGTGAAGCCTGCCATATTATTGGTTCTTTCCTTTCAAAGAGGCTTTGGAGGAGAGAGGTGAGGCATAAGCAGCATTCTCAATAGGAGAATCCTGGCCTTTCTTAGGCAAGTCACACCAGCACAGGAGGCTCTGTGGGGTGTCCAGGGAAGGTTTTCACTGCAGACAAGGTCACATCACAATTCTTCCTACCACTCTACACAGCTGTGGTTGGCTACATGCCCTCCCCATGATTTTTGAAGGGCCTTGAGGTTTAGTGAATCCTTCAATTATTTCTCCAAGTCATTAAGGGGTAGACTGCTACAGAGCTGCTGCATTTATCATTTATGTCAGTGCTGCCTAGGGATGCCAACAATTCCTCATCACAATGTTGTTACTGATTAGAACACAGCATCCATCCTTTTGACATAATGCTCAACACAGCAGGCCATTCTATGTTTGTGCTTCATTCATCTAGTTTGCCTTAATTTCCCTATGGAACAGTTGGGATTTCATGCTATATTTTAAAAACGTACCTTTCTTTTTACCTATTTGAAAAAAGCCCCAATCCATTATTTATGCAGACTGATGCAGTTCTGTTTCCTTGCACATGAAATCAGGGTCAGTGCCTCTGGGGCTCCAGCAGCAAAATGAAGTGGAATTACCTGTGGCCAAAAATCATGCCAAAGTGGTACTGCCAGCAGCAGACACGAGGTGGAATCACAGGAGAGGAGTCAAAATGAGGGACATCAACAAATGTCCCCTCTCTCTTACTCATGACAAATGGGAGTAGGGAAGTGAAACCTTTTTTTCCATCTGGGAGCTTGAGACTGTTTTGATCAGGTGTTTGTGCTGAGATGATGTCCCAGCCAAAGATCCACATAGGAAAAGTTTAAGTCTAAGTCTAAGTCTAAGCTAGGATCTCCCTTCAAGAGCAAATTAGCTATGAAATCCAGTTCAAAGCTGGACTTCTCTCAGTGTATGTTCTTGACACATTCCTCAATTTATTTTTTTTTATGTTTTTTATGTTATAATGCTTTCTAGGCATTAATAACAGCAGATCTCTCTATTTCCAAATATTGCTTTGACTCTTATAACCTTTTTTTCAGCCCCTTTAAAATAGCAAAGGTTTGAACAAAATGAAGTTATTGTTCAGAGGAAGAAAAATGACTGGGGCAAGCCTTTGCAGAATTTTTTATAATACAAAGAAACTTTGGTGGTATCCATAAAGAGTATAGAGAATTACAATTACAAAACATATTCCTATGGACTAATCTTCAGCTGCTGTAAACAGCTGCAGTTTAATTGAATTAACAATGATAAATAACAGCTGAGGACTTGGTTAGTATTTCCATTTTAACTGATCTACTGTGGTCTATCCATGTATCTGTTACTCCATTTCTGGGTAATTTCCATTAAAAATGGAACCTAATAGCATTCACAGTTGTTTGATATGCTCGAGAAAAATATTTTTTTCAATAAATCTTTATAATAGTGCACCTCAAATAGTCTTTTACATTTGGAGAATGCCCATATTGCCAAGTTTCCACAGAGCCTCTGACTTTGTTAGGATACAGAGTTTCAGCATCTCAGCATCCCAAATAGTCTCAGAATGTTCTAACTAGATAATTTTCTTTAAAAAAGAAAATTAGGAAAAATAGCAGAGCAGCCTCAATTTAACCATCATGGAGACCCCTCTGTGCCATCATGCATGCAGAGTCACAGATGACTCCAGTGCTTGTCTTCATGTGAGGAAATTCATGGTTTCTCTGGTTATTAAGTATTTTATTAAGCAATCAAATGTTTAGTATTCCACACAGCTCCTGGTATCTACCTCAGGATTTTTAAAGCAAATAATTTTGAACAAAGCAGAAAAATTTTGTATTTCAAATTACAGATTTTTGCTGTCTTGGTTAAAACATTTTACCAGATTATTAACAATTTATTCAATGGGTTTTATTTTCAAACAAAATTCAGGTTTATTGATTTATTGGTCCATTGTGCTAATTTTCCCCATGTCTCCTATATACATCAGGCTTAATGAAACTACTTCATGTGTTAACAGCTAATTTACTTTTCTGTGTGTGTTTTCTTTTTTTATTCTAGTATTCTCAAATGCGGGATGAAGTATTCAAATCAAACTTGGTGTGTGCATTTATTGTTCTTGTATTTATCACCACTATCCAAAGCTTGCTCCCTTCTTCCAGGTAAATACAGAAATATATCTCTATATATCTGAAGGCACTCTTAGGGACACAGTGGAACAATATTTTTAGGATTGATGTGCAATGAACCAATAAAATCTGCTCGTTCCCCAGAAGTGTTTGGAAATATTCAGTCACTTTTTTTGCAATAATATTTTTTACCACAATATCTACAGCTACATGTTTTCAAGTGAGACAGCAGCATGTGCTGGTGTTGTTATGTTTTCAAGTAGAACTACCACCAAGTTAAGTGGAAATTTTGAGTTACAAAAATTTGCTCCAGTGTGTCCTGGTGAAACACGATCCAGAACAATAGCTGTGCCTCTTTGCTAAGTGATTGATAATCACCTTGGGTATCAGTGACTCTCTCGGTTTTGTTGAATAAATGCTTTGTAAGAGAATTGTACTGCTTGCTTTGCTGCTGACAATGTGATTTGCCCAGCTGGGAAAAGCAGTCTCAGGCCATTAATAAGCATGGAGGTGATCTGGTAGATCTGTTTTCACTTTGCTCTCCTCTGGGGCTGACCAAGCAATATACTCCTATCAAGGTGATGAAAATCTGACATAGATGAGACCTTGGTGCCCACATTTCACAGACTCAAACATATCATTTGGCATTTTTGTCTACAGTTTAATAATGAGATCGCAAGAGTATGTGCAAGGACTGAGGTCAGTTTTCTAGAACAGGACTGCCACTGTAACAACCCTCTGGTCCCATTTGGTCATTGACAGAGCAAGTGTAAAAATTCCCAGAATAACATATTTCTTGGGTAGTTTCTAGCACTCAGATGAACCTTAACTTATGGCTGACAGCAGAGTAACTTTGAAAATACATTATTTGTACAACAAATAAGATATTTATTGTGTTACAATAGTGCAGCAAGATTCCTTGGATCATTTCTGGAAGATGTGAGTTACCAGGTTGATGTCTGAGAACACCAAAGTGGGGGTTAGGTGCAGGCAGGCAAATACATTCTGTAGCAGTGTTGTCTCATATGTTTTGTAATTCTCAGCTGACAAAGTACCTTGAGTAGCATGTGACCTTCTGTTGTTCCTTATGTGCCACATTGCTCCCAGTAAGTTTCCTTGCTTTTTAAAAGCTCTTCTCCCAGCACACATTTAAAGTTCTTCACTTCGGGTAGATGGGTTTGTTTTTGTTTTTTGTTTTTTTTTTTTTTTTTTTTTTTTTTTTTTTATTTGTTTGTTATTTTTTTCCTCAGTATGTACAAGAAGATTTATGGATCTTATTAACAGAACCTGTTTTCCAAAAAGATTTCTGCTGCTATATCAATCACTGCCATATCAGATTAAAAAAAAAAAAAAAAGACATTTTTTTCTACCTGCACAGATTCATCTCTGTTAACTCTTGTGAGGGTGTCTGGTGCCATGGGAGTGAGGGGGAAGGAGTCACACAAACACATTGCCTGCAGCTGTCTCACCTCCTAGTTTCTCATCTTGCCAGGAGACTTGTGTTTTTCCCCGAGGACCTTTTTGTCACTGAATGTTAAAGAGGCTGCAAATACAAATAGGTCAAAATTAAGGCTAAATAAATTCCTACAAGAAAAGATCAGCAGAGATTTTTTTAAAAAATGTGACCTTGTCTTCAAGAATGCCCTGGAAATTTGATTGCTAGAACTTGGGAAGATATTTAGGGAAAGGGTATTTACCACAACCCCTTTTGGAGAGAAGCTTTGGAGATACATGAGTGTTTATTGGCAGTTCTGTCAGGAGCTGAAGATCACTGTCAAGGCTTAAGGAGACAAATTTTGATCTTGTTTTTTTTTAATGTTCTGATAATCTGCTTCAAAAAGTGTTTCAATTTTTTAAAAAGCATGCCTGTCAACAGATGAGCAGCCCTAAAATAACAGGATAGGGGTTTTGAGTGAGAAGGTTTCAATATGCTTAAACATATTGGATGAGAAAATAATCTGGAAGTTCAAATTTCCTAAGTTCCAGTTCTAAAAGCAGTTCAAGGCATGAGCAATTGAACAAACTATCACAAACTTAGACAGAATTTGGATTCAGAGAATCCTTGAAATAACTGCATATTCATTTGTTATGCCTCTGGTAAATATCAGAGAAGTCAAATACTAGGGTGGAAAACCATGGAAATAGTTTCCATGAAACCACTAACAAACTATAATTCAGTCTTCATGGTAACTTACCCATTTCCTAAAAATACATATAAGAGTTTAGATTTCTGTTGAGCAAGGATGAAATTTTGTATTTGCTTGAGTAGATGTGTGAATATTTTTTGATCTGAGTTTTTTGTTTGTGAAAATTTGGGAAAATGCTATTTAAATTGTCATAGAACATATATTTCTAAGGTTCTCTGGGGAGTTTCCTAGAGATTTTACCTCAGTCTGTGTGTTAAAGAAGGGAACCATATCTCAAATTTAATAGGTATGGAAGTTTCAGAATTTTCTCTGTTTATATCTCTCTCCCTAAGAATAAATATTTGATCCATTCATGCATTTTTCCCTGACAAGGCAGATGCATGTGAATTTAAAAATCTTTACAATAGTTTTCATTCTTTGAAATATGGAGTTAGGAAAATTAATCTAAGTGACATAAATTAATGTCATATTTTTTACCATAATTGCCCTTTATGAAACCATTATATTACATTGCCAACTTTGCAGTGATTCATCTTGTCCTTCTAAAGAGGCCTGGGAGTTTCATCAATTTCCTGCAATCAACTGTTTATATGCTCACATGGACAATAGGTCTTACTAGAGTTGACTGCTGAAATACTCTTATTTCTGTCCATTTTTGACTGGGTTATTCTTGTGAAGGAAAACAAAAAGCATATTTCAAATTGTTATAAATTTAAAAACTTCCATCTTCTATTTTACATAAGTTTTCCTTTTGGCTCAAATCAGTTGATTTGTACATCAGAAAGAGGGAAGGCAAAACCTCTTTTTAAACTTCACTTGATCTTGGCAGTAAGAGAATCCCTGAAAAGAAAATCTATTGGTCTTGAACCTCTTCTTGAATGAAGGGGCAATCCAAGCCTGGTGTCCTAGTTCTGGGAGATGTTCATGGACAGAAAATTATTACAGTTTTTTTGTTTGGATTCCTCTGACCTCATCAATGCATTTTATTGCACTTTATCTTATCAGCATGCTCCCATCAAAATCTCAGCACAGATATGGGATTGTTCTTCTCAGAGGTCATGCTATGCCACCTTCAGTTTTGTTTTTAATCAAGCAGGCTTAGTCAAAAGACAAGCACATCAATCTTCAATTGAACATCTACAGTGGAAAAAATTTGTGGCCTATAAATTTATTGTGAACAAACACAAAGTTTCATTTTCTCAGGCATGTAATCAGGTTACTCTGCAATTCTGGGTTTATATCCCATACCTAGGTGTGTAGATGCTCCCTTTATAGTATCTTAATTCAATAACATGGGTCTTACATGTAGAGTTTGGCAGTCCAAAATAAGTGCTAATGTTTAGTGTCCTCAGGCTGGACCTCTTGAGGCTTGATCCTAATCTTGCTGAAGAGCTGAATTTGGTTTTGTTCAGAGCTGGATCAGGCTAGGTTAGCAGAACTGGTAGGTTACACCAGCAAATATAGACTGTCTATATATATCTGAGGTATAGTTAGAAACTATCAGTTCCAAATCGGATCACAGCCACTTGGCTTTGCAAAGCAAGAAAGCTATTGCAGAATCCTGCTGTACTGTGGGAAACTGAAGGAATTAATCTTGCATGACCCTCTGTCAGTGTCCATAACCCAGGATCAAAGTATAGCCACTGGAGAATGAGTTAATGTGAATATCAAGTTGGCTTCCATCTGCATAAACCTAAGAGAGACTACTATGCAGTGAGATGAATTGTATCCAAAACCACACAGGTGATGAGCCCTCCTGACTCCCTTAACTAGGGCTACATGGACATGTAGTCCAGCTTTTCCCTTGATTTATTGACTGGTTGTGCTGAGATTTAATGCTGTATTCTCTTTTTTTTTTTCCCCCAGAGTGATCCCAATGGTCATTCAGTTTTCTATCCTGATTATGCTGCACTCTGCTCTCGTGCTGATCACCACGGCAGAGGATTACAAATGTTTACCCTTAATGCTCCGGAAAACTTGCTGCTGGATTAATGAGACCTACTTGGCAAGGAATGTCATTATCTTTGCATCCATTCTGATTAATTTTCTTGGAGCCATCATCAATATTGTAAGCTTATAGGGAACCAAGGAATATTATACAGTAAAAGATGATTTATGAATTATTAAGCTTGCTGCAGGACTTGATAACTATGTCTATAAACTGTCTGTGATTTAGATAACATAAAAAAGGCAAAGCATCACAGCTTCAGGAAATTCAATCCATTGCTTGATCTATGTATTTCTGAAATAACTAATTATTTCTCTCTCATGAGTGTCATCTATTTTTAAAACCTTTTGTCCAACATATCCACTGTTTGACGACCATTTGTAATTTTCTGACATGCTGAAATACTTTTTTAGAGACTGTCAATCCAAAAAATGCTTGTGGATATTAAATACTTCCTCTCATAAATTCTCAGCTCATCTTACAGTTCTACTATTATTTAGATTATTAAGAAAAATAAAACAATTGCTAGAATAATAATTTCTAAAATTCCAATAGAGCCCTGATTATCCTGACATATTCAGCAACATGAGAGAGCTTTGCATAATGTAGGCAGATTACAGTGTCAGACAACCTGGCAGGTCTGAGCCAAGAATGTGGTAAATATCTCACAGATAGATTAAAAGTATCACCGATAGGAGAGTAAGTCAAAGAAAGAAAAATGCATTTCTATGATTACTGAAAAAATATAAATACAGTAAATGTCAGGAAGTCCAATTGGGCTCAAAACTTCTTGAAGAAAAGGACAGTGGTGCATTACAATACAAATCGCTAAGCAATGTTTTAGAATTTAGAAGTTTTTAAATAAGGTATAACAAATACCTTACAGACAAGTTTTTCGTATGATTAGTCTTTATCTTAAAAAAAATTCTAACACACTATCTATACCAAATTTGTTACTTCCCCTGATTTCTTGTGCATTATTTTTTAAGATTTGTCCTCTGCAATTTTTTGAGTTGGCTAATCCAAAGCCTGTCAAAAGAAAATTACATTTTACAGTCACGCCAGTGGTTTTCTATAAAGCAGGAAACAGACATATGTATTGTCATATATTTAGCTGGACAATTACTTGAGCCACTGAGTCCTGATCTCTATAGGAAATTACAATATTAATATACTCTCATTATTTCATATGTCAAAGTCCTTCCATAATAATAGTTTGTTCAGGAGGGACCTGCATGCATTCAAGAACAGGTAATGCCTCTCAGCCTTGCAGCTTTGTGTGTTCACTGAGTTCAAATGCAGCCGACTGGAGGGGTCTAAGACTCAGATGCTTTCTGAGCCATAAAGCTTTGGTTTCACCAGGGGGGCAAATGAGTCTTGTGAGTCTTACATGCATTCTTATGTTATAAAATTAAATTTCTGATCCTGAAAGTCTCGTGAAAAAACACCTGGGGACATTGGGACGTTCTGCCCTGCAGAGAGGTGTTCTATACCTCATAAATTTTCACAAAGTACCATTGATTGTCTGGTGTCATGGAAGAGTGCACAGCCAGCCAGGTAATACTCCTGCACTGCAGAGATGGCTGAGTGGCTAAAAGAACAAACAAAAGAGTGCCAAGTTCAAAATTAATTGGGATTTATTGATAAGAAATTGGGCCTCATTAAATGAATTCTTTAACTATTGGGTAAAAAGACCTCTAACTAGCTTGTACACACCAGGTTGATAACATGACCCATTATAATCATCCAGAGTAAATAAATATATATGACAGGAGACTCCATCTGCTTTAAGTGTCAAAACATGAAGCCATTAATGATTTTTTCCTTTATTTTAAGACTATAATGTATTCCAACTCTACAATGCTGGTTTCTTTGTATCTAATGCTCTTGGTTGGAAATACCATTAAAATCAATGCAGGTCATAAAAACAAAAAGCAATATTACATTATCCATAATACATATGGATGTATGTAATATATAATATAATCATATTGTATAATATAACCATATATGTATTATAAAAAATGACCATAGTTTCATAAGTGAATTTTTATTCCCTTCCATTCTAAGCATCACAGTTGCTGTTCTAGGACCACATCATGTTTTGGTACAGCCAGGTGTGTGTGATATCATGAAAATGAAGGCTGGGTATCCTGTATCCAAAAGGATAACACAATCCATAGCAGATGAAAACAGCTTGCAGAAGGGGCACACATTCAATCTGATTTTGTGCTCCCAATTAAATAATTTTCTCTTTAGTTTATAGCAAAGTCTAAGCACTTTGAGAGGTCATTCTGAAGAGTTCAACGTGAGTCCTCTGGAAGTCCCAGAGGAGCTCATCTTTCCACTCTGTAAAAGAGCATAGGGAGGCTGATCAGATGCTGAATATCTGCAGCACAGATATCTCCCCCTTTTCCATTTCATCTCCACAGCATGTCTTCTTACTGCCCATTTATCCAGCCCTTGGTGCCAGGTGGGATCTGGCATGGAGAGCAGCAGGTCACCCAGTCCCAGCCCTGGACCCAGACAAGCAATTAGTCACCAGTGCACAACATAGCCCTGACTCTGTTTTATTTCTTCACAGCTGTGGTGTGATTTTGACAAACCAATAGCCCTGAAGAACCAAACCTTCAACTCCTCTGCCTCTTTTACAGACATCTGTTCCTGTCCTGAGGTATTTCTGAGGGTACTTTTCAATCTGAGAGGAATCCAAAAAGGTCATATGGCAACCACTACCTTGTGGTGGATTCAGGGGCTCAACACTGTGAAGGAGGGAACATTTCCATATGTTGATAGAAAAAGCAGAGGCTGGTTACAGAAGGAATTAACCTTGAGATCTAATGGGGTATTACAAATAAAATTTAACCTTTGAACATTATACAGAACCTTTATGCTGGGAACACACCCAGCAATGATTTAATGAACCTAGTGCAATAAAACACACTACCTGATTCACATGAATGTAAAAGAGAGAGCAAAACTTCTTGCATGACAAAGTTAGACTGCTATGGTTATTTTGAAATTGGTTTTGAAGAAAAAAAAATAAAGAAACCCTCTCTAAGATGAGCAAGCAGGCAACAAAATCATAGTGTTGGTCATGTGTAGATAAGAGAAGTATGTTGCTTGGAAAGTCATATGGCAGTGTCATGATACTGCCAGCAGCAAGCTCTAAACAGCAGGGATGCAGACTTTCCTACAGAGAAACTGTACTAGAGAAAAGCTGTACCCATAAAAATGAATACAATCGCTCCTAAAGCTGTGTGATTGGAGTTAATTTAAACTACATTTGGACTGTGGGTGTTGATGTTGCTATTTTAAGTCTGAACAGCTCATGGCCATGATTGTCTCTCTCTATCCAGTATCAGCTGCATGGATTGCATTTGGCAGATGACTAATCATTGAGAAAAATGAGACAATGAAAAGATTAGAAAATAAGATATGAATAAAACTTCCAGGCATCAAATTTTAAGATAGTAATGTAACCAAGCTAGACCTACAATATTAAAAATTTTTAAAAAAGCAAAAAAAGTCCAAATCTGTGGCTTTATCCTCTCTCAAGCAGCATGGGAAGAATTAAAGTAGAAACATGATTCTCCCATCCTGAGTATTTTGTGGGTCTTGTGGAAATTTAGACTCCAAAGGAATATAAATTGTTTTCTCCCAATAGACTTTTCAGTAGCAAACTACTGCATGCAGCATCTCTCCCTTTCCTCTTTTAATTATAGAGGATGCTGTTTCACTTATAATGCAATGAAAATGATATAAAGGCACAGAAAATGATCTTTGCTGACATGGAGGTACCATGAAAAGTATAGAATTTGTAATTTCACTTCTATTTTAACAAAACATTTATTTTCAAAGTGCCTGGGCCCTAAAAGGACTTGGCTGAGCACTGAAATCCAAAATAATCTTCCCATACTTCTGGTTACTTGATTGTTTACATAGATGCTTATCTGTGATCACCAGAATTAACCAATGCTGTTTTCTGTGCAGTATTTTGTCTTCACTGGTGTGCTGGCAATGGTGACTTGTGCAGTCTTTCTTCGTCTCAACTCTGTCCTGAAGCTGGCAGTGCTTCTCATCATGATTGCCATCTACTCTCTGCTGACTGAGACCATTTATGCTTCCCTTTTTCTGCAATATGACAACTTTCACCACAATGGAGAGTAAGTGTTCACAGCCCCTTTCAGGAGCTGCTTTTTCTCAAGGTGATGGTTCAAGTCTTGTCAGAGAATGAGTGTATTGGATAGCACCACAGTTAAATGTGGAGTGATGGTTGCAACAGGCAATGACTAATTCAAAATGATTCATAACCTGTTTTTTTTCTCAAGCCTTTTTATTAAAATGTTCATTTCATCAGGGCATTTAAATATTGATCAGGACTTGTCTTTTATGTCTCCTCTAGTCTATCAATGCAGACTAAAAATATGCATTGCAACGCACATACCTTGGTCATTTCTATTCTTGAAAGCCCCAGAGATATCAGTTGAAAAATTTCCCTCAGTTTAAGAAAACAGGATTGAATGATTGATTTTTTAGAATAAAATCCAAGCAAATAATATGCACTTGTGAAAGATATAAGGAACACAGGCATGATCCTGTTTTGTAGGAGAGTGCTTGATGGACATTCTCCTCCTCCTCCTTCTCCTCCCAGGTTTCTCTGCCAGGAAGAGGAACTGCAGAAGAACCACAATGATTTGCAGAGTCAGAGATGCAATTAGTGTTGCAATAACTGAATCTAGAACAGCAGTCATTTAAATCATTCAGAAAAACACTTCTTTGGCCTTTGATACTTGACCAGGGTAGTATTGCAGTTCTTTGTGGTTGTAAGTGGAGATGAAGATGCAGAGTGAGAGAAAAGCAGGGATTTCCAGTACAATTAATTCTCCCAACAGCCACATCCCTACACATAGCAAGGCTCTGCATGAACAGCTCTCCTTACTTGTTTCCTACAGGAACAGGGAACCAGAGATTTGGGCTGAAATTCCTTTTTCTAATGCTAGTTATCATCAGACAGATATATCATATAGCCAGAACAGATCCCTTATTGCTTACTGCCAAATCTGACAAATGGCAATAAGCAATACTTTGGCTAAGTAACTAGAAGTAGAAATCATGATAATTGTCACTAACCAGGCATGGCAATGAATATCTTTTGTGAGATTCTTGTGAGAAAAACTTGAAGAATTCAGAGTAGCCTCTATTCCCTGTCAATAAAACACTCTAGAGACTGTTATCACAGAAGAGTGAGAAAGAGACAGGAATATACCTTGGAGTAGCCAACAGAGCAAGACATGGGGAAATCAGTTGAGATGCTCCACTCTCACAACAAGGATATAAACTTAAGCTCTGATATTAGGGAGAATGAAGTTCAAGATTGTATGCTCTGAAAATTATTTGGTTTTTTAGCTATGTAAATCATTTGAATAAAAGAGTTTGCAGCTCCTTACAAAACTCATCCAGCTATGGTGGGTATAGCTGCAACACCACAATATGCAATAACAAGTGGGTTTATAACCAAGACCTTTAAGGCTCTTGCCTTTAGCCAATGTACAAGGGGTCCTTTTGGAATGTGTTCATTTGGAGGTTGCATTTTGGGCAACTTCAAAATAGGCAACATTTGAATTTCAGCATATCTGCAGATGACAAGGCTACTTCCTGCCTGCTCTTGCTCTGTGTTGATGACTCATCCCACAGCAGCTCATTTCCAGCACAGTAAATTCATTAGAACCACAAAGGCAGCTCAGTTATCTCTCTCACTAGAAAGTTTCCTTTTGGTTTTGTCTCAGTTTCTCCTCTTTTTTTCTCTAATTTCTCTGTCATAGGAGTCCTCTGACAAATAGCATCCCACAGTTCTTTAAAAATTACTATGGGAAACAGATCCAGTATTTGGACTTTGCTTTGTTCTTAGATCTCAAGGCAGACTAAAGATTGTCCCAAAATTTCATCCAATTTCTGGTCCTCATTTACTCATTTATTATTTTTCTCAAAATGTCAAGGTTTTCTCACCACATAACAACTTTCTTTTCTGATCTCCCTTCAACAGAATAATTGAAAAGTATCCCTGTTCAATTCAACTCCAAATTTCTTTTTTCTCCCATTTGCTTTTCTGTAAGTTTGGCTCTACCATTTCCCCAACCTCTTTTGTCTGTTCCCTGGGAAACATGCAAAAAAAAAAAAACAGGCATACAGAGATACTTTCTTCGACTGTGTTCATCTTTCCACATAAATATAATTTCTCCCAATATTTGAAACCCTCTGTTACTGCTTTTAACCCCTTTCATTTTATTTTAAACTTTGTTTGTGCTCCATACACAGCACCTCAGTGATTTCATACATCAGATTTCGTAGAGCCAGTACCTGCTTGGCTCATCTTCTCTGCTTCCCTGTGGTCTGCAAGGGTTTCCTTTACCTCCCTTCTCACAGGCTTCTCTGGTCTCCTCTTAGTAGCTCAGTAAAACCAGTCCTAGCTACTGTTTGCCATACTTTTAATCCATGCTATATCCCTGTCATCTCCAAACCCTTCTCACGATATGTGTAATTTCAGCTCCTGCCTTGGAGCTCATCCTTTAGCTTTATTCGCTGGGCTTTTGCTTGCACAGCCTGGAAGTTTCCCTTTGTCAGCTTCCCCTCAGCCTTTCCCCCCGATGTCACCTCCTGCACCCCACAGGGGCTGGCACCAGGCTGCCAGGAAGGGACTGCCTGACACACAGCTTGCATGTCACATTTGAAAGTGACAGCTCATCACCTCCTGTGCACCTCCTGTAGGCTACAATTTAGTTACTCAAGATGTGTCTCCAAACAGGGAGCTCTCCAATTACACTCCTGTTCTCTTGAACTAATTACTGCTAAATTAAATTTTCAAATACGGTGGATTTCTTTTTAATGAACAACAAAAATTACCACTTATGAAATGAAACTTCTGAACAATTAAAACACTGACAAATAAATAACTGTATTTTACTTTGCTGTTTGTTTGTTTTTTTCCAGCACAGACTTCCTGGGTACAAAGGAGGCATCTTTACTACTGATGGCAATGTTCCTTTTAGCTGTATTTTATCATGGTCAACAGGTAATGCAAACATTTTCTTCAACCTTTCCCTTTATCCCTTGCAATTACAAGATGTGACAACAATTACTTTTAAAATACCACCTGCCTTTTTACCCTCTTGAGCATATGACCTTTTGCAATTTAATAAACCATATACAGAATCTGATTAAAGAAAGCCCATATCTGACACTGTCTAGCATTCTTAAAGAACATGAACAATATTCTATTCAGCAATACTCAAATTACATAGCATTTTCTATTTGAAGGAACAAACAGGATTATTTTAGACACATGTGCAGTTCTGGAGGCACCTGACAGCTTCAGTGCACCTGAGCAGGCATAAACCCAAAATATAGTAAGGAAATAAAAACCAATAAATAATGAAACTTCTGTGAAATAGCATATTCTGTTTATAGAGAAAAAGCAAAAGACTCAAGGAAATGAGGAAAATTTGGGTTAAGCAGCAGTACTTACTCATCTGTGTCATGGACCACTTACAAGAATCCTTTCACATGGACCTAGACCTTAAACAGGATTTAGGGGCCTCAGAGCTTTAGGACTGACATCCTCAAGGAGGAATTGAGAAACTGGGTATTTCAGGAATACCTACACAACGCACGGGGAGAGAGAACTGTGGCAAATTTAGATTTAAAATAACAAACGCATTGAATAAAAACCAGCATAAGTAGGGTGTTTTCTCCACATTGTTTCTGCTCCCAAGCTCTGGATGTCAAACATGCTGAGTTGAGGCAGTTTCTAATCATAAAAAGCAAGGGGCACACTGCTCCAAAGAAAGTCCCAAGCACAGTTGCCTTTAGACATTGTTGACTTGCCTAAAGATTTTCTCCACAAGACCATTAAGCTGACAAACTCCAGCATTTCTCAATCCTCCTGGAATGAGGTAGTAAGAGAGGAATGATGCTGTGATGAATAAGACAATATTAGGCACTTTATTACAATAACTTTCTAAGCTGTCCCAGAAGTCAGAGCCTCCATTCCTTCCACATGAGAGCAAAAAGAAGCCAACACCTAAATATTCTATTAATTTTCCTACTGTTTATCTTCTTTCTGGGGGAATGAGGAATGAGTGAGTAGGGGAAGCAAGGCATGAAATGCATTTTACATTTAAATTTGATGGAAATCAATGAACTGTGACATGGCTTTATCATGACATAAAGTCCACTTAGGAATAATATGGAACAAATAAGAACTGAACAACTCAAATTTGGGATAAGCCTTATAGTATTCCCAATGATTATTAACATATGTCAAGATAAAAATGTCAGGCTTGGGAATCAGCCAAGGTAGTGAGAAAAACAACACTAGACAAGTTTAGGTGGAGTAAGAATTAGGCTGAAGCCAGACAATGATCTTCAGGATCCCAATCCTGAGTATAAATGTCTGTCTTCTACAAAAGCCTGATCTGGGGTGTTTAAGAGTGTTTTCAAGCCCAGAGGCCTGTAAGCAGAGCACAAGTTATTTTCCATTTTATTAACCTTTCTGGTTCCATAAAACAGGATGGCTGCACTAGAACTGTCCTTGGAAATGGTCCCTGAGATGTGCTAAGTTCTGCATGTTCTCCCAAATGGTTCATAAGGCCAGTCTATCAATTTAACAGCATCCAAAGGCAGAGTCCAGGAACATTTAATTGAATTGTTTATTTTTTTATTATAGAGTGAACATAAAGATTTACATATAGTTGTCAACTTAAAATATATAAAAGTTCCATCAAACCACATTAAAATAAAACAAACAAAACCCCAAAACTCTTCTGAAGTGTGAAATGGGAAGCACATTAAGTCCAATGTGCTGTCCTCCAGCATTTCTTCCCATCCCACAAGCTGCAAAAGTTATCTGAAGTAGAATAGCTTAAAACTCGTCTTATTCTAGGTGAATTTACTGAAAGAGATTATTTTTGTAAGATAATATTTATGGATGATCAATTTTTGAATAATTAACTTTTTATTATCCATTGTGATTTAAAATTAATGCCATATTTAGAACCCAAAATTTAAAATTAAATTTGAGAAAAAGGTGTGGTATACCATCTTATTATATTTAATTTAATTGTATCTGACAATTGTCTGCAGAGTGGTTGGGTTGAGCAGCATGCTGAGGACATAATGTTAGGCTTTCTGTGTTATACATCTCTCTTTTCTTCACCAGCTATTGAAATTAGAGGTGTTTCTTAAAGGTACATATCAGGGCAGGAAAACATGGACACTTTGGTGTTTAAATCTAGGAATATTTCTTCAGAAAATCAAGCCTACAAAAATTAAACTCAAGCCTACAATTCTTCTTTTAGTTTTAGCAAATGCAAGAACTTAGCAAAACATCTTCTTAATATTTTCTATTTTCAAATCTCATATATATCAGTCCTTTTTTTCTGAGCTGATAATGCCATCTTGGTAGTTCACTGATGATGAAAGAAAAAATATTTCATGTTTAAATGTGATCACAAATAACCAGAACGATGTTATCTAAAATGTAAAGATTAGCTGCTGCTATTCTGAGCTAGGCTTAGAGATGTGACATTTCCCTGTAGAGCAGCATTAAAAAATCAGCTCTGAAAAACTACCACACTTTTTTGCCAAGCTCTTATTGTAGTAGCATTAAATATCTAGAAGCATCAAAGAACCCAAAATCCAGCAGCAGCTCCTGTTTGAAGTCAATCTTTGAAATACCTTTAGAACTCTTTGAAAACTTACAGATAATTTTTTCTTCTCAGTTAGTTGGTAGAGATAAAAGTCAGTTATCTGGTATGGGCTCTGTCTTCTAACATAAAAGAAAGGCAAAGGAAACTGAAAAAGGTTGAAAAATATATTTGAAATACTCTTTCCTGACAGTCTTTTTTTGTTGCCATTAATTCAGGAGATTAATGGTCACAAGACAGAAGACCAACATATCAGTAGAAAAAAGTTTGTTTATAAAGCTGGCTGCAGCGCCCAGTGGGCAAGTAAATCACTGCCAAGTTGCATACAGGCTTTGGAAGTTTCTATCAAGCCACAGTCACTTTTAGCTTTTAGGAAGGAAAGCTCCCTAGAGTACAGCCAACAAATAAGGTCCCTTGCAAAGTGCTTGGCTTTTTTTCTGCTGAAGAGTTTGCCATTCATGACTGCTGCTGACTAAAACTGTGACCAAGATGAGTCACCAAACAATGCCTGAGCCCCCTCTTAGTCATTCCCACCCACTGCAGGCTGCTCCTTTATTTTAGTTTGGTATATGAATTATATTTCAAAAAATTCCTCTATCCCAGTACCTTCTGATGTCTTTCAAAATTGTAAAATTCATCTATATGCCGGCACAATACCAGCAAATAGATGGGTGTTCTCTTTCAGCTTACTAACTAACTATATATATATATATATATATATATATATATATATATATATATATATATATATTTCCATCATTTTCAGTAATGCTGTAGCTTAATAAGTCACCCCTTGTGCAAGCTACAGCATCAGCTGCCTTGAAATCTGCTTAAAACTCTGCTTCAGTGTGTTGCACACAAAATCTCTGGCAGTGTTGGGTTGTCCATGTGCTGACACACGTGTGCCTGTCAGGCAAGTGACACAAGGCTTCAACATGTTCCCTGCCTCAGCTAGCAGACAGCTGCCATTCATACTTATATGAATAAGAATTTATATATATATATATATCTATATCAACAATGCAAACATATGCATGCATGTATAAGCTCTGCTGTGCACAGATTTTGTTCTGCACACACACTACACTGGAAATTATTTCACTTCAGTTTTTAGCTGTGGGTATCAGGCAGTGAGACTTTGCATGGATAAATTGTGATTGTAGACTCTGATCCCACACTACAGGCACAGAGTATTGGAGGGGATGGCAAATAGCATATTTTCTGTTATTTTAAAAAATATTAAAGTTGCAAATAACTACATGTCCCAATAGTATAGCTATATCGTTTTTGTGCCACAGATTTAGACATTCTCTTTGGGTTCACTTTGGGCTGTTATACAGAGTTTTGATGAAATATGTTCATTCTTGAGAAGGACATCCTTGCCAAGAGTTTAGAGTTAGCCTTTTGCTAATTTTCTGATTTAAATTGAAAACACTTATGAAAAGGGGAATATATTTATTTCATATCAATACCTGCCAACACCTTATCTCCTGTCAGACTCTGTTATCTAAATAATAAAGATATGCTTAAAGGGAAAATAATTTGGTGACACTTTACATCCACTGACCATAGCAGTAATATGCCAAATATTATTTTGCTCAAGGTTACTCTGAGAGTCTCACTGCACATAAGGCAAAGAAATAATCTCTTTTTCTGGCAGGAAAATCAACTTGTTTCAGAGATCTCCAGCAGCACTGAAGGTGGTTGCATGGCAGGAGCGGCCTGCCAGGATGGCAATACAATCTCTGCTCTTATCTTGTCAGGTTTTATTTTGGCTTCTTTTTCTTTCTGAAACTACAGCTTGAATACACAGCAAGGCTGGATTTTCTGTGGCGTGTTCAAGCAAAAGAAGAAATCAATGAAATGAAGGAGCTGAGGGAGCACAATGAGAACATGCTAAGGAATATTTTACCCAGTCACGTTGCCCGTCACTTCCTGGAGAAGGATCGGGACAATGAAGTACGTGTCAATTTTCTGATATTTTTGTTTAATTAGTAAAAGAAAAGTAGGAAATTGCTGAAACTTATTTCTCTATAGGATTCATTGCACAAACACTGCCAATCTTTGGTGTCTGATCAACACTGAAAAATAATCATGTTTTGAAGTAAAGATTCTAGGACCACACCTGGAGTGATGTTCCCATGTTCTGAATCCATCAGTAGGAAACATATGGGCCACACATAGAGAAAACCTAGCAATAATTCACCAAGATGGTTATGGGACTGAGGGACATAACACATGAGGAGAGGCTGAGACAGCTGAGATCATGCAATTTTAAGAAGAAAAGACTCAAAGAGCATCTGATTGTTGTCTTCAAGTACCTAATGAGTGTTTATAAAGAAGACATTATTAGGGGCCTGGAACATCTCCCTTATGAGGAGAGACTTGGGAAAGAAGATGAGAAGGGATCTCATTATTGCATCTGAATGTCTCCAAGGCAGGTACCAAGAGGATGGTGCCAGGCTCTTTTCAGTGGTGCCCAGGGACAGGACAAGGATCAATGGCAATAAATTAAAACACCAGATGTTCCACCTCAACATGAGGAAGAATTGCTTTTCATAGAGGGTGGCAGGCCCCTGGAAGAGGTTGCTCACAGAGGTCACAGAGTCACCCTCTCTGGAGACGTTCCAAACCCACCTGGATGCATTCCTCTGTAACCTGCTCTAGGTGACCCTGCCTGGGCAGGGGCGTTGGTCTGGATGACCTCCATAGGTCCCTTCCAGCCCCAGAAATTCTGTGATTCTGTGGTTTTGTCAGTCTGTGAAGGCAGAGCAGGGCTCAACCCTTAAATCAAAAGGGCTGTGAACCCTTAGTACTGCTTTGAAAGCAAACTGTATTAAATGAGATTCAGAAGTCTGTTCCAATCTATGAGTCTATGAAAATCTAGTATTTGAGTCTGTGAAAATCTACTATTCATAGAAAATATAGGTGAGTTTAACAGAATGTCTGTGTAAGTTTATGATAGCCCAGTGTTGCAAAAGTATTATTAGAGCCCTGACAGTGACTATGGAAGGAGCAAGCTGCAAGAGACCTGAGGCTCTCATGTCTGCAGACACAAGAGAACATATTTGCCATTTCATATTGCCCCTGAATTGCCCGTATGTGGCAAATAACAAAACTCCCATTTCAGCAACACAGTTTGTGGCTATGTTCCTAAAAAGTGTTTGCAGTACACAAAGAAAAGCATGATAATGGAGTCTCTGAATATTCCTAACATGAAGTTTGAAGATGGATAAAAGAAATCCCAGAATTTGTTTCTGAAAGCAGCAGTAAGTAATTTACTCCTCATTTGAAACAAAGTAAATGCATATTATAATATTACATATATATTAGGGTACTATATGATGAAACTGGATTTTTTCATGCAATGTTTGAATTATCTTTTTTAATGGGAAAGAATGTTGCAAGATTCACCTTGCCAGCACTGACATATCTACTGATCATGCAGCAAAAAGGAATTAAGACTACCATTTTCTGTTGTACATTTTGGAAATGGATGTAGGCAGCCTAATTAGACTGCACAATGAGGAATCATTGTGTTCTGATTTCAAGTATCACCTAGGGAAGAATGACACAGTGAGAAGCTACAAGCAAAAGCACTTTAGAAATCACTCTTGAGAAATTTTAAACTCTGTGGGTATGAAAGTGCCATAGAAACCCTGCTATGCACATGAGAAAATGTGAGTGTGAAAGCAACCAGGTTCAAATGTTTCATTGCAAATGGAGCAGACCTCGATACCAGCCAGCAGTGTGTTCTGGCATATCTGCATTATGGATTTTCAGGGAATAAATTTCCCATCTTACACTTTCATTCACGTACAGTCACATGCATAATAATCTTCAGAAGCAAGCAGATGCCCCATGGATCACTGCTGATGCTTCAATAATTTGCCACTGAATTAAATTCCACCACCCCTGCTTTTTGTAAGGCAATTTCCAGAGTAACTATACTTGGGGATGATTAATGCATGAGCTGGCAGACAGAAAAATCTACCAGATTTCAGTGCAATCAATCCTGCAGTTCATGTCTGGCCATTAAGTTAATTTCTCTGCTCTCAAAAAAAATGAATTCCTAAATATGTACCGTAGTGATTTCTTATGGATGTTTTATTTCTGTCCTTATGCTTCTTACCAAAAATAGAAAAATGGAACAACTGAAGGCTCAGGCAGTTGTTTTCTATCTTCATGATCCAAGGCATGAGTATGGCTGAGTGTATTCATGCTTCTCCTAGCACACATTGTCAGATCTTTCATAAGCATCCACAAATTAATGTGTGTATTATCTCTTCCTATATCCACAAAAGGGAATAAGAGTGTTCTTAGAGTATGGCTTCCACAACCCTGAAGATGGTCTTCAGTGAAAGAAAGGGTAAGGGCAGGAAGGGAGTCAATCATCTTTTCCCAATCAAAGCTTTGCCGTGGCTTTGGAAACAAGAAGAATTTCCCCACTTTTACTCTAAGACACATTGTAAAGGAGCCTGGATAAACAGAAGCATTAGCAGCACATCAAAGAGCAGAGCAGAGGTTCAAGATGCTTTTCTAGGGAGAAGCAGAATGAAGAAAGAAGAACCTGAATTGTTCATGTCAAGTGTATGGCAATCAGCAGTAAATCTTTTTTATCATGAAACCAAAGTATCAACATTTCTTAATGTTCTTCTTAACAAGAACTTTGAGAAAAAGTACTTCAGGTTATAACATAAGAAATGTTCATAAACAGAAATGGAAGTGTCCATCATTACCTAAAACTACAGAAGTTGAAGCCAGGAAAAAAAAGTCAAAGAAGAATACATATGATGGTGGTATATTAGCTGCACAAAAAGCATACCAGGAGTTGTGGTAGAAATCCCTGGAATCTTTAAAGTTGAAATTAGTTTTCTTTCTAAAAATTAGCTTTAGTTCAGACAAGAACTGTCTACATTTTCATATATGTAATGACACAAGCCCCTTCATAAATAAATCTGTCATTCAGTACCAGAGTGAATTATATGAATAATGTAAGTGGAAGCTTATTCCAAGGCATAATTTATCCATATAGCCTTCTGTGACTGATCTCTTATAAGCTGCTTTCTGTCCTCCCCAGTAACTCTATTACCACTCTAACTTCTGTTTCTCCCTCCTTTTGAACCCTAAGAGCAGGAACATCTCCCAGAGCCAGGCAACCAAAGAGCTCCACAGCCACCTTAGGAGAACCAGAGTTTACCAGAGTAAGGTTTTTCTGAAAACTTGTGAATAAACAAACTTGTAAAGAGCTGCAGTAGTGTGAAGTACAAATTATCCACCAGAAAATGTGATAACTGGTATTTGTACTTGACAATGAATCTTTCATGCATTCAAGTGATTCCTCATGTAAATCAAAAGCAAAATTTGTATTTCATTTTTGCTGGTGTAGCTCCTTGACCTGAGAAGCAGAAAGAGCAGGCATTCAAAGAAGGGGGAAACCCTGCATATAATCTGCAATAAAAAAATTAAAAGCTGTCAGCCTGTTGAGCGTGGCTAACCCTTAAAATACTCATGTCAACATCAGATGTTAAGGAATTATGCACAGAAAAATTAAGGAAGCTATTTTAATTGCTGCCAATTACATTTTCTCCATTGTGTTAACACTTCATTTTACCTCATTGTTTTTTCAGGAATTATACTCTCAGTCCTATGATGCTGTTGGTGTGATGTTTGCTTCTATACCTGGATTTGCTGACTTTTATTCCCAGACTGAGATGAATAACCAAGGAGTAGAATGTCTGCGCTTACTGAATGAAATCATTGCAGACTTTGATGAGGTAATGCCAGCTACTAGAGGAAACCTGATAGTGTTTAAACTATGAATTTTAAATGGCAAATATGTCATCCAAAATTATCAGATTTGGTAATTATTTTGCTTCCAATAGTTCTCTGATTTTTTTGCTCATATTACAATTGTCTGGTTTGCTTTTTTTGCTCTTCATCCTGCCAACCTTGTTCTGAATGGTCTAGAGAGATAGAGACTGAAAGCAATACTCAAGTACAAATATCCATAAAAGCACAAATCTGCACCAGAGTATCTGAAAGTAGAAAATACTTCAGCTCTGTAGAAGAAAGAAGTATAAACATATCTGCAACTATTCTGAAAAATAGTGGTCTAAATACAAACAGGTAAAGGTGCTGCTTTAAAGGTGTTGGTTGAATGGATTCAATGGATATTAAAGGGTAAAACAGTGTCCAGTTAAATGTGAAGCACAGAGCTCAGAAGCAAATATTAGGTAGAGAATAGAAGGTGGTTGTGACATATTAACTGAGAAGACTTATCTGGTTAGGATTTTTATAGAGAGATAAATGACGTTCAGCTGCTTGTTTCACTGAAGAATTCAGCAGTGAAATTATTTCTTTTTTAATAGAAATTACACAGAAAGTAAAAATAATATATTTTTGTTTTCTGTGCAGATAATTTCAGAAAAGGAGCCGAGGAGGGGACAAGATAAAAAGGAGGAGATAAGTCAAATCCCCAATGTAGCAATTGCTAGGTGAAAGCAAGGAAAACCTGGTAACTGAAGAGGAAGTCAGGATAAATTTGTATACTCTGCAAAGTAGTTTGTAAGGAAGTTTAGACAGGTGGTATCATGTCCTGCAATGAGCCCAAGAGCAATTAAAAAAGGAGACAAAGAATAGGCCAATGAAGAGCTTTAAAAACATTTCAAAACCAGGAAGGATGAAAAAATTCTGCCCCAATTACCTAGCAGAGAGAATTTTAATCTCTATACTGCAGGCAGTTTTCAGGAGTGTGTTGCCCTCCTGAGATCCCTGAGTGGTAAAAATAGAATTGGAACCACTTCTACCTAGCAACAAGATTGGACGTGTGCTCCAGACTGCAATGGTCCAGAAAGAAAAGGGAAGGAGGAAATATGGTATCATTGGTCTGTGGCTTCCATCCTGGGCACCTGCATGGGGAATGAGTGGTTGCTCATAAAGATTGTACTAAGGCTAATTTTACTGACACTGAAAATGAGAGTTTATCCATATAATTGGTGAGATACTAGAACTATGAGTGGGAAATAGAATAATTCACCGGGAACACTTCCCTGTGCATTTGAACTGAGAACAAAATCTCTCCCTCACAAGAAGAACTCTGTCACCTGCTAAGCTCCTGCACTGCATTCCCCGTGGATATAAATTCCTGCTCCTTGCCTCCAGGATCTAGCACAGCTGTCAGCATGCTTTTTGATTAATAGTTTTGTTTTTATTTCCAGATCTGATTAAAATGATTACCACTCAAATTAATTCATAGCAATAATCTTCACATTAAGATATTTTGTCATGCACATTCACGTAATCTTCACAACAAAATTCCTTTGCTGCTGTGGCAATTACTGAAGACAAGGTTTTAATCAAAACCCTAACACAATATTACTTTCAGGCCCCTAACACCTGCTCTGTAATTAATAAAGGACCTAATTAGAGACTGCATTATGCCCCAGACATGTTTAGTTGAAGAATAGATATGTTCTTGGTACAGGTAGCAAATGAAATTATGGGATCCCCTGCTGACTGCTAACCTACTTGCAGCATGGTGGTGTCATTAGTTTACTCTGTCTAAAGAATCTGAAAGGTGATATGCCAGACAGAACGACTGAAAGGAGTAACCTTACCCATGGAAATGGAAACACAAATCATTCCAGGTGCAATGTTACAGGGCTAGCAAGGTTTCCGTGTAACTGTTGACTGACACTCTACAATGTCACAATTCCTCCTTTTTTCCCTGTGCTCCTTGCCAAGATTGCCTGCTTTCCAATACAGCCCTGGGAGGAAAATGCAGATGTGCAGCTTGAGAGCAGTCTGATATCCTTGGGGAAACTCTGCAGAGACACCCTGATGTAGAAATCTTAGCAAGGAGTGTAAGACATGTGCACCTGATGCCTTTTGATACATCCCAGGTGATTTGGGGCACCCACAGGGGGTTGTCAGCTCCCACCCTGCATTGCCAGAAAACTCATGTTGTGGAGCAGGGCACTGGAGGTGTTCAAGGCAAGAGTACTCTAGATCACCCTGAACATATGTGTTTAGACAACTGAATTGAGTTACTAAGGTCAGATCACATTCTACACTGTGAATTGCCCCTTTTCCTTACAGAGATAAAATATTAGAGATGAAATGTCTACAGGGCTAAAATGATGCTTATGAATTAAAGCCATGGTAGAAATACAAATTTATCTGCTTTGGAAAATGTGATAGATACATGAGAAAGAAATCTGGGACATCTTTTTACAGGATTTTCCTTATTAGTGCACAACAGCAAGGTTACAGTCTGGATCTTTTACTTTGATTTCCACATAATAGATCTGTGTTAGGAAGACAAAGCCAGTTACAAAAAAATATTAAATAAATAGTGAATATTGGAACAGAACCTGTCACTGACAACTGCAGGGGGTAAGTACCCACAGACGAGTCAGATTGTGACTGGGTCTTTCTTAGGGAGGGGGAGAATGTGGTCCAGAAGTGAGTTTTGCAGAATAGGTGGTTGACTATTGTCAAAATACAGCTTTCACTCAGTTTTCTTTTTCCCTCATGGTTCACAAATTTTTTTACTTCCAAATTTTCCAGTCTTCCTGCCAGATGAGGCACAACAGGAGGTGCTAATTTCTGGACTGGCAAAAAGAAACAAATATGAACATTGAAAACCTACCTTTTCTAATTACTTGCTTTTTATATGACTGTAGTTCTAAGACACATACAGGGCTAAAAGCCCTTGCTTAGAGATGTTAGACCAGAAAATTAATATTATACCATTTCTGCAGATATTATGAGGCTTGAAGGAATTTTTTTAATGTAATATTGTTTCTAGGCTATTTAATCTGTCATTTATTTATGTTAATATTACAGTTGGGCTTTGTGTTTTCAGAAGAGCTTTCTTGTTCACAGATTCTTTTCTCTTGCATTTTATTTATCCTGCAGTGATTTACATAGTGTATATCACAACAGATATTATGTTGACGCAAGCAGAGGTTTTACCAGAACACTGGATACTGCTTTCAGATTCTTTGATTACTTTGCAGTTGGGTGCTATGTCCTGCAATATTCTTTTTTTTGTAGAATTTTGTGATCCTAGGGTCTGATCTCCACACAACCTTGGCTGTATATGAATTGCAGCATCAAGCCATGAGTTTCTTTTTAGATACAAACCACATTCTAGTGTTTGAAAATGTGTCCCTGGACTACAATGTTAAATTAGCAGCCTATTTAAAATGTTTTTACAAATGACAGCTGATTTAGGACTGGGTTGGAATATCTTTTCCTAATATCAAAATCCATCATCCTGTCATACCATGAAGAAAGTAATTAGTAAATAGACCATATTTGAAGAAGGAAAGAATCTATTGAATAGATCATATAAAGCAGGGGGAAAAAAGAAGCAAACAGATTTGGAAACAATAATGAATGAGAGAAAAACCCATAACTTGGGATAATTTTTTCTAAATTGCATCACAGCCAATGTTTTTTCTTTCCTAAAAAGGGTAATTTTAGATATTTATTATACATTTTAAATTAGTGAGCTATTTGCTGTTGCTTCCAGCAACCATCTGGAAATGAAAATATGGACTGTTTTGAAGCAAGACCATTTTCTCCCCTTGCTCAAACACATGGTGCTCTCAGACTGCTCACAGAGGCAGAGCTACAAGAAACAATCTTTGTTCTTCAAGAAAGCAGTTGGAGGAGCTGCCCTTGTGAGAGGGAAAGGTACACAATGGGCTGTTCTAGCAGTTTGAAGAAAAATGAGAAGCAGGTCAAGTCTTTGGACTTTCCTGGCTTGGACAGGGGCCATTAAGCATATGGCTTTGTATTCCCTCCGTGGAATGCTGTGCAGCCTCCCTGGGAGACAGATGGTGCCGTATCTGCACACCAACAGCAAAGCTCCCGAGGCCCCAGAGCTCTGGCTGGGGTTACTTCAGAGGCAGGGGATATTTCATGTTCTGCCTTTGGTATGTTTCTCCCGTTGAATGAAATAATGCCTTTAGTGGACAGGAAATTCCAACCCACAAGATGGAAAAAAGAATGTACAGTGTAGAAAAAGAAAGGGGAAAAATATTTTGTTGTATTTTTGCTTGACCACAAAACTACTTTTTTCCATTTAAATGCTAAAACTTGAGCCTTTAGAATTGAAAGTTTGAAATTCCTTTCCTAGGTTAAGTGGTTTTTTTTTCCTCCCATGACTTTGTAACCATATTGATCCCTAAGTTTATTAGATACCATACAGTTTATCACAAAGTTTCACAGGGTATTTGGCATTAACACCAGCAACAAACAGTTCCCTGTGATGAGGTGATTAATGCCCATATCCCATACTGTTGTCATTGATAGAATCCACATCCTGAACTCTGCTAAGGTCTTTCAAGGAATATAAAGGTCTGGCTTCTATTTCATGGAAATTCTTAAGTTAAACCATAAATATGGACTTGGAATAGGGACTAAATTTTCACTCCCACTTAATTCAGTACTTTAGTCATTCAGCTATTTTTTTTTCTCTTCCAGATTCTCACCTGACAAGTTTTTTTTAACACTCATATATAGCAAACCTCAAATACATACAGGGATTTACCATTTTCCATTGGTTCTTGGAATTTTTGTTAGAAGGGGAAAATACATAAATGTATAGATTGAATGATCCAATGGACACACTGGTGTCCAGTCTAACCCTAAGTAGGGGGAAGCAGGAGATGAGGACTTGGTGTCTTACAGGATTTCTTTGGAGGATCTACCTTCATCCATTCACTGTGTATAGAATGGTTTGGGTTGGAAGATCATCTCATTCCAAACCCCCTGCCATGGTCAGGGACACCTTTTACTGAGCCAGGTTGCTCAGAACCTTAACCAGCCTGGTCTTGAATATTGATCTCATCACCATAATTGTTGCTGTAGCAGCACTTACTTAGCAAACAGTTCCTCAAGTAGAGTTTTAGGAATAATTTTAGGTCATCAAGTCTTCTATTCACACATACATGGACAGAGAGTTTGTCTTCACTAATATTCAGTGATCATACCTCAGGAAATGCAGGATTTGGATGCATTTCTCTTCGGCTGGAGTATGCATGTCTTATATTATCCACTGTGGAATTTACCAAACAGCCCTCAGTGAGTAGATGATGTTCCAGAGTTCCAGATAAGTGTTCCCCAGGACCCAGAATAAATTGTACACCATGACAGACTGGAAAGTGTAAAGATACATTCTCAGATCTTTAGAAGCATTTTGTGTTAGGAATTACAGAAGTAACAGTATTTTTCTTTTTACATATGTATTAGTTACTAGGTGAAGAGAGATTTCAAGATATTGAAAAAATTAAAACAATTGGCAGCACGTACATGGCTGTGTCAGGATTGTCACCTGAAAAACAGGTAAGAGGATAATTTTCTTTAAGAAGCAAAGCTTGTGATTATTCTGACCATTCATATTCAAAAATATAAGTGTTATCTTTATGTTGTTCATAAAACTTGTTTTGCTGAAATAAAATAGACATTTGGGGCTTCTGGCAGACAGCAGTTGCACTTCTTGATGAATTGAAATGCCATCTTGTGCTTGGAACAAGAACCATATGGATCCTTTCCTCAAATTTAGGTTTATAAGAGGAAAAAAGTTTCTTTCAGTCACATCAATGTGAATCTAGATCAGGTCTATCTATATCTTCAGACATACTCTAAAGCCACCTCAGTAACTCAGACAGGAACCTGACTGACAACCTCCAATAATTGATGAAGAGAGAGATCTATTAACTGACAGTGTACTTATGCAAGGGTAAGCATACTCATGCTGCATTTGTTCTATGTTTTTGATGCAGCATGTCTACAGACAGCATGATAACTACACATCAAAAAGAAAGCAGGTCATTGGTTCAACTAAAGAACAAGCAAACCAAGCTGAGGGGATAAATAGTCACAGGGGACACATGCACAGTCACAGCCATAAACCTCACATAAGTCAGATGAGAGAAATCCATTCATAATTCCACCCAAGAATTTGCCTGGAAACAAATTAGATAAGGCTCTAAAATACATCCAGTGAGAAGTCATCTGTTGCTGAAATCTGGTTTTTGGCAACTGGCGCCAGTCCCCAGGAAGAGCAGCACAAAAGGGGTGCAATGCCTCTGGCTGGTCACAGGCTGGGAATCAGATTTGCCCACATTGATCACAACTTCTGAAAAGCAGCAGCCAGATTATCATGAGCTTTATAAACCAGAAAATTTCCACTGTTTGTTAAGAATACATTATAAAGCTCGTGGAGTGTAACTAGCTGAGCATCTCCCACCTACAGAGTAACAAGTGATGCTGACAGCTAGAAATCCATAAAACTGGATATGCATGGGATTTTTGATTGTCAAAATGCTTCTGTGTAGACATGAGCAAAGAAGGATAGTAGAACACCAGGGAGATACTTGGTTATGGTTACACAGCTCCTAATCACTTCCTTTAACTCTGGATGGGGATAAAAATTCAAAGGGAGAAAAGCTTTATTGCCTTTCCAACACTGATTAATTCATCTCTTTTCTTGAACTATAATAGCTTAATGGAATTTTAATGGATGTTTTAAATGTACTTGTCATACGTACATGTCTGCCACCTTGTCAGCACCTAAGAGGTGCAGGCTGCTGAGGGAGGTTGGCATGCTGAGAACAGAGCCAGTTCAGGATAAGGACCAAGCATGGTGTGAACAGAGCAAGCTGATGCCAAGGAGAGGTTCATGTTCAGTATTAAACACACAGGATGATGAAAACTGCAAGGGCTGGACTGCATCACCCAGGGATAGACGTACAATCCTTTGTACTATGAACTGGAAATTTGTAGAAGGAATTGCTTTGCTTCAGAACAGATGAGAAGACATCATACAATCATTCGGCCAAGCCCACAGTCATCTGTTCTGTTGGTGTTCTGGGAAGACTAAAGCCTACTGCTGGTCCCCATCTGTATATTGACTGCTTTGCAGGAATGGAAGGGAAGGAGCAGGGAGTGATTTGCCTGCCCTCAGCAAAGGCAATTAATGAGCTACAGAAGAGCCTTTTCTCTCTCCCTTAAGCAATCCCAGATTGCCTGGCTTGCTCTGTTGTTCCTGTCATCATAACATCTCTGAGAGCACTTGACTTTATGCTTTTCCTGGGTGACAGTTTCAGCAAAGGAGTATTACACACCCTGTACTTCTTTCACTCTACTTCATGCTTATGTGGGTCATCCCTTGTTCTCACTAGATTTTGACCCTTGAGCCTGAGCAATCTCAGTCCTCTCTGTACTTTCTTTCTCAGCCTTGGACATGTTTCACATGCTATGTTAATTCTCATCATTGCCTGATTGTTGACAGAAAGTTACTTTCTCTGGCCCTTTAAGCTGTTCCCTGTCCAGTTATACAAGTATAACACAATGGGAAGCATTACCATTAACAGCAGTGTACCTCTCTTTCATCTACAATGTTGAGGCTAAATTCCAAATGTAAACCCTTGGTACTTGTAGGGATGGGTAGCAGCTGGGCAAATGAAAAACTTTACTAACACGTTGCTGTATAACTTTTTCCTCAGCAATGTGAAGACAAATGGGGACATTTGTGTGCTCTGGCTGACTTCTCCATAGCTCTGAATGAGAGCATACAGGAGATCAACAAGCATTCCTTCAACAACTTTGAACTCCGGATTGGTAAGCATGGCTCAAACACCAGAGTTAAAATGAGCTTTTGTCTGCAAGGTTGTGACTCCATTGAGGACAATTTAGAAGAGTCCAAATACTGTATCCTCTGTTTTCAAATTGATTTCATCCCAGGCAAAATCAGAAATAAGAAATACTCCAGTTGCAGAATATAGGCCCTGATTTGGGGATTGCAGGATTTCAGCATTTCACTGAATTGTGAACAGGGAACATAATTAATTTACTGTCTTTAGTAAGTCTGGTACTAAGAACCCATAGATATAACACAGAAAGTGAACATGACAACCTAGATCCAGCCCCAAGACTGGTACTCACACAGTCTCTAATCTCCCTGCATAATATTCTTCTTCAGTAAAAAAAGTAGTTCCTCCCAAACCCTGGGAGTAGTATTTCTGTTTTGCACAAAAACTGAATTCCACCTCTGACTTGATCAGTGGCAGCAGCTCTAAATTGCTGTGATGGGTAAGCAATTGTTCTTGATGGAACATCCTACATGGGCAGTGGGATGGGACATAAAAAAGAGGCCTGAATATATGGCGCATAGCAGGAGTAAATTTGATGACTTCTCACATTGACCTGATCACTGGCCAAAACAAAAAAAATCACCTGGAAGGGACATGTCTTTTATAGATAACCCTACCATAGAAAAACTGAGCAATATTCATCAATCATAACAGAGAGGGTCAGAGCATCACTATCGGATCTGCACTTCCTAACAGTTTTGAAAATAGTTCCCAAAATTTCTCAAGGAACAGGCATACACATTTAGTAAGTGTGCATCACATGTAAAGATTTCATAGAGCCCAAATGCAAGAGTATTTGATAATATTTCGATCACCCTTTAAAAAAAATCTTCAAAAAAAACCTAAGAAACTAAAATCCTTTTCCAAAAGATATCTTGCACTCTACTAAAATTATTCTTAAATCACTATTCTAGAAAAAAAAAACAACAGATATTGCTTGTATTTTTATGCAAAAATGCAGTCTTTCAATAGCTTCAGAGAATGCTTTAACATTTTCACTTCATGGAACATAAGAATGCAATTTCTTGACTGCATAGCACTAACAAGGTCACCCCCAACAAGTGCAGTTCCAGAAGTCTTTCCTATTGTCTGAGGATAAGTTTTCAGGAGCTTTGGGAACAATGTGTGGAATACAGATGACACAAAAGTATTGTAATTTCACCGATAAGGGTGTTCCATAAAATAAACCTGTTGATATCACTTTTCAAGTTTTCTAGCTTTTCCAGGTTTTTTGTTTAATTTCTTTAAATATGCACCTCTTTCTTAAGCCTGGAGATAAGCATATCTGAACCAGGCTTCACCTGACTCTTAAGTGCAAATATGAGTTTTAGTCATTATTGTATACATTTTATCTTCTCTTTTTCCTTTCTTTCTTTCTTTTTTTTTTTTTTTTTTTTTTTTTCTTAATTAGGGATTAGCCATGGCTCTGTTGTAGCAGGAGTTATCGGTGCTAAGAAGCCCCAGTACGATATCTGGGGCAAGACAGTGAATTTGGCAAGTCGAATGGACAGCACAGGTGTTAGTGACAGAATTCAAGTGCCTGAAGAAACGTATCTGATCCTGAAGGACCGGGGATTTGCCTTCGACTACCGTGGAGAAATTTATGTCAAAGGTATCAGTGAACAGGAAGGAAAAATCAAAACATATTTTCTTCTAGGAAGAGTTCAACCAAATCCTCTGATCTTACAACCAAGAAAACTGACTGGACAGTACTCATTAGCAGCAGTTGTATTAGGACTTGTACAGTCTCTTAACAGGCAAAAACAGAAACAAATTCTTAATGAGAACAATAACTCTGGAATCATAAAAGGACATTACAACCGGAGGACTTTGCTCACTCCTGGTGGATCTGAGGCAGCAGCCCAAGCAGAGGGGGCTGACAAAACTGAATTGCCATAATCAGCATTGTTTGTGGGGTTGTTTTTGTATTTCTTTTATATATAAAAATAAATATACAAATAAAAAGGGTTTAATTTTTTTTAGAAGGAGTGTGATTTTTTTTTTACTGGTGTGATATTTTGATGAGATTCAAATTCCTATATTTTAACAAATGGTGCCAGCATCTCTCCCCAACCAGCTGTGGTTAACCTCTGAACATCCAGACATACAAGTGCAGGCCACCACTCAGCTGTATCATCTACCTGCAGAAAGGGGCAAAAAATAAACCCCTGACTGGAGGGATTTAGAACATGAATTGGGCAGAGAGTTAAGGAGGAAATATTGTCCACATTTTTCAGATGAAAGCAAAACAAAATTCTCACCTTTAATTGCTTCAAGTAGATTTATGCAATCTAAGGTCATTGCCTTGTCCCCATAACTACAGGAAAAATATGACAATACAGCCAAAGGATTTCAAGGTGTGTCATCTGCCCATGTATGAGGGTCTGGAAGACAGAAGGGATGAATCTTGTCCTAAACTCAGTGATTCCATTGACTTCACTCTTAAAATGGACTAGGGTGTCCTTCTCACATTTGGGCGACTGCACTGTAGATAAACTCTTATCTTAGTGTCCCCCTGACCTCTTGCACCCAAGGCAGGAGGTCAAGGCTCTCTTGTGGGCACTGTCACGTCCATCAGTCCTGTTTGGAGGGCTCAAACACACTGTAATGTGGCACACCAGACAAACAGACAACAGAGTTACACCTTGAGTGACATGTCTGATCATACTGCTGAATCGATTGCACAGTACAATTGTACAGAAGCAAATCAGATTCTCTGGTGTTGTTTACCAGAGCTTAGCTCTTAACCCCGTCACCAGTCTGAGCTGTCACCAAAACAAGGGTTTTCTGTGGCTGTAAAATGAGTGCATGTTGAAGTACAGTAGGAGACAAAACTCACTGCTAAGCTCCCACTCAGCTGCCCCAAGATGAGGGGAAGCCAAGACTGAGAATACCCTAAATTATTTGTGTGCCAGCACACTCAGTTCTACAAGGGCACACCTCAGTGCTACAAGCCCTGCAGCAAAAGGAGGTTAACTTTTTGGGCACTGGCTAATCAATTTCACCTTGGAAAGAGTAAACACATAGTCCAGGTTTATGCACTCATGCCATGATTCACACCAAACTGTAAAGTGCATGAAACCTCCCATCAAGTCTGTTTTCAAAGAGCTGGGTTTGTTTCAGAAAATATTATCTTTAAAGTAAATCTCAGATGGAAGAGCAGAACCTGTAATCACACAGCAATCCCCAGATGAACCCCACTCAAACAGTGCAGGGCAACATACAGATTCTTTGTAAATACAGATTTGCTTTGTGCAGGCTGCTGTTGCCTGGCCCTTAATAAAAGATGGGGATTCTTAGGACCACTGCTGGTGGATTAGACTCAGTTTTAGAAGATGGCTATTTTGACATCTTGACTGATACATTTTAGAAGACACAACTGTTTAACAAAAAAGTACAAAAATGTGAGAGTATTTCATTGTAATGAGACCAAAAAAATGTGTTTCATTGTAAAGTGACCCAGTGAATGGGTTTTAGGGCAATGTTGTATCAGTAAAGTGCTATATTCTGAAATAGAATATAAGAAAGACAAGTAAATTCCACAGAAAGTTGTATCACTGAATAGTGGGTCTGAAGAGAGAAAGCAGTGAGTGGTCTGACATGTCAAACCCTGTGATGTTTCTACCAGTACCTGAGCTCTCATTCCAGATGTGTTACTCCTTTTAGTCCCCACAGATATCACTTTTATGCCATGCATGGAATGTCAAACCCTTCAGCTCACCTAGGCAAGTGCTGATACTGTAGGACATGGAGACATGGAATTGATGACATCTGAAGCATTTAGATTAATTTCATATTTACAGTGGTATTTCAGGCACTAATTAAGGAAGCTTTGGCTGTTTTAAACAGTTCATTAACAGCTGTCCTCTCCTTAGCAGCTTTTTTTTTCTGTGTTGGATGGGTTCACTTCCTCTGATCCTCTAAATATTTAATTCATGCTAACAGCCCAGCTGAACTGATTTCTAACTCTCACCACCTCTGCAATGACAATTCACAGTGAGTGGAAGGTGCTAACTGGATAACAGGGCTGGGGACTGGAGTTATGAGGGCAACTTCACTGCTCCTTAACACAGGCCCAAATTTCCTGCTCATCAGAGACACAGATGTCTTTCTCTGTAATTCCTCTCAAAATCCCCATTAGCATAACTGTGTTCCCAAGAAAAATCGCTGGCTAGTGAAGCCTGAGTCCATGTTGACCAGATAAAAAGTTTGCTAAATCAGCTCATTGCTGTTAAATCAGCTCATTGCCATGAGCAATTATTTATTGAGGAATTTCACTTGTTACTGTAGCAGGTAGATCTCTGCATGTGACTATTTTTCTACACTTGCTGGCTATTTGTCACCCCAGCAATTGCACTGTTTGTTCCTTTTCAAATGTGGTGACCTTATAGGTGCAGCAATGTTATTTCTCATTGTAGCATCTGTTTTCTGTGGAGCACAGCTATTATTTATGGTCTCAGCCTGCTTGTTGTATTCCAAGACTTTATGGAACTGTTATTCAGCCTTCCCTCACAACCATCTTCAGGGTTTCTTGTTCATAAAGGGTAGAATTGCTCATACAAGGACCTATAAACCAAACACCTATAATTATCCCTTGAAACAGGGATGCCTGGGTTAATAAAAGCAAATTGCCTTCATATCATAACACTTCAGCCAAAGAGGCTTGCAAATATTGAGGGCTTTCATAGATTTTCCCTATTAGGAGAAGAAAGCCTTGGCAAAATTTGAATACACTCTTTGATGTCATCTTATTCCTTCCTACAAATGTGGTCTACATAGAAACAAACACTAGCAAGCTGCTTCCTCAGAAATTTGTACCTCAGTTCCTCTCACAAGCTCCATGTCAGGAGCTCTTAAATGATTTCTAAACAAACAGGCTGAAAACCACAGCTTTCTTCTCTGAAAAGCAACATACAATCAACTGCATCAAGGGCCGCTTATGCTTTGAAGTCCTCAATCATTAAAGCAGATGGAATATTGACAATCTGGACAACAGTTCTGTACCAAAATCATTACTTTGTAGTGCTCCAAGGGTATTTTTGTAACCATCATGCCTATATTCTAAAAAAAAAAGTTATACCTGTAGCTAGAGTGTTTGTTTGAAGGGCAGTGAAGGAGTTTTTGTGTTAATTAATTTATGCCATTGACCAAATTTTATAATGTATATTTAGAAACTCACAGTTAGGTAACAATACCAGTCAAGGTATCTACTCTTGGCTCACACTAAGATTCAAACCACTGAGTTTAACTCTACTGAGTGATAGGTGTGGTATCATTTAGAACTGTGTGCTAACAAAAAAGTCAATTCAAAAAATAGCTTTTAAACACGGGGGGAAAAATCATCACTCACTGTCCTCAGCTTTAATCCATTCCTGATTATTTCACAGTTGTTCTCACATTTGGAAAAGCACAGCAATAAAAAAAAAATCTCATCTAATCCTTTTCTCATTAGCAGAACTTCAGTTGCCGTTCCTGAGTGCACTGGGAGTCAAGGAGTTTATCCAAACACCCAGCACAGCAAAGTGCCTGATAGCCAAGTTCCCTGGGGCAGCAGGGCAGGGAGCAGAACCTGGCTCCCCAGCTGACCTGGAAAACAGGCAGAAAAATAATCAGAGGAGTGGGAAATAACCACATTAACCACTATCAGTGGAACATGGCGAGTGTTATAATTGCACAGTCAACTTATTAACCTCCCCATCAATCTTCTTCTGTGCAGTGACACAATTCAGGGTTTGTGGTTTCCCCAGCTCTGTGCTTTACTGGAGGAGGGGAAAAAAATGACAGCAGAGCAGCTGGCAGATGGGAGGGAAGGGGTGAAAACTCAATATGCATATCTCCAGGCACTTGAGGCTTACAGCAGTTTTTAAGGAATGCTCTCATTAGCTCTTCCAGAAGAACAAAAAATTTCCGTTGTTTACATAACTTCAGCAGACAAGGCCCAATTTTATTCTGAAAATTTTCTTCTTTTCTGTCTATTTACCCCTAAGCTGTTCTATATGTGGTAGCTGTCAGAGTTACTGAGCCAACCAGAGACTGATTCATTCAGGTCTTTCATGTGAAAACAACAGCTCTATGCAGGGCTGGTTAATCTCCTGTAAAATGCCATCTCATGCTACTTCTCCCGACCCAGATCTCCCTCACCTCAAGGTGTTCTGCTTTTCTGGTTGTGAAATATTTCCAGATCACAGAATCACAGAATATTATGTTTATATTTATATACTGAACATCTCTCTTTCACAGTCCATGTACCTTTTGAGGGTCCTGAAATCAGTGACTCCTTCAGCTTTGCAATATTAACTGAAAACAAAAAAGCACCACTGTTGCCACGTGGAGACAAAGAAGAAGCAATCTCAGCTGGTTTGCTGAAAATCTAAGGTTCTAAAACAAATACGTGTGAAATGACTTTTGCTTGCAAAACCCACTCCCAGCAGTAGTGACAGGGGTACTCCAAGGGATATTATTACAACTACAGGATATTAAATATATTTTTAATTAACAGTTACTTAAAATAATAATAATTAAAAAAAAAAAATCAAACCAGCCTCCTCCTATTCATCATTCAACACAAAGACTATTTTGACAGGCTCTCAGTTTTGTAAGTTTCTATAAATCACCAAGTAATTTGCTTCAGATGAGTGATTGCCTCTTTTGGATGTGCCCAGATCGATGCTCTAAAGCTCCATCCAGGAGTTACAGCCCTGTCCCAGAGTCAGCTTATTCTGTATGGATAAGAGCAAGTCTCAGCCTGTGTCCCTGTTCCCAAGAAAGGCGAGACCAGAAGCTTGAACAAGCTGGGAGCTGTTCTTTAGCACTTTTCCCATCTGAATGATGCTGGGAAGAAGATCCTAGCAGGATCTACACCACAAGGTGAATCAACACTCTGCCTTTCCAGCTCATTCTTCTTTAACAGCCTAATAATCTGCAAATTGTTATGCTTGGCTGCTTGGCAGTCCCAGACCTGTTCTCGGGATAATGAGGACACAGGGAATACATCCCACATGCCACAGCTGACACTGCAGTGTGCAGTCACCTGCTGCCCTGTGGGACTCCCCTTTTCCTGGCAATTAACTTGGTAGGACCCATTACCTCTCAGAAATCACCATAAGGATGTTAGCAGGCACGTTTTCATGGAACCATCTCCAGCAGCATCCTTTTCTATTGCTGGTTTTTCGGGTTTTTTTTGTTTTTTTTTTTTTTTTTATTGCTTCCTGCAGAACAAAGAGAAATCCAAGTACTCATAATTTCCATTTTATTTATTCATTCCAAATTTATTCAGAAACAAAAAGCTCACCAATATTTAAAACTTAATTTAAGCAACAACATTTCCACCTCTTACTTTCTCAGACACGGTAGGTCATGTGCCCATTGCAGCTTGTGGATCTCACCATAGTTCCCTCCCAGAACCATGCTGTCCTCACCCCTATGAACTGAAAGTTTCTTATACAGCATGTTTGCAAGGTGATCTCAGGCACCAATTCACCCCATATTTCTGCTCTCATCAATTTCAGAGGACTAGAGCACTCTCCATGAACCTGAGAACTATATTAACAATAATAAAGAAAGAAAAAGAAATATGGAACTTAAATAAGTTCCAAGCTATTTTGAGCTTTATGGATAAAAGTCAATATTTTATTTTCAGCTTTAAGGTCATGGTGAGCACAGAGAACACCAGTATCACCCATTGCCCCTAGAATACAGTTTCACAGGTTTTATTTTCACATTTGATGCTGCCTTCACAGCTAGTCTGTATTCCCATGAAGAGCATACTGACATTGACCAGTCTCAGCTAGGCGCAGCAACCCAAGCCTTTGGATTCTCTCTTTGGAGCATTTCCTCTCAAACATAAAAAAAATGAAACTTTGATAATAACTGCTGCAATGGGGACTTCCCCTTTCAGACATTTTGCCATACCCTAGTATGGATTCTTTGATTACGAGTCCAAAAACCATCCTTATAGCTCCAAATTATTTTGCATCTCTTGTTTTAAACCAGTGCTGGAATGTATCCTGTGCATGTCAGAAAGTATTGCATCTTAGCATCAATACATGAGGAAGAAGTTGGTTTTGCTCCATGTTCCTAAGGTTAAGAAATTACCAGTAAAACAATAGCAAAAAACTTTCTTAATTTTAATTTGAAGCAGAGGCTGATAACCAACCAGAGTTTCTCCTTTAAGGTAGAAGCCACTACACCTAAACAACGGCCATCATTGCTTCTGCTTGAGGCCATAGCTTCAAATTTGGGCACTTGTCTTTGCATAATGAACTTTGCAGAAGTCCATTTCAGATGTCACACACTTTCAGCCCTGTTTTTTAACAGTCTTTGCTACTCCAACAGGAGCAGAGCTGTGCCCATTCCCCCTGTACTCAGCATGAGTGAGCCTGCACTTCAAACACTTGGTCCAGCCCTCGTTCCTTCATGAAAAGAAGAACTTTGAGGTCTTGGACGGTGTCCAGGGGAGGACAATGGAGATGGTGGAAAGTCTGGAGCACAAATCTGACGAGGAGCAGCTGAAGGAGCTGCTCAGCCTGGAGAAAATCAGGTTCAGACCTTGTCACTCTACAACTCCCTGACAGGAGGGGTTGCCAGGTGGGAATCAGCCTCTTCTTCCAGGCAACAAGAGACAAGATGAGGAAATTATCTCAACACGCTCCAGGAGAGGTTAAGATTAGATTTTGGGGAAAAAAATAATTGTTCTCCTAAAGCATAGCCAGGCATTAGAATAAGCTGTCCAGGGAAGGGGTGGAATGACCTTTCCTAGGGGTATTTAAAAGAGATGTAGGTGTGGATCTCAGGGTATTATTTAATGGTGGAGTTGGCAATGGTGAGTAAATGGTTGGAATCAACCACTTGTTAATCTTAGAGGTCTTTTCCAACCTAAATGATCCTATAATTCTGTGATCTTGTGATGCCTAAGACTGTCAAAAATGTGTTCATAAAATTCTGTCGTAGGTCAGTGCCAAAACTAAGTCAAGTTGTGTAGCTTATGTAAATGAAGGCTTCACTGGAGTTAATTAATTTAATTCCAATGTATGAATGCATTCATGGGCCAAAAATAGTAGTTACTGGAGACTTCTTTAATCTAGTGAAGAAAAGCAGAACAAAAATTATGATGGGATGATACACAAGATCAAATTGGAGATAAAGCACATACATCTGACAGCAAATATGCCTAACCACTGGAACAGGACACAATGAAAAACAATGATCTGTTATCTCCTGAAGAGCTCAAAATGAGATTATGGAGACCTTTGTGGAAATTATGCTTTATTCAAATACAAGTGCCTGAGTCCATTGATGGGAAACAATATGTTTTTTACAATCTGTGAAATTCCAACAGACAGGCTGGATATTTCGAGCTTTCTGTTTTCTATATCCATGAATTTGGCATTATCTCTTCACCACTGAGATTAACAACCAAAAGAGATAAAATCTTCAGTCCTGAGAATGTTTCACAGCTCTTGCTGGTACTGAAGATGAAGAACTGACTGAAGATGAGGAAGGAAAATCTTTTCAATTTCATGCATTGATTCAGAGGCTGGAAAAACCATAATTTGTTATATGTCTCCCTTTGTAAATGCACTGGAGGCGTTGCAAACCAGTGGCTCAGCTCACTGGCAGACACTCACCAATCTGTTTAGCTTCCCAATCCCTTATACAACTGCTTCATTGATTTTACCAAAAAACTGTAGTCAAGCATCAAGAAAGAAACTGAATTACTCTCACAATTGCATTTCACCATTCCCAGCCCCTTACTGCTCCCTCTGCTGTGTTTCCTTCCTCACCCCAGTGCTCAGAGCAATCACTCCCCATTGCAGTTGCTCTAAGCAAGGCTGTAAGACCCACTTGGGGAAGAGCATTTGTTTCTTAACAAGAGTTTCTTCACACAGGGTTCAGTGAGATGTCAGGAAGTGTTTTTGGTGTTGTGTGACCTTGTCCAACTGAGGGTGTTCAAACTTTCCCTTTTAATGAGAAATGTGGCCTTGACTTCAATAAATGAAGGGTTCTCTACAAGAGTAGTTTATTATAATGTGGTGTCCCTGTCATTTTTGTATAAATATATGATATTACATATGTAAGGTACTCAGCCTGACGAGGCTTCTGTACATTTTTATTCTACATCCAGAAAAGCCTCTTGGGAACAGATAACATAGGATGCAGTAGAAAAGAATGAAAGGAAAATCTACCTCTGAACTTGTCTGGAGGGAAGAGAAAGAGGCACATTAAATGCTCATAAAATGCCTTACAAATAACACAATTACCCATTTACAACCTGCAATGCACGATGTATTTCTCAAACTTTTCACAAAGGCTGAGAAGAAGAGTTTTTCACTTCCACTACACAAAATGCAGTCACCTAATTCTGACACCAAGATGAAAATAACTCCCAATATTTCACTTGGATTAGCAGTTCCCACCAAGTGACAGAGGGGAGAGATTTGTACTGGAAAGTCACAGTGGCAAGGCAGAAAAGTCTCTGCTGCTCTGAGTTATTGGCGGAGCCTCACTGAGAGCACAGCCCAGTTACACTGTTCTCTTGTGGGGTCTCAGGAGAAGGGGACACAGGTTCCAGTGCCTTTGAACAGTGCTGTGAGCCTACACAGCTATTACACACCAGGGGTAGTGGCAGGGCAGGGCAGATTCTTAAAAACTTAACATCCTGCTCAGGGGCATGAAATGAGAATTTCACAAGGTTTAATTTTGGGAAGACATTTTCAATTGTATCTAAGTGGAGGGAGAGCAGTTTAGTGCCATCATGCCCCTTATATGCTGCTAAAAAAGTAGTATTTTTTAAAATTATGTAGGCAAATAATTGCATCTGAAATGTCACTAACCATGAATCCTTTCTATTGGTTGTCTTTATGTAGTTTATCCCACAGGTTCTGATGTTCAGTCTTTTCCTAATATATCTTACACCATCTTAAATGGTGTATTTCATGCAGAGAAGCAGCTTCTTCAAGACCACAGGAAAGCACTTTGCTGGATGCCTGTCATAGATGTCCTGAGATCATTATGACTCATGGCAAATGCCAGCAAGCACAACTCAGAGGTTTGTCAGTCGTGGTTTTGCTGCATCCACATAAATGTTCTGGAATATAATGATCTTACTTTCTAAAAAGCTTGAAATTTAAGCTGCAGCATGCTAGAGTGAATTGTGTCCATTGTGCCCTTCTATGGTTATGTAAAAAAGTTCTTTCTTCAGAAACATCTTTATTTACAACTTTTCCTACCTCCTCTGTCTTGGATAAGTGAAAAAATTCAAGGCATGATGGCTTGCAGAGAAACCATAAGCCTCTTTTTTATAGATTAGTTTACCTAGAAAACATTAGATTGTATTTCTGCTGCAGAAGCTCACATTTTAGTCCTTTTGCAGAAACACTTAAAACATGAAAGAAGTATAAATGACACAGCAATTCCTTTCTTTCACCTGCAGGCAGGATGAAATTATTGGCCAGAGAGATGGAAAAGAAGAAGCAGACACAGCTGACCGAGTTACTAATTTTGATTCCCATAGCAGCAAGAAACCAGGCTCAGGATAAATGCAGACAAAAGGTGCTGCTGTATGTACCCTTTTCACAATGCCACCACAAGGAAAGGCAGGAATCATTATTCAGAGCTGTGGGCATTGCCTGTGGGCACAGTCCTTCTGCTTGTTACACCCCTGTTTTTATTGACTTACACTGAAAACATCTAGGATTGGATAATCTAAACAAATTAGTTTTATGACTCAACCAAAAATTAGCAATAATTTCTGACCTCACTTGATTTTAATCTATGACCCTGTCAGTCTACTAAGTCCTGAAATTTCTCTCCCAGCCTGGGGACAGCTAATCCTCTCCTCAGGACTACATATATTGCATTTCTTCAAGCATTCATGGAAACTTATCTCCTTCCAGCTGTTTCTGAAGGCTCCTTAATCACTTCAGGTCTCAATTCTCCTGATGCAAATCTCAGACATAGACATGTGAAGTGGGGGAATGAATGAGCCCAAAGTTTCATTGGAGCACCAAGCAGCTCAACTGAGACTTTTCTTTCCAAGACAAACAGCATAAAGTGGCTGCTGGAGTCTCAGACACCCCTGTGAATTCTCCTTCTAATCTGATCTTTGCTGTTGACTTTCCCTGATGATCCTCATCCTGCCAGTATTGAGAGGCCACTCCAGGGACTCATCCTGGCATTCTTCATGCTGAGTCTTGTACTCTGCTGGACTGTAGCCCCCAAGCAGGATGCTCATTGCTGGGGTTGCCAAAGCATAATGGGGACTGTGAGCTCTATTTCCAGAGCAGCTCATAACAGATACTCTCTGATATGTTATATTTATATATGGTATGCTAGGCTATAGCACTTGGCTGCATCATATCAAGTTTGGTGCTGAAACACTCATATGCACACTTATATGAAACTATTTTAGCATATGAATCTTCCCACACTTGGCATTACCTGAACCCTTGTTAGAGTTAGGTGCAAATTCTTCTTTTCTGGTTTTTTTTGGAATATAGGTGACACCATGAGGAGCAGCTGAGGTCACTTGGAGTGTTCAGCCTGGAGGAGATGAGACAGAGGGGAGCTGAAGGGAGACCTCACTGCAGTTACAGCTTCCTCATGGGGAGAAAAGGAGGAGCAGACACTGGTCTCTTATCTCTGGCGACCAGTGACAGGATCCAAGGGAATGGCCTAAACTGTGCCAGGGGAGGTTTAGGATGGATGTTGGGAAAAGCTTCTTCACCCAGAGGGTGGTTGGGCACTGGAACTGCTTCCCAGGGCAGTGATCACAGCACCAAACCTGACAGAGCTCAAAAAGGGTTTGGACAAAGCCTCAGGGACATGGGGTGGCTCCTGGGGTGTCCTGTGCAGGGCCAGGACTTGATGATCCTGATGGGTCCCTTCAAACTCGGCATATTCTATAATTCTATGATGAAAATGATGGAGTTTATAAAGAGTCAGAAATATAGAAACAGGATGCAAAACTGCATACAGAACATACCCATGGGCAAGCACAGGCTCAGTCCTGCTTATCTGAAACAAGCTGTCATGAAATCAATGTGCTTTTATATCTCACTTCATTTATAAGGTAATAAAAACCAAAATCTGTAATATGTTGTGGGTGGTGGAGAAAAAAAAGAAACAAAATAAGCTTCTTTTGGAGGTAGGGTGCTTGAAAAAATCAGAGGAATTCAGTATGGTTGTCTTAGAAAATGGCTCTGGAAAACAATCACATCTGCTGACTGTTGCAGTCTAATTCATCTGCAAATCTGTCACGCTGCATGCAGAGGAAAACCACAAGCATTAGAAATCATTCCAGTATTTTCTGAGGGATCCATTTACTGTGTAATCATTGTTTAGGTAGCTATGAACAACTTTCTCTCTTTCTTGCTTTGCTGTGACACCCTTAAATAGTTCTCAGTCTTTTACCAGCACAGAACGCTAATGTGCAAAAGGATCTGCTGTTTTCATTCCTCTACAGTGAATCATTTTTAAAAGGAGCTCATGTGGACCTCTAATAAACAGCCATCAGATGCTCTGCTCATGCTCAATACCCTCTGCCTTGAACAAGGAATGCAGATATGTCCAAAAATATAATGCCATTGTATTTATAGCGGGGCAAAAAATTTAGAATGCAAATGAAAGTGCATGGAAATCATCTGACCCTACTCAAAGATCACATCAGTTTCCCAGAAGGACACATAACATCTGAGATATTCAGGCCAGCTGTAAGACCCAAACTAACCTTGAGGTTTGGCAGTGAGGCTGGATGAGATGATCTTTAAGGGTCCCTTCCAACCAAAATCAATCTGTGACTCAATGCTGTGAATGGGAAAGCAATTAAAATGAGAAGCAGGGTGGCAGAAAATTGGTGGACTTTTCTAACCTGATTTCTCCTGGCAATCCTCAGCATTTCCTGTGTTTTCCTTCAAACCAGACCAAATTTTTTTTTAGTATCTTTGTCCTGTACAGCAGCCAGATGTGCTAGGAATAGCTAAATTGAATCAACACTGAGAATAACACCCAGGACATCTCCCTGATGGATGTCCATAAGCCCTGGGCTTTACAGCATTGCAGGTTTCCAGTGTGCAAATCCCTGTCAATGTCACACAGATGCTGCATGGTAACACCACCATGTTCCAGCTGCACAGACAAATCATTGCTCCCCACAATGTTTAAAACAACCTTAACAATATATTGCAACCCACAAAATTCTGGGACTTTTGTGTTCTCTGATCAGGAGAACACAACCTGAGACCCAGCCCTGAAAATCCTGAAAACTCTACACTGTGCCTTATATTCTCCAAAACATTTCCTCACCTGAGCAAAATACAAGAAACGGCTCATTCATGCTACACTAACTTTTATATTACACCAGATGCTCCTTGATTTGTAATCCTCTCTAGCCAAACTTGGAACCCCACTCCACATTGTGCAAAATGAGTTAGTTATCTCTTCAGTGCTCCTGGAAATGTTATCAGGTGCTGGTCCAGAGCAGTTATGCTGGGGATGAAGGGGAGAATTCAGCAGTGCTTTTGCATTGATCCAGATTCATGTGTGGTGCTGACACCCCAGAAGACTTTGCTGATGGAAGGGGATCTTCCCTGGTTCTCAGCTCCATCACTGCACACAGATCCAGCACAGTGGGAATACTCAAGGCTCCCTGAGTGGTCTCAGGTGCATTAATCTCTTATTAGCTGCTTCTGCAAGTGTGTCTGTAATGCCAGCCTTGAGGAGACTCCTACCAAAGAGACAAATGGGTTGAGTATGGAAGGAAGTGAAGAGCTCTAAGCACCAAAGGGATTTGTCTGATGCTTTTTGGCTTGTTTTATCAGAGTCAGAATTGCATTTCAGGTTGTTCATCCTAACACAGATCTAAAGAATGGGGTTGTTTCACTTCAGGTAACATACAAGGTTTTTCAGGCTGCTGTTTTGAACTGACCATAATAAGCATCTATCAAATTTTTTTCTTACCATAAACAAACTCTTATAGAAGAGTTCCTGCCTGAGGAGTTTAATCCTCTTAGAGCCTCAAAGGGACTCATGGATTTTTGTCTGTTTTCTGTCAGTGTTAGAGGATTTGATTGATTCTTTCATTATTCTTCCAACTCAGAATAATGGAGAGTGGCATTTTACTTGGAGAGATGTGCATTGGCTTAAAAAAACACTCCCAGTTCATCCATCTGCTAGAGCTCTGGAGAGCTGAATGGTACTTACAATTTTAGATGCTCAGTCTAACACAGAAAAGATTTCATTTTCCCTTGCTTTAAAGTGTTACACTGTGTTCATAGTTGTATCCCACGTGGGTTTCATCCTTGGTCTTAACCAGGGCTGGGACAGAGCCTTTCCTGCCCTGGAGCAGATCTAGGGTTGATTCTTGCAGCCCTGAAGGGATGGACCATGCCCCTCACCATGAAAAGCCACAGCAGAAGCAAAACCCAAAGACCACAGAGACATGTGGTGCCCTGGTGTCAGCCAGATGTGCTGAGGAAGCCTGCACAGCTGCAGGCAGGTCCCAGACAAGATCCAGCCTGCTGCTCCACAGAGCTGCACAAAGTGGGATGCACTGCACAGAGTGGGATGCACTGCACAAAGTGGGATGTTCTGCACAAAGTGGGATGTACTGCACAAAGTGGGATGCACTGCACAAAGTGGGATGAACTGCACAAAGTGGGATGCTCTGCACAAAGTGGGATGCTCTGCAGTGAATGCTGGACTGTCTCAGTCCATGAGCAGCAGCAGACAAGGTACAGAGTTCAGATATCACTTTTAGTTTGAATCTGAAGATGACATCTCCACTAGGAGAAAAGGAATAGGTCAGTTTGCAGTAAAAAATACAAGGTGGGGACAGAGGCACACAGAGATAAAAACCTTTTTTAGGAGCAATGTTCCAGGCAGCCAGGTTTGTCTCGGTTATTTCAGCAGCTCTATGGCCACATCCGCCTCAGATGGCAGTGGGGACAGTCCCTTTCCTCATCTGAGCAGCAGGCTGGAGCATCTTGGTGCTTCCCTTGGGGAATATGCTCAGGGTTTGTTTTCAGGCAATCAGGCACATGGTGAGGGATGAGAAGGTCTTGCACCCAGCCCCAGCAGCCCTGGGACATTGTTTTAAAAGGGGTGGTTTCTCTGCATCCTCAGCCTCAGGTAGACTGCCACAGTTTTGGCTGCACTTGTGGCTTGCTGCAATTCACCTCTCATTCTACTGCATGCACTGGAAGACACCAGCATGGAGGGAGATCCTGCTTGGAATGAACAAACCTGTTCCTTGTCCCTGTCCCTCTCACTTGTGCTCCAGTATCACCCAGAGCACACTTTCTGTGAGGTACAACATGGCAGCAGTGGTAGCAGAAAACACCACTATCCTGAGGCTACAAAACAACTGAGATTTGGGTCCAAATCCAAGTTCTAATACACCCCTTGGAAAGATGCCTTCACTTTCCTATGCTAATTTTTGTTGGTTTTTCTTTTCCCCCCCCCTCTACTTTCTGCTTGTCATTTATTTAGAAGCTGAAATGGGCAAAATTCTCTGGTATATTTTATAGGTAATTAACATGCTGGTGCCCTGGCTGCCTGCAAGGACTACAGAACACAAGAATGAAAATGCAGCTAACTGCACAGAACCACTCTGATCAAACCTCTATTTGCATTCAGCACAGCCACTGTGGCTCACAGACACTCCCCCAGCAATTCAAACCAGCTCTAACACCCTGGCTCCTGCTTGGACAGCTCTGTGGGGTAAAGCTGCCCCACATCACCCCCCAAACCTCCACTCCACCCATCCCCACACATCCAATCAGAATTCTTTTATTATTTATGCTGGATTTTGGGGTAAAATACCCCATAGTGAGATAGTTTTGTTGCCACCAGGTCATCCTTCAAGTGCAGCTCTTTCCATTCGTGTCAGCGCTTCTGCAGGCGAAGAGTGTTTAAAAAGGGAAGGAGGGATTTGAGATAAAGCACTTAAATTCTGAGTTAATAGAGCAATTAACACCAGAGATGAGGATGCTGAAGCCCAGGAGACCTTGCTCAGCTGCTGGCTGTTATCACATGATCGGGGAGCAGATTTGAAGGTAATAGCAAATAACTTCATTAAGCTATCAATAGATTGAGAAGCTTGGAGAGCTTTTGAAAAAAAAATAAAAACCTTTCTCTCACCAGGTGGCTTCCACAAGCTCTCCTCGTTCCCACACAATGGTATTTTCAGAATCTTGTTAAACGCAGTTGGAAACTTAAATGCTTAAACGTCCTTGAATGTTTTTGTCTTGGCTTTTAGCAACCATTTTCCTTTGCTGCCCTCTTGAGGGAGAACAGCAGAAACACGCCCATTCACAGCAAAAATAAAAGCTTTCATTCACCAAAATACATCCTGACCTAAATTCACCTAGACTGGAGACAGATCTCTGTGAAAGGAGCCTTCTTTATTTCATGCAGTTTCTTCACAGGAGGAGGTTCTCTGTTGGTGCTAGTCTCTGTATGGTGCAGCAGCTCAATGTCAAATATCTGTGTGGCAACACAGCATCAGCCAGGACAGGTGAAATCAGCTTGGAACAGTATTTCCCGTAATGAACTGGGGCAAAATAGACATATATACATACATACAATACATATATATATATGTATTTTATACACAGGTGTTATGTAAATATACATTTAAGGACAGGTACAGGCTGGATGGGGAATGGGTCAAGATTAGCACAGGAGAGAAATTCACTTTGTGGACAGAAAGTTTATTGTGATTCAGCAATGTGCACTTGCAGCCAGAAAGCCAAATGTGTCCTGGATTGCATCAAAATAAACATGGACAGCTGGTTGTGTGAGGTGATTCTGCCCCTCCACCCTCCTCTGGTGAGATCCACCTTGAGTGCATCCAGCTCTGGGGTCCCCAGCACAGGAGGGACATGGACCTGTGGGAACAAGCCCAGAGGACACCCATGAGATTCATCACAGGGCTGGAGCACCTCTCCTATAAGAGGAATTGTTCAGCCTGGAGAAGAGAAGGCTCCAGGAAAAGCTGATATCTCCCTTCCAGTATCTACAAGGATCTATAAGAAACCTGGACTTTTGACCTCAGTTCTGAGGTTCTCAGGGTCACTTGCATGCCACATTCATCTCATGTTACATATGATTTTGCAAGTACATTGTTATCCAAGAATTTCCTAAAAGAGATCTATTCTTCAGAGTAATACAGTTTTATCTCTAAAATGAGGCTGAAGAAAGGTGATTTTGGGGTTTATATGTTTGTGGAACTTCTTGAGATGATGAATGATGAAGATTATGCAAGCCCTTGTTTATTATCAGGTAATACTTTTATTTATGATTATGACAATAAAAAGTACACTTCTCCATGCAGTCTTTTTATACAAAACAAGGAAGAGAGAAAATACTGTTAAAAAACCCAAATAATCATTTGTTTGATGATGTAAGGATTGCTCAAGCCCATAGGAATGGCAAAACTCGATGGCAATTTAAGGATGTCCTGTGGCATCATGAGCATAGAGTGTAACTTAATGGTGGTAAATCATAACAATTTACCTGAGTACTTTATAGCCCTGGCAAGTTCACAGAACCTCTGAACATCTTTAATTTCTGACTAATTTCAGAACCTTTATTAACATCTTTAATTTCTGACTAATGGTTCCACATGATGTTTATTTATGAGTAACCAAATGTTATTATCCAATACAGGGTGGCCCAGAGCAGATAATGCAATCATCTCTCGATGAGCTGCAGCCAAGGCTGCCTCCAGCTTGCTCCACTGTCAAAGAAAATATCCACAGAATGTGTGACATAAACCTGAGAGGCCTGGAGGTCTTTCTGCCATCCCAGTGCTGTAAAAGCCTGGGGGGCTGCAGGGCTCTGTGGGTGCTGCAATACAATCAAACGTGGTTCTCACTAAGGCACTGAAAACAGCATCAGCTCAGACGCTTTAAATTTGTTACCTTGAGATTATTTCTGCCTCTTTTTTTCTCTCCAGTTAAAAATGATCTCTTTTGGATGGCAAAGGCTGAATTCCACAATCAGCAGGCAGACATTCATATCCTTAAGAAGTGGCTGACTTTTGCAAACTCTGGCAGTCTGTACCACCACAAACTCTTCCCATGAGTTTTCAAGAAGATGCTCCAAGTCTCTCTTTCCTTAGGCATGCAAAAACCTTTGGAGTCACCATTAACCAAAGTAGATGAAGGAGCATACCCCCATAAATCCATCACAAACCCTCTTCAGATGCCGCTTTGTGTGATGCTGGCATGTACAAGTTAGTTGTTTGAGGGTGCTTAGGGAACTAAATGTCAGCCCTAAAAGAAATGGATTTGAGAAATTATGCCACTTCCCCCTCCCCCAAAAACAATTAATTCATTAAACCAGTGCATTCTTTGCAGTATTTCACAGCTGCTTCTAAAGTAAGACCAAACATTAGATTTTATGTAAAATCCTACTCCTCTGAAACACAGTGATTTCACCTAAGGAGATGTTTTCAGAGATTCCCATTGGTACCTTCCTATTTTCAGACAAGTAGGTCTTCTGTTGGACGGTGTATGTGACTTCCCAAATCCAGAACAACTACAAATGTTCTATGTTAAAGGTTCTGTGATCATTTGGAAAAATAAAGGAAATTCTTTGTGTAAATTTGGTTAATTACTTTAAAAGTGTTTAAACGGGGAGACCACAAATCCTAGAAGAGGACATCTGGTATTGGAGTGGGAAAGTTCGTCAGGAAGCAATTAATTCATGGTGTAGGAACAGCGCAGAACAGCTACATCCCCATTCATTTTTCAGGAAGCAATAGAAGATATCTTGTCAAAAGTGGTGTCATGAGCCAAAGCCTCAGTTCAAGAGGGTGAATCACTGTAATGGAAGGGATTCATCTACTGTGAGCTTGGCACTAAAATTTAAAGTGCTCTCACTGGACTCTGCTAGAGATAATGAAGTAGGCATCACTGGGAGGTTTTTCTAGCAAAGTATCCAAAATATTTTTCAGTGGAGATCAGCAACACAGCCACAATTCTACAGATGAGATAACTGAAAAACTAAGAGGCAAATCGATTTATTCAAGGTCACAGCAAACAAGCATATTCCATTCTTTGAATTGGACACCCTTACTCTGCCCACTTGACCAAACTGCATAATATTTGCATTCTCTCAGGCCAAAAATGCTCTATTTGTTCATGTAATGCCTGACATAACTGTGAGTGCCTTTCTATGCTGATGAATGCTATCCAGTGTGCAAAATAGTCTGGCAATTCACTAATGCTCTCCACCCATGTGAACCCCAAGCTTTTTTTATCCCCTCTTAGCAACACACAGCTGGAGACAGCACTACCTCATGATGGAGCCAGGCAAGTGTTATCATCAGTAATTTGCTACAGTAACTACTGTTTTGTTTAAATCACTGACACTTGTAAACTCATGCACTGCCTGTCACATATCTCATTAACAAACAGTCCAAACATGAAGAGCAAAAATATATCTTGCTTTGAGATGTGGGGAAGGTGTGAAATGGAAATCAAGACACTGCTCCAAGCCAATGCAAATTTTTGTAAATCACTGATTGGTGCAAATGGGTGTAGCTCTGTTGCAGTGACTGATGCTACATTAATTACCACCTGCAGAAATTCTAGCTCTTAAGGTATCATTTTCCTTGTGCTCAATTTAAGGAACAGCTGAACCAATCTTGTGCTCAGAGTATTAAAAGCAAACCAACACCTTCAGGTCCTAATTTTCTGCAGTCACTTTTTTATGTCCTCATACAGAATGTGGCAAAATGAGCAAACACAATGTCAAATCACAGTTTTCCACTCACTGGACCCACTACAATGTTTAACACCCAGAAAACACAACATAAATAATGAGAAGGAAGTGATGTCAATTAGTATCTCACCTATTGATTTTCAGTAATGGGCAACACATTCTGGACTGCACCAATTTCTGATTCCCAAACTGTAGTGACAACCCTGTTTATTCACACCTTGTGAATTTGGCACATTATTTTTTCTGAGAGACCAGCCCCAACCTGACTACAACCTCCTTTCAGAGAGTCATAGAGAGTTATTACATCTCTCCTGTGCTCCTTTTTCTCCTGAGCACCCCCAGCTCCCTCAGCTGCTCCTCAGGCTGTGCTCCAGACCCTTCACCAGCTCCATTTCCCTTCTCTGGACATGCTGCAGAACCTCAATGTCTTTATTTTCATGAGAGACCCAAAACTGGACACAGAATTCCAGGTGTGGCCGCACCAGTGCCAGGTGCAGTCCTGCTGGTCACTCTTTACTGATAACAGCCAGGATTGTGTTGGCCCTCTTGGCACCAGCTGCTGTTCAGGAAAGGTTCAGGGCCCCCCTCCCACTCTCTCTGCTGCTCACCCTGTTTGGGAGACCTGCACAGCACTGAACTGTCATGTCAGAAATGCCACAGCTGAGCCACTTTCCCTGGAGCTCCGCCCAGCCCTGCTTGCAGCAGCTTATTTAGCTTTATCAATTTGGCATCTATTATTTTCCTCTTCTATCTATCTATATCAATATCTTTTTTATATATCTATCTATATATAAATATATAATTCCTCCATTTTCCTAAATGTCTCAATATTGTATGTGCATCATTCCTGACAAAAGCAGGAATGATGCGTCTGACTTCATGTTCTCAGAAGGTTAATTTATTACTTTATAATACTATATTATATTAAAGAATACTATACTACACTAAAGAATACAGAAAGGATACTTACTGAATGCTAAAAAGATAATAATGAAAACTTGTGACTCTTTCCAGAGTCTTGATACAGCTTGGCACTGGTTGACCAATGAGTGAAAATAACTCACCAGAATCTAATCAAGCAATCACCTTTGGGTAAAATATCTCCAAAGACATTCCACGCCAGCAAAACAGAGGAGAAGCAAATGAGATAAGAACTATTTTCCTTTTCTCTGAAGTTTCTCAGCTTCCCAGGAGAAAAATCCTGGGCAAAGGAATTTTTTTCAGAGAATGTGAATGCCACATCTCAATGTCTCAATTTTCTTTCTTTGAATTCTCATTGTGTTGACTGCACTGTCCTGTGTACAGTGATGCTCAGAATGCAGATTCTGACACTGCTCAGCTAAATTACTTTGCTTTGCCCAGTTTATGGTGGCCAAAAGTTACAGTTGTAGCTTGTTGAAAAGTGGAAGAGTCCTAGAAAGCAGGATAGAAAGGAAAAAAGCATCTGGGCCATCCTCCTGATCCAAACCCTGTCACCTCTGTCCATAACATTCCCACAGATATATTTCTGTTTCTACATTTTATTCAGCACGATTAATTTTTAATATTCCTCTACCTACTGCCTAAACAAAAATATCATTTTCACTGGATTATTTTGTTTATTTTCCTCTAAACTAAACCTATATTTTTTGCTAGTAGCTTTTCTGCTTTTATCCTTTTTACTAGTGTTCACATTTCCCTTTAATTCAAAGGTCTAGGAACCCCATTAACAATCAGCCTACTCACCCTTCTTAAACTAACATGAGTGTTAAAAAAGACTGATTCTAAATGTAACCATTAGCCATGACTTCAAAAAAGCTGCAATTTCGGTGGTTTTTAGCCCACTTGCCTGCAAAGACATTTTGAATTCATGTTTGGGGTAGGAATCCATTTACACACAATTCTCAATATCTCTTTTAAATCAAAAGCTGTTTTGCCTTTAAGGAGAGCTGCAGGGGACAAACCTTTGCAGAGTAATTCTGTCAAAAATCAGATTTTCAAAACATCTCCCATGCTTTTCTGAACACAGTATTTTCTTCATTCAAGAACATCCCTGTCACTTTATTTGCAGGTAAAGGGACAACGATTTCCAGGGTCATTTTCCTTTCATCTTCTGAGCACTATTCTTTGAATTTTCAGAGCTATCAGTTGTCTGATGCTTTCCAAGTTAGAGTGTTATTCACCTAAATGAATGTATTTCTTTGTCATTTAGACATGTTTCAGCTCAAGGGAAGTGAGAAAAAAATATAGCATTTTTGATAATACCTGATGAGGTAGCTGGATCCTGCACATGGCTCTGAGAGACAGCATTCAGCAAAACAGCACAGTGACTCCTTTTGTGATGCTGAGCAGCTCTAGCAGACTCCTGAACCTTTTGGTGGTGACCTGTGGATGTCGGAAATGTGGCACACCTGAGGACCTGAGCCTCTCAGCAATCCCTCAAGGTGCTGGCTGGCCTTGGGTGCCTCTGGGATATGATTCCAGAGACCTTCACTCACTGTTGCATCGCGGCAGGATCTCGGAGTTTCGTTGTTAATTGCAGCCCCAAGATGTGCAGGATGTCTCTGTTTCAGCCAGCACATCCCAAGAACGAGTCACAGCTCTTCAGTTTTCGGTCTTGAAGTTGTTTATTAATTCTTACCTATAAAAATTTTCTTTCTGCCCAGCTGAGGTCTGCTCAGCAGGGCAGCCACAGGCACTCTGACCATAAATACATATAACATATTTACAATTACTTTCCAATACCTATCACCTATGTTAGACAGTGCACTTCTATTCTAAACCAATCCCAAAGTGCCAACATCACTGCAGAAAATGGAGAACAAGAAGAAGAAGAAGAAAGCCTAGACATGCCCCAAATCCCTCCATCTTGTCCCCAAAAGCCTCATTCCAAAAATCCTAAAATATACATTTTCACCCTGTGATAATTTTATTATTATACTATTTAAACTTCTGTGACTTTCAGGTCATCATACAAAGCTGGTAACTTGCTCCACAGGTCAAAATCAAATCCCCAGGTTCGCTGGGCTGTGTGCCAGGGTCTCTGAGCTCCCCAGCAGGGTCCTCGGCAACTCTGGACACCCAGAGGGATGCACTGAGTTCTGACACCAGGACACCTCAGTGTCCCAGACACCTCAGCCCATCATGAAAAGTGAGTACAGATTCAGGCTGTTGCTCTCCAGCTATGGCTGCATCACCTGGGCCACAAGGCTGCACATTAACACCTGCACAGAGCTGGCAGCTGCCTCTGCCTCAAGATCTGCTCCAACCTGGAGGGTTTAAAAGCTCAGCTAAGAAGGACTAATCAGTTTTGGGAGATATTCTTCTATGCTTTTAATTGGCTTTATGCTTAAGAAAATTGAGGCATTGAGAGATTTAGATATGGCTGTGAGAGATTTAGATTTTCAGATAGCAGAGAAACTATTTACTCACAGGAATAGGAGTCTGCAGAAATCTTTGCCTCATTCTATAAGAGGGGGAAAATATCCAAAACCTGTGGTTAGATGCTTGAAGAACAGCAGCACAATTATACATCTACCACTCTTAGAACAGGAAATGATCTGTGTAATAGACCTGTAATTCAGCCACCTGTTTTAATTAGGAAAAATGCAATTAACATTGAAATCACTGCCTTGAGACATAGGTTTACAGGAAGAATGAACCATTGGTCAAATTTAAAAGGCAAGGATATCGAAATGTCCATTTTATGTCCAGGAGGTTCTTCCAAACTACTAAATAGGAACTTCTCACACTCTTGACCTGTTACATTTTATTCTTATGTTGTTGCACAGGAAACATAAGCAAAAATAATGTTTTTCTAGAAGTGTATCAGACATTGCCATCTGCTCAGGACCAGCCCTCAGCAGACATTCACAGGGAGCTCATCCAGCCCTGCAGTCTATAGGTCTCCTCTTTATAGTGAGAGGGGTTTCTGCATATATTTGGCATATACTTATTTAGATATCTTTAGAACACACAAATTCCCATTTATTCACCTCAGGTTTAAGAATACTTTCTAATGAGATCTGAACTAGCCCACCAAGGGTGTGTGTTTTGCAGGACTGGTACAACAGACATTTTCTGGAGAGATACATCAGTGATTGACTGTCTCTGAAGAGGACCCAATTTTATTTCAACAGAAGGCTTCCCATGGCAAACATATAAACTATGATTCTCCCATCAGAACACAGCAAAGAATCCCACATTTAATGCCCAACTTAGGCTTCTCCCCATCTCATTAAGACCTGCTGGAGCCTTTCTGTCTCTTGAATAGGCCCCAACAAGATACAAAGCAATTGTGATTGCTGTATAACATTGATAAACTTAATACAAATGCCAGCATTGGTACTAATTGACTCTGAGAGTTTTTAATTTCACAAACAACCAGTTAAAATTAATTATACTTGAGGATTTCTGGACTTTATGTCAGCTTTGCATGTCATGATGCAGGCCTGCTCTGTCAAAACACCAAACCCTAGAATCATGGGGTAAGTGGGCACAGAAAGCTGAGGGAGGGGAGAGCACAGTGAAGAATTGCCTTGACCAGTTTAAATGCTTTTGTAGGCAGGGGTGAGTCAGTGGGGTCTGAGCTGTGATCCAGCTGGTCAAACGTGGGCACCTGCCCTGCAGGGAGACAATCACATCCCACCCTCCTTCATCTCTGCTGAACACATCTCTGCTGGTTACAAAGGGATCCCACGGTCCCATATAGGGCCCTGTATTACAAACACCCAGATCTAAGTGATCTTGTACCATCTTGGATTTTGGGGGCACTAGGTGCCAAATGAAGTTGTTGGAAATGTAAGCGCAAATCAGAACTTGAATCCTGGGCAGGAGATCAGCTCTTCTGTGCAAGGACAACTGCAAGGTGGAAGGTCAGCTCCACCCTTTGCAGAGAGCTGGGCATTAGTGTTCATACACAAGATCTTCCAAATTCATTCTACCTTCTCTTATTCTTTAATGGTCTCTATAAAAGGTACTGATAAAATTTTACTACATTTTTATTTTTCAAGGCATAGCCATTCATTATCTTCCTGCCTTGCTTTTCACTGGCTAAATTTTTTGTTTAATCTTCTGGCTAATATTGATGCTGATATTAATATACTTCTCTTCAGAAACTCTCTTTCTACAATTGTTATTAATATGATGTCTGCCATTCAAGGAAAATGAAAATTTTTATAAGGGTTCTAGACAGAAAATTAAAGCTCATCTGTCATGGCTGATGGAAAAAAAGTGCCTCTCTATTAACCTTCATTATCATAATGAATTGTCACCACTGACAAGAAGCGGTGTAAAATGAGGTTTAAAAATAACCTCAGACTAAAGTTAATCAAGTCATGCCAGGGGATGAGAGGATTTTTAGTTTGTGACATCTGTCAAACCCTCAACAAAGGAAAATCATCTGTACAGGTGTGTTAAAGGGAGACTTGAGACTTCAGCCTGCAAAACCAAGGAAGGCAGTTCTTCATTAACAACAGGATATGAACCCCCAGATGCAATTTAATCACCTTTAATTTCCATCCTTCTGAGGCCAAGCATCAGTCCTACTGAGAACAGAGGACTCCTGGTACAGCTGTATCACCTTAGGAGTGCTAAAGTATGAAAAGCCTCCTTTGAGAAAGGTCACAGATGATTTATTGAAAGTCACAAGTGACCTGAGGTGTTTGTTGCCTTACTCACAGGAGCAGCCTCTGATATGAATTCCCCAGCTCTGTGCCTTGGACAGCTCCCTTGAGCTTTTGCAATGTCAGTTTTGGCCCATGCAGGGAAGAAAGCTCCTGGGTCCAATCCCCACAAATCAATGAGTGTTGGCTGCTCCCTCAGCCTGCACAGGGTGGGATTCACAAATCTGTCCTTTATTAATGTTTTGGTTACCTTCTATAAGGTGCTGGAAGTGCATCATGGCGACTGAATAACTTGTTTACCAATCACATCCATATATTTTCTTTAAAATTCCAGAAAAGCTGCAGAGAGTTAAGTACTACTTTGCTGCCAGGGTGTTTTATCAACCCCTCACATTTACACAGTCAGCAATCAGTGAGGATGTTACACTCCAACAGCAATTATACTTCTTGCCATCTAATCAAGATAACTGTGATTGACTTTGCTACATCTTCAGAACAAACAAGGTGAGTTTCCCCCTCATTATTTTATGAAGGCAATGCCTTATGCAACATCAAAGAAACTCTCCTTACACACCAAACATGGGTAGTAAACTCATGTATTTTCTTGGGAAGGAATGGTAGTTCTATCCAGAAGACTTGCACCGTGAAAACTTCATGTAAATTCATGTTTTATGCAGTGAAATTCAGGATATTGAATTTTGGTAACAAGTCCTTTAACTCACTACCTCAACTTGGCTAATGATGCCTCAAATGCAATAAAAACTGATGCAAAAATAACTACTGAGTTAAATAATTTTGTACAAGCTGAGAAACAATGAGAAATAAAACATTTCAAGAAAAAATTTTTGCATTTTCATGAGACATGAATCTGCCAGATGTTAATTGCAATTGACTGGAAGGGGGTAAGTGCTGGAGTCAGAAAATAACTTACCCCTTTGCCAGCTACATAGAGATAAAAATGTGTTTCACATGAGCTGGTCAAAGTTCAACCCCTCATCACAGCAACATCTTATCTTCTGTCATTATGTCCCTCACAATTTTGATCCCATTCTGTGTTTGCTCCTTTGGTAGTGCTTGCCAGGCACAGTCTGTGTTCACTTTCTTCTATTCTAGTATTGAAGTCTTTCCAGCTAAATATTTTTGTGATTTTTCTCCAGTGACATCGAGGCAGACAAGTACCCTAAAGCATATACACTGTGTGGCAATAACAAGTTGTTACAGTCAATGTAAACACCTTTAACAAAATAAGAAATTAATACTGGATTGGCAATTCTAGAAGGTGATTGCAGGAGTACAATTTTCATTGTTTTAGATGGAAGTTATGATGATTTATTGTTAAAACTCATGTAAAACAAATAAAAATAAATGAATTTGGTTTAAAATGGACATTTAATTTTATTAGCTAGTTACAGAGCCCAAGAAACACAATTTCACTAGAGCTTTGACCAAATTAGCTTTTAAATTTGCAGTTTCCTTATTCCCTTAAGGGTTGCATTTTTCACTGCCTCCCTAACAACATTCCACATCTCCAACCAGCAACCCTAAGAGAATATATTGCAAGTAGAGGTTTTCCTAATTTTTGCTGCCAACTCTGACTGATGTTTTACTTTTGTTCAACAGGCCTTCATCATGTCAGGGCTGCTTCCTCTCTTGTGTTTGATGGCCTATCTGTCTGACACAGCAATCACGTCTCCTTTGCACAGAACACCACCCTATGAATTAAAAGGTGGCTTGAGAGTAACCATCTATCTAAATTTCTGCTGTGCTATTCAGTTTCTTCAGTTTTTAACAATAAATCATCATGTGACTTTCAGAGAACTTCCTCAGGTCACACCTTTTCAACTTACACAGGAAATCACAATATTATTCTCAACAGATTGGTTATGTGGTTGATTTTAGCTAAAAGTAACAAGTGCTAATTAATGTAAAACATAGGGTTTTAGCTACATACCATTATATAAGATCTTTTTAAATTTACTTTTATTCTGACTTATTTTCCACCCATCCCTGTGAAATGCCACATGCCAGAAAGAATGCAGTAACTTATTTCCTGTGCAAAACAAGACAGGAGATAAGGAGGATTGGCAATGTATCATGACCACTTCTTCAGAGCACTTTTGAGGGCATTCAGCAAGAAAATTTCAGTGCAAATGGCTGAGTCAAAGGACTCAATCCAACCACAAAAATTAAAATTCAGATAAATAATTCAGAAGTGAACTTAATGGGGGATTTTGCTCTCCAGTTTCACACATGGGATTTTTTTTCAGAGGTAGTTTTGTGTTGTTTGTTTTTTCTTTCACTCCATTATTATTCCTCAGCCTTTTGTCATTGCAGGGAGGTGACTGTAGAACAATGAAATATGGGCAATATCCTCCATAGCAGTATTCCAGCTTCAGCCAGCCCAATCTCCACAGTAGCCCATCCTTTTCTGCCTTCATGCAGGTTCCTGTAGAGTTTTCAGGGGTGCTGCTCATTGTGCTGGCCCAAAGCAAAGTGGTGCTCTCACAAATCACAAATGTACCTACAAATGCTCAGCAAAGCTCCAACACAGTTGGATATACAGGACCATGTCCTATTCCTACTGCCACTTGCTAAGGGGAGCATATAAGGAACACCATATGCAAAATGAAATAAAGCATGTCACACAGTTATGAGCACAGTTTAATCACACAGTTATGAGTGATTAAAAAATTGCAGCTGCAGAGGTTAAATCTGATTCCCACTGCTTTTTATTCATTATTTGGCAGATCCCATATCAGGTCTCTACCACAGCAGCAGACTGCAGCTCATATTCCTTTTTATTCATTGCTGCAAGCATTGCCACTGAAGATAATGATAATATTATTTTATCAGATTCTTATCAGATACATAAGAGTCAGACTGAGAGATTAGTGGTATGTCTTAGAAGTCTCTTGGCTCCACCTCAAGATAAGGAGGCTGACCTGGCTTGCAGGCATAGCCAACCTATGGAAATAAATCAGGAGGAAGGAAGAAAGCCTTCTGGAACATTCATGTGGGATCAGCCCTCCCCTTCCCACCTTATCCTCATGTAACGACCCCGCACTGAGGGACAAACCCAACAGACTCCCTTGTATGGGAAAATCACCCAGTATCTGTCAGTACAATTGTAATGCTTTATGGCATTCTGGATTGGACACCTCCACGAGACAAAAAACTTGTATATTTATTAATGAAAAACTTTCAAAATTGCTCATTGTGAGGGTCACATAGGAATCATATATTCATTATGTCATTATGTCTTAAAATATTATGGGCATAATGATGAAGTATCCATACCCTGAGATATTCTGGTTAGATACTCTGTGGTAAGTAGATCCACTAAATGCCCTCTCCCAGTTTGCCATATGCCTCAATGTTTGCTACTTTTATATTTTTATACTGAAAATTCATCATAATTATAAACTCTGTCTCAGAGTTCCCATTAAATATGATTTAACAATCCGCAGATAATCTGAATCAGATTATGGAACTTTTTAATTCCTGAATTTCTTAACTGATAAATCCCTAGCTCAGCTAGTTACTAGGTAATAGTCCTTATTTAGTTTTAATTATTTCATCTCATTAACCAGCTGTTGCCCTGTAAAACTTCCTTCACAAGTCTGCATTTGTCATCTGATTCCTTCTGGGTCTGGGCTCAAAAGCAGAATCGTTTGAAACAAGATTGCTTCCAAGGAGAGAAAAGCTGGGCAAAGCTTCCCATGGGATCTTTCCCAATATGAGGCAGTGCACTGTGCCTGCTCTGCTGAATGCAGCTTTGAGACCAGACTTGTAAATAGTCTTAAATTGTAAAAAGTCCATACTGTGAGCTTACACCTGAGGTGTGCCCAGGAGAGCATCCCATGACCATGAGGGTTTTTCACCCAGCAGTGTGGGGAAGGAAAGCACAGGATGGGAAATGGTAGAAACCCTTCTCACACCATGTACCTGTAGGACAAAGGAACCAGTGGGAGAACCCACAGCCTGTATGGTGGACAGCAGAAACAGCCTCCCCTGACCCCCTGAAGCCCAGTGCCCCTGGGCAATCGTGCCCCTTGCCTGGGCACTCCTGTGTCCTCAATCCACGCTGCATTCCCAGCAGTGCAGCACAGGGTGCAGAGGCACCACGAAGGGCACCTGCCTCTTCTTTTTCTCTGTCCCAGCAGTCTGGGGGACAGCAGTGGCTGTAGGTCTTCCTTCCCTCCTCTAAAGAGAATTGCACTGCTCAGGAAGTGCAGAGGGGAAAGTACACTGTGAGCAATGCAGAACAGACACAGCTTTCCCCAGGTAAGAGAGGGAATCAGGGACCATTTTGCAACCTACTCAAACATTTTAGCATGGAACAAGTTTGTGCCATTGCCTATTCAGAGATTTTATGAAAACCTGAGGACAGAGGTTGCATGGACACAAAGAGGAGCTTAAATTAAAGATAGCATAAATAGAAACCTGTTTTGTGGCCAAGATCTAAGAATAGAGGATGGTAGATAAATGGGCTCTGTTAGTTCCTTGATCTTTTATCTAGCCCTGTCAGATTAGTATATTAAATTATTTAGGCTGGATTGATTAACTCTGATAATATTTTAAATCTTACAAACGTCTTTTGTTGCCTGCAGCCTGGCACAATGATTTTGCTTCCCCCTCCCCTCCATATGCACTGCAAGGCATAAAGTTAATATGCTCTTTGCAAACTGCATAATCAGCTAGGTGGTACTGAAATGCATTCAAAAGCCTGAGCAAGCGCTCTGTGCTCAAATCTCTTCAGCAGCAGAAGGACCCTTTAGGGATAAATATTAAATGTGGTGGGGTGGGATTTAGTTCCATGCCTCCTATTACTTTTCACAGGAGGCACACAGCTGAAGATTTCTGCACCATGTTAAAAATTTAGGCCTTGATGTTTAAATACTGAACAAAATGTTTAATGTGAGAGCATCAATTGCTCTTTCTTTGTTGCCCAGCCACTACCAAAAAGGGATGGAAACAGCTTATGAGCTGTCATATTGCTTGCTTTCACTGATGCTGCTGAAAATGAGGGCACCATTCAGGCAATTTGTGAGCCTCAGCCCGTGGCACAGAAGTGATGATTTTAATTTATTTCATGTTTCATAAATACATAAAGAGAGAATGGTAAAATTCCCACCCTGGCTTTCAACATCACAAGCAGTACAGAAACGTGGATTGAAAGGGAAGGAAAAAGTACCAAACTGACATCCCAGGAAGGAAATTTTTACCTCCCACCATGCTTTGGAAGTCCTGGTTGGATGCAGCATGAGCCATCCTGGAGAAATTCAGCTGCCATATATATGGAGCAGGAATATATAAACAGGAATAGGATCAGGAATATAAACAGGAATAAGGATCACTCCTGCACATGGACCTCTCACCATTTGCTGTGTCCCTTTATCTGTAATATTGATATCTGCCCCTGTGCTGCTCTTTCCCTGTGTATTTGTCATGCTGTGGAAAGAACAACAGCCACAGAATTTTGTCTCGTCATTTCACCATAGGAATTAAATTTGGCAGTCAGTAGGATGGTACACACATTATTTGAGTTGGTTTTTAATGTGATAAGTATTTAGTACCTGATGGCTAATCATGGTCTTCCAGGATTTCTAGACCCATGAAGATCTTAGGAGCTGCCAAAAGTTACTGAGAGGATGAGGAAATACAACTTCACACAAAAGACTGAAACCCATCAGAATCAGTAAATGGTAGAAAGACATAAATGGGCAAAGGGTTAATGTAGCTCTATTGCTAGCTTGTAGTGCTGTGGTGTGTTTCCCTCCTAATCCTTCTTCTGGGGCCCTGTGGAGAGAGGAGCCCAGGCTGGAGCAGGTTTTTTGGCAACACTTGTGACCCCATGGGGGATCCTTGCTGGAGCAGCCTGCTCCTGAAGGATTGCACTCCATGGAAGGGATCCACATTGGAGCACTTTGTGAAGAACTGCAGGAGTGCCCCATGGCAGAGACCCCACACTGGAGCAGGGAAAGAGTGTGAAGAGTCGTCCAGAGAAGGAAGAGGCAGAAGAGACAATATGTGATGAACTGACCTCAATCCCCACTCCCTGTCCCAGGGTGCTGACGGCAGGGAGGAGGTAGAGAAAATAGCAGTGAAATTGAGTCCAAGGAAGAAGGAAAAGCTGGGGAGAAAATGTTTTAAGCTTTAGTTCTATTTCTCATTATCCTGCTTTGTTTGGTAATAAATTAGACTAATTACCCCAAGTCAGCTTTGTTCTGGCCATGACAGTAACTGGTCAGTTGTCTTTCCCTGCCCTTATCTGCACCCATGAGGCTTTTGCCTTATTTTTCTCTACCTTGTCCATCTGAGGAGGGGATTGACTGAGCTGCTTTGGTGGGCACCTGGTGTCCAGCCAGGAATAATCCATCACATTAAAAAACTCCAAAGCAGAAGGAAGAGAGTTCAGAATAGTTCCCAGGCTCCTGAAGGCACCAAAAACCAGAAGTGAGACGATCAGATGAAAGCAATGAGGTGTGCAGTTGGTAGACTTCAAATACTGCTTAAAGTTGCATGTCCCTTTTATACCAACTGCATCCCAAGAAGAATCCAGGTTGATTCGTGATTTAGCTTAGGGTAGTCGACCAACATTTTAGCCAGAGATCCCGGAAATTTATCAGCATGGTCTTCTTTCCTGATTAGTGGGACAAGAATCTCAGAGTCAGGCAGCAGGAAACAAGAAAGCAAGCAGAGAATAAGTGACAGCCAAGCCTTTAGTGGCAAGAAATCAAGAAAATATGTTGGAAACCTGTTGCTACTATGATATCATTGCACACATGAGCAGACATTGGCCCATGAGTTCTTGTATACAGATTAATTTTATCATGTATGTGGCTAAAAATAGGAGATGAAATGTATCATTTGCTGGTGACAGCAACTCTGTGCATTTTCTGAATAAATGAAGGAATAATCTATTCAGCAGTGCAGAGAAATGAAAGTTAGACCTCAGCAGAGCAGAGAAAGGAAAGTCAGACACCTGAGAGTCTTTTCACAACTAATGCTTAATGACAATTGTGTGACACCTCCAAGTCAGCTTATCTCTGTGCCTTTTGGATCCCAGCCTGCAGAAAGGAGACAGCAACATTTTCTTCTCAGAGGCCTCAAGGCTTCTGAAGGTAGCTTAACTGCTGTTGATGCAATTGAAAATGGAGATAAAAGCCTTCTTTTGCTTTTTCTTTATTTAATATTACCCTGAACTACAGATATGCTCCAAGATGGTTCTTCCTGTTCATTTTTTTCCCCATTTAATAAGAAACAACTCTATCAGAACCAGTTACCCTTCAGCACAAGGATTTCTGTAGGAAACATTAAGATCAATTTCAGTTGTGTGGCCGAAGGCTGCAGTGCCCCTGCCCAACTCTCTGCTGTGATATCAACAACTGTGGAATCAACTACCTCCTCCCATGGAAAGCTTTGTCTGCTTGAGCTGCTGCTTTCTGAGATACAGGAGCTGCTTGTCTGTCTCAAATTTTGTCACCCATCCCAACAGAGTCCCAGGGCACAGCTGAGCTGCCATGGGGCCACTGAAGGTCTCCAGCTTCAAAAGCAGGAGCTGAGACCTTGCTGGAGACGGGCACTGAAGCCACCTGCAAGTGTAAGCAAGTACCTGATAAGCTGTGCCAAGGATTGAAGATGGACAGAGGGAAATGCTGGTCATGGCTTCCCCTGCCCTTGTGTGCTGCTGACTGAGAAGCTGGAGTGTCCTCAGTCAGGAGACAGAGCAGACACTGAACCTCACTTGCTTGGGGCTTTTCTTTATAATTGCCTGTGGTCAGCAGGACAGTTTAGATGACCTACTGAAGTCCATTCTATATTTATAATCCATGGTCATTATTTATTAGCCAGGAGTAATGATAAAATGGTAAAGAGTAAAGTTGCAGAATGACCCAAAACCTGATAAGTTTCTCAAAGTTTCTAGATCACATATAGTGTGATCTAGAACATATGCCAGCTGAACTCCTGCAAGATGTTATTTAACACAGGCACAATGAGGTTCATCACAGTGCCTGAGCTGCACTTTCATAATAAAGAATTGTGTGTTTGAAAAAGGCAGCTCAGAGTTCCCTGAGGGCAAGCAGATGAACACTGACTCTTTTTATAATAAATCAATGAAGAGACCAAGCCCCATTCCCAGCTGTGGAAAGGAAATGTTAATCAGGAAAAGCTCTAAAGTGTTTACCTCTGCCTGAGGAGCTCAGCGTAGGATATTGAGCTCAGTGCTAAGGTTTCCATTTGAAGAACAGTGTCTTCCACCCACTGCAAAGTTTGGGGATTTTTCTTGTTCCTTTTCTTTAGTTTCCAAGAAACAAATGTTCAAAAACAGTGTAGGGAGAGGTTGGAGATAGCACTAGGGAGAAAGACTAAAAAGGATTGATAGAGAAGCTTAATAAAAATCACAGTGAGAAGATAAATTGATGACAGAATATAAATGCTTCCATGAGGAAAATATGACCTCTATAAAGATTGTTTACCACAAAAAGGACAGAATTCAATCTTTTTTAAAGTTGGGCAAATTCTGACTGGAAATAAGGCAAGATTTTAATGGATAATCAAGCACTGAAAACCTTTCTTTACAACCTGATTAAAAAGCCATCTCCCTGTAAATGCATCCTCTGTGACTTTCTGCTTCTCTGAAAAGATATTTTTTAACTCAGCTATGAGCATTAAACAAATGCTGAGTGATAATCCATGGCCTGGGTGATCCAGAAAGTCAAATCACAAGGCAGCAATGATGGGTTAAGACAGTGAGGCACAATTCTTCCAAGTCCTTGTCCAAACTCCTTGTGTGCTATTATACCCTCTAAAATTCTTGCACAGACCTAATCTTTCAGTGCTCTCTACATAACCTTTTCAGTAGCTGAAGTGTCACTGACCTCTGTGCACAAAATATTTGATTAAATCACAACATCAGAAGGATATTACTGGTGATATTACAGTAAGCCATAGTTCTGTCTCCAGTAGATCCATCTCCATGTCTCTTTGGACTATTTGTGACTTAAAGAGTATTAAAATGCATTCATTCCTGGAGATATCTTCCAGATCCTTAGACTGCAGTATAAATTCACTATTTTGCACATCTTCTACTTGCTGAAGAAAGGCAAACAAAAAGAAACAAAAAAAAAAAAAAAAAAAAAAAAAAAAAAAAAAAAAAAAGAAAAGGTGGTATTTTCCCCAGCAATTTAATTATGTATTTTTCATTTTGATGTCCTTGACAAGATAATATTTAGGATTTCACTGATAATCCTCTTAGTTGCTAAGTGACAGTAGAACTGAGGATGAGGAAAATTCAGTTTGCAGGAGAGCACCCACAGAACACTGGAACACTGTTCTCAAGATAACACTTGTACTATCACAGTAGAACACATGTCATGGAAAATGATAAGATAAAGTACATCCAAGAAAGGGACTCTTCCAGGAAAGCTGATGGTTTGCAGATTTCAACTGAAGCAGTCATTGCTCAAAAAAATAAATGGGTTTCAGAGTGAAATCCATGCTGTCGTATACAATTGATACTTCCAGCCCATACAGGAGTTACACAATTGATATATTCCAGCCACTTGCAGGGCTCTGATTCAGTGGTTTCTTGAGCTTGCTGCCATAACCCAGCCATGCAGGGAAATGTGGGGTGTAGTGGGTAAGTTTATTCCCCAGAAGATTCCATCCCAGTGAAGGTGCAATCAAGGTGGTTCCCAGTGATCCCAGTGAAGGTGCATTCTATAGATGGCAGGCTGAAATTTCATGGTCTCTGGTCCCTGTTCTTGTGGGAACCTTTAGCTTGTCAGATGTCTGCTGGAAACTCAACACAGGAGAGAGGAGGCAATCTAGGAGGTTCCTGGAGTGTGTGGAAGAGACTTTATGAGAATTTATGACCTTCAGAAGAAGAGGCAGGCAACTCAGAAAGAGTTCAGAGATGTTAGGTCATGTAGAGAGAAAATTAGAAAGGTGAAAGCTCAGCTAGAACTCAGTCTAAGCAGTGCTGTGAAAGATAATTGTTTTATAAATGCATCATCAAGAAAAGGTGGGCTAAGGAATATCTCTATACTCAATTGTCATGAAGGAGGAGGACATGCCTGAAGTATTTAATGCCTTTGCCTCAGTCTTCAACAGTAAGATTGATAACCTCAGCACAAGCATCCCCTGAACTGGCAGTCAGAAATGAGGAGAAGGCCAGACCCATTTAATCCAGGAGGAAGCAGTTAGTCGTAGCCACATTTCTCTTCACAGAGAAAAGCAAGGCACAATACTTCCCAAGAAAATTTCTGGGTTTCACATTCTCTGAACCTCAGAGAAAGGAAAAACAATTCTTATCATTTGCTGTGCCTGTGTTTGTGCATAAGTAGAATGCAATATGGAGACTGTTTACCCGAAGTGATGGTGTTTTGTTTCCTTGGCCTAGCAGGGCCAAGTGTGTGTGAGTGCAGCAGAGTGCTTGGCAGATTCAGTTTAGATGTAATGTAATGTAGTGTAATATAAAAAAGTACAATATAGTATAATAAAGTAATTAATTATCCTCCTGATAAGAAGGAGTCAGATGCACCATTCCTCCCTGCCACAGGGATCCCTGCAAATACAATAGTTAGTGACTTGCTGAGTCATTTAGACACTCCAAGTCCATGGGGCTGGCTGGGATCCACCCAAGGGTCCTGGGGGAGCTGTGGAAGAGCTGACCAAGCCACTCTCCATCATTTATCAGCAGTCCTGGCTTACTGGGGAGGTTCCAATTGGCTGGAGGTAAATGTGATGAGAACAGCTGGAAGGAGGATCTGGGGAGTTACAGAGCTGTCAGTCTGAGCTCAGTGCCCAGGAGGCTTATGGAGCAGAACAACTTGGGGGCTGTCACACAGGATAACCAGGGAATCAGGCCCAAAAATAAATGAGTTTAAAAAAAAATCAGATGCTTCTTGCTGTCCTTCTATGAACAGGTGACCCACCACACAGATGAGGGAAAAGCTGTGGATTAACCTACCTGGACTCCAGTAAATCCTTTTATGCTCTTTCCCATGGCTTTCTCCTGGAGAAGCTGGTCGCCCTTGGATGGGCTGGGTTAAAAACTGTCTGGATGGCCAGGCCCAGAGAGGGGTGAGTTACACCCAGCCTGCAGGCAGCAACCTGTGGTGCTCCCCAGGGCTCAGCAGAGGGGAAAACTCTGTTTAAGATCTTGTCTGATGATCTGAGTGAATGGGTCAAGGGTACACTCAGTCACCTGGCACATGATTGTAGGGGGATACAGTATGGGTAAATGAAGGTGGTATAGAATGTAATCTTATCGCCTAAAGAGTTGCAGCTGAACCAATTACTAAAGATTAGGAGCAGGCCTGATAATAACAGGGCACACCTGTAGCAAATAAGAACCGTATTATAAAAGAGTGGATTGGTGGGAACTGCAGTTAGGTAGTTACTGCAAGGACCAGGAAGAGTCAGTGCTTGGAGGAGCTGACTACAAGAATATCAAGAAGGTATGAAGCTCTGGTGATCTGGGATCCTTGCACTATAATGATAGTGGAACTCTTGTTACATAAGACAACAGGGTGTTAAGCTGGGTGAGAGTATTGATCTGCTGGAGAGTAGGAAGGGTCTGCAGTGGGATCTTGATAGGCTGGATTGATGATTTGAGGTCACTTGTGTGATATTTAACAAGATTAAGTGCCAGGTCCTGCCCTTGGGTCACAACAACCCCTGCAGTGCTCCAGGCCGGGGGCAGAGTGGCTGGAAAGCTGCCCAGCAGAAAAGGACCTGGATGTTGGTTGACAGCAGCTGAAGACAAGGCAGCACGTGCCCTGTTACTGGCAGACCAGTGGCAGGCCAGTCTGTGTGTCAGGGATAATGTGGCCAGCAGGATCAGGGATGTGGCTGCTGCTTCATCCCTTTGATTTGATGTGGCACATGGGCCATGGTCTGGTTGCTATGGTGGTGTTTGGTCAAATGTCAGACTTGACCATCTCAAAGGTCTTTTCCAGCCCTAATGACCCCAGGATCAGTATTTTTATAGCTCTAAGGAGAGCTCTGTTTCCTTGTGGCAACCTCAGAAAGGGTTTGGGTATGCCTCCTACACTCATCCTTTGGGAATCCCTGGAGACATTCTACACGAATTGTTGAGGATATTTCTAAATCTTTGTTTGCTGGCCCCTGGTGTCCTAAGAGCACCTAAATTTCTCTACAGTCCTATATTCAATCAGAAGCTTTGCTGTGGATTTGAATCATATGAAAGTGCAATGACACAGCAGAACAATATCTTACCCTGCATTTTTATTTTTTTTTTTGGAGCAGGAAAGAGGGGTGTGTGTGTGTATCTCTAAAAAAGAACAGGAAACCCATGCCAAAATTTCATGTGGTGAGTCATCTCTTCAAATAAAAGTGAGGAGAAGGTGTTTTGAAATTTGGTTTTATTTCTTATTATCCTGGTCTGATTTGATTGGTAATAAATTAAATTAATTCCCCCAAATCAAATATTTTTGTTCATGATGGAACTGGTGAAGCTTTTGTTCTCTTTTCTCTCCCCTGCCCAGCCGAGGAGGGGAGTAAGAGAGCAATTTTGGTGGGCAACCACCACAATTACAAATATTAATTGTACTTTATTTTTCCTTGTAAATATTCTAAAAGAATATTTGGAATGTTAAGCTAAAAATATGGTGTGCTATGTAAATAAATGACATATCCATTAATCTTAATCATGCAGATTAAAATTACCAGTTCTTGAAATCTTGCCTTTGGTTTGTGTTTGTTTTTTAATAACAGGTATATTGTAGGAGTATGGTCTTTATGTTCAGCAATCTGACAGAATAAGATTAATTTAGAACTCCAAAGAGCAATTTTGTTTAGTTCATTGTTTTGTTTTTGTCTTGAATCTTCCACTGAGGTGGAATGACTATATCCCATCTGTTTCATTTTACACTTCCATCCTTGTAGCACTTTAGTTTTTTCTGTGTTACTTTGCCCACTTCTAGGACTGCCCAGCTGGCCACAGATCCAATTCAGGCAGCTGCTAGATGCTCCACTGAGGCACTACCTGTGCCAGGGAGGGTTACTTAAACTGATTTGCAGCCTTCACATGAAGTTGTGGATACCTGCCTGTAGAATCAGCATTCTTTTGCTGCTTCAGTCAGTGGATTTACACAGTTCTCACATCTCAAACTGGATCACAGCATGTTATTTCTGATTAATTTACAAATATGGCTTCAGAAGACTAGCTTGGTCCAATGTTGAGTGAAACTGTAAAAGACATACTTTATGAACAAGATAAAGATTTAAAAACATGTGTTACAAAGTCCTTTGCTCTTGTTCCAGCTATAAGCAGCCAATTGAAATGAAAACAAATTTTTAAAACACAAGGTTATATTTTCAGTCACTGTTTATTAGTTAATTGCATGTTTTCTGTATCCTGACATAATCTTTATTTGATCATCTAATAAGAAACTGTACCATTCTATTAAAATGTTAGTCATACAGACCACCTAAAGGCCTCCCTGTTTTTTAGCAGCCATCTGGTTGTTAGAGAAAACCTGGCTCAGAGGGAAGGTAGGAAAAAATGCAGAACTCCAGAATAGCTCACATTTGAGGGGGGAAAAGAAAGTTCTGGGTTAGCCATCAAAGAACCCACCCAAAACTGCTGGGTGAAATGTGAAAAAGTTAAAAATTTTCCAGGCCTAATGCTGCATATCAAAGCATCTTGGAAATTCATGAAACAGCTTATTATGAACATATAAAACCTTGTGCCAATGGCTAGCCAAAATAATGGGTGATAACACGAGTAGTTGAGACAAGGCTTCATGTTTTGAAAGAAATTCTGGGATTTTTACATTAAACTGTGATTTAAGATATCAAACTGCTTGTGATGGACTTAAATTTAGTAGGAGATGAATCCCAGCACAGGAACAGAGACAGCAATTATTTTAAACTATAGGCTGGCTTTATAAGCAGACCTTCATGCTACCTGCTTATATCCATTTTGTTGCTATTTTTCAGCAGTTCCTAGGTTTGCTTTGCAGCAAGGAATAAAGAACAAGGACTTGTGCCTCTCACCTTCAAATCAGCCACCAGGCAGGTAGCAGTGCCCTGCACATCTCTGTAGGACATTCACAAATTGGTAAGTGTTATGTTCATCCTCTCTCTTCTCTGTAGATATGCAAGTGAACATTTGTGTTTGTAGGTTTTTTATTTATGGTATAACTGCAGATTTTGCTATGACAACTCAAGCATTCAATATTCTCCAGAAAAAGCAAAAAGTCACTTTTTATCCTTAAACTAGGCTTTTAAACAGATATAATTCAAGAATTTTCTCACCTCTATAACACTTTTTGGCAGTTATGAGGACTTTTGAGTTGATTTTATGAAAGTACCAGGAAAGCAAAAATGCCTAATTAGTTCTTATTTGTGTTATTCTTTGTGTTAAAGGTTTTGTAGATCTTAAATAGCACTGGCTGTTGGGTATCTTCAGTCATGTTATGCATCATTTCAGGGGAACATTTTACCCAGACAAAGATACAAGTTTTGGCAGGAGGGAGGACATTTTCATTGTATTTATTTTTCTTCTATTAAACTAATCCTGCAGCTGGTTCTCCAGGGGCTGACAGGGGCCTGACTGAGCCCCTCAAGCTGTTGCATGGTCTGTCATCCCTGTGGGACAAGGCAGGACAAAGGGATCCCTCACCCAGAATCTCCTGGACTGTTTGAATTGCCTTTTTATTCCTGAATATAGGAGCTAGGATTGAGAACTTGAGGAGATTTTTAGCTGGGATACTGTGGGCTGAACACAGCTCACATGAGCTGAAGGAGAGTGTCCCCCTGTAAGGAGAAGGAGATCATCTGGGATCCAAGACCAGGCATTCCCTCCACGGATTTAAGGGATGAGAAGGCAAACACCTTTGAGAACTTAGCATTTCTCTGCTCTCATTTTGTCTGTCACCTTATGCTCTCCACATACAGGTTCTGAGAGACAAAATAAATGTCTATAAATTATTTTGAGCATCCCAGATGAGTGATTTGAACCAGGATCTGGATTATGACTGGGTAAGGCACAGTACAGTCATGGCAACGAAATGGATCATCTTGACAGATGGTGAAGTTGATATTTTTGTCTCTTTGATTCTCTTTTCACATTCATTTTGGAGTAAACTGGGTGATTTTTCCTGGAATGATAAACTGTCTGTCTGGACACTTGTGTGTAAGTCTAGATGAAACATATCCAGAGCTTTATATAGATCCAGCTTTCATTCTTTTTATTTAAAAAGGTGGGAAACCTCTTGCTGCCTGTATTAAAAGAAGAAATGAGGCCTTTGTTCAACTGTTTTGTCTCCAAACTACTCACATTTCACTCCTGAAGATAAATCCAGTACCCTTGCCAGACAGCTTTTGAGAAGACTATGGCAATTAGAAATCCAGGAGGAACAGATTTGTTGCTCTATTTCTACAGCTAGGCCAGACACTGGCAATGAAAAAAGGAGCTGGCTCAGAACAAGGTGGAAATTCTAAACTTTCAGACTTATCAGTTCTGAAAGTTCCTCACGAAAATCTGCCTTTTCAGACTCAGTAACAGCCAGATGGAAAATTTCTATATCTTTAAAGACTTAGAGGTTTGCTTTATCATATTCAGAGTACTTTCTTTTTTCAAATGCTGATCTCACTTATTACTGTAGAAATATATAGAAATGTTTGAGGGGTTTTGTCTTATTGTGATAATAGCTGACTGAAGCTTCTCTGTGACAAAGTGACCCTCCAAGTAGATAAGGGAAAGGCTGTGAATGTTGCATACCCTGGCTTTAGTGAGGTCTTTGACACTGTTTTCCATGGTATTCTCGTGGTGAAACTGGATTCCCATGGCTTGGAGTGCTGCACTGCTGACTGGATGGTCAGGCCCAGAGAGAGGTGGTGAGGGGAGTTAAATCCAGCGGGTGCTCAGTCACCAGTGGTGCTCCCCAGGGCTCAGTACTGCAGATAATTCTATTTAATGTCTTTATCAATGATCTGGATGAGAGGATCAAGGGCACTTCAGTCAGTTTGCAGATGACACCAAGCTGAATGGGAGTGCTGATCTGCTGGAGGGTGGGAACACTGCAGAGGGATCTGGACAGGCTGGATCAATTGTATGAGGTTCAACAAGACTAAATGCCAGGTTCTATCCTTGGGTTTCAACAACTCCATGCAGTGATCCAGGCTGGAGGCAGGAGGCTGGAAAGTTGCCCAGAAGAAAATGACCTGGGAGTGCTGGTCAAGAGCAGCTGAACATGAGCCAGATTGTGCCCAGATAGCCAAGAAGGTCAATGGCACCTGTGTGCAAGAGTGTCAGCAGCAGGACCAGGGCAGTGATTGTCTCTCTGTGCTGGGCACTGGTGAGGCCACAAATCCTGTGCTCAGTTCTGGGCCCCTCACTGCAAGAAAGACACTGAGGGGCTGGAGTGTGTTCAGAGAACAGCAGAGCTGGGGAAGGGTCTGGAGCACAAGTGTGAGGAGCAGCTGAGGGAGCTGGGGGTGCTCAGCCTGGAGAAAAGGAGGCTCAGGAGGAACCTTGTCACTCTCTACAGCTGCCTGGAAGGAGGCTGTACTCAGGTGGGGATCAGTGTCTTTTCCCAGTAACAAGTGTCAGGATAAGAGGAAATGGCCTCAGTTTGCACCAGGGGAGGTTTAGATGGATATTAGGACAAATTTCTTCCCCTAAGGGTTGCCAAGCATTGGAACAAGCTGCCCAAGGAAGTGATTCACTCAGCATCCATGGAGGTATTTGAAAGAGTTCTGAGTGTGGTGCTTAAGGACGTGGTTTAGTGGCAGACTAAGCAGTGCTGGGTTAACAGGTGGACTTGATGGTGTTGGAGGGCTTTTCCAACTTAAATTATTTCATGATCCTATCAATACTGCACAAGACCAAAAATCACACCATCAGGTACAAATTTTGTTTCTAAATGGACCCATTTCATGTCAAGCAAAATGTGGAAAATGTAAAATAACTCCCAAAGATTAATATAAAAAGTAGGAGGATATGTTTGTATGTACACACATGTTTTCAGAACTTTGCCTGATTCTGGTTTCTGTTCCTCATCTGTCATACTCATTCTAGTTTCATCAGATGGGAGAGAAAAAGTCTGAATTAAATGTCAGTTGTTCAGAAAGTCCAGAAACAATATCCTGACAGCTCTCAGCACTTCACTTAATGAGAGACAGCTGCTGGATTTGAAGAGCTAAACAAACTCTCTTTTGATTTGAAGTGTTTAGGACAGAGGCACCTTCACTACAGCACAAATCAGACAGATGTACTCCTTAACATTGTCTGCCAGTCACTCACTGTGGCTCTCAGATCAAAAAGTAATTCTGCTCTAATCCAGGCACAGTACATCAGATAGCTGCTGAGTTAAGAATCATGTCACATGTTCTGCTGTCCCTCTCACCATCTACCTGTAGATATGAACTTGGATACGAACCACCAGTTGTTTGTTTTTTCCATTAAACCTGACTTTTCTAAAGTAAAATTGTACTTATAAAAACATTACTTGAGAAAAAAGTCACCTGGGCTACCTGTGTGTGTGTATGAATATTCAGCATCCCAATTTCAAATGGCTAAGGTGAACACATGATTAAAAGCAGGAAAAAACTGTACAGAACAAACCAACCTCACAGCACATTGCTCCCACGGTGAGCAAGTCAGGTTTCCAGCTGGGAACTGCAGACCCATTTCAGACAGCAGCTGGGAGCCTGTCCTTGCTCCACACAGCCATTCACCGTGGGATGAAAAAGTGCTCTGGGTGGAAGGAGGAATAAATGGCTCTGCTACAAGGTCCACAACCCCAGAATGCAAGTGTCTTGGGATTTGGGATGTCAGAGGAAGAACTATTCATTCTCATTTCAACCAGCACTGCCTTCCCTTTTTTATTTCTGTCTTGGATCCCTTTTTACCTCTTAGGGACAAACACAAGTCTCTCTGCTCTGTGAACCGTTGTGGAGGCCAGTGCTGTTCACTTGTGCTTCAGTCTTCTCAGAAGAGAAGGATGGAAAGAGAAACCTGTTTGGTATAGGAATGAGACATTTTCCTGTTTTTCCTAGCAAGGGCCGCCTGTGAGAGCAGGGCTGTGCGTTGAGAGCCTGCAGTGTGTCTGCAGGCAGGCCCTGCCATCACTAGGGCTCGCCAGAGAGCTGCAGGAGCGGCCTGCGCTCGCTGCCGGAGCCGCTGCTCCTCTGCTGGGCCCGGCTCTGACGCAGCCGCCTGTGCCTGCCTCTGCCAGGAACCGATGGAAATCCTGGGAGGGCAATCTGCACAGCAGGAACCCTTACAGCCCCTGCCCCGAAATATAGAGGGATGCCCTGCTACCCAAAAGAACCAGGCTCTGCAGGTGGGTCTGTGGAAGTGGATCCTTCAGACCCTGCACAGGTCTCTGCTGCTTGCTGCCCTCCCTCTGGTTGTGCTGCCCCTGTTCTGGGCTGTTTATGAGCTCTCAGCAGGCAAACACTGGTGTGACATCTCCTTCCTAAGTCTCATTCCCATGCAAGCCCTGACAGAGTGAGAAAAGTAGGTTTTTTTTAAACCACCATGCTGTTACACCCAAACACCTCTGAGCAGTGAAATGCCCTGTCATTACTTCATAATTAATCATATGGCTTCTCCTGGCACTGTGGATGACACCACCACTGGCGTCAGCTCAGTGTGGGTTGTGCCCTGACAGCAGCACCAGCATTTCACTGTCACCTCCCTCCCATTCCAGCACTCTTGGAAAGTGCTGCTGGGAAGGGGAACGTGACAAGCTGCATTTCTGAGGCACATTCAAAGCCATTTCTGTATGCTGTGTCTCCACAGAGCTGGGACAACTTGACATAATTATTGTGCCACATAAACCCTTTCCTAAACAACAAGGCTGCTGTCAGAAAGCTCCTTGATAGGCACTCACTGACGGATTTTAAAAATAATTGGTCCATATTTTCACAGGTGCTGAGTTTGTATTCCCAGTCACTTCATTACAGGGTAGGGTACAAAGAATTAAGAAAGTGCCAAGGCATCACCGAGGTAAAGCAGATCACCTGCTTCTGAACTTGAAGAAAGAAAACAGACAAGTTCTTGTGTTCCTGCTTAATTAGCATCTCATTTGCATTGGGTTATGCAGCTGCTCAGCTGCAATCAAAAAATGTGCAGCTCTGAGATATGGGGGACCCTGAAACAGCATTTGGGCAGAGACTCCACATTGTACGTTGTGTGCCCAGAGGCTATGCTCAGTCAAATCACTGATCAGACTGAGACCCGTGTGCTGGGAAGATTTGTGGTTTAATGGGCATAGCAGTGGCTTCAGAAAGGAAAATACATTATTTAATACATTATTTATCCCCCTGTACTGAATCCTAAAGTGCCTTCCCTTGTGCAAGGTGAGTGTCTGGCAATGTTTGGTGGGAAAGTAACCTAACAGAGTCTTATCCCTGTTTAAAATCTTGGTTCCCTTGTGACTGTCATTCAGATAAGGACATTGTCCCCAGGAAATACAGATTTTTGTCATTCCTAAAAATTGTTAATCACATCTGATTTAGCTGAAATTGCCCTTTGGGAGCACACAGATGATTCACTAGTACAAAGTCAGCTGGACCTCAAATACAACCTTAAAGGGAGCAAAGCAACATTCCTCAGGCCTGTGGAAAGTAAATCTCTTGCTGATGTCAAAACCTTTACAACAAGGTTTTGCAGCACCAGGATCTTCTTGAGCTCCATTTTAGTTGTCTTATACTGGTCTTCTGAGTGATTGCAGGAATGTGTAAGAGCACTTTGTGCTTTCTGAAGCTGCTGGGTGGTGTTTGTAGTGCCTCTTGACCTCTTTTTCTAAAGGAGGCAATGAGCACAGGAAAAGGCTGAGAGAGCTGTATCTGACAGCTTCTGGGAGGAAAAAAAAAATAACGGTCTGGAAGAGATGCGGAGAGGCAGAAATCTTCCAGCAGTATCCAGGAATCCCTGCTAGATAGCTAGCTGTGTGCTGAAATGTGAAGAATGGAAAAATGTATAACTGGGGAATAAGAGTCTTCCAAGGACTGACATCCTGATTTCTGAGATACCTGTCCAAGCCACTCAAAACCCAAGAAGTTTTCAGGTAATCTGTGCATTTAGTAAACCAACCGACCCAGATGAGAAATTTAGGGACTTGGTTAACTTTCCATTTGTAGGCTACTGGTAGGAACAGCTAAGTTCCTTATAGAAATAAAAACATAAAGCAGTAACAGTTCCACCCTAAATATATCATTTTATGAAACAGAAGTATTACATTGAAATGGTTTTGGAGAGATTCTCATCACAGGCTGTTCATACCAGTTAGTCCAAAGGAGGGCCACAAAGACTGTCAGAGGGCTGGGGCACCTTTCCTATGAGGACAGGCCGAGAGAGTTGGGGCTGTTCAGTTGGCAGAAAAGAAATCCCCAGGGAGCTCTTATTGTGTCCTTTCAGCATCAAAAGCAGCCTACAGGAAAGCTGGAGAGGAATTTTTTACATGGGTGTGTCATGATATGATGCGGGGGAGTTGCTTTAAACTGAAAGAGGGTAGCTTTAGACTGGATATTGGGAAGAAGTTTGTTACAAGTAGGTAATGAAATACTAGCTTTTTCTGTCAGGTTGCCAGAGAGGTGGTAGGTGCCCATCCCTAGAAACATTCCATGTCAGTCTGGACAAGGCTCTGAGCAACTTGACTTATTTGAAAATATCCCTACTCATGACAAGGGGATTGGACTAATTGATCTTTAAAGGTCTCTTCCAACCCAAACCATTGTACAATTCTATGATTCTGTGGTTGTTCCAGTAAGAGGCAAAGCAAGGCATCAAGGGAAAAAATCTGAGAGCATAAAAAAAGGGAAGGATCGTGCCGATGAGTCCAAGAGTTCATCCTGGAGGCAACATAAGGAGCTTTTGTGTTAAAAACTGGGGTGAATCTTGGACAGAAAGTAGGGATGGTTCTGCTCATTTCATTTCTCCTGCTTTCAGGAAAATAGGATTTTGTATATTCACATAATCATAGACTTATGTGGCTTGGAAGAGACTTAAAAGTCATCCAGTTCAAACACCCCTTCCAGGGGGCAGGATCATCTTCCATTAAATCATGTTGTTCAGTCCCATCCAAACTGGTCTTGGACACTTCCAGGGATGGGGCATCTACAATTTCTTTAAAAAAGGTAAGTCAAAAGTCTATGTCTATTATCTCTCTCTCCTCCTTAAAGTGACAACAAGCAGTTTGAATTCTCCAGTCTATTTGACCTCTGAAAGGCTGGTGTCACTTTTCTGGCTTACAACAATTCTTTGAGCTATTAATTAAAATTGTATAAAGCACTTGGAGCCTCATATTAATGACATGGTATCTGTGCATTTTATCACTTGATTTATTGCAATCCTGGACACTGGACAGTAATGTTTCTTTGCACATTTTTGTCTTTCACCATTTCTGAAGCACTGCTCTGTTTTCTCTCCCAGTTTTAAACCATGATGAAGTTGAACTAGTCATCTTTTTATGTTTACATCCTTGTTCAGCATCATCCTCATTCATTAGCTGTCAACACCAGGTACCAGCAGAGTTTCAGAAACCACTGGTGCCAATGTCTCACAGTCCTCTATCAGAAGCAATTAGTCATTTTGGTGAAATCTGTCAAGGTGCCCTCCTTCTAAATATATATGCACTATTATTCCCTTCAACAAACTTCCTGTGTGGCAAGCTGGTGTTCAGTCTGCAAAAGAGGAAGCTCCAGAAAATCCTTACTGCATCCCTCTCAGTGTCTGAAGATGCTACAAGAAAGCTGGGGTTGCACAGTGACAAGATAGGGTCATGACATAGTAACCCCCATAAAGCAAGGCAAGTCTGAATCCATGATGCAGAATGTGATGCTTTTTTTGGGTAATGTATGACTGCTGAACTTTGCTTATGCCAACAGTTGATGACAGGTGCAGCTACTTCTGAGGACAGGCAAGGTTCAGCACATTGACAAAGGATCTGTCAACCCTGGAGCACTGGGGACTTGCCTTCCCAAGCAGAAGGCTGGGTCAGAGCATGAAGACAAGGATTTTTGAATTCTGGAATTCTTTGTGAATTCTGAATAACAAAATTGAGAGTCAGCTCCCATGTCCTCATCCATTACGTTCCCTCCAATTATGAGGAAAGGGGCACCAAACATCAGAGTGAAAACTTTCTTCCATGATCTCTGCCCAGACATGCTCTTCTCCTCTGACTCCAGAGGGAGTCTCACATTTTCAAGCTCTCCAAAGGCCACCAATTGAATCCTACAGTTCTCATCTTCCCAGCCTGGTTAGCAAATGCAAATGTCTCACCATGCCAATTCCTTCAGTGGAGTTGAAGGTCCCACATACAAACCTTGCTGCCCACCAATGCAGCAAAACAGTATATGGAGAATCACTGGGAGACCACATGGGATTGCAGCATCTTCCTGCTGATTCTGTGGAGGCAGTTTGGTCATTTTGGACACACTCAGAGCAACATCTCCACTTAACACATCAGTCAGGCTGCCCAGACTTGACACATCACTCAAAATGTTTAAATGGGGACCCTCCCCAATGTTAATGCCATACAAAACAAAACAAAATCCAAAACATTTTCTGGGCAAATACAAAACCTAAAAGTCCTTCCTGTTTTCTTCATCTCTCCCTTCACAGGTTTTATGATAATTTTCAAGTGTTTTTCTGCATGCATAAATCTATCTTTGTTAAAAAGTAGAACTAACAATATGGAAAGCAACTCTTCTCCCAACAGAGATAATAATACATGAAAATGTCATTACAAACTGGTTTCATATATAGCATCTAGATCTAGGAATTATAAAAGTATCTCAATTTACCAGCTGCTATGAATCAATGCAAAGATGTAGTTGACAAGAACTAGAGTTACAAGCTGACATTGGAGTTCATTTGAGGACAAACTTGCTTTTCCAATTTATGCAATGAAAAGAAGAATGACAAGGGCAGAGAAAGGGGACAAAAGCACAGCACAAAGCCATAATGACCACAAGTCACTGGTGACTTCAGGTGATCTATTTGGAGGATAAACACAAGATCAAAGATTACCTAAATGAAAGCAACAGACCGGGTATTTTTTCACTCCTTGTATCTCCCCCTATGTAGTTGAAGGACAAGTTACTTTCCCAAAGTTTGGATTAGCACCTGTAAATTGTCAGCATTCTGCAAGCAATGAGAGAGGCAGTTCTTGGCAGTCCTGGCCTCGGATCTGCTGTGATCTGAGCCTGGTTTGTCACATCCTGCAGTGACCTTACTGCCTCCCTGGAGCAGTCCAGTGATCTGCCTGGATATTCTTGGAACATCTATGGTGACAGTCATTCTGTTTTCCTAAGGACTTAAAAAAAAAATTAAAAAAAAAAAAAAAATACTTCATAGTTAGAACAAGCTGAGGCCAGCTGAGGATCCTCAGAAAGAAATGTTTTTTCCCTTCCCCTGTGATGAAAGGCAACCATGAATTCTCCTGTTTCTTCCTTTCATTGCTAGCAAGGATCATTTCAACCTTCAGCTGCAATCTCTGCTTCTGTCAAAACTTACTCTGAAGAGATGCTAAATAACGAGGGACTGATAACCTGAAGGGACCCAGGATGAGTAGGATGGAATCTCTATGGCCCATTAGGAGTCATATTAGCAGCCTCTGGCCACAGTGCAGCTGCCACTGCCAAAAAAGGAGCAGGATGCCCTTCACACCCCCTCTGTCCTCAGTAAAGTCATCCCTGGCAAGAAGCAGAATTAATTCACCAGCCAAAGAAGTTTGCAGGTTCTTATTCTTCCAGTTCCCATTCAAGAAAAAGGAGGCATTTATCAAAACTGGAAACTGAAAGTTCAAGCAGTGATGTTTTCATGGACCACATGCAATTTAGCTGTTTTCTCTGCAATGAAGCTACTTCTTAAAGTTAAATGCACAAGCAATAGCTGGCCAAAGTCTTGATGCCCAAGTTGCCCTAAACTGACTAAAGAACTTGGAAGAGCCAATTAACATCTGTTAAAATATTTTAAAATATTTTTCTGAGGGTGACGGCTACCAGGGTGACAGCTGATGGGGGACAAGGATTATCAGGTAACTGCTTGGAACCTAAAAATTCCTCTGAAATACCCAAAATGGCCCTTTTAAGAAACAGCTAGCATTTTAAGCAGCCTTTTTTATGAAAGACTGACTAAAAGGACTGAACCACATTTGCCAGCTTCTGATGCAGTTTGTCATACTATTGTGGCAGCCTCATGGGATGTAACTGGACTGACACAGGGGCTGGATGACATAGCTTCGGGCTTGAATATTGTGCAGGCCTGTGGCTTGCTGTGTAGCCACTTTCCTCCTGAGATGTGTGTCAGGTGACACAGCAGTGGCAGGTTTAAACAAAAATTGATGGAGCTTGATGTCTGCACTCTGTTCACAGTTTTCCCATTGCTTTACCAGGACAAACATTCAGAAATAAGAGTTCCTTTTCGTCTCCAGCACTTATCAAGTCATTGTGCCCTGTATTCCTGCCACACCACTGGGAAGAATGGGAAAAATTAAGTGGGAAAGGGTGTATCAAGGCAGGCCCCTGGAAGACTTTTTCCCTGGCAGTCAGTCCCCATCACAGTCAGGCTTCCTCTCATGCAGACCTGCCTGCTGCAGGCATTTACAGCCATTGCTGCTCCCTTCAGCAAATGCTTGTTTAGCCTGGAGCCCAAAACTTGCTGGCCTTGCATGAGGACAGCCCAACCTTGTCCTTTTCACACTCCATCCCTGTGCCACAGGCTTACCGGGAGTAGTCTTGAGCAAGTCACTCATTATTTCCCCTAATTTCTTGGCTGGAGGTATGGGGCAAGAAGGGTGTTATCAATCAATTGCCAGTTAATTGTAGCTTTAAACAGTCAGGATCATAATGCTTTCCATTTCAGACAGCTCTGCAAGAAAGAATAAGCTATTTCCAGAGCTGAAGGCTCTCAGTACTAGCTCCTTGTCTAGAGAGTGCTTACGTTTACACCAAAAGCTCTCATTTCTCTGTAGCCTACACTGCCCAGATGCTGATCCCATAAAAAAGGCACTACCCCAGTATTTTCAGGTGAAATCTTCAGTCCTTTCCCACCAAGGCAGTGCGAGCATGTGCATTTGGTGTGTAATTGCATGATACCCACACATTTCCAGAAGGCTCTCTTGGACAAGGGCTGCTATTCTGACAGCATTGCTTTCACAAATAAACCACAAATAAATACACAGAACATCTTGTTTGCTGTTTCTAGCAGCAGCCAAGAGCTTTATGACTGTCTGTTCTGCCTGAGGGCAGCCCATGCCCAGCACATCTTGGCCAAGCTACTCCAGGATATCTCTTAATTAGTTTGCTGAGATTCAGGGACAGGTGAACTTTAACAAGTCTGCAATGACTCAACATACATGAGCACCAAAAATCTCATTTAACCAGCTGTTCCCAATTGCAACGTTCAAGGTGATGCTTCTGCAGAAGCTCTATGCTCTTCAGCTACTGTAAAACTTCCTAGCTCTATTGAAATTATATTTCAATAACCTTTTCTGAAGACTTATGGTCTAATGTTTAAAAATCCTTACAATGCTAATCAGTTTTATTCTTTACTCTGTCACTGACTTGTTTATCAAAGAAACCTATTTCACCTTTTCTTCATTGTCCCCATCTGAAAACAGGTTAAGTAATTTTAAGAATCTTTATTTTTCAAAGGGCTTTCAAGCCTGGAGACAATTCACTATCCAGTACTCAAATGTTGCTATGACCTTGGCTTTACCTTGTAGGATTATATTAAGCCAAGGACCTCTTTTGAAGACAATATTGCTGCTGAGATGGGTCAAAATAGCCACGTTTTTCAAGAAGGCTACCAGGTAACCACTCATCTCATAATTTCTGCTTTGTGCAACTAAAGGGAAGTTAAATAAACACACAAGAGAGACTGCATAGAATGAAACAGGGAGTATTCTTGACTGGGTCTGATCACATTTATTCCTTTTGAACTCAGTAGTGCTGCATGCCAGAAAACTTCCATTCATCGTCGCCAATTCAGAGGGTCTCTGGCATTTGAAGTAAATAGCAAAGCAACTGTAAGACAATGTTTAATAAATGGCACACTGACAAGCCTGAGTCCATTTTTCTTTGTATAAAGCAATAGTGAGTTATTCTATTATTTTTCCTAATGTTTTTCTTCCTTTCTGACCCTTGTCTCCCATTGCTGGTTTACAGCAATATAATAATTGCTGGGCCAGTTTAAAACTGATCTTTTAAAGCCTTTTTAAAGTCAATATCTTGATTATAAATAGTAATGGCAATATGATCTTTCTTTGTGTTCCATATTGCACATGAAAGAGCTTCCTGGAGGCACTACATGAGGGAGACCACACTTACATCCAAGGAAAATATAAGCCAGAATTTTCTGTGAGGCTCTTTAGCAGTGCAGCACTTAGGTTTACAAATGGGAGAGTGGCAGTTTAGATAAGTATAAAGGGGGAAGCAAAGTTTGGGGAAGAGGCTATATCTTCTCTCAGAACAGCTGCTGAGGTCAGGGAAGCGATGAGCCTCATCAGCTTGCTTAGACCAGGTGGCAAATATTGTTTGCTACTACCAAGGCACAGACCTTGTTTGCTACTACCAAGGCACAGGTCTAAAAACAGACCTGGAGAACTTAACATTTAAAACAGACCTGCAGAACTTCACATGCTGAACTTGAGGCTCACAACTGGCTCCTGGCTCACATTACCCCACAGGCAGGACACAGGTACCATCACAGCCAGGATGCCGCAGCCGCTCTCCTCATCAGACCTTCCACATCCATCTCTCCCAGTGAACAGGACCATGCAGAATGCACAGCTTCACCAATGGGGGACAGGGGCACAAGCCTCTCTCACAGCTGCTGATAGGCCAAGAAAATGGAAAGCTGTGTTTAGAGAAGTCCTGTGAAAACCTGGCAATGAGCCTGAGCCCTGGCAATGAGCAAACATTCATTGGGGGAACTCCTCAATAGGGGAGTGGGTTACACAGATCTTGTGTAATGTAAAACTTTGAGATGTCCAACATGGACAGGACTAAAATCATAATTTAGGGCCTAACAGAAACAGAGTACCTGTAATTTAACTGAGCTTTCAATGTGCTTTTAAAACAACAGTAAGGACCCTTGTATGTGTGGACATGAACCAGAAGTGTGATTTGCATGGTTAATTATAAGAACAACCTATAACAGTAATTAGCTAATTGTCAGCACAATACACCAAAATGGGCAATGAGTAAGAGAAGTCAGAGCTGACAGCCTTTGTGCTTTGTCATCTTGTCTTATGGGTGGTTTCTGACCAGCTGTATGCAAGTATTGTATTGCTTGTCAGATGGAATAAATGAAACAGAGACATCATTATAGCTCAGATAACCACAGTGAGAAGGGTCTAAGCCCCTGGCTGAAGCAGACCATGGAGGCTGGCAGAGCACACACCACTAGAAGAAAGCCCAGGTAACCCATCATGTAGTCCAAGTCCCATGGTACAGTGCATAACATCTGGTGCACTTTGAGATAAGATTTGGACAATTGTGAGGTCTGATAAATGAGTTATGCCTGTGTATAAAGCATCTATGGTTTTTCTCCGCTATTTTGCATATTGAAGCTTTTGGGGCTTTATTTTTTATTTAAAGCTGCTGGAATCAGAGCTGCATTACTGAGAGGCCCATGAGATCTGTTTTCCACTACTGAATGGAAAACAGTTTTCTGACTGGGTGGCCTTTGGAGATCACCACTGCTGGACAATACAGCTCTAAGTAGACTTAGACTGCATTACACATTGAAATGATTCATGGCTTAGAGAAAGATACAGGGATCTCCTTAAGTAAAGAGAGGCATTAGGAACAATTCAGCTGCTCAATCATTCTTTCCCACCTAAGGAAGGCATCGTGCTAGGACATCCTTTCTCCTTTGATCCACAATTAACCTGAATTCCAGTCTTCGGGGACTAACAAAACATTGCCTGACCCTTTACATAATGTTTATTGATATAAAAAGATGGTTATGATAAGGAAACTGTGAATTACTCCACCACACCTCAAAACAGCAGGTGAAGATCAACACCTCTCCCCGAAACACTCCCTGTGTGAGACATTGTCCTGCAGAGGCCACCTAAATGTGCCACTCCCTCTCAGATCTTTGCTATGGCTGCCAGTCAGGTGTCAACTATGACAGAAAGAAAGAAAGAAAGTGTTCAGCAAAACTTCATCTCACTTTCTGAGCTCTCCAGTAATAATCATCTATCTCAGAATACCAGCAAGCTGGCCACTAATATCACTGGATTTCCTTTCTGACACTGTTGTCTATTGAAACAAGCTAGGAAAAAAGTTCTTCACAATATTAACAGAACTTATGCACCACTAGCCAAAATTTTAGGAGTGTTTTGTGAACACAAATTAATTAATCTGCATAGTGGAAACAAAACTGATGTGACTTTGACTACTGTCCCCTTAGGTTTGAAGCGAGAGTGTCCAACTTAGTTTTGCATAAATTTATTTCTAGGTCAAGCCTTGCATACTTTGCCAGCATTATCAATAGTTAAGAAAAGGAAAAAAATATGCAAGAATGGAAGAGAATGGATTAAAAATTGCTTTCAAAAAGTTCATTGAAATAGAAGTCTTACAAGGGTGTCTTCAGAGTTCATGAAATAGAAATAACATTTTAACAAGTTTAGATCAATAGTGCCCAGTCATGAAGGATTTTCATTGATGCTGTGCTGGAATGGAAAGTCATTATAAAAATCTAGATGTTCAATTTCACAACAGATGAAAATTGAAACCCAGAGCTAGACTTGAGAGTCAGAAGATCCAGATTCTGATCTAGACTGTAATGAGACAAATTAAAACCATATCTCTGTCTAACTTATGACCCTTCACCTTAAGACCTAAGATGATATCAGTGAAGGTGAATGTTGGTGTTTAAATGGGTTCTTGTCTCTCAGAAGAGTGTGACCACTGAAGCTGTTTTGCCTGTATTACTGAACTCAAGAAATGACTACCAAATGTTTGGTTTGGTTTCGGCATAGACACATATTTGAATTTCTTCTTCTAATGTTACTTTGGACTTCCTCTAAAATGAGCTCCAGCAGTCAAGACGTGGAGAGGAGCAAGGACTCAAAGGTCAGGTGTGGGTGCTGGGCAGTGCTGTGCCAAGGGGTATAGGGCATCTCTGAGGAAAGAGAGGGTGCACTTTATACCATTAGACAAAGATTATTAACTTCTTAATCACTATCATGGAGAAGCATTGACATCTCATGTGGCCCCTTTGGATCCTTCCTAATTGCCAGCTCATGGTTACAAACCCACTGTTTTAATCCTCTCTTCTGTGCTGCCCAATCCCATTCCTTTCATTCTATCAAGGTTTATGCAAATTATTACTTGGATTTGTAAGTTTTTGCTGTTCTCTTAAACTTTCAATTTAACTTCTTCCAGAACAACATTTTTAAGCCCCAACCCAACAGCTTCACTGAGGTGCTTACAGAGACAGAAGTTGCATTATGCAAACCATATCTAAAAAGTCTCAAGAAATGGGGCTCTAATGTTCTTATCCCTATGGGCCAGTCAGTTCCTTCCTTGGTGTTTCCCCACAGTCATTCCATACCTTTTCAGAGGACATCATTACATCCTGATAATGTTCTACATGCATGCAGACAGCATGGATGGGTGAATTAATTTCATCACTTGATCAGGTATTCATGGGAGTAGAAGACCAGAATGACCTTTTTACCCTAAGGAAAAGTATTTATACTTACATAATCTGTGAAAAATTTGTGTCCTAATCCTCTTTAAAAATTGTCAGTGAAGAAGATCCCGCAAAATCTGCCTACCGTTTGTACCATGCGTCTTTCATATTTTTAAAATATTTTCCTAATGTGTAATTTACATTTTCCTTGATGATTAAATTGATTAATGTGAACTGATTTTTTCCTATCTTACAGAAAGTACAACTGATGACATTCTCATTGGCCTCATCACACCATTTTGCAGACTAAATATGATTTAATCTGTTCTTCTCTAGATTAACACTCTTTTGACAGACTTTTCAAATTTTTTTCTGTCTATTTCATTTGGATTATATTCTTTTTGCCTATATCTTTATTTTAAAATTGCTCTGCTTATTTTTAAAGTTACACTTATCTAATCTTACATCCAAAACATTGCACAATACCTCTCAGAAGAAAATGTTTGCAACAATGCCCCTTTATAAGTAATTTCAGTTTGTGATCCCCAATATTCACCATTCTCTTTTTGGCAGTTATACAAAAGCAAACATTAACCACCATTGTTCTGTCTTTCTAAATTATAGCACTTGGCTTTCATGGAATCTCATCTGACCACTTTTAGACATTCTCTGCAATTCAAATCTAGTTCCAAAGCTGATCTCCTACCAAGATTTCACAGCCCAATTCTATCCAGGCGTCTCTTCAGCTGACCTGAGCATGTTGCCTCTTCATCATCAAAATCAGCCACAAAATAATGTCCAGCTCTGCAGGCCAGACTCAGCCCCTTTCAACCCCCATCTTTCACTGTAAAAATCCCCTCTTTCTCTAGGGGTCTTCAACAAATATTTACATCCACTGCCTTCGTTTAGATCCCATGGTCTAAGCTAGAACTCTCTTAAGGGAGGTGGAAATGAAGGGGAAATTACTGACACAACCTATCCTTTGTCCTGCTGAACTCCTGTGCCAGTGAACTTTGGCTCTCAGGCATCTAAACTCTATTCTCCTAGTGTACATGCTAGAGTCAACTGGGAGATCATCAATAGCATCACTAAAGCTGGATCTATTATTTCTAAACTGACCTCATCTTCTGTGTCCATATAATTTTCCAATTCTCTTTCAAAAAAGAAAATGAAATTAAATTAATTTGGCCTGATTTGCTATTGACATTGTTGCACTCATGGCTTTTTATCACTCAGCCTTAAGTGGAAGGAAGCACCTTTAAGAATATTTTATTATTCTACAAACCTGAAGAAACTGATTATTTAGTAATGTTTTCTTGTGTCTAGTTAGGTAACAAAGTTAAAGGAGCTGATCCTGAAATCCCTGATCCATTGGATGCTTCCCTTCAGTCCTCTGGGACCAGAGTGCCCTTGCTGAGTGCTCAAAGATAATCACAGGTCACTCAGAGCTGCCTTGGATATTCCCTAAATCTGCTCCATTTCATTAGGTCCTGCTGAGCTGACAGCATCTATTTTATATAAATAATCACTGACTTTTGGTTCCCTCCCTGATCTCATTTTCATTTCAATCTCTTTGTTAAAATTAATTTTTTCGTGTCTCTAGGTATAAGTAATATTTTTGGGGGAGAAGACTGAAGCAAAGATGACAATTATTTTCAGTCTTCTCTGCAGTCTTCTCCCCTTTTTTTGTTCTTCCCATTAGTGGTGGGGTGCTACACACTCTCTTTTCCTTCTTTATATTTCTAATGTATTCACAGAACATTTTCTTGTCAGCTTTGTGATTTCAAGTGCTGGATTAGAACTTGGACCTTTTGTGTTCAATCTTTACTTTGGGAAAGATTTAAAGAGGAGCAGGGAAAGAATGAAAGGAGAAATCCAATGAGAAACTGAAGTAAAGAGCAAGAGCAGGGCAGGAAAGGAACAGAGTTGGAACATACTATTAAATAAAATAACTTCTCTTTAAATGCAGTCATATTTTATCACACTCAGTTTAAAGATTTATTCTATATGTGCAAATAAAAAATATTAATCTAGGAAAACCACGCTGGTGATTTAAAATCATTTGAATTTCTGGGGACACATGAAGGGTGAAAAAATCTGTGAATCCGAACCATTCTGTCATCTTAAAAATTAGTTGTTGTGCTTTCCCAAAGCACCACCACAAGTCACCCAGGCCATTTTCAGCTCCCTCAGCTGGTGCAGCAGTAAAGGTCACTTTTCAAACAGACCTGGTCCAGGCAGTGGCCTCTGACACCCAGCACACCTGTCTAAGCCAGTCTCTGTCAGAAGATCACCTACAAAGGCACAGTTGATAGAACTGGGTCATTGTTTCACCCAGTCCTAAAGCCTTGGAGGGAATCCTGGCAACACCCCCACCAACTTCTCAGGTGCCAGGCTGTCACCATGTCCTTTTGCAAAGGGAAAAGGAGCAGGTTCTCTGCTGCTGCCTGCAGGGAAGGAACAGGAGTGGGTCCATTGAGCACACACAGTGCAGAGCAGGCAGAGCAGGGGAACCATCAATGCAAGGACTCTGCTGTTTCTCCTGTGCGGGAATGAGTTTTTATTTGCTGTTGGTACTACATGGCAGTGTCACCTTAAAGAGGCTGGACCACAGTGACATTTTTAACCACTGTCAGTAGCCTGACACTGGGCACTGCAGAAGAGACCTGATCTGCTGATAGTACCAGCAAGTTTGTTACCCCTGGGGAATGAATGAATAAATGGATGGATGAATAACCTGCTAGAGAATTATCCCTCCACCTGCCTTCTTAAGGGTTCCCTGTCTTTTACTTGTGCTCACAGGTAAAAAATGCCTGGCTGCCAGGCTGGGAAAATGTGAGGGTACCTAAGCATGCACTCCTTGAATGGCTTTAGATCTTTAAACTGACTTGACATTTCAAAGTTGTACTACAGTATTGAATTTTAGGTACATGGGAGAAGCCTGGCAGTACATTCTTTCCACACAGCAGTTATGGAGAAAGTCCAATGCAGATCACATTTAGAGTAAAGCTTTCAAATATTTGGTAGCTGGTAAGTGGGAGCTCAGCCTATTCCATTAATTAATTTTCTTTGATATAATTTTTCCCCTAGGGTGCTTTTCCAATTTAAAGCTATGACTCTGAGCCTTACATTTTGATATCAACTATGACTACTATAATGGCCTGAGCAAATTGGGTGATTTAGATCCAAGGCAAAAGGGACAGACCCAGGGCTGAGGAGTTATTGATTTTAAAAGGTGTCACCAGGAAGTGGCGGAAGGAAGTGGTGGAAGTGGCGGAAGTGGCGGAAGTGGCGGAAGTGGCGGAAGGAAGGAAGTGGTGGAAGGAAGTGGCGGAAGGAAGTGGCGGAAGGAAGTGGCGGAAGGAAGGAAGGAAGTGGCGGAAGGAAGGAAGGAAGTGGCGGAAGGAAGGAAGGAAGTGGCGGAAGGAAGGAAGTGGCGGAAGGAAGTGGCGGAAGGAAGGAAGGAAGTGGCGGAAGGAAGGAAGGAAGGAAGTGGCGGAAGGAAGGAAGTGGCGGAAGGAAGGAAGTGGCGGAAGGAAGGAAGTGGCGGAAGGAAGGAAGTGGCGGAAGGAAGGAAGGAAGGAAGGAAGGAAGGAAGGAAGGAAGGAAGGAAGGAAGGAAGGAAGGAAGGAAGGAAGGAAGGAAGGAAGGAAGGAAGGAAGGAAGGAAGGAAGGAAGGAAGTGGCGGAAGGAAGTGGCGGAAGGAAGTGGCGGAAGGAAGGAAGTGGCAGAAGGAAGTGGCGGAAGGAAGGAAGTGGCGGAAGGAAGGAAGGAAGGAAGGAAGGAAGGAAGGAAGGAAGGAAGGAAGGAAGGAAGGAAGGAAGGAAGTGGCGGAAGTGGCGGAAGTGGCGGAAGTGGCGGAAGTGGCGGAAGGAAGGAAGGAAGGAAGGAAGGAAGGAAGGAAGGAAGGAAGGAAGGAAGGAAGGAAGGAAGGAAATGGGCTGTGTTCCAGCAATTCCTCTTAACCTACATTTTTGTCCCTAAAATGCATTGGGGTTTTGCAACAGTTTGTTTTTTTAAATAATCAGAGTAATGAACAACTGGTGAAATAAAGTGCTTTTTAGTGCTCTGACAGCATTAATCACTGGCATAACTAACTCAATGCCAGAGTACTGTCACAGCAGATCTATAAATCAAGAAGAAAATTGTATTCCAGGTTTCCCTAGAAGTATATATGCAATGCAGGATCCATTTGATGACCTCTTATAGAATCTGGTAGAAAGAATGGATTATTTTACCTCAGTGTTCCTTTTCAGTCTTAATATTTTCTTTTTCTGATTTCAGTCATGTTCCAGGAAAACATCTCTATTTCAGAGAGCACTTAGCCATATGCTAACTCTGCAAAATTACTTGCTTACATCCTATGAACTCCTCAGTGACACAAGTACATGCAAAACAGTTCATCTGAATTTGATTTACATTAAAGTTGGAATTCACCATGCCAGTAGAAGTACTCCTAATTTATTTCTTTTTCCTGCATCATCATTAAAGATGATTTGATTATTAAGAGCAGCCTAAGTTTGCACTTGTGACTTTGGCTCAGGTCTGCCCAGTCCAGATCCTGTGGGTTCTGGAAAGACAATGTTTGGATGCTTACATAACTCCTCGGCTTTGATGTGGTTCAGTTTATTTATAACAGCAAGCTCTTGTGAATAATAATTCCTGCTTCAAAGAGTTCACAGTCATCTCCAAGTTCTTGGCCCCTCATTGCTCCCCTCCAGAAGAGCAGTCTGGTTGTCAGAGCACTTCCCTGCCACCTGTGCACAGGGACAACACCTTCAGTTTGATTCTGGTTGGGCAAAGCTCAGGACAATGCCATCAATCAACAGACCAATTTACTGGATTGTCAACATTTTCAGACATAATTTTGATGTTCAGTTTGAGCCTTTTGTCCTCTACTGTGTATTTTTAGAGACTCTTGCCACTGGCGATGGTGAAATATTTACAGATGAATTCTTTGACTTTCGATGTCATCCAAATGCTCTAGGTGGCAATTAAAACTCAAAATAGAGCAGTGACAAATTCAGAGTTGTGAAAAAATTTCTCTGCTCAGGACAATATTTTCACTTCAATCTATTCAGTGAATTTCTATTGACATGTACAGGAAGTTTGCCCAAGGGCCCTTGAAGAAAGACAAAACATTTTGCCAGTGTTGCATAAGGATTCTAAAAGCATTGTGTTTCACCAACCTGATCTGACTTTCTGTCCTAAGAGAAAGGCACCAAGCACTCAAAAAATAAATTTCTGAAGGGAAAAATTCAAAGGGATTTTCCAGCCTTTTGGTTTGTGGTTATAAAAACAACATTCTGGGGTTTGAAGATTCAGCAAGGAATATAGCTTGTGTTTCTGGATTAAATTGGACTTTTAAATTGCTAACTAACTTATCAGAAAATTGGTATTCACCTCCACTGTGTCTCTTTGAAACTCTGTGTGGTGTGGAAAATCACATGTGGAGCCTTTTGTGAAGCAATTGGTTCATCATTTCATCTTTCCAAGGGTGTGCTGTAACATACCTCATCTTTTCTTCCTAGGTCAGTAATTTCAGGCCTATAATCATTTTCATGTCTCTCTTGAAAGCTTTCTAATTTCCAGTAGTTAGAACTTAATGCAATATGCCCAGTGTAGTTACAGCAAAGCCTCTAAGAGCTAAAAAGGACTTCAGTTATCTCTTTGGTCTTTAACTGCAATATGTTTTGCTTTATTTGCTGATAATATCAAAATGACAAATTATTTATCCCCCATCATGGTAATGAAGGTGCTCAAGCTATTTTCCAGACACTCTATAGAGCAACAAGAGAGGATTTTTCTGACATGCATTGTGTTCCTTTTTGTTCTGTATTTCTAACCTGTTTCTCAATGTCTTATTTCTGGGATTTCATTAGCATGTGCAGAAGCTCTAGCCCATTTTAAGAGCTGTATTCATCTGCTCACAATGGGTGATCACCTTGTACAAAAATCTGTCAGTTACAAGGAATTAAGGCAAAATGTGTCTGCCATCAAGGAAAAAACAATGTGAATACAATGCTGAGACAGAGTTCACCTGGAGAAAAGAAGCACAACACCACTCTGGTGGTTTAACCTCAGATTATTTTTGATGGGCACTACAGAAATTCTGTCTTCTTCTACAGAACATAAAGTTTTGATTGGGCAGGGACTGCCTGATGGGCAGATCCTCAAGTGTTGGCCAGCCAGGTGGCTTTTGCTAAATCTGTATCTCCAATGTTTGAAGGAAATCTGTATCTCCAATGTTTAACTGTTAAAGACTACACTGAGAGCAGTGTAGTCTTTACCAGTGTAGTCTTTGCATCATTCAATATTCCCAGAGATTGGGGGATGATGTGGGATGTGATATCCCCCCTCAGTGCCAAGTGTTTATGAGACTGTTTCTCAAATGAATACCATTGTCTGAGTCAATTATTCCTGGGATGCCACATCTCCCTAAAATTTTCTTTTCAAGGCCCAGTATAGTGTCCCAAGTGGTGGCATAGGGCACAGGTTCTGTTTCCAGCCATCCAGGGGTTATTTTCATCATTGTAAGAGCATGGTTCTTGCCTTGGCAGGTTTTTGGGATGTTTATATATTGAATAAAATGTTCTGTGGTGTAGAAGATCCTTTGGCCAGTTCAGGTCACCTGTTCTGCCCATGCTCCCTCATGACTCCTGTGCACCTGCTGAGAGCACAGGACACTGAAATGTCCTCGACTCAGGGCAAGCCCTGCTCAGCCCCAGCTGGAGAGTGTTTGCAGTTATCATTGGACTAAATTAAAATTAAAGCACTGTACTAGCTACTAAGAAGAAAATTAACTCTATTTCAGCCAAAACCAGGGTGTGTTGACACAGGGGTGTCAACCGGACACTGTTCAGAGGGAACAGAGAGAAAGAGGCACTTTCAGGGAGAGTTTTGCCTGGTCTGCTTCAGGCATCCACCTCGGCAGGACACATCTTAAAGGTGCTGTGTCTCTGCACTGAGTAAGTGGGGCAGGGCTCTGCTCTGTAGGTGTCTGATGCAGGGTGAGATGAATCCTGCATCCTGTTTTATTCTCCAATCCTGTTTTATTTCTCTCCAATTACAGCCCCATTCAGAGTCACATACAGCTGCAGTAGATGCCTGATTTCAGCTATAGCTGCTAGATTGGCATCTGAAGCTGAGGGGGTGATAAGTGAGTTGGATCAGGACTAATTTCCTAGGATCTGCATAGACAGTAGGGAATTTCTACACCACCTAAGCACAGCTCTCAAAATAAGCTAATTACCAGCCTCTCTGTCCCACTTTCACAGTTTTATAGCTTTGATCATGGGAGCCTTTGAGCCAGACTCCTGACTCCCACATTACATATGTACAGACTCCTGCACAACAAGCCCATTTTGCCTGAGGACCCCCTGGGTGTGACTTGAGAAATAATACTAGACTAAAATAAGATTTTCATTTTCTCTAAATATAGTTCAAGTGGCCAGGCACATTGCTGCTGGTGGATACTTGCATCTTATGATCAACCATGAACACATTCTGCAAATACCTTTCTCCAATAAACACCACAGAATTTAGTTTGCTGTTATTTCTAAAAGCAAATTTAGGCTTCTGGAATCTGAAGAGCCTGAGCTGCTTCTCAGGATGAGAAAAATGGCTGAAGGGAGTGTTCAACAAAACAAGCAGCACAATACCTTCATAGAGGTGCTTTATTTTTAATTAAAAGAGGCTCTTGTAAGCTGCCACTGTGCCTCAGTCTCCCTCGCTTTAACTGAGAGATCATGGCAGTGCAGAGCTCTGTAGGGTGGAAGATGTTCAAATTGAAAATGTTCATTTAGTGCTGCTCCAGTGTTGTCCATCTCTCAAGGTCATTAGCAAATCTGCCTAAAGCCTCATTTGACAGGAAGTGAAGTTGCTCCAGTCTAAGCACTGAGGGGCTCAGTGGAAATGATGAGATTTCACAAGCTATATTCAGCTTGCTAAGATACAAGCAGACACCCTCTGGGCACACTCAGGTCTCTCAAGCTGAGCAAGCAAGCCTGGGAGCCAGGGCTGACTTGGCCACTCTGTGACATTCTCAGAATGACAGAACAAAAACCAGCAGCTCAGAATGATGGCCATTAGACTGTTTCAATTCACCAAAAACAAGTTTTATTTCACCTTGGGCTCCACATTCAGTATTGCTTATTTCAGGAGAAAGCAGTAATAAATAATGAGAGCAAACACCAGATTTTCACAAGATAAATAGTCCCAAGGGCACATGCAGGACAGAAGTCTTTTTTTTCCATCTCTTGCAAAAGAACTGGCTTCACACTCATTCTTTCTTCTTTTGTCCTACTTCTTGCAGCAGCATCTTTGTTGAGACTTTAAAAAATGGCACACACCATTATTTATACTCCTGAGTTTTCCTCAGTCATCCTCAGGAATGGCTTTTTACCCCAGAAAAATGGGAGAGCTCCCTGGACTGCTCACACTGGCGACAGTGGCAGGCTTTGTTGTGACCCAGGCTTTTCTTGTCACATACAAAATGTTGACAGGAATTATTCTCCACTGGAAAGCCCTGCCTGCTTGAGACAGGGGACGATCCTGTTTTTAAACAATCCTTAACAATCCCCAGGAAGAGGATACTGGAAGGATCTGCTGGGACCAATCTCATCTCCAGCTGTCACATATCATCAGGTTCCATCTAAAAGCTGATCATGCTTCTAAAAAAAAAAAAAAAAAAAGAAAAAGAGAACAAAACTCCCCAAAATTACAGAAACATTTTTGGCTTTATTACCACTACTGGAGGTTCTTCCAGAATCTCAACAATTGCTGCAACAATTAAACAATTAGGAGCACTTTTCTAACTTTCAGACATTTATCCATAAGCAGTTAGTACCTCATTTTCCTTATGTCTGTATTCCTCAAATTAACTCAGTCTGATATTTCCCTGGTGCTGACCCAGTGGTGTGTTTATAGCTGACAACCACACCTCTTCTCACTCATCCTGCTGCAGGATGGGACAAGCTCCCAGCTCAGTCAGACTCTCCCCAAGTGCTGAACTCTCCTTTCCCCAGCCACCACCACGACCCCTCTGTGACTATGAAATATAAACACATCTTTCTTTTCCAAGGGGTGAGGAGAAGGGTGCAGTATTGCAGCACAACTGAACACTTCCCTGCTGGAGATTCTTCCCCTGAGACACTCCAGCAGTGCCTTTGCCTTCCTCACACCTGCACCATTTCTATGGCTCATGTTCAGCTTTTATCTGACTAGTACAGGTCTTTCTTCTCCTTAGTTACCTCCTGCTGATGAGCTCCCAGCTTATTGCAGAAATCCATCTTATTACCCCCTAAATCCCTGCTACAACAAAGTATTTAGGTTTCTAATTCCTATTTAGACATCTCCTAACATCCCACTGAAATCAGTAGGAATCAACTGATGCTACCCTGCTCCCTCTGAAATCAGTGGGAATTCAGTTTTGTGCTATAGAGCGGACTCAGCTGTCAGCATTTCTCTAAGATGCTCATAATAGAAACATGATCAGCAGGAGACAAGACACTGTGAACCTTCATATTTCTAATAATTACTTCAGGAGTAATAAACCAGAAGGTGCTTTTAAAGACCTAGTAATGAATTCAAAAAACAAAATAGGCATGCGCACTGATTTGAAAGCATGCATTCTTTAAAAAAAAATAAAAATAACTATACTAACTGAGAAGCCCTATTTGGTAAGGGAAAAATTGTTAATACTAAGTCAAAAAAGGCAAAGTACTACTACTAATGATAATAATATAACAGTCCTAGCTTTTCTCCCTGAGTCAGAATGGCCAAGTGGAACTGAATTGAAAAGAAAATCATCCCTCCAAACCTTCCAGTCCCCTAAATCACTGTTGGTACCCCCAGGAATTTTCAGTTTCAGAGCTCCTGTGAGTGAATCTTGAAGGACAGTGACTTCAGAGAGAATGATCTTTGATTATTGCGTTCTCCACATCACTATTTCTGACATTTTCCAAAACTTCCATATGTTTTTCTCAGTGCTACAGTCTAGCCTTGCCAACTTGCTAAATTATTACAGGATGATACTGTTTGGGATATCACTTGAAAAAATAAGGCACAAGAAAAGAAAAGTCTTTGATGGAAAAATCACAATAATTTAAGAATATGTTACTCCAAACAATCTAAAATCAGGCAATTATTTGTTGGGAAACCTAGACTGTAAGAATATTGCTAATTATTGGGTTCTGCAAAGTAATCAAAGTGTGTGCTTTACTTCCAACCTTCTTTATAAACATGAAATAATGTAGTAAAATATGAGAAAAGATTGCATTATAATAATTACATGACAGCTCAGAAGCAAAGGCATGTCAGTTTTCTTCTAAGAATATTTTTTTCTTGGATGACTGGCATTTCTTCATGCATCAGAGAAAAGCCATTGTTGCAGAAATGGGTGCAAGAAAGGGTAACCAGGACCTCTGGGTGCTTCCCTGCAGCTCATGCAGGGGCAGAGCACAGCACTGAGCCCAAGGTCTGCACCTCAACACCCTCCTATTCACCTCCCAGTTAAATGAGAGGACTCAATTCCAACATAATTTCTCTTAGTGAAAGTTAAAAATGTTCATAGCATTTGTTGTGGTGAGATTTCCCTGACAAAATCTTTCTGGAAGAAAACTGAAATAGCTCCCTATGAGAAGACCCAAGCCAGACACAGAGGCTGGCAAAGTAAAGATGTGTCCAGGAGACTTCAGAATTACAGAGCAGCCTGAAGATACAGCTGAAAACTTTTTCCCACCCCTCAGGCTTTTAGAAATAACTCAGCCCCCAGAAAAGTCCAGATTTATAGTTCCAAATGTAACTTGGTGAAGTTAGTGCTGTATATTAAAGAAGCACCCCCAAGAAATTTAACCCCAGGAGTGACATTTTATATTTGTGTATTTGTGTGTGCACATACATATACATATATATATATACATATATATACATACATACATATATATATATATATATATATATATATATGTATGTATGTATGTAATGGAAGACAGAGAGATGCTCAGGTACTGTTTAAGTCATCAGAGAAGACGCGTGGAGGTGCAAATAGCAAAGATATGTTGACAGAAATATTCCCATTCTGTGGATTGAGAGATGGATCCTGCAGGGTGGCACAGGCCACTGCAATCTTCCCTAAAATCTGAACTAAGCTTGTGTTTTATGAGGATACCTAATCTCTTTGAAAGGACTTCAAATGAAGGAGAATTCAGCCCCTTTACTGGTAGCTGATCAAATATCTAATTTATCTCACAACTAGGAGATTGCCTTTTTTTTCCTAACCTAAAATACATCATGTAAGAGAATACAAGGCTGGGAGAGACCCTGAGAGGCCTCTTGATTCATCTCTTTTTCAGGTAGGGATCAGTTTTACCTAACACGCTGTTGTACATGATGTTGGTTCTCAGCAATCTGCAGAGAAACAGATAGGACCAAATCTCTCATTCCCACTGTCTCACAAATAAACTGGATAGATTGTGTTATTTATATCTTCTAAAGAAAGGTTTATTTCATTATTTCTCAATTAGTGTTTGGGTCTGGGCCTCTTCTGGACTTCCTTTATTTCCATATCTGTTTGGAAGGATGTCAGCTCAGTTGGATGAAAGATTTAGTTCATGAACCATCCAGTGTTGTGCCTGAAGAAAGGATGACTGTCCTACAAACATTTTTAACATATATATTTCCTGCAGAGACATTTGTGTTCTTTCTTTCCCATCCTTGTGTCCTTGCACCTTGATTAGGCATCACGAGCCTTAATTTTCTGGATGAAAACTAAAAAATACCACACCTTTCTAATAATTCCTCTCATAACATGTGTTAAAAAGCAAATATATATATCACCTGCTGTATCAGAGGTGAAGGCATCATATGTTATCTGACCAAGAGCTGGTGACCAGACAAGTCCTCTATTAATGGCCTCACCCAGCACCAGCTGTGTTAATAACTCCATTTCCAACTTTGTCAGTGAGACAGTTTTTCATCCATCTATTTTTTGCCCTGTTGATTCCCTTTAATTCAAGATTTTAATCAGTGTGTCAAGCAGTATTAAGTGAAGTGCCTTGGAGAAATCCAAAGGTACCTCCTCAGCACAGCTGTCTTAATCATCCAAACCTATAATCTTATCAAAAAGAGATAACAGGCTTGTTTAACAAGATGTACCTTCCATTAAAACCATTTTGCCTGGCATCTATTCCCTTCTTAAGGTCCAACTCTTCCCTGACAGAGTCCTGAACTTACTGCCCCACTGCCTGGCCCATAACAAACATCAGACTGACTGGTGATATCTGGTTTCTCCCTTTTCTCTCTTACAGGAATAAAAAAATAAAACTGTCTGAATACAGACTACCTTATTTACCAGGATGAATTATCAAGTAACCACAGCAGATCTGGGCAATTCTTGCTTCATCCCTTCTTGATGCCTAATGCAAGTTATTTTCTTGATTTGTTTATTTGAAGAAATCTGGTATCAGATTCTGCTTCATATCTTCCTTTGATATGGATAGTAACTTTATTTTTTAATCCACAACATTACTTGGGCTTAGATCTTTTTTTTTGTATCTTTCAAATATAGAACAAAAATATCTGCAAATATCTTTTTCTTTAGAAATTTTGATCTTATATATACTTATTGTATTATTTTATATCTGAATCCATTAGATAACTTATTCACAGAATTCACATAATCACTGTGTTGGAAGAGACCTTCAGGATCATCAAGTTCAACCCATGCCCTAACACCTCAACTAAACCTTATGCTTGACCTCAGCTTTTCTTTTCTGCCCTAAAATATTTCTTCTTATTGTTTGTAGTCCTGGCAATTGTTGCTATTCTATTGACTCTTCAGTTTTTCCTATCAATTACTTATTATATTTTAAAACTTGTAACTTTCATTTGTGGATTTTACTCCCACTTCTTTCCTGTTCTTTACATTAGGGAAATGCTTCTTTCATAGGTGCTTTTTCCCACAGGATGCCATTAAAAAAACAACCAAAAAACCAACCCAAACAACTCAGTTTTCTTATTTTGTGTTTGGAAGATCATGATTTTTTGGGCCTTCTGGAGCATTCAGATAACAAATTTACAGAGTTCATTAAGCTTTGCCCCTTGTGTTCCCATGTTGCAAAAAGAGGTTTAAGGAGAAGACAGTTGTGTTGTCCAGTTAAAGACAGGCAGAAGTTGTAGCTGCTAAACATCTTACACTTCCATATTCCAAAGGTGCATTCCAGCAGTCTTTCTGAGCTGGAATCGTACATGAACACACAATGGTTACATGAGCTGAGAAGAAGAGGGGCTTCTCTTTTTCCTTTCCCTTCCAAATGTACAGAGCCAAAGGATCCCCCTCTCTTCCCCAGGACCTTTCCTCTTCACAGCCAAGAGGGATGTCTGTCCCATTTGCAATGTCTCCCAGGTTCTGTGCAATGAAGCTTCTTCCGATGTCACCAGTGTCAGTGCAGGTCACTGCAGGGGACCAGGGGCTGTCCCTCCACACCTCAGGATCACATCTGCAGTTAAAAGCTTCGTCACCTTTTCCTGGAAAGGTGCTGCACTATTCTACTCTTCTTTTTGCAGGAGACCTGCCTAAATTTTCTAAGACTGTTCACTTCTTTGGGCCAATCCTTGCTACTTTCTGAGTTGTCCATTTTGAGTTGCACAGAGCTTATTTTCTTTCCCATTTTTTGAACCTGTTTATTCTTACACATTGTTATCCTCTACCTAACCACATGGAGATATCATTTCCTTTTCTCTCCTTTTCCAGGCTGTTTCTTACTCCATGCCCTGGTGATAAAACCTTGATTTCTGAGTCAGAATGTGCTGGGCTGTTGTGTATACCTGGATGTCAAGGAAGTCCTGTCTGCTCCTGACATATATGATCAGCTATTCCTCAATATACCTTATAGGCAAAGGCTCTCTCTTCAGGAAGGATTTTCTAATGCATGTCATGGCCATTGATTTCTCTATAATACTTCTCTATATAATTTAAAATTAAACTCGTCCCTAGAAAGCAAGACCACCAACCTTTCTCCCATTAATTCCCATGTAAAATCCATTAAGTAAAGAGATCTTGCATCCTTCAGCTGGGAGAGACTAGAAAAATATGTTTCATAGTCAGTTTCTCACAAAGAAAATTGAAACAAACTACTGATATTTCAGGCCTAAAGCAAAATGTAGCTTTTTGAGAAGTTTATCTGAGGTTTTTTTCACTATAAAATTCTTTATTTTCAGAAATCTAGACAGGCAAATTGCCCACTTTTCTACAATTGAGCTGAGATGTTTTTCGTAAGTGTTAACAAGTAGAAGGCTATATTTGAGTACACCATGACATCTCTATAAACAAAGCATACTCTAAAAACAAAGCATATTGGGGGAGGAGAGATGGAAATGCACTCTGATTTATGTTTAAGGTTCAATCTTATCACCCTTGAATACATGGAGCTTCTTAGCCTTTCAGCACATGGATGCAGGATGAAAAGAGGGATTGCACTTTAAAACTTCCTACCAAAAATGCCATATTGAAAGCTGTCAGTTGAGTGTCCCATTCTTTGTGTAAATTGCAGATCATTAAAATGTCACAAACAGAGATCTACTTCTTAAATCTGGACTTCTGGAATGAGCAAAAGGAGATGCACAATCTAGGCCATGTAATTTCAGGGTCCACAAATGTCAACAAAACTTCATAGCCTGGTATGATTAACATTCAACTGCTGCAACTGCTACAAAAATCTTTTGTTGTTGTTGTCCCAAAGCCTTAAAGATGCAACCATAAAACTGTCCAGCAATTGTTGATGCTGGATTGGGTTTCTCCTGATTGGTTCTGGACACAATTTTCAAAATTCCTGTATTGATTTTCAATACCTGGTTTATAAAACATTGGAGGAGGATGAAATGAGGAGTAATGAGCCTATTTGTGCACATCATTGAATCTGAGAGTGAAGATGTCAGGATTTCTTAGGTCTTTTAAAGTAGCTGCACCACCAGCTTTTTGTGCTGTTTGTTCTCAGGATGAGAACAGCATGAACTTTACTGTACTTCAAAACCTTTATTCCTTCCTTGAGTTACCCTCCACTGTACGAGGGAAGAAAAGGGATTAAATCCCCTCCTGCCTGGATTAGCTGTGGAGATCAGGTGCTGCAGCAGCTCCCCAGGTACCATTTTCTGTCAATGGATGTCAGATCCACAGCCATGGGTCCCTAAACAGGTTAGGTGGCACTGTGATTATTTCAGAGTAGCTATGGAAGGATAGATGGACCCAAAACTCCTCCAAGGGCACTTTTTGTCTCAATGCCTTCCCCAGCAGGGTGCACCACATCATTCACTGACAGATCAATGTACCATGCTGGAAAAGCAGCAGTGCTGGAAGGGGGCTGCAGTGCAGGAACAGGTCTGGCCATGTTTGTTCAATTGTCTGTGGGTGTTTTGAGCATGGAGCTTCTCCAAGAATGGATCCTACAATCAGCAAGTTATTGCTTGGCAGGCTCTGCCATGTGCAAGTCACCCTTTGCTGTAATTCTACGTCTTTCTGGCCCTGTCTTGAAGTATATAGAGTTAATTTATTACCACACCTGCTGTCCCTAAGGTGTGTTTCAGAATGACTTCTCCTTGACTCTGCATTATTACCATTCCCTCGCATCACCATTTAAGTCATATCCCCTCCCTGCATTTTCCCCATCTGCGTTTAAAGGGGTTGAGGAAGCAGAGTTTAATCACTGAGCTTCACTGGCTTTATTATGTTCTGGCATTGAACCTCAAAGCTTGGCAGTAAGGGAACTTCATAATAAGTTATAATGATCCATCTTTTCTTATGTATGGTGAATTTTAAGCCCCTTTCTCTGATAATTTATTATTTCTACTTGGTATATGAATTATTTTATTCTCCCAAGCTCTAACATGTAGGAAAAAATGCTATGAAGCAATATAGATCTAGATATGCTTCCACTAAACACAAAAACCCAGCCCCTGGCAATTTCATTGGAAGCTAACAGCTCATAGGATTGTTTAGATGGAAATTGCTTCATTACCAAAGTGATTTATAGTGTTATCTAGAGAGGTGTCTTTCAAGACTGATGTAGACACAAAGATAGCAACCAGTTTCAACTCCTAAAATAAATTCCTGATACTGCAAGATCTCACAGAATTGCTGGAACCTCACCTTCCTTGGTCCTATGGTTTGGTCTCCCAAACTCTGTGGTCTGGGGTCTGAGAGAGGACACTGGTATGGTATTTATTGTCTGAGCAGAGAAACAAAGTGCTGTGCAGGTCTATTTTGGCTTCAAGCCTGGGTTAGGTATGGAAGATCATTCCTCAGGACTGGCATAGGCAGTGCTCTTCTGGGAAGCAGTTGCTGTTTGTGAAGGGTCCAGGCTCTGCCAAAGTAAAAAGGTGGGTGCCAGGAGGGACCTTCATGCATCTCTTGGAAGACATCTGCAGATAAGGGAACAGATTCCAAACTTCTAGGCAAAGGATCCCAAAAAAACCTCTGCAAAGCACATCCCGGACACTTCCCTTCATCAGCTGCAGCCTTTGAGGGTGGTGGAGGCGCTGCCCATGCCATGATCCTGGCTTTTGTTGCTATGGTAATCCAGAAGTTTTTTTTCAGGACGGAGCTGTAAAAGTTCATTGTTTACATTGCATTGCTGTTTCCTTCTGCTCATCTTCCTTATTTCCCACTCTCCCCATTCCCATGGACTGCCTGTCCACATCATTAAATAGTTAACACCCCTTTGTATTGCTCACCAGGGATAGCGTTGCAAACATCAGCCATAGGATGCAATTCAAAAGTACAGAAACTCCTCTCTGATTTGAAATTAAGCAGGGGAAATGTTCAACCTTGAGATCATATTCTTCAGTGCATTTGCATTTCTGTATCTCTCACAGCAAATAATTTTAAAAACTTAATTTGCATTTCAATTTTTGTCATTCCATACTAACTATTTCACTCCACATAAAGAATGAAAATAGACTGTGAAATTTACTGGAAGCTAAGAAATCTGGTTCTTCTTTTCTAGCAAAATGATGCAGTGTTTGGCTTATAAACCCAGCAAGGGAATAGGTCCAATTAAAATAGTTTTCATTGGAATGCTTAAATATGGAAATATTTCTATTGGTTTGAATCTTCATTTCACAGAACTTAAATTCAGCTCTAACCTGATGTGTTGGTACAATTTCTAAAAAATCCACATATTCTCTTCCCAGCTTGCAGGCCCTAAAGTTGACTAACACTTAAAGAGAAGTTTTTATTAAAATTGCTGAGGCTTATCTGATGAGAGCAGGGCCCCATGCTATTTCTAAGCTCAGTGACAGGCTTTAAAACTTCTACAAAGAATAAAGTTCCAGCAAGAAAAAAGTCTCAAAATATATGAGCAAACAAGAATTTGGGAAATGTATTGGAAACAAACCTGAAACAAGGCAGTCCTCTTTTCTGCTAGTTAGTTGGAAGTGGAATAAGAATTTTTCAGGTTTTTTTATCTCCTCTGGGCTGGAATTAACCTACCTTTCAAAGTTCTTTAAATCCAAAAAAAATGTAGGACAAAATCCAAAATTTGCTCTGTGGACTGATTTCCATCCTTTAGAATTTATTTTTTTGCAAAACAGAAATCTCAACTTCATTATTTCCATGTCCAAAACCAACAGAGAATGCTTCCAAATGTAGACATACGGATTTAGTGTACTTCCACTGAAAACATGTGTAAATCTCCAGTTACCTTTCTTTGCCTGGAGGAAAATTCCTTACTCTTCTTACTCCTTGAAATCGACTGCAACAACACAAAGGATGTCTTCTGACAATTAAGAATTGCTTGTGATGGAAGATAGTAGCCAGGAGGTCACCTTAGCAGAATGTCTTCAATGATGTTTGAGATGTTCTTTCAGCCCCAGAAGGACTCTCTGACCCACACAGAATTAATGCTTCTCCCTTATGACATGCAACATATCTCGGCAACTTGTTGATTTGAAGGCTTGCTTTGTTTGGGGCTTTTTAAACTCTCCAAGGAGAAATTCCACTGGCAGTCTTTATGTTGGAGAAATGAGTCAGGGATAAGCACTGGATCTGTGCAACTCACTCTTGCTACTAATTAATGCATATCCTGTGAGGATTTGAAACAATAGCACCAACTCTGCCACCAGCATGAAAACAGAATGTACCTGTTGTTCAGCAGGGAAGAAATCTCTTTTCCTGACCACCTGTCAGTAAGTAATCACAGGGTCCTTCAGAGGAAGAAAAGGTGGCAAATGCAACAGCTTCTTCATCAACCTGTTTTGAATGAGCAGGGAATCCTGATTCAAGAATTTTTCCTGTCTTCTATCATAGATCAAGCCAAAGTCTAAGAATTTTATCTCAAAAACTCTGTGCTCCATAGTAATCATTATTACACATGTGATGTGATATGGCAGCTCATCGACTGGACCTGCATCCAAGGAGTTCTGAAGGAATGCAAAAGGGAAGGGTCTCCCATGAGACACGGCTGAGATAATTCCATATTGCTGGGCACCTGAAGGCAAGGAGGGAAAGGAGGGAAAGACTAATCCCCTGTTCCTGCTCCCCAAGCACAGGAAGAAGATGCCATGTGGCTGGGGTTGGCTGCCATCCACCACACTCCTTGGCAGCCCTGTCCCTGACCCAGTGCCAGTTCAGAGCTATGTACTGCAGCCCAGAGCAGGGCTCTGAGCCTGAGCTCTGCTGTGAAAGCACTGATTGAGAAACAGAAGCAAAGGATGAGGTCCCAGAGGGCTGGAAGGACGTGGTTTAAGATGAAGAGGTCATCCAGCATCCAGTGAGAACACTTGCTTCCAAGGGGGTAATTTGAGCTAAGCTCCTGACCTCCCACAGACTTCCAGCGTGGAAACAAAGGCAAATTATAGGCTCTACTTATGTTCCAGGTGCCCATGTACAGCATGGGTGCAATTGTATGTTCACTTCTTCATGGAAATGTTGGGCAGATGAAATGGAGAGGTGCTGCCATAGTGCAGCAGTTGGAGCCATGAAGGCTGATCTGAAAGGGACACAAGTGCGGATCTTCTGTGAATCTGGAGGGAGCTAGGATGAGACAGTGCAGTGCCAGGCCAGGGATTACCATGAGAGAGAAACTGAGATGCAGAATAATGGCTTTTTGCATTCCCAGAGCAATTTCAGAAAATGACAATAGTATCAATAAAAACCATTCACTGCTCTGTTTCACCCAAATAACCAATGCAAAGCTCAGCTAAATGTCAGATCTCCTCCACTTGCACCAAAGAGTTTGTGCAATGCTGACAGTCAGAAACAAACCATTTAGGGGAATGAAGAAGATTGTAATGAGAAATGTCAGGGAGACAGAAATATCTGGTCCCCTCACAATTTCACCCTGAAGAAACACTTTGCTACAGCATGAGACTGGAGATGAAAGTGAGTGAAGGAAAGTTATGAATCATGCCATGGAAAGTCCTTGTTAGAGAGAACTATATGTAACTATAAATCTTATGAGAAGTTTTTTTTGCTCAGCATCAAAAAATGACAGGTAAAGTCACAAGGAAAGGTGTCATAACTGAGAAGAAATTCAAAATTTAATTGTTTGTTTATTTGGACCAGAATGAGCAGCAGTCCCGTTTTCCACCATGCTCACACTTGTATCTGAGACCTTGCTAAGTGTTACTGTGTTTAACCTCACCAAATCCTTTGGCAGGGTACCTAGTGTGGGAGGACAGTTTCTAGGACAGCCAAACACCACCAGGGAAAAGGTAACCATGGCCTGGCTGCCTTCTGTGCTTGTGCCAAGGTGCAGCACAGCCAGCCAAGGGTGGCAGAGATGGAGGGGACACATGGTGGCCGCAAGGAGCCACGGGCTGTGCTTTGTCCTGCTTATGACACCAGCCTGAAAGCAGAGAAGGAGGAGCAGAGAGGATGGTTCATGTTCTTTAACCAAACCTGGGTCCCCTCATCCAACCAAGTGTAGACCTTAGATGGACACACCCGTCCTAAACCTGAATTTCCTCACCGCGTATATCCACACTGCTCATCTTGCCCAAGGCTGCTGGGCAGCTTAGAGCAACCTCCACCATGACGACTTAGACCCCAAACCCATGAATGAAATGAGTCTGAGCAGTCACAGATGGTCAGCCTTCAGCCTTCCATCCTCATTAGAGCCCCATTCTGTGAGTGTTTAAGGGACATTGTTAAAATCTCAGAGCACAGAGGGAGGAAAGAAGCCCCCACAGAGAATGCCAAGTGTTATATGTGCTCTGCAGCTGCCTTTCATCAGCTGTTCTGCAGAAATGTGCACTAGCTCAAGAGGGAGCAGTCAGGGTACTCACACAGAGGGTGTAAAAGGACTTTATTGAACCATGGTTGAGCAGACAGACCCCTTGCCCTGTCCTCTCAGAGGCTTCCTGGAACCACATCCAACACTAGCCAGGGTTTTCTCCAGAGATTAGCAGCTTTCCTGTTTTTAAATAATTTACACAAAAGCATCTTCCTTCCCTAAGTCTGGTTATTTTTAGACAGAGAAAAATACACACTTTTATCTTCATAAATAATCAGAACCATATGGCCTGAGCATTCTAAAGAGATCAGCTAAACCAGCTTTCCAAGGGAGGGACGTCGTGTGCGCTGTGTGTGCTCAGCAGAGCTGAGCTGTGTCAGGCTGGCAGCCTCAAAAACTGACTACGGGACTCACAGCCAGCTCTACAGCACAAGACATTCTCACACCACTGTTGCAAAGCTGCCTTGGGCTGTGTAAAGCAGGAGACAGGTCATTTTTTGCATGGTTGTGTTTTGTCCCTGACTCAACGTGACCAATAAGTGCCAGGATCAGACTTGGAGCTGCTAAAAAATCTGAGACAATCTCAGGATGACAAAACATTTGGAGAACTTGATATGAATAAAGGCTGAAGGAACTGGGTTTGTTAAGCCTTGAGAAGAGGAGGTTACTGGGAATCTAATCATAATCTTCCAGTACTTAATGGTAGTTATAAAGAAGAGGGAACTTTCTTCACAAGGATGAACAGTGAGAAGACAGATCCAATGGGCACAACTGGATTTAAGAGAAATTCCACCTGGCTATAAACTACATGCTTCACTGTGAAAACAATTAAACATTGGAATCAGTTGCCCAAAAAAGCAGAAGAGTCTTCCTCAATGGAAATACTCAAGCCTTGACTTGTGAAGGCCCAGGTAGCCTAATCTAAGGTCTGCTTTCAACAAAAGGTTGGACTAGGTGATCTCTAGACGTCTCTTCCAGCCTAGACTTTTTTTGTCATTCTGTGATTCAGAGTGCTTCATATGTAAGACAACCCTCCAAGTGGAATGATTAAAAAATAAAATCCCTTAAGTACATCCAATGGACCCAGATAGTGAAGTAGAGCTCATAGCCTCTGTCTTAAAGATCAAGTTCTGCAGGCACAAAGGTTTTGACTCTGAGGGACCTGAAGGCACATGCAAAAAGGAATGGGTTTCCATATTTGAGATAGGTATGCACAAAGTAATTCAGATCATCATATTTTGTAGTCCACAATGACAATTTCAGTATCAAATGCAAAAGGATAAGCAAGATCAGCCCCCATGTTTCTATGGAAGTCAGTGTTCCCTTTGCTGCAAACACCCAGCAACTTCTGTAATTCATCTGTTGGTTTCCACTCCCATCCTGCCGCTTGGCAGGTCTGTGCAGAGCTCTGGAATATAAATCTCCAAACAGCCAGCAGGAATCATGCTGCAACCTGCACGTGGGGGTTGAGGAGACAAACATATTCCCCAGGAGAGCTTGTTTATTTTTAGTTCTAGAGAACCCACTACAAATCTGTTGAAGAAAATAAAGACAGAGTCCCATGGTGTCAGCTAATGCTCTAAGTAGGAAGACAGATGCAAGTATGTGCAGAGTAGATTAAATGAGTGATCACTGCCAAAATCAGTCGGCGTATCCTTTTCAGGTCATAAAACTGTTTTTAATAGTAGGGCAGAAACATGCTAACATTGCTTCTCTGTTTACTTGTTTGTTCTAATTCCTTATCCCAGGAAGCAGTTGCTTTGAGCATTTCAAACTGTATATAAGCAGTTAGCAAGCCTAAAAATTAAGAGCCTCTGGTGGAGAGTGAATGAAGGTCTTTGTGCTGCCCAACCTCCAGCTCTCCTTGGCCAGCTGAGATTTACCCTCATGTGGGGACTCTTTGATGGATGGTATAATGAGGCTCAGAGGGCTACTAATCCCCCAGGGTACAGGAGGGTCGAACAGAGGGTATGAAAGGCCACGCTAAAGCAGATTTCAGCAACTCTCAGCCAACAGCCACTTTGGCACCATTCCCAGCCAGCGTAGGTTAGTGCAGTCTCTGGGGTATTTCTAGCTGCTGAGTGTAGGAGTCCAAGAGAGAAGAGAGAGTGAGTAGGCTGCAGCATCTGTACCTCCCTCAGTAAAAAGTGCAGTGCCAGCCCTCCCTTTATAGAGACAAATCTCCATGCACACACAATCTCATCCTCGGCCTCACACGGCCAGGAGAAAATGAAACCTGTTGGGTTGGATGAGGGGGATGGCCAGCAAGCACAGACACAACAAGCTGGAAAAGCAGATTCCCAAAGGCTGTTGTGTCCCCAAACTCAATAGAAAATTATTGATTTGTGCTTATGGTGGGGGCCTTGAGGCCAGACAGAGTGATCAGCAGAGGTAGGGTGTGCCTGCAGTAGTCTTTTTTGAGATTAGGAGAATTTCAGACACTTGATCATTGCTGCCAGCAAGGGGCAATTGGACATTTATAGACACCAAAAGTTAATGGATGACAGACATAGTATTGCCACTGCAGCTGTACAGAGCAGCAAAACAGTGAAAGATGACTCTGTGGCTCATCACTATGTGTTCCCTCATCTCACGGTAAATTGGACGCAGAACAATTCTTCTTTCCCCTAGCTCTCCTCTGGTCTTTTCATTTCCACCAACATGATTGCAAACTCCAGTCCTTTTTACCTGTACTGTAGGAGAGAGAAAATCAAACACACACATTCCTTGAATTCATGACTTTTAAGTTATTTACCTCTGTTATCTCTATCCAACCAGAGTACTGTAGGGGCTTTCTGTCACAGCAATATTTGTCACTGCTCTGACTTCAACCTTTCTTTTTGCTGGTACTTTAAAATGATTGGTTTTCTCTCTAAACAAGTGCTTAGTTTTAATCAGTGTTTAGCCCCATTACTCATCTAAGTATTCATTATTTCTCAGTTCACTGACGTTTAATCATCCCCATTTGATCAAACTGAGTTCTTCATCTGCTCTTCACAGCTTCCACGCTCTGACTCTGGTCCCTGGTGTACCCAGCTGCTTTTCTGCCTATAAAATTTCTCCTTAGACTTTTTTTTTTTTTACTTCATGCGCAGTTAGGATCAGGAGATGAATCCTTCCTTTGAGTGATTCCTTTAATATTCATCCCCTTTTTTTGCCTTTTGTGCATTACTTGCTTTGTGCACATGTGGGATTTGTGCCAAGAGGTGCTAATTCCTCATGACGTGGGTGTTGTAAGTGACAGGTGTTAATAAGGTTTGATCTGTGACTTCTACTTTACTGAACTTTAGAAATCTTCTTTTCATTTTAGCTGTCTCTTTAACACCTTTGATAGGTCTGCACAACTGTATATCAAGGCATATTAGAGCAGTCTCATTGATATTGATATGTTTGGGACACACTCCTCTCACTCTCTCTTTGAACTAATCCTTTGATTGAAGAGCTTTTCATTTATGCTCATACTTTCACATTTCTGCCTTCACTTCCATGGAAAAGGCATCCAGTCATTCCCTGGGAGAGCCTTGGAAGGGCAGAACAAACTAGAGCCCCAAAGAAAGCAGTCTGGCAAAGGAATAGCCACAGTGGCCACACATGTGTTTAACCCTTACTTTCCCCACAGAAATTTGATTAATTTTTTATGAGACAGACTTTCCAGTAGTTACTAACGAGAATTTTCTTCCCAAAAATGCTTTCCTCAGGTTGAGACATAGCCCTAGCAGCAATGACTCAACAGCTACTGATTCCTAACTGGAAACAAGCCAATAATTAACCTAGTTTGGAGTCTTTGCAGAGAGTGATGGACAGAAAGTGATTCTGCACTGTGGGACCCTGACAGACTCCAGCCTTTCCTACATTTATGTATTGATCATTGCAGGGATCTACTGTGCGATTTCAGCAGCAAGAGTGCTGCATTTTTCTGCATCAAGTTCTTGCAGTGAAAAATGATGTGGCAGCACAGTTTTGTCAAGGGGTTGGTGTTCACAGTGTTAACTTAGATCCCATTCTGATCTCCATAAGCTGCTGCTTCTGCTGGTTCACTTGGTGCATTAAATGTTGCCTTGGCTACTGTCAGGGCTTCAGTGTAGATGTCTGCAGCTGAGCTGTTTAGATTATCTCTGTAGTCAGTGGAGAGAAAAGGGAGTTTCCACAGGGCAGTTCATTCCATCTGGGAATAGGTGTCAAATCTGAAAAGTAAATCTGTCAAGACACAAGGACTAACCCAGATGTTGACCTCTGTGTGGTGTAAAGTGCTACATTCATACTCAGATAACATAAATCCCAACCTTGCCTTCTCTTCAATGACCTTTGCAATGCTTTTTACCTTCTCATGAGGTTTCCTTGGAACAGCAGAGCCCAGGGTCTTCTCAGCCTCACAGCTCTCTGCAGTCGCACTGCTCTGGACTCAAATTTTTTATTGGCCCAAATTTAAAGAAAGTGACAAAGTGTTGAAAAAAATCTTTTAAAGTCTCTGTCCTACCAACACCCCTAAAATCTGTTGGTTTCTGTGGTAACATTCCAAAATAGGAGCTGAGTTGTTCAGTATTCATATTCATCCTATTTGAGCAGAAAAAACCTACAAGGCCTACAATTCTCCACAAGAGCTCAAGTTCTGCATTTTGGGATGGTCCTGAAAACTGAGAGAATGGGAAACTCACTCACCATTAAGTCCAGCAGTATGAGGACCTCTGAAAAGACCAGACCAAATCTCTGCAGCCTCCAGAATCTGAGCTGGACTGGACAATTGCTGTTTGCCAGGACCAGGATAAATCTCTTCACAGAATTCTCCTCAAGGAGCAACAGATCATTAAGTTAATAACAGTAATTTAAAACTATGATTATCCCACCAACAGGGAAACTGAGAAAAAATTATGGAAGAGCCACTCATTTGTCTCTTGCTCCCTGGGATGTCCTAACCCTGCAGACTGTGCCACCCTGAAAGAAGGGTCCAGTGAGCAGGAGCTCATGTCCAAGGAGTCACATCCATGGCCACACCAGAGAAATCAATTAATTTACATTGATTCAGGATACCAGCTGGAAATGGCAGGGTTTCTTTCCACAGCACCATATCCTGCTGTGCTGTCACTTATCTTCCATATGCTGTGGGAATAAATAAAAAAAAATTAGCATCCAATGGCCTTTAAAGCCACTAAATGCCACACAGAATCTTTTTTCTAATAACCATTTACATTTAATTTCTGTCTATTGAAATGGGAAAGAAGAGGAAGGAAATGCACCTGTATTTATTTATCTCATGATTTCCTGATGATTTTGTCAGATCTGCTATCAATTAATCATCAGTTTTGCTGTCAAAGAGAATGTTTTTCTCCTCAGAGTTTCACTGGGTTAAGTGCATGTTTTGATTGTCTGTTGGAAACTCCTTGCTTAAACTGTGCTTTGAGGGCATAAAAAATCTGCATTCAAAGTGAATAAAACTCCTAAGGACTCAGTTCTCTGCCATCCTGCACTAAATTTGGCCATTCACAGCTGTGCTAAGCAGATGTAAAGCTCACAACAGGACTCAGCATCCACTTTGCAGTCACGTACGTGACCCCACAGGGTGCCAGGCTCAAGGAGTTGAATCTTTGTAGTTGGGAATCTACCAATTATGGAAGAAAATGGGCTTTCAGCACTTATGTATTTAAAGTATCTCTCTGTGTATATGTGTGCATAAACAGAGAGAAAATAAGAGCTTCAGACTGGCCTTGCATCAGCCCCTTGAAGCCATCTGAGTCATCAAGAAATTTGGTACAAACATTGTGACACAAATGTTAATGTGCCTCTGAAGAGATGTTATTTTCTGTTGCCAACAATTGGAAGAGGATTCATCTGAAATGGTCAGATGGGAGGCAATCAAGAGAATCAGTGTTGCCTGCGGCCCATTTATCCCATCCCAAAGCAGACATCTCAGGTAGGTAGGATGAATCATGCCTGATCATTAGTTATGTAGAGACATTAGATGCATAAAATTAGGGTTAAGTTTACCATTGAGGTTTCCATCTGAGTAAGAAAGCTTCATAATCTCTGAAGAAAATAAAACATCCTCATGGATTTACTATTTTTGTCCTACCAAAAGCAAACATTATTTGATTTGGCTCTTGCACATTAAGTAGAACAGAGAATAACTTTAGAGACCAGAACTCCTGAAGTCAGTAAAAGTGATTTCTGTGAGCATTGGTAAGATTTGAATCAGGCCTGAAAGAATCTGATCTGTATACCAAATACCTGCTTGAGATAGAAGCAATGTCACACTTTTTAGCTTTAGTTTTCTGCCCCCCAGACTGGATGTTGGCCACCACAATAAGATCCTCAAAATTCATTGCCCCTTTGCCCACCTGCATTTGATCTGGAGCTGTTGCTGGACTTTCTCAGCTCTGAAGCTGTGGTTGATGGTGGACCAAGACCACTTTCACAGAAACACATTGGATTGTTTTTCTAAAACCAGATTAAATTCCCTAAACCTATGTGAGCAGAAACATGTCAGGGGAATGTGGGAGGGGGAGCAGAAAGGGACAGATACACCTCAGGAAGGCATTGCTGCCAGTGCTTCACCTTAGGTAAAGCAGGAGGGCTTTGATCATGCATGGGAGTCTCACATGTTTGGTGGCCTGATCACCCCTGGGCTCCCACCCTGCCCCAAGTGCTTCTTGGCACTGTAAAAGAGAGCCTTTGTTCCAAGTATCATATTATGAAAAAATCTTTGGGACTCCATGGTAATGTGAATCACTTGATCCAATATTTAGCAACTGAAACAGGTGCCAAGCAGTAGAGTTATTTGGGCATTTTCCAGAAACATAGTTTATCATTGGGAAATGCCACTTTGTTGAAAAGGAGATTTCTCTTGGGGACATGCCAGTTTTGATGAAATTTTCTCAAGAAAGGTTTCCATGGTAGGATAGGATTTCAAAGAGAGAGAGAGAGATATATGTTTTTGCTCCTCTAGGAAAGCCAGTAGGTTATTGTGAGGGCACCTGGTGAGATCAGAACACCCAGACCCAAATCCATACCCAGACCGCATCATTGATCTACCAGTTATCTGCTTGGGTACCTGAGAGTCCATTTGCTGTTCTCATCTGACTTCAGCATCCTCTATAAGAGCTACTCTGCATTCCCCAAATAACTGTTGGTGTAGGAATATGAACCCTAGTCCAAACAGGGCTTCAGACTCAGCCAAGCTCCTTCTCCTTTCCTGGCCAAATATTATTTATTCATTAGTAATGTAGTAATTGGAAGGAGTAGCTATTGCTCACTTAGCTTTAGTGTGTGCACCCAAGTCTCAACAGCTGTGCCTATGAACAGCAAAACTTTTACATGTGTCCATGTTCACAGCCATGCCTGGTGTGCCTTCCCCCACACAGCAGCCTGGGGGACACGCTGCAGCTTGCATGTTGATTAAAAAGTGCTGAGCAGCAACATGGGAGCCAAAAAATTTCCACATGTTCTGGAGGGCACATCCCAGCTCCACCTAAATCCAGCAGAGGACCCTGGTGAAGATCCAGTGGTGGGTCTGCTCTGAGATGCCGGCTTAGGGCCATCTCAGTAAAGACAGCAAATGCAGACACTGACCTCAACAGGAGTTAAAGACATGGGTCACAGTGGATGACAGCTGCTAGGGTTGTGTGGATCCACTTAATTAAATGAATTGATTGAAGTTAGGAATAGTGTTATTTCTTTGAATTCAGTGAGGGGTGCTAGATATCAGCTTTTGAGTTTGGCATGTCTCTGATATCTCCAGTTGAGTGAACTTCTGACATTTTTGCTGGTAAATTTCCATAGTTTTACATTCTTAATGTCATCTGAGCAGACAAAGACCACAGATCTTTTCTTTTTTTTTTTTTTTTTTTTTTTTTTTTTTTTTTTTTTTTTAACCACAAACCATTTCATTATACCCAGAGCTCCAGAGTGAACCACATTGTGGACAATAATCTGTGAGAATTTTTTAAAGTTTTCTCCATGGAGTAAACATTATTTGCAAGTACATCATCCATCAGGGTTCTCTGAGGTATCGTAGTGATCAGCAGCATAAACAGAATGTTTTTTATTGTGATCCCAGCAGGCTTCTTCCTTATCTACAGACCCAGTGCTTTGGATTATGTAGGAAAGGGTACACAGAAAGCTTACAGCATCTGAAACTTTTTCATTTTATTTCCCACAGCCTCATGTGTCGAACTGAGGCAGAAAAAGTATATTTATATACTCAGTTATGAGGACGGTTGCCGAGTCAGAAAAAGTAGTTTTAGCAGGCCAGGAAGGGGGAAGTGCCAAGCCTGGAAGAGTTGTTTTGCCAGTCTGATTTCCAGTGACACCCCTTGACATGCCCCCAGTCAGGAGATGACAGAACACAGGAGAAGCTGAGCAGGGGCTGCCCCTGCCCCACTGCAGCCTTGGGCTTGGCTGGAACAGAGCAGATGCTGTGGGAACAAAGGGAGCTGATAAAAGTGCAGTAAGGGATAGAAAACAACCAAAGGGAAAGTCTTTGCCTGCCAGAGCTCTCACCATGGCCCTGCAGGTGAAGACAAACCTAGTGGTTATTGCCCCTGTCATCTCTCTTTCACACTGACACTGGTGTTTTGGTCTTACCTTAAAGGGTGAATTCTGTGTTCCACACCTGGCACAAGCTGCAGCCAAAACCTGGCAGTTTTGAAATCTCAAGTTCACACCCCCTTCACCCCTTACATACCCAGGCAAATATGCTTTTCCTCCTAATGCAGCAACAGGGGCTTCAGGAGAATAATAGTTTATTGATTTTTCCCCATTGGTAAATTTAGTAGAGGACAGACAGATGGAGCATTGAAGTAACATTGTCAAAACAAACACATGATGGAGAAGATTTATCTAGCAAACAGCTCACTTTAAGGCATTAGTTTGGTGCAATCTATGGAGTGTAAGGGACTGTATTCTCAATTTTCCATCAGTTTCTAGTCAGCCTGTACTTAAATAAAACTGGACTGCAATTCCATCACCATGAGGATTGTCATCTACAGTATCAAATATTTATATTTGATCATTATTTTACAGTCCCATGCTTTAATACATTTACATACACTTGCAAATATTTAATAAAATACACATGTGAAGTTTAAAAGAATGATTTTTCAAGTCTGATTTCTAAGAAATCTAGACATTTATTGCTTCCTTTAGTAATTTTGAAGGGAATATGACAAGAGTTTCAAAGTACCAGACCTCTATTGCACAGCTTACAGATAATGTCTTAACAACAACTAAAAGTTATAAGACAATAGCTTAAAAAAAAATGTGATGAAATCCAATCCTGATTAACAGGACACTTAAGGACAAGCCTAAGTTTCACTTTTAACAGCAAAAGTTAAGTTTTTCCTCGAGTCCCTCCCTGCTCCAGCATCTGAGCCAGGTTAAGGGGTGCAGGGCACCATTACCTGACAAATCATGCCCGACCCACACGTCCCTCTGCCATCTGGCCTGCTCTCAAAAAGCATTTTCATCTCTCCCAGCAGGCTGGAGCCACACCTGGAGCCCCAGGAGCCCACCTGGGAATATGACAGCTCAGTGGAAGGGCAGCAGCCCAAACTGTCAACACAGAGAGGTACCAAACATCTACACACTGCTTTGCTTCAGAAAATTGAGTCCTCCTATTTCTCTGAGAAGCCATAAAAAAAAAAGGAAAAAGTGTCTGTTTAGGTGAGTCTGTTGACATGTAGCTAAGTGTTTGGAATTAGGGGAATACAGAATTTAAATTGTGGTTATTCACTTTGCACATTGGAGTAGAGCTCAAGGTTGATTGCAGATATTTCAGATACAGCCCAAACACAAATTCTAACTTAGGTCTAAATCAACTGCTTCCTTCAACTCATAAAAGGGTCTAAAATATGTCCATATAAAGGTCAGCAGTAAATCTTTATTTATTCATGAGCCTCTGTCTCTACTAATGGCTGTGTTTGCAAGTATAACAGAAATGAAATATGGTCCTTTTTTCTCTGACTTCCTATTTGATTATAGCAAAATCCAATGAAATAATTAATTGTTGCAAAGAATGTACAACTAAATGCCTGGCTATTCTTTCACAGGTACAAAAATAAATCAGGATTAATTCCATTGGTTTAAAACATGGCTCTAAAATTTACATGGGTGGCATCAGCACCAGATTTTATATACAGAACATTCAATTTTTATGTAATTTTAAGCTTTGAGGAACTTCAATCTTCAGAGTAGCTTATCTGCCTGAACATTGATTCCTCCAGAGATCCCAGCAGCAATTACAAACCACAAAATAACTGAGTTATGAAAAATTTGGAAATACCACTAGGTTTTTAAGAAGTTCTCAGAGGTTCAAGTATTTGGTACAGATTGCATCAAAATGAATTAATCAACCTTTTGGGTAAATGGGCAAAGTTTTTAGGCAGGAACTAAGAAAATATTATAAATATACCTATATATATATATAGATATATCTATTATATCTATTGTAGATATACCTATATATAGTATATATACACCTATATATATATATATATGTATGTGTATGCATATATATGCATATGTATATATATAAATAAATATTCTATTTTTTGCTAGTTTGTGCTAATCCTGAGGTCCAGATATTTTTTCTGACACCAAAATTAAAAGACAATTAAACCCTCTAATTTTCCAGTCCTGTTTCAAAAATGATTACTCTGTTTTAGCTAAACCTTTCTAAAATTTTAGAGAGAACAAAAATGCTTTTCCCAGGAGTCCATGCACCAGAGAGCAGAGCAGGAATGGAGGAGTTCAAGGAAACATTTCTAAGTCAAGCCTGTAGTGCAGAGTGAACTTCAGCCAGATGTGATGAGGAGTTCTGCTGGGTTTTTTTTGTTTTTTTCATCGTTGAAAAAAAAATTTGTTATTTCATCAAAATGTAAACTCAGCAAGGAAGCCTGCTGATTTGTTTTCTGGACAGACTTTGGAGCATTTATGTGGGCAAAAGTGGAACAAAAGCAGTTACTGTCTTTCTCTGAAGCCTTATATATGGGGTAATGGTTTGGAATAAATGTGGTAACCAGTAGGTTCTGTCCTTAACTTATAAGATAAAACCAAACCTTGTTTCTTCAGCATTTTCCTGCCTTACTTATTTCATTATTGAACTTTACAAAATAAAAACCTCGTCCATCCTTGCATATTGGACAAAATAGCATCCAGGTTTGAATGGGGGCTTCTGACTTGTGTTATTTCATAAACATTCACCTCTTTGATTATTTCTGGCTGCTGCCAACTATCTCTCTGGGCGCTGTGCATGAGGAGCTCAATGCAGAGACTGAGTGACTCTGTGACACTGGAGCAGAGCCTGGAAACACCCCTCAGCCAGAGAAAGCTGCAGGTGCCATTTCACCACAAGGACTCACTGCAAGCAAAGGATGTGACTTCTCTCTGTCAAGGATAGAGATGGAGGCTGGAGCTGACCCCTAAGGAATTTGCTCTTCCTGAAACATTCTGAGCCTATAATATTAGGATGGGTGTTGGCCATGCTGGAATTACCATGGTAGTCTCTAGGTATTTAAAGGCCTAAGCCCCAGCCTGTTCCTGATTTTCTCTGTCTAGACATGGACTCTAGGGTCTTTTATTACAGAACAATCTAATGCAGTGTTTTCTATCAACCTCCAAGCAGTCCATGCCAGGCTGAAAATCTTTAATTGAGAATACTTTGGCAGATAACTGACTTTGGCCTTGCATGCAGAGGGGCAAGCATTGGAGGAGGGGATCTGGGGACAGGTGCTGTTATTCTTGGATTCACAACTCACATCTGCTGCACTTTTAAATATTGCCTTGCTTCCCCTCCCCAGCCTTCAGCCACTTTAGTGACTTCAGCTCCCAGCTCCAAATTTAACGAGTTTCTATAATCTGTCTACAGCAAACCTGGGGGTTTTGACTCAACACGAACTTGCAGAATGTGACACAGACAGTTAAACCCAGCCAAGGAGGATTTGGGTTTGTTTTCTCTCCTAAAAAGAAGCTGTAATCCATTCAAAGTATTACCAAGATATTTTGGAATTGAGCTAACTCATTTCTGAAGTTCACACTGAGGTAATGTGTTATTAACCTCAATTGTTCGGTTTTAATCTTCTCTGTCCATGGGAACAAAGTTGAGTTTTGGCTTTGGCTTAAAAAATAATCATTTACAATCCTGACAAAACTCAGAAGTCAATGGAGCTGTGTGAAGGAGAGGGCAGCAAAGGACATGGGGTGCTATATTCTGCTGAGGCAAGAACCAGAAGGATGAACACTATTTTCCAGACCATTTCATGCCACAGGCTCGTGTGTCGTGGGCTTACTCGAGTGAGTGGAGGTCACACCTCTTACCAAGAGTGTCTGATCATTTCTGCCCCTGGTGCTGAGTGGTTCACCCACCCTGGGGTGCTTCCAGTTTGGAAAGCAGAGGCAGCCCAGAGGAAGAGGAGGCTGCTCAGCTCCCCACTCTTTGAGGGATTAGTGTCACTGGGTGCCTCCAGCTCCTCACAGATGCCATCCTCTAATCCTCTGCTGTATTCAGAGGACCAGGGACCATGTCAAACTGATAGTGACCGTGGCTAAAGAAGTTCTCCAGAAGCCACCAGCTGGCACTTTTCAGCATAGCTATAATCCAGGTTTACTGGCCAATTCCTTCTGACCTGATTTTTCATCGTGTGAAATGATTCTGCCTGCTCTGCTGCACTGATAGGGAGAAGCAAAGAGGAGAGAGAAAACAAGTGGGAAATGCCAGTTGGTACTGAGAGAAGTGATGTGCTTACTATGGAAATGCTGCTCTTTCATGGTATTTAGCAGGCCTCAGGTCAGGCTAGAGGATCTTAAAAGACCTTCCCATCTAAGAAATATGGCAATATTTCTAAAATATTACTATTTTATAATTTCCTAACAAACAAACAACAACCAGAAAAAATTGTTTACTCGTGTAAAATATATCAGAGCAAGTGTCACAATCTGAAAATACTTTCACCAGTTCACTGTCCCTCCCTGCAGCAGGAAGGAAAGGGTGGGCAGGGCAGATGTCAACAGGAAAACATCTGTCTCAACACCAGGCAGAGCTACAAGGTAAGGATTTGGGTGGCAGCATCTTCCTGAAGGGAGCCTCATGTCTCAAAAGCCTGGAAAACAGTTCTCACAACTCTGCAATAATTGAAAATAACAATCTAATATATTCTGTGTAGAGTCTCCATATAATTGCTTGTATCTCTTCACTCTGTCCTCTTGGCAAGGAGATCCAGATGCTGATTTAGCTGAAGTCTGCAGATTTCACAGTCATTTTTCTGTTTCCTGTGAAGTGGTTTCTGCCTTTGTCTTTCTCTCTCCATAATTAATTCTGCATCATCCAACTGCCCCTTTTGGCATTCCTGATTTTTAATGGTCTTAGCTTTATATGGTTTTCAATGATAATCCTTAAAACTAAAGTGTATAACTATCTATTTAATCCAGTTTTCTGCCTTCCTTCCTTTTCATCTCTGCAATATGACTCTCTCCCATCTTTTTTTCTGCAGGCTGCCAATGCCAAAACAAAGCTAGTCCTATTACTCTGGTCATACATTTTTAATGAATTTTTGTTTCATGCTCGCTGTTCCATTCTTTTTAATAGATTTCTATCTTTCTTTCATGTATCATATTTTTATAGAGCTTTCTCACAGGTCTCCCTGCTGAGACTCTTTAACAGTAAGTCTCAGAGAAATAGAAAGACTCACATCAGCCAGCCAGGGACAAGCTGGATCCAGTGCCCAGGTCAGCTGGTTCCACTGGTGTTACTGGGAGCCCAAGTGCTCAGCGCTGCATCCTCACCCAGGTCCAGCACAGCATGGAACATCTCCACAGCTTCCTGCTGCAGGGAGCCCAGGTGCAGCTGGCTCAGAAGAGTCACAGTGAGCTTTTCTGTGCCATCATGCTCTACACCCCATGGCATTCATCCCCAAGACAGCTGCCTCTGGGGAATGGCTGTCCAGCCACCTCCTGCAGGATTTTTCCAAGCAGCATTGCACAGACCATGACCTTGTCCACCTTTCTGCCTCTGTCAGGTGTGGTTAGAAGAACATGCTGTCCATGCTTATACCTTCCATTCAGGCCTAGTTTATGTTCATTCAGTATTTTGTATTTGAACTTCTGTCTCCTTTGTTTATCCTCTCCCAAGAATCCTGCAAGGGAGGAGTCTTCTCTTTGTCACTACAATTCAGTGACATTTCAATTCCCTACTTGACTGCAATCAAGAAGGTGCAAAGTTTTTGGATTCTGGATATTTCGGCATTTCTGACAAAATAAGTATCAGTCTTTTTTGATGAAAGAAAGACTTCACTTTTCTCTGCCAGAGAAGAACCTCATAAAAAAGTGTTTTCTTTTTCTTCTTGCCTTGCAACTTTTGAACTGAAATATTCCATTGCACAGAGCTGAAATTGGTCAGAAAACTTCAAATGTATCACCTTCATCAGGACCTTTCTTTAGCAGCTAAGCCCAAAACCACTGGTATGTCACTCCATTTCATTCCTCCAGCACAGTACTATCAAATCTAATTTTGGGGGCCCTCCATGGACCATGGTTAGCTTATATCACATGTCACATCCTTGTCTCCAAAGCCATTCTGTCTTTAGAGCTTCTTCAGATAGAAGGACTTATCCAAGAATCCATATTGAATTGGTTGGGATACTAATCCATGGCTTCATGTTTCATTTCTACTGAATGTGACATTCAAAATATTATCATAGTGAGTAACTGCTCTGCCTCTGGAGACATTTGAAATGACTGGATGCTATCTAACAAGAAAAAAGAAAAGAGAAAAGGTCTAGGGATGTTTTGTGATGAAAAGCAATTTCTATGCAAGCAAAGCAAGTCTCTTCCAATACACAAATATGGATTTTTCTATGTACATTATTTCACACAAGTATTTAACTCACAATTTCTTAACTTCAAATTTAAGCTACCAAGTCTGTCTTCTTGAAGTACAATTATACAAAATCAAATGTCAGTAAATATATTTTATGTGCACGATCTGTTTCCTGGAATTCAGGCAAAAATATTAGAAGAAAAGAACATCCTCACAGTGTTTTTAATTTTTTATATAATAACAACTAAACCTTATGGAAAATTTTGGAAGTATATTGTAAATCTGGCTGTTCTGTTGGTTTCCTCTTGCAAATTCCAAAGTGATAGGGAGGACTTTGCACACAATAGCAGCTGATATTTGAATAGCTTGCATGAGGTTTTGCTGTTAGCATCTAAGCCTCAAACACCCGGCAATATTTCCATTTCCCCCCCCCAAAAAAAAAGTTTAGAAGGAAAATAATTCAAAATTGAGTTGTCTGGAATTATTTTTGGCCTGAACTTGAATCACCTTTGGCATTAAACATGCCTTTCATTTTGGCACTTGAACTTTGCTCAAGGAGATGGGGAAGAGCACAGGCACAGTGCCATGTTTCAGAACAAAATACCCATTTTACATTACATTCCCACTGCCTGTATCTAATTGCATGTGAATATCTGACAGGAAATGGAACAGGATACTCAGCATTCAATGCTTTTAGGAAACAGATAATCGGTAAATTGGTCTTTGTTATAGTTAAAGGAACAATTGTTTTACTGGACTGACCAAAACCAAATTACACCAGGGATGCCAAAGAATACTGACAAACTGTACTCCACTGGGCAAAAATGGGATAATTCTTTTTCTCCTTTTTTTACGCCATTGGTTTTTGCTCCATTTCTTTCCCTCCTCTGATGCTCTCTCCTTGTAGGTGCATGACTGGTTAGAAAAGAAAAAATTAACTTCAAATGCTGTTAAGATAATTAGCTGTCACATACAGGTTTTACTTATTGCCCAGCCAGGATAATGTCATTTTTAACAAATTTTCATGGCTGGCCCTACATTGCAGAAATTATCTGTGTTCCTAATGGTCATCCAGCCTTTGAGATGGAAAATGGCTTTGCACTTTTTGAGAATTTTGAGAGAGTGATCTATTTAAATACCAGTAATCAAGCAGTTCAAATACATGGGAAACCTTTTTTTTCCCCCCATACTTCCCTGATAAATATATGAGGGTAAAGAATGGTTTTTAAAAAGAAGATTTCCAAGCAGACACTCATAGCCTCCACCTAATGGTAACAGTAAATAATTTTCCTATTAAACACTCTCTTAAGCAACTTCTTCTCTGACAAGGTGGTTGGTACCCCACATTTGAGAAAAAGGGTCCTTTTCATATGGGCACTTGCAATCATTGCTCAGCTTGATGGAGCCTAAAAGGTTGTGGTTTGTGGTTGGGTTCTCTAAGGTCCATGACTGACCTACTTGATTTTTCCTTTCTCCTTTTTCTTAGAAATCATATCCTCACCTGATTAAATTAATTGTGTAAATTACTGAAATTACTGAAGCATTTTTGGGGCATTTTTTCCCTTGTCTTTGCAGAGGGATCAGGAAAAAGAAGCACAAAAGCTGGGTGGTAACTGCTCTTGCCTTCATTACTCAACATGATCTGCAAGTGGTGCAGATACCATTGGAATGGATTTGGTTTATGTACCCACCATTGTCTCAGCCCAGGAAATGCAGTGCTGTTTTCTCAGAGTCATCATAACTTGCCATCTTGCCCAGTGTGGTTTTGTTAGTGTTCAAGACATTAAAATATAAAACACCTGTCAAGGAGCAAAGTTAACTGAATGATACAACTCTGTAAGTAAAATCAGATGAGCCTAAGGGACAATTTGAGTAGCTTCTGCAGTTCTAAATAATTTCCCTTAAAATAAGAAAAGGAAATAGTGAGGAAAAGAGTACAAACATCTAACAAATATATATGAGTATATTTTAAATAAGCCTTTAAATAAGGCTTTAAATAAGGCTTGTGGGCAGGAGGATTATAATTTACTTTGTAAATTCCTGCATGAGAGAAATAAAATATTTATATTAGAAAGTAGAGGTGTAATTAAGATTAAACCATTTAAAGACTGATATGCCATATGACAATGAATTTAATAACTCGTTATAGTTTTCAGCATCTGTAACAGTAGGATAGTGAAGGACTTCATTAAAATTTACAATGCCCCTGCCAGATATTGCTATTAGACAGCACTAAAAGGAAGGTGACTTGCCCAAGGTAGTACTACATTGAATTCATAACTCATAAAGCTCAGAATTCTGAGTTTTATTCCCTGGTCTAATTACAAACCCTGAGCTGTGTCAGCCTGGTCCCTCACCCAGGGGTCAGGCAGTGCTGGCAGGGTTGCACAGTCTGGTGTCTCTGGGAGTCATCACATCTTTTTGCTGCTTCTGTCTTCAGAAAACTTGGTGTGTCTCTTGCTTCTTAAACACCATCTCAGCTGGAGATGAGATAATTTTTGTGGATTTTGCATGGACAACATCAAGTCCAACAGTCCCTGTCTGATGGATGACTCTGTGGCAGCTGAGAGAGCGCTGCTGCACAGAGTGAGAACATTGGCTGTTTGTAGTAGGAGCAGCAACCACGAGCAGCTCTGAAAAATGACACAGATGTCCATTTGTTTTTTAAAGATACATTAATCTTTCAGCAAAGTGTTTCTGAAGTTGTATTTGGACTTGGCTTTCGTTGATGTCCCACATTGCTAATTGATTTTTCTGACCTTCCCAGCCCGTATGAAAACAGGGCTGCTGGGGCTGCTCAGGGGAAGCACTGTTTGCTGCCACAAGAGCCACATGGCCGGAAGCCAGCAGCACAATTACACCACGTGCCTGGAATGATAATTGAGCTATTGCTCCTCTCTTCACTTTTAACCTTGTCCTTACCATGGATGCAGCCTCAGTGTGACAGACTGACAGACAAGATGGGCCACAAAGACTTGTTATGATGACACTGCATGGAAGGTCCTCTGAAGGCACCACAGTGAGAGTTCACTTGGGTGCACCCAAGGAGGAAATAAGACAAATAGTTCTTATTAATAATTATTATTGTTGCTACTACTGCTGTTACTGCAGCTACTACTGTTACTGGTATTACTTGCTGCATTCAAGAAGGATCTGGGGGGTGCTAGAGATGAGAATTTCTACTAAGCAGAGAGCAGGATGGACAAGAACATCATGTCCCAGAAGGAAGATCTACCATTTTTCATTCCTTCCATCCCCTTTGTACAGCTTTTGCAGCCTCTCTCATGGCTCTGTTCCAGTTTTTTGCCTTCTCTCAACCCCATTTTTCTGTAGCCTGACCTCTACTCACCATCTCAGGGGCTTGCAAAACTCCTGGGGAGCCTGAGGACAGTTTATAAAGTTAGATGTGCAACAAAGAATGAAGTTCTAAGCTGAAAAATTTAATCAAAAGTGGGCCACCAATAAAGAATTTGGCAGAATTAGGCCCTTTGGAGATCTATGGTGTTCAAGTCTGTATAGCACATAATGAGAGACAGTCCCTTTCCTCAAAAAAATTTACAGGCAAAGTTCCAGAGAGGAGACCAAAGAATGGGAGGTACTTGCTGGGAAATAATAAAGAAGGACACAAAATGAGTTTCTTTGACAGAGAGAAAACTTTGCTTTAAGATTAGAAATGAGGCAGAGAGGGTAAACAGTGCTGAGAGAGCAAAGCATTTAGTATAGCTATAGACTGATTTAAGACTTCACATTTTAGTATTCCTGTTTTTCAGAGCACATTTTTTTCTTGGGGTTTCTTGGGTTTGCTTTTGTTTGTTGGGGTTTTTTTTAGGGTTTTTTTTGGGGAGGTGTTTTTTTTGGGATGGGGCTTTTTTGATTTTGTGTCTGTGCTCTTTGTGGTTTGGGTTTGTTCTCTTTTTTGTATAGAAGTTGCAGAACTGTTCCTTTGAAAATTTTACTTCTCTTTAGGGAGGATATTTTGCCTTTTAGGTAATGAGACTTTTTTTCCAGTAAATTCCCAAGATTTTCTCTATTTCTAGGCTGAACAGGTGTAAAAACTACATCTACATTACTTTAACATTTCTAGTCTCATTGCTGGATCCTTTTATCAATATTTTTCCTGTTTTACACACATCTCATGGGTACCAAGACAGTAATTTTTAGGCACAAATTTAACATAAAAATTCAGTACAAATTTAATAATAAAATAGCTTAATAACAATATACAGAGCACCAGTTGAAAACAAAACCTCTGAGGCAATATGAGTCATAACAATATAACAATCCATTACTTGCTGTCTTTTGCTTTTTTCCTCTTCTGCTTTCCACAATTAAATACTAATGGTCATGAAGAGATTCTCTGGGGCTTTTGCACAATGTAATTTTTCTCAAAAGCATCTACAGTTGCTCGTGCACTATTGTTCAAAACATACAAATAAGCTGCACCACCAGACGTTTCAAAAGTAGAATTTTACTGCCAGTTGGAGCGTGTTTAAAGTGCTCTTTACCAATTACAGCTTGAGAGAAGCCAGGGAAGAGATGTTTATAGATATTCTCTGCACTGTAGGGGTGGATTCAGACACAAACTTCATGGGGGCTGTGCAGAATCACTGCCTCTCCTGTCTGACTGAGCACTGCACTTATCACTGCTGATGTAAAGATTATATCCCATTAAACTGCCACATTTTCTTCTTATTATTCCCCCTTCACCAGGAATTTCTCCAGCAGCAGGCTTGGACCAAAACATGACACAGGGTTCACATGTGGGGCAGCTCTGGTTTTGTACTGAGACTCAGAGCAGTTCTTACAAGGATGTGGTCTCCCAGTGACATCCTGACTCCTTCTCTCTTTCTCTCAGCTTCAGAAGCTGTAAATTTCCACCCACAAGTGAGACAGAAGCTGAGTAAGGGTTGCTGATTTGGACACTCCTATTGGAAAAAAGAAAGAGGAAAACAATATTGAAACCACATAGAATAAATAAAATGCCAGTGCCAACTAATAAGGGAGAAGGAATAGTTTTCAGTTATCCACATAGGTCAGCACTGGTTTAGTGACAATTTTTTTCTTCTTTAAATAATCAAAATTAGTGTTGATATTTCTGGATGGGATGTAAAGGAAAATTCATGGGTTTAAATTCAGAGAAAAAGAGGAAATTCAACATTCTTATGGACCCAGTCCAGCATGACACTCAGAGCTTAGTATAAGCACAGGAGTTCAAGTTCAGACCAACACTCCGTGCTTTGCTCATCATTGCTGCTCTCCCAGAGCCACAGCCTGACATCTCTCCTCTGCCAACCTCAATGTTTTATTACATCTCACATTATTGCATTTTTTCTTAAAGACCATGCTCCTGAAAACATGCATTACACAAGAATGTCAGCTTTCTCTTGAAGAAAATGAAGTTTCCAGACCACACTGCTGCAGGACAAGGCTTGGAAAACATGAATCTTAAGTCAAACATAAAAGCCTCAGAAACCAGATGGAAACTCAGAAGCATGCAACCATCTCTCTGCCTATTTTTTTTTATTTTTATTTTTTAACACCCCTTGCTTTTAAAGCTGTCATACAATTTTTCTGATACCTGACTCATGATTTCTGGGTGCCCAAGGTTGGCAGTCCAGCTTCCCAAGATAGGAAATTTTGCCAGTGAGAAGCCCAACAGCTCTGAGCGAGAGGCAAAATGAACAAAGCATCACCCCTGAGCTGTGCAGGACATCAGTCCACAGGCATGACTCCCTCCAGGCTTTGAGACCGATTGTCAGCGTGTGTCTGCTCATGGCTCCAGGCTGCCTTCCCCTTAATTGTCCAATTGCATGAGCTGGGCAGGAAGACTGTAAATATTTAACAAATGTGGAGCTCAGTCAGGAGTTGAAGATACACAATCATTAAAGTCAAGGCAGAGCTCTCTTCAGGATGGAAATCCAAGGAGTGTCTGGAGAGATTTCCATCATCTGCAGAGGAAACCTTCTGATGGCCATGACCCTAATCTAGACACACTAATTAAGAGCCTAAACTAAAGTTGGATGAAACCAGGCTAAATTCTTGTGTCTTCAACAGTTTCCTCTTCCAAGAGAGATTTTTACTGCAATCATGAAGTGATTCTGCAACTAAGAGAAAGCTCTAAATGGCCACCTGAGCCAACTCACAGGAGAGTGTAGATAATCCACTACCACTCATACAAATCTCATTTTTCAATGTCATATGGATTAAAATTCATGCCTTGCACCTGCAGGACATTTTGGTGTTATGTTTAAAAAAAAAAAAAAGTCAATAGATTTCTCCAGGTGTGCATTAACAAATGCATGGGGAAATTTATATACAGGGGTTACAGAAGTGCCTTTAAAAAGAGTCCCTTTTTTTGGGTACTTTAAAGCACAAGCTATGGTGGTGGTTTGAGGGCTATGAAGCACCCCTCACAGCAAGAAGCAGGGTCTTTGACTCAGGGTGCACTAAGATAGCAGGAATATACTTTCTGCTGCTCTCCATGAAAGCCTCTGAGATATCTCCTTTTGCCCACCGTCCTCTCAGAGCTGCTGAGGCAGCTGGGTTTAGCTCTGAGTCCTTCCACAAAGGCTGAGCCCTGGGCAGCAGATGCAGGGGTTGAACAAAACATAATCTCCAGTTTCACCCCAGGTATTTATGGTTCCAAAGACTGGAAACAAGAACCACACATCTCCCCATGCCCAAGTGTCAGGGAGGAGAAGGTGTGGGAGTTGAGAGGAAAAGAGATTTCGGAAGCCACAGGGATAATTAGGAAGGGGAGGGTGTGATCACAGGCAGAGGGAAATACACAGATGTAAACAAACACAACCCAAGATACTTGAACAGAAGCAAAAGGCTTCCCAAAGCCTTTTGGAGTTTGGAAATACCAGAATTAAAGTTGCTAGGGCAACCATAATTGGCCCCACTGTGTATAAGCTTTAATTAGATAACCACAAACTATTTTTTCCACAGGACCTAAAGATCATTTCCAGTGCTGGGACTGGGTGTGGTGTTGGGCACAAAGGCCCCAGCAGTCCCACCCATAGTCAGGAGACAGCTGCAGGGACAACAGAACTGAGCCGGGTGAGCAGCAGCAAAGGAGCTTTCACAGCAGCAGAAAGCACAGCCACAGATCCAGCAAAGCAGGGCTGGTCCCTTGCTGTCTGATATCCTGTAGGAAATCACTGATTCCTGTATTTCCACAGTCAGTCATTGGTTGGGGATTTCTTTGGATATGTGGCTCAGTGAAATTGTTCAAGGCCAGGTTGGCCGAGGCTCTGAGCAACCTGATGTACTGGGTGGCATCTCTGCCTGTGGCAGGAGAGTTTGAAGGATGATGTTTAAGGTTTCTTCCAACCCAAAGCATTCTCTGACCCATGACTAACACTCACAGCTCTACAGAGGAACATTCACACGTGAATCCAGAGTGTGCTTCACCCTGGAGCAGCCTGACACACCAGGCTGGTGTCAAGCACCCTTTTCTGTGTCATTGCAGGCTTTGGACAATTATGTCCTTCCAGTGAACCCTCACAGAAGCACCAGAGGAAAGCAGTATCTTGAAGTGACCTGAAAGCTGGACGCGCACGTTTAGCACTGAGGTCACAAACTGCTCAGAGCAGACATAAAGGCTCCTGGGGCTCAGCACAGAGCCAGTACACAGAGGTGTTTGGGAAGAGGCTGCACTTCTGCCTTCAACATCAACATCTTTCCTTGTGTGAGCACCCCAGTGCTAGCCACATTCTTGTAATACTCATCATGAATAGAACATTAGCACCAAATACACATCAGGCTCATTGCACTGCTCCCCATGCTGCTGCTGCACCCAAAGAGTCATGGTGCACCTTACAGAGGTCATTATGCTGAGCCCCTGCTCCACCTCTCCTCATATTTTGTCTCTCTTTCTTTCATTCTGGTGGCTTTTAATTCAGAACTTATCATCACTGCCCTTTCACACTATGAAACATGATTTTAGTCTGGTTTTTCAGCCACTTTCCATTTCACTCTCATAACCTAAAGAAAACCATCCAAAATCCTCTTGGTCTTTACTGTGTCACTGCTGTTACAATGTTATCAGTCCCATCATTTCAATATTTCTGCTCAGCTCCAGCACTAAAGGAGAATTTTGGATGCACACACAAGTGTTTGTGAGGCTGTTTTTGCTGACCCAGAGAGGAGCATGTCCTTTTGGATCTCCCTTTTGAACATGAACACAAACTAAAATGAAGGAGAAGCAGAGAGGAAGTGAGTGGCTCGCACAGTAAAATTGCTTTTGAGAAGAAATGACTCAGCCATTTTCTGCTTAAATGCAAACACACACACAAAAATATCCCTGCCACATTATGCAGAAATCACCCTTGTTTCAGCTGGGAAAATAAAGAGCCACTGAAGCATGATGAAAGCAGCCAGAGCCAGCCAGCTCCTGTGCGAGCGCCCCACGCTGCCCTCCCCTCCCCTCCGCTCTTCTGCCCCTCAAACCTCACCAAAAGAAAAGGGCAGGGGGATCACTCCTGGCCTGAAGTCAGACTTTTGCTGCCAAGTTTCAGCCCAGAAGCAATTTCTTACGGCTGAGTTAAAAACTCTGGGCAGAAAAAGGCTGGGAAACAGAGAAGGGAGGAAGATGGGAGAGGCAGGCATGACCTTCACTTCAGCAAGGCAAGTGGGTGATGTTGGACTCTTCCAGGGGCAGAGAGGTCTTGTTTTAAGGCAAAAAGATGAAACACCACCTGACAACAATAAAAAAAATGAGATATTTTTCTTTCTTCCTTCCTTTTATTATTATTTATTTATTTCATTTTCAGGCCATTCTTGCTCATTTATCTGAGTTGCTTTAAAGTGCCTGTCAGTTGAACCACTGAGTCATGTAATCAGATATTGTCATTTCAATGGTGACAATGTTTCTTCAGCTGTGTTTTTTGTATTTTACCTTTGGCTATTATTGAAGACACTTCCAGAAGTTCAACAAGCCCGAGGCCTGTAGACATCAATTGTAGTTCATCTGCATAAAATTTGCTTCTTAAAATAATTTTCTGTTTGCAAATGTTCTCTATAAAATGCAAAAAATCTGGACCAGTCTGACTTTAGACCAGTGGGTCAAATACCAGGAATTAATCATTTTGTGACTTTTTAAACATGAGACTGTACTTGTAATTCATTCATTCTGATGCAAGTATTTGTACAAACGGTGAAGAAGAAAAATTACCATAGATACAAGGGAGTTGCAAAGTGACTTGCCAAGTAGCAGACATAGGATTTTGGCAAATGGAGGAGGACCTGTGTCTCATCACAGAATAAAGAGCTGTTCACTTTTTATCACTTCTCTGACCTCAGAAGAGTGTTTCCCACCCTTGTTAATTAATGGATGTATTGTTCATTTCAAAACAAAATGAAAGGCCTACAAAGAAAAATATTCACAGAAAGTTTGTTGCAGTGTTGTCACAGTGTTTTCTTTATTTCCAAAAGAATAAAAAATAGATTAAATGTTAAACATTCATTTGTTACTTTTATTTTGCTCCTGTTTTGCTTGCTTGCATTTTGAGGGCTTCTGTGTAGGAGTATTCTGGATAGGTGGGAACAGGGATTTCAACATTTTGTGGAAACGCCTCCACATACTCTGCACCAGTCAACCTCGTAAATGGGTTTTCCTCCAGCATAAACTGCCTCTTAGTGAGCTTGAGGTTGATCCATGGTGTCCATGTTGATATGCCCTCAACCTGACCTTCAGAGAACACCACAGTACAGGAAAATAGGAATTCTTCTTTAGGGTATTTACATCTTTGGTCTTGTGGCTTACACCACTGAGCATAAATGCATCTGGGGTTTAGGGAGAGGTTTACCAAAGATCAGCCACCAGAAGTCACTGGACAGTCAATGATGATATCAGCTGTGAGGCAGATGTTATTTAGCTGAGAATGGAGATTTCTAGTTGGCAATGATGTGAAATGTTGATAAGTTGCATTGTGTGAGCATTGCACAGGACCTTGTACTTTGCATCCTACACACAGCTGCACTGGGGCTCAAAGCACCAGGAGCACTCATAGCAAAGATAAACAGTGTCTTGGATGGTTGAACAGGTAATTTCTCTTGTGTTTTGACAAGATTGTGAAGGGCTTCTAGTGTCCCTGGATCAGTTTGGGGAAGTACTTGCAGAAGGGAACTGCTCATTCTTGGACTTTGAGGAAGCAATGACTACACCGCAGCCTACAGAAAAATCAGTTCAGCTGATGCTCAGGAATCATCCTGCTCATCTGCTGATAGCTGCTCATGTCCCAGTCATGTCAGAGCCACTGACTGAGGGCCTGAGTAAGAAATGTAAAGGAAATGCTCACCTTGCAGTAACTAGGATTATAGTCATGAAAATATGGCTCTCTCATCCAGACCTGACATATTTTTGTAAGAGACCCTTCAGTGCACTCTGCTGCAGACATTGGTGTAGTTGATTTCTTTTATATTCTTTAAAAATAGTTCACAGACTTGTATCTTCTGGTCTATGTTAGAATTAGGAATAGGGCCAAACAATATCCAATTACCAAGTTACAACTGATGCTGGAAAATATGAAAAAAATAAAATCCAATTTTTCCTTGGATTTCATTTTATTACACAGTTTTGCCAAAGCACATTTACATAGTTCACAATTTGAAAAAGAAATAGGTCTAAAAAATTTGAAGAATTTTCAGTACTGAAGTCCCATTTTTGTGTACCACTTCAGCCAGATCTTCAAATGCAGGGAAATATGCAACTCCCACTGAAGTCATTTGAAAGCAGTTGGGTTCTGAATGTCTTAGCTATTTAAAAACCCTGAACTTCAAAGATACTAGATTTTACATCTTATGCAAAGTCAAAAATTGGGCTTGTATGTGACTTGTCCTGTCCAAAACCATTTAACTGGCATCATCCTGCAATGAACAAGACTGGATATTTGATATAAAATTATGTGTTTCATATTTTTTCCATTGGAAAACAAAGCTCCTCTGACTGTTTTATTTATAGTGAAGATGCTTAGACTACCTTCAATGCAGTTTCATGTTCATATCACAGCTGGTGTAAGCTGGTCTCAGAACCCAGAGGTTCCAGACTGGACACCCCAGTAGGTTCTAGAGACTTGTATTAGCACAGCTTGCAACTTCATAATTGCCTTTTTTTTTTTTTTTTGTGTTTGGGGCTAGTCTCAAAAGCAAAATATCCAGTCCAGGGTGCTGGTTTGCCTTTGCAGCTCTGTCAGCTCTGTAGAAAGTCAGCAGTCGCATCCTCAACCAAACCCAAAATGTAGTTAAAAGTGAAATGCTATGCAGAAGGCTAAAGGAAATGCTTCTGTCTGCTCCTGGATTATTCAGTCAAAAATCATTTTTAGGTTATCTGGCCACTTCCCAGCCTTTCCTAAATGGAAAACTCAGTCAGCCCTAGCTCCACTCCTGCGAGATGTTTGTCGCCGAGTTGAAATGGACTGGAAAGATGCAGGGCCAGGGACTGTCTGCCAGGAGGCAGGGCTTGTATCCCACTCCTACACACAAAGCCATAAATCATATTCTGCCATCAGATCATTATTTTTCTTCTGTTTCTTATAAACACAGCAGCAGCATCAAATGAAATATGAGCCTTCCAAGGCTGTTGGATTTCCTTGTATGTACTGTAGAAGGCAACATTTGCAGACATATGGCATGCAGGCTACTCTTAGAGAAGCATTTTGAAAACTGAACTTGTACATTTTTGAGTCCAATAATTGTAGGTGGTCTGGGTTACTCACCCTAAATCACTTCAGTGGTAACTATTTCTCCTAGTCCTACACATCAGTCTGCATGACATTATGTTTGATGGGATTTTATTAAACAGATATCTCAAATATAATCTCCTGGAATGAACTATAAAATATTATCTTCTGAATGCATATTTTTGCCTCTTTTTTTTTTGCCTTTTTTTTTTTAATTAGAATTGCTTATTTGGTTACAACACCAGGAGAATGTTGGGCAAGCACACACCACTTGCAGTGCTCTGTGAACAATCTGGATCTACTCTCATTCCTTCACCAATTTGTATTTCTTCCTGATTTTTGCCTCTTCCTTTGCCACAGAAGTATTGTTAGGATATAATGACAAAAATTTCTCAGGAGTTCAGTTGTTATGAGAGAGGAAGACCATAGAAGTATCTCAAATATTTTGTTAGTTTTGATCTTTTGACTTATATTTATCCCCCTACCTTCAGAGAGTGAGAGAGAGAAGTGGAGGTCCATACACATATATTCATAAACATGGATAAATACATATACCCTATATTTCATAATTAATTGTTTTTATGTGATTGACTATTGAGTTACCCTCTTCTGTGTATGAACTGTGCTGCATAGGCCTTTTTGGAAACTGCATATTACAGGCATGGCCATGGAAAAGAACAAAGGAAGAACAGCCTTAGTTTTCCTTGGTATGGGGATCTATATGGGTACAAGCCCGGAGACTCAGAAGGGTGATGAGGAATGTTGTGGCAGGCAAGTGAGTGTGAAAAGCTTTGTGAAAAGACAAAGAGGCAGGATCTGGCCACGTGGGACCTTGTGTGAGAGGGTGGCAACATCATCCTGACAGCAAGCATGCCCAAAAATCCTCCCATGAACTCTCCAAAGCTTTGCTGTTCGCACGCTCGGCTCTTGGATGCTCAAGGCTGCTGTGACCATGCAAGGGCTGGGTCCCAGCCCAGAGGCCTCCACTTATGGCTTTGGAGGCAGGGCACCCTAAACTACCCTGTAACTGCACACATCAAATGCACTCAGAGTAATTTCTCAGCTTTTGGAGAACACCCTGGGTCTGCTCTGCAAAGCAGGGTGGCCACATTCCAATCACCTGTGAGGAGGGACCCTTATCCCCTGCCCTTCCCCAGATCATGCCCAGGGGAAGTTTAAGAGACAGACCCTTGGAGCCAAGCCATAATGGTGACTAGGTCTGGCATTTTCACAGCACAAATGATCAGGTTCCAGTTCCTAGAACAGTTTCCTGACACCATTTAAACTACTGGTATGAATGCAGCCCTTCCCCTTGCCCCAGCCACAGTGAAGCACATGGTCAGGAGCAGCTCACCCCAGCCAGAATCCCTCCCTGGGTTTCCCTGCCACAGCCTGTGGCAGCTGTGACCCATCTGCAGTGACACTGCAGGTCCCAGGACATGCTTTGTGCTGAGTGTGCAGCAGGTTTAATCACACTGTGCAACCTTTAACATGATTGCATTCTTATTTATTGCTGCACTGACACAGACAGTTCAGCTACTCTGCTGATGGATACCCTCATACATTAGCTCAGTTAGAAACCTGATTTCCTGCCTCTGAGTGAACTGAGAGATGCTCTAGATGCTGATACAAATGTCTCATGATCCAGCTATAGCATAGCATTAGGATAATTGTCTTGGGACCAGGTAGTGCCAGATTGATAGTTCCTGTTCCATTTGCCAGCAGAGCAGGTGCAGATGCCATTAACAAATGCATCCACGCCTTTTTAAAACACTGCTGAGCACTTTGCTCCAAGGCTAACCTTCAGCAAGGAGTTCCTCGACTTAATTATTCACTGTCGCAGTACAGATAAAATGCCCAAATTAGAATTAATAAAATGTTGGAAAGTTAACCCTGAAGGGAATATCTCAGAGAAGGATGCTACACTGACAAGGAGATTGAGTGGATGACCTAATAAGAAAAATTTAGTCCCTTTTCTAATTTCTGTTTTAAGGCTTGACCAGATGTGCTCAAATCCCAAGCACATTACATGCTTTGAAGTACTCCTCCAGTCCTGGGTGCCTCTCAAACTAATTTTTTTCTCTGTGTATAGTATTCCTCACTGTTGTCTCTTTGGCCTTGTTGCTGCTGACAAGACTGATACGTGCATTCACACCCAATTCCACTCAATTAACACTCACTGTTTGTGCTGGAGTGTTCATAGTGAAACAGCTTCAAGGAACACTTTGGATAAAGCACGAAATCTTATTACTTGTTTACATTTCTTTGTTCTCAACCCACCTCTGCTTTTAGTTGTGTCTGCAGAATTATAACTACTTAAATCTAATGAAGTAAAGAGTATAAACAGAAGTGTATGATTGAATGGGCCTTCTTCACACTGAACTCTGAGATTTCAAGTGGTGCTTAAAATTCGTCAGAGCTGCAACTGCATTATCTTCTGCTCACTCAATCCTTGATTGTGAATTGGAAGCATTCATTATTTATCCACATCTGTCATCTATAAACCTGTTTATTATGAAAGGGATTGAACATTTCCCCCATACAAATCCCATTATTCCGTTGGATTTGTAGTCATACCATCCTTCTCCTTTGAAAATGCGACTCTCTGTTCCTTTAGTAACATTGAGCAGTTGCTGCCATTTAGACAGACACAGGATAAATTCCACATTTCAATGGCCCTTCAGAAGTAGTGTCACTGTTGTTTATCTCACCATCCTCTTGCACCAAGCAAAGCAGTGGTAAAGCCATCCAGAGCGCAATGAAACATCTGAGGGTCCTTCCTTCCTCCCCAGCGTGTGGTGGGGAAGATCAGACTCTCAGACCATCTCAGGACTCTGGCTGGTCACAGTGACCCCAAGATACATTAGAAAGTCTCTTTTCTCAGCCCAGTGGTCAAAGAAGGAGTCAGAACTCTTCAGTTCTCAGTCTCAAGGTTGTTTATTGTTTCTTATCTATAAAATTCTTTCTCTGGCCTGCTGAGGTCTGCTCAGCAGGTCAGACAGAGGCACTCTGCCTGCCCCAGGGCGGTGTTATCTTTTATACTAAAAACTACGTGTAAATTATTTACCATAACTTCCCAATACCTATTACCTATGTTAGACAGTGAGTTTCTACTCTAAACCAATCTAAAAGTGCCAGCATCACAGCAGAAGATGGAGGCTAAGAAGAAGAAGGAGAAAGGCTGGGCACGCCCAGATTCCTCCATCTTGCCTCCTGAACCCCCATTCTAAAAACCCCAGAAAACAATTTTTCACCCTGTGATGAACTAACTATTATTCTACTTAAAACTTCTTGACTTGTAATTCTTCATACAAAGGTTGGTAATTGTTTTTCCATGGGTCAAGATCAAAGGCACAGGAGTCTTGGGCTCTGTGCCAAGGTCTCTGAGCCCCTGTCAGGGTCTCGAGTCCTCCAGGGCAGCCAGAGGAATTTCCTGGGTTCTGACAAGACCAGGACTGTGGAATTGTCCTGTAGAACAGATATGCCACTGCTGGTGTCCCTGACACCACAGGGGGCAAGACGTGTTCCACGGACTGCAGGGGAATTAAATAGTGGTGGGACAGTGATATTTGTAGCAAGAGTGAACAGAGGACAAAGAAAGAGCACTAGTGATCAAAACCATGGCAGACCTGGGAGTTGTCCTTAGAAAATGAGCTAACAGACAGTTCTTTCAGGCAGAAAAACAGGCCAATAAACCATGCCAGGTTTTTTCACTGGGCGGGAGTTTTGTGGTATGAATATTTCCAAAGGCAGATATTTGGAAGGTAAGTATTAGAGCAAGTATCCTTATGAAATGCAAATTTTCTGTGCAAATGTCCCCAGAGAGCATAGATCTGAGATAATATTTATTATTGTTATTATTTGTTATTGTTGCTACTGATATTGTTGTTGTCAGGTTACTCCTGGACTGAATGGGATGGCAACACACTGAGTAACAGGGAAAGATTTTTGGAGTAGAAGTGCAAGGAAATATGGCCATTCAGGCAACAGTCTTGTTTTCCTTTATTCCATTGCCCCAGGATAGTGCAGAAAACTACTAATATATAGCCTGGGTTCAACTTCTTCCAGGCACCACTGCAGGCACTCAAAAGCAGACCTGTTGATGCCACTCACTGCATTTCCAAGGACACTTTGGGCTACAGGTCTGAGCTGGGCTCTGCTGCTCTGCTCAGGCAGCTCTGTGCAGTCACCACAGCTTTCCCCAGCAAGGCAGCAGATGTCTCCTGGGACCAGAGCCATCTCTGCCATAAGTCATTTGGTTTCACTGATGTAAGACTGCAGCTACACTCATCCCAGGGGTCTGGACCTTGACTGCTCCTCTGCATTGCCATATGCTCCACTATAATTGTAAGCTGCAAAGCAAAAAACAAATATGCAGCTTAAACAAGGCTGCTCTGTGTGGTGTTATTTCACTTAAGGATTAGGTGAATCAGCTTCACTGAAGAAGGCAATCTCTCACCATCTGCCCACCCAGACCCCGAGGGGCTGCTGCAGGGCAGGAGGGGGCTGTGTGCTGTAAGGGGAGCCACAGCTCCGCGTGCCCCTGGTGTTAGTGCCTGGCTGTAACAAATTGTACTTAGAGAAAAAGATCTATATTTAAACAAGGCCTCTTTGGGTAAATACCTGAAACCCAGCAAGGACTATCCTGAACTCTCAGAGAAGGATTCTTGAACACCCATGTCAAAATTCCCCCTGTCATCAGTGAGCCCAGAGCTTCATCTTCAGCCTCCTCCATTTCAATGCACAAATTCAGAGCAATGAAATCTTAAAAATCTAATTACCTCAGCTCCTGATGTTTCCATCTCTGAGGCAGCACTTATTTATCTAAAGCTCTCCTTTCAGTCAGAGAAAAAGCAATTAGTACTAGGAGTATCACCCAGGGTCAGGCATATATATATATATGTATATATACATATATATGTATATATACATATATATATATATATATCACTGAGCATCAAGCTGTGACAACTGAATTACTGGGGAACCAGAAGACAAACAGGCAAACATTGCATTTGCTTTTGAGATAGGATCATAGCAAAAAACTCCAACCAGCCTCCAACTAAAAAGCCCCAAGCCTTGCAATCAATAAGGAACAGCAGAAAATACCAAGAAAAAATTATCAATATGTCAAATGGTAAAATTGCAATACGTTGTGAGGAAGAAAAGTTTAACCTGTGTGTATCTAACATAAAGACAAGCGATATTGAGGGTTTCATAGACAAATTCTTTATGAAACCAATCAGAATAATGGGTGCAGAGGAGGCAGACAGACTGATGGGCACACAGCCTTCTTTCAGTGAACTTCTGCAGTTGTTTTCATGGGCACTACACCTCAGATTTTCAGATCTGTGCCAGCTCTTACTTATCTATCTCTCTTCAAGCTGTCAGAGGGCATGGCCTGACTTGGAGCTGTGCAAAGCTCCAAAGCATCATCAGAGACACAATAATGATTCCACTGCTTTCATAGTTACACAGAGTGAAATCTTGGTAGCAGATATTCTATCCATGAGGCAAAAGGAAGGGCAGAATCTTGATTCTCTCTCCCTAAAGTGCTGTTATGCACAATTAGCAGAAACAAAATACTATTTATGTCACTAGCAGTGGCATATTTTATTCTGAATGCTTGAAGGAAACAGACCTCTAGAGAATTGAAGGGAAAATAAAAATAATTTCTTTGGAGGAGAGAGATGCTTCAAAATTGTAAAAAAGTACTGGACATGTTGCTGTCATAGGAGCCATTTATCTTGCATCTGTACCCTTAACTTTCTCTCCAGCTCCAATTATGTATGAACACAGCTGTGTGCATGAAGGGTAAATATCCACGAGTCCAGTAGTCCAAGAGTCATGTTTTATCTCTTTAATTTCATTTTTCATCTCTTCATGCAGTTCAACTTACCTTATGGGCCTGACTTCAAAAACTCAGCTGTTGAAGACAGAGAACGCCTGTCTGTAGCTAGCACAATATCCAAAAGCTTTCAGACATAGAAGAGTGGTCTTAGTATTAAAGGAATTTGGTTTATTACAGCTAGAAAAGATTTTTTTTCCAGCAAATTCTACTTGGTTGGCTATAAGATAGTCATTGAATTATTTCACATAACAGCATCACAAAAACACAGCAGGTATGAAAACAGTAAACAAATGGCACTGATTTTTTTTCTCATTTACTTTAGTTTCATACAACTTTGGTTTCGCTTTACTGGTTTTTTATCTCATGTAGATCAGTAGGTTTCTACCACAACCAATATCTCCAGAGTGATTTCATCAATTGAGGTTTAGCTCTATTGAGTTCAGTGAAACTACTGCTGTTTGTGCCATAGTACATAGGTAAACAATCAGGTTCCATATTTTCTATTTTATTATACTTCTCCTTAGAAAAAAATATAACCAAGTGTGTATGAAAAATGTTTTAGAGAAGTAGGAAGGGACAAATGCAGAACATTCAAGAATTTCCTGAGCAGGAAGATAAATATATTTTATTATGTACAATAATTAGCACTAAAAACATTCTCAGCACTTCCAGGGTACTGCTCACACAGCAGCTTGCTTATAGCTATTTTTTATGTCTTTCTTTTTCCAGTGCCCCAGACGGTTTGGGTCATATTTTGTTGCATAAAGATGAAAAAATTAATTTAGATTAAATGTGTCAACAGAGGGTAGTTCCATCAGTGAAGTGCATTTGTCTCATCTGAGCCTCTACAAGATTTCCAGCAGAGAAATGCCCATTTGCTCGCTTCCCCACTCCACTCTATGGAGCTCTGTAGGGTTGAGATAATTTTCTCCTGCCTCGGTATTGCTTTGATTCTGAAAGGCACAGGCATGGATTAAGGAAATGCCCCAGCTGAGCAGCTGTTATTTGTGAATCTATCCTCAGGCTAATGATAGAGCTAAAGCTCTAATAAAGCAGTGAAACTGGAGCCTCAGTGCTGGCAGAGCACTTTTTGGCATGAATTGCAACTCGTCTTAACCAGAAAGGTAAAATGGTAAAAAATGGAGAGGATATTTATTTTAAAGCTGTAAGACATTGTTGTTAATGAACCAGATTATGAGACCCTTACTCACACTTTGATCAAAAAAATAAAGGCAGAACAACTCCCAAGAGGCTGAAATTTCAGGTAGATTGGTGAGCATCCAGGAGAGATATTTTTCTGTTAAGGTCTGAAGTAAATTCAGCAAGTCATTTTTGAAACAGCAGCAGTGGTCTGAAAAGCATGGGTTCAGAAATAGTCCTTCTTTTAAAGGTCTGCTTCCCATGTTCATGGAGCAAACAACTTCAATGTAGAATTTATGTACCTATCAGTTAAGGGGAAATAACACCAAAAAACCCCCTAAGAAACAACCCCTATTAATTTGTAAAGTGATTATATTTGATCTTATGTCATCAGAAGTTCAAAATTGTCAGTTTCACCTTTCCAAACAATGCTTTCTGATCTTCACATTAAAAAGCTGAAAATTTATCTTGCCTTCCCCCAGCACCATTTTATCAATTATAACTCAGGAGGCAGTAACAGATTTTTGAATTTGTGGACAAAACCTGATCAGCCCAATGAACAAACATGAAGCATTTACAGTTTTTCATTATAAAAAGAAAATAACAAAGCCATTGATTTCTCCTTTGGTCCCTTTCCTAGGTTAAGAAAAAGAAAAAAGAATGGAAACTATATGTTTTAGAAATGCCCTAAACAGGCACTACCAGTTTATTCAGTGGCTGCAGAGTTTTGCCAGGAGGTAGAAATTTGGGGTTCAGTTCCCACTTCCCTCCCAGAGATGAGAAGCTAAAGGAGTTTGTTTACTCTATTACACAGGGGAATAGTCTGCTGGGAAATACTTTGTGTCTTGCTTTTTCTTTTTTTTTTTCCCCTGTAGATCTTGTTCTACTCTGTATAGAATATTGAAATATTCATTAGGCCAGAGAGAACAACTCTATATCATGGTGTTTAGGCCCTGCAGAGGAGAGACAGGACATCACTCTCATGAATATTTCAATATTATAAACAAGGGAGAACCTACTCTATCAGAAGTATTGAAAAAACATTTCTTCTGTCTCTATCCTGCACTGGGGAATATCAGTCTCCTACTTGGGGGCTGTTCCTGGGAAATTCAGGTGGGCTCAGATCTCGTCTGGCAGATGAGGAAACTAAAACCCTCTTCTTTGCATTTTGAATGAGTCCCTGCCAGATGAACTATTGAAAGACAGGAGACAGGTGGCTTTTTAATCAACTAATCTATCTTTATGTATCTCTTCTTCTTTTCTGCTTCTCACCTTCAAGAGTGACAAGTTCATCCTGACTTTTGGAGCAGTTCTAAGCCCACTGAAATGCCACTTTTGGGAAAAACACTTAACAAACAAAGATTACTCAAATCTGAACATATTTGATGATATTTATTTTTTTTCACAGCTTTAGGTTCATCTCTAGAATTATACAAACCGTGTCTAAGCTTCTTTCTACTTCTCATCATACTTGGATAATTCTGATTTGTCTCTGATTTGGTGGAAAAGTAGATTGATAAGTTGGAAGGAAGGAAAAGGAAGCATAGGAATCATAATATATTTCACTGTAATTTAAAAAAAATCAATTAGAATTGACACTTGTGAAAAATATTTATCTGATTTCTATGTTACAGTTTTACAGCTGTTAATTGAAAGTTTCTAGAAGCTGAGCTAGACTGGAATTTGTCCATGATTATTAAACTCACAGGATAGGTAGCTGAAGTTTAATTCAAGTGAAATGCATTAAAAAAAGTCCTAACTACTACTACATTTCTGTCTAAGATAAAAAAAAAATAAACAAAACCTTAAAATGCAGAAAAAACCCCAGCATGCTCTGTTGAGCAATTCTTCCTGATTTATGTGAGTCCACTCTGCAGGCACAGCATGGTAATTCTTCCCTTCCTATACAGATTGCAGTCCTCCTTTCCTACCTAAATGCTGGGCTGAGGGAGAAGAATTTAGGCCAGCCATTTAATTTTATTGTGAATTTTGCTCTTATGACTATGCATTATAACATGGGGCATGGATAAAGTCAGGGAAGGACTGGAACAGATGAGCCCTTGGCTGTTCAGAGCTTTCATTTCCCAGGCTCTGAATGATAGGCACGCTTAGATTAGAATAAAATTTCTTTTGTCATCTTCAGAGCCTAGAATATCCCTTTAGCTGGCTGAGCAAAATAATGTTTGGAAAATCTCTGTGTGATATTATATTGCTTATATTATTTATTTTGCCTGAATTTGTTCTGTAGCAAGCATTCTGTAAGCAATGCAAGTAAAATAACTCAGCAAGGAATGACATAAATGCAGTGAACTGTCATTGCATATAGCTTCAGGAAACACTTTCCACATACATCCACCCAGTTTCCTTCAGTGCAGTTGTCACAGGAGAGTTTGCTAAGCATCCTACATGATGGAAATTTCAAACACATCTTCCTACTGCAGTTTATTCACCAAAGAAGAGTCCCTAGGCTCCTGAATACCCAGGGAATCATTGATGTTCTGGCAGACAGGCTGTCACACAGAGGCAATGAGATTGTGTGTGTGTTTTTGCTCCCCACAGGCACACACTGATTCAGGCTGCATCTGCATGCACAAGGGATGTGGGTGCAGGAGGAGCACCAGAGTGTCCTATTGCAAATTGCAACCATGACAAAGCCATTTGTGCTGAGGACAGCAGCTATACCTCATGGCTCATGGGGTTTTACTGCAGGACAGCTCTAATCTTGTCCTCAGGACACAACTCCTTTCAGCTGCCCGAGCACACTGGGGCTTGGTTGACTAAAGCAAAACATTTGGCTGGATCTGGTTCCTGCACTCAGAGACAAATGGTGCAAACCAAAGCTGGAGAGTGGGGGCAATCGGGAGAGTAAAAAGCACAAAGCTTGGAGCTGAAATCGTGCCTGTTCCTTACTTCAAAGCCATCATTTCTACACTGCTGTCTCAGAAAATCACATGCTCCATAGAAACCTTCAAGCCTCTTTCTCACAGTGGGGGATAAAAGCAGAGACTTTTCCAAGCCGCCAGAGCACAAAGGGCACTGCAGCCTGGGTGCAGCTGTGAGCCATTCTGGATGTGTCTGTGATGGCAGGGGCACAGGCTCTGCCAAAATAGCTCCACTCTGGGGTCACTCCAGCACTTTGAAGAAGCAATTTAGATAATTTTTGTACTTTGCTAGAAGTACAAAGGTACATGGAGCTGGGGGCCCAACCATCCCAACTGGCCAGAGATGTCAGGATGAACCTCAAATCAAACCTGTGTGCATTGAAAGAGAAGATACTACAATTTCAGCATATTACAATGACCTGAGAGATGTCCAGTGGCAAACAGGTAGTGGGAGTAGAGGTTAAACTGTGATCTTTAATTATTTTCTGGTTGCGCTGAAGGCCCCATTTCATGTACTGGCAAACATCTCACTCTGAAATGCCTAAACTGAGGGACATGGGAGAGTCACAGGGTCAGGACAATACCCAGAAAAGCTCATTTTATGTGGCTAGCGAATTCTTACGAAAATTTGGATGGCTTTGGTAAACCAAAACCTCTCACCAGCTTCACTGGAGGTTTTAACACATATGCTTTTAACACATCTGCTTTTATACCCATATGCAAATATTAAACTCCACAATGATCAAATTTTCCATGTCATGACAAGAACACATCCACTTTTCCCTCTGCAGCTGTATGTCAGCCATAGGAAATGCACTCTTCCACAACACCACTACTCAGGTGTTGTCAGAACCAGATCCCATAATTTTATGACTCAACATGTAAATCAGCTTTTAATAATATGTCAAAAGCTTACAAAGAAAGAACTTTACTTGAAACTCTCAGTTATAAAAGCAAATTGTCCTAAAAATGCACGTAAGCCTTTTGGAGATGGGACCTACATCTTGGCAGGCTCCACAGGATTGCGGCACATTACAATAGTTCCTCAACATAAATAAAAATAATCTAGATAATTTTTTGGTGTCTGCACATCTCACACAGCAGGGATCAGACCCAGCTGACCTCCTGATGACAGTGTCATATAAATATCAAATATTAATAATACTGTTACTGTTAATTTGGCAAAATGTGATACTGTGTAAAGCAAACTTTGTCTCTTTTGGCTGTGCTGCAACAAGGAAAACACATGTTCTCAACATTTCTAGCTGAACAGCTTTCTTTTACAAATGTTTGCTTTTCTTAAATTAACATACAGGAGTGGGTTGGGGAAGGGGGGATGGTGGAGGGGAGTTGCTTTTACCTGAAGTCTTTCAAGCCCCTTTTTTGTGAGTCACATTTACACCTACTGGAAATCTGGGCTTAGGTGACACTTGTCTCTAATTCAGAAACAGTCTCTGGTTCATCAGATAAAAGCCAGGAAAAGCTGTCTAAAACCATTCCTGTCTTCGACTTTTGTAGGTTTTTGTGCAGTTCCTGTCATAAATGTAGGTCAGAGACTGAAGGTAGTGGCTGGAGCAATTAAGTGCTCCATTTGACACAATTGCAGATCACATAAAATACTTGAGAGTTTAACCATTATATACACACATTTATTCTTGTGCTTTCCATGCACTGTAAATAGGAAATATTTACTTTCATGCAATCTGGAGACACAGTATCAACAGTGAGAAATAATCCTCATGAATATGGCTCTCAGGATATCTGCCAGCATCTTCTCTTCTTTAGCCTTAAAAAATGTTTCTACCTTACTCCTTCATCAATGTACTTGAGTCTTGAGAGGTGAAGTAAAGATCAGAAGGAGTCTGAAGGAGGTATCCCTAACACCCCCTGAGGACGTGGTGGAGTAAGAATTGCACTCTTGGATAGTTCTGCCACTAGGAGCTTGCAAACAGCTCTTGGAAGCTAAATGTTATTAGTTCAACACAGCACAAAGAGATGAGGTGTTGTTGGCCATTTCAAGTGGGAAGAAAACGAGAAATAAACAGAAGATACAGAGAAAACTGAGACCATTAGAGAGAAAATGGAATGGCATTACGAGGAAGCACAAGCATGAAGAGAGCAAAAGCTGGTGATGACTCTGTGTTCAGAGCTGGCTGTTGAGTACTGGTGACAAGATTGTGGAAAACTGCTTCACTGTCTCACTGGGGAAAAGGGAAGAAACAAAAGTATTTGTGGAGATAGGTGGAAGATTAATCAGCTGAGACAATGCTCTGCACTTTGAAACATGATGAGGCAGATGCAACTGCCCAAACTGGGTATCCTATGAGACACCCAGGAACAGCAGCTGGAGGGCAAGCAGCCATCCAAGGGCATCTCAAGTAGCCCCAGACACTTTGCTGACAGTGGGATAGCCACTCTTACATGCATGCTGTTGCAATGTTCCTCACTCGGGGTCACCAAAGGTGCTGGTGTTCACTGGGGTCCCAGGACGAGGGAAGAGATGAGAATCTTGACTCCATGTTTCAGAAGGCTGATTTATTATTCTATAATATATATTATATTAAAGGAAAATTATATATTAAAATTATACTAAAAGAATAGAATAAAATTATTTCATCAGAAAGCTAGAAAGGAAAGGAATAGAATGATAATAAAATCTTGTGACTGACCAGAGAGTCTGAGATAGATGGACTGTGATTGGCCATTAATTAAAAACAACCACATGAGACCAATCAAAGATGCACCTGTTGCATTCCACAGCAGCAGATATTTATTGTTTACATTTAGTTTCTGAGGCCTCTCAGCTTCTCTGGAGAAAAATCCTAGAAAAAGAATTTTTCATAAAATATACCATGATATTATGCATGCAAGGCAGATGGATAAAGAGGTAGATGGTCGTGGAGGCTGATGTGTCCAGTGTCATTTTGGGTTCTATGACTATCTGCCTTTTAGTACCCTGGAGGTTTTTCCAACCTAAATTGTTATGATTTTATCACTTTCTATGCTCTCTGTGATATTTTGATATGACAAGGTTTAGTGGGCATGGTGGTACTTAATCAAAGGTTGGACTTGATGATCTTGGAGGTCTTTTCCAGCCTTAGTGATTCTACAGTTCCATACTGGCCAATCCACTGCAGATATGCCAGGTACCATAGGATGTCTCAAATAGCACTGACCTGGTTTTAAACAGCAGTGCTCCCCTCTTTTGACACTACAGGCAATCTGAATTGCAAAGGGAGCTTCTCAGCCATTCTGTCTCAAAGTGGGCACTGAAAATTGGCCACTGGAGTTCTTCTTTCAGGTCTCTGGACTGCACCTTCACTGACTATAATGCTACCTTAGACAGCTCATGCACATGTAGACTCCTCCAGGTAATGTATCTTTAACTGTGGAGATGAAGTCATCCCAAGGAAGCAGAAGTTTGGAGAAATGAATCTAAATCTGGGGCAGTTCTTGGAATATTTGAGTGCTGCTGGTCAGCTGAAGGGGGAGGGCCAGGCAGCAGAGGCCATGGTGTGAGCAGTGAGGGTTGCAGCTAAAGCTGTTTGAGGAGCCCAGCCCAGCCTGGCTCCATTGGATTGCCTGATTGGGGCTCACGCTCCTGGAGGAGCTGCCAGCCCAGCTCCAGCCCGCCCACCACGGGCTGCAGGATCAACAACTGATTCATTGCCATGCAAACAGCACAGTCAGCTGCACAGCTCACCCCAGCAACAATAAACATCAGCACAGGGCTGTGGAAATGGGACTGTGTGTCTTTGAGATGCTAAAAGCCACGCAACTATGCTAAAACCATCAGATGAATACAAACCCTCAGTGAGAAACTCTTACAGAAAGCACTGCCAGGGGCCCCAGCATGAGGCAGGACAATGCAGACAGACCCTGATCTGGTAAAGCAGAGACAGTGAATGTCCTCAGGGTGAGGCAGCAGGCACGGCAGGTCAGCTCTCTAATGGACAGGGGCACAAGAGAAGGAACTGAGGCTATAAATAAGCTTCTCTCCAGCCAATGAGCCGTGAGAAATGCACCGTGGAGTCACTGAGGAAGGAAGTTACAGGGCTGCAAAGAAAATGGATTGTTACATCTCTGGAAAGTAGCACGGGCTGCCTCTCACAGCAGTGAAAGCCTGGCAGACACTTGGGTATCTGCACTGACCCAAAACCACAGAACAGAATCACAAAAAAAAAAAAAAAAAAAAAAAAGTCACTGCTGATTACCAGTGAGTGAAGCCAGAGCACTTGAGCTGTTCAAGGCAAAACTGTCTGCTGATGATTGCATCAAGATGAGTCTTAGGGGAAGTGCTGCGGATAATGAATTTCTCTGGGCTTGTGTTTTAGTCTGAGCAAGGCACAGGAAAGGTCTGGTGAATGTTGAATCACTAATGGAAGCCCTACCAGCAGCATTACACATGTTTTTCAGAGTGCAGTCAAGAGTTTGCTGGATTAGAGGAAGGTCTCTGAGCATGCTTTAATGTGGCTATAATCAGATGGGACAAATATACAAGCAGTTGGCAATTGGGAATTACATGGCTGGCCAAATCACAGGGAGAAAATCCTCCTGAATGCCCAGCAATACATAGGAAGAGCAAAACATGCAAAAAAAAAGTATCCCATCTATCAGATTCCAGCCAGGTTCTTGGAAAAGATCAAAACAAATTTAAGAGGGGAATTGCATCATGAGAGAGAACTTTCCCAGCTTCTAGTAGGTGGATGATTTGGAAGCCATTCAGGCAAAACTCCAGTGGGGAAACAGAAAACACATTTTGCAAGATATGACATAACCAGGTCCCGCACTCAGACAATCAAGCACATGACACAGTAGCAGAGTTTAAGTGACTCAGCACTCCAGGAGAATTTTAATACAAAACCTCTTCCCCTGGGTACACACAAAGCAATAGAAAAACCAGATCAGCACTAAATAGCCTGAGCTAAACATTCATCTGGACAAAAGAACAATCATGCAGGCAAATCTGGCAGGCTTATATGAAACAGCAACAGGCTTGGGACAGCAGATGAAATGAAAACAGTAGCAATGGAAGAGTAATGGCAGGGAGCTGGAGCTCTTGTAGAACGGAGGCCAAGGCGAGGAAAGCCCTGCAAGGCACCCAGCAATGAGCTGAGCCAGAGGAGATGGGAGGTGTGAGAGGAGAAGGCCCAAAGGAGGGATGAACTGAGTGCATGGCACAGCAGAGACACAAATCCTGCCCTGGCAGGAGGCACATGCTGCTAGTAGCAGCCTGATCCTTCAGAGACCTGTCCAGGAGTAGGGCTACAGGACTTAGTAGGTTGCTGCAAACTCACTGCAAAAGGAATAACCATACATCTCAAACTTAGAGTTTGAGCTTCTAACTCAAAGAGTTAGAAAATGCTTTAAAAATTAAAGAAAAAACAGTTAAAAATGGAGTAGGTGGTCCAATATCTGTCATAAAAGCAAAAGGAGAAGCACAGGTTGCAAGAGCATGTGTTTTGAAAGGGTCACTAGAGGAGGCAGGCTGGGTGCACATGACTAGGGAGCTGAGTCAGGCACAGGAAGACAAAACCCTTTTGGGACATCTGAGAAGGTCAAACAGAAACATAAACCTCAAGCTCAGATCCCTTTTTCTTTTTTCCTTCCCATATTCCCTCCTAGGCCTTGCATATTGTGCTGCCCCTCTGAGAGCTCCCCCAAACTCTGTGGGTCAGGACTCCAAGGAGACATCACACATTGTGCTGGGAATGCTGCAGTCTTTCTTCTGCTGCTAAAAGCCTCAGCAATACATTCCTTTTTGCATTTCTTCTGCTTCACACTGTGCAGGGACACATCAGCACAGTTCCTCTTAATCCCCTTTTGCTCAAACATCCCCCCTTGCTCAGGCAAATTTAGCTGCTTATTAGGCCACTGCTACCTTAAGGTCAATCATGATTATGTCGTTCAAAATTTCCGAGTGTTCTTTTCCTATTGACCAACCACATCACACAACAGACTAATTAACCCACCAGGTTCTCATTAAGTGGTATTCCTTTACTCTCCTCCAGGACCACCAGCTGTGCTGCAGATTTCCTCTGAGTTTTGGAAAATAACAAGATTCATTATTAGAAATGGAATTTTTTTTTCTCTTTGGTGTGTCACAGGCCCACGGTCAGGTTTAAAATAGCAGCCCCCAGACTCTGGGGTTTGGGTCAGGATTTAGGTAGACTCCTGCAGGGAATGGGGTTGATGTTTCGGAAATTCTTTGGGGAGTGAAGGAAGGATCCATCACGAGGAGACCTGGATTTCTACCCATATGCTCAGTTTAGGGGAAAAAAGCATGTTTTATTCTTTCACAGAACATGGTACATTAGATGCTGCTGTGCTGCTTAGGGTCACAGCAGGTCTGCAGCTCATGTGCTCTCCAGCTCTTGGGCAACTCTTCTACCACCTCAAAGTTCATGTTCACCAACTCACTTGTTTCCCAGAGGAAAAACTGCAATACTGGCACCAAAACAGAGAAGGATACTGAGCCCAAAGCAGCCTCAATTTATCCATCCTTTAGGAGGTTAACAGCCTCAGACACTACCCAGGATGCAGCAATTCCTACACCTGGTTTGGGTACCCACTCCTCACATAGCAGCTGCCTGGTGTTCCTGCCTGGTGAAGGAGCCTCTCTCACCTCCGTCAGGATCCTGCCCAGCCTGTGAATTCACACCCAAACTTCAGACCTGGCACCACAAAACACCAGGACACCAAAGTGCTCTGTTCTGGCAGGCCAAAATACTTCATTCTCATGTTGGTGGTGAACAAATTAGACACCAGTGTGTGGGCAGGTGCCTCAGCTCTGAACAGACTTTAAAAACTGGGAAAAAAACCCAAAACAAAACCACCTTAAAGTAGTTTGTTAAAAAAATAGTAGCCCATTTTATTGTCTCTCAATAACTTCCAAGTCAGTATAGACAGTGTCTCTGATATTGGTTGCAACCAGCTGAAGAGAGAAGGTTTCCTAATTTCTCCATCAATGCCTGTAATTTGAAGGATATTAAGATTGTAAAGGAATGCTTATTCGTCATTTAAAATACCACTGATGTATGTGTAATGAAAATTTATGTTGATTTGTATTAAGTGTAATAAATGTCTATAATGAATAAAAATTTCTATTGGCCTGTTGTAAGTAAAAGAAAGATTTTTTTAAACTAAATTGGACATAGAAATAGATATTTCATGAGACTCAGCAGCAAGTTCTTATTTTGAAATGAAAGAAAAAAGACTTTAAAAATTTTCATTAAAACACAGGTAAAAGATTATTTTGTTTTGATGTGTTCCCCAATCCCAGCCACTTTGAAGTATTTATTTAAAATTTAATATTACTCAGCTGTTTATGAAAATACATTACTTTAAAATAAGTTGTTTTGAGTAAAATGATTCTCTGCATGTTTTCATTCAGGCTTTATTTAGTCTGATTTTTTTTAAATGTTACATATGTAAATTAGCTATTACCTTTTCCTATTTGAACAGGAGGGGGGTGTTTTTGCAGTTGGGCCATAGAAAATAAAGGCATACTGGAAGATTCCAAGGCCACTTTTATCTCAAATAAAATGTTTTCCTTCCGCAGCAAATTTTTAAAGTTTCTAATTTCTTAATTAAACTGTGCAAAAGGGAAATACAAGGGATAAAATATTCATAAGGAAGAAAATCAATATATAGCTAAAAGGCTGTATATTACATGAAGTACATTAGAGTACATCGATTTTAAGAAGTTGTCTTTCAACTGCTAATTACACATTCATTACAGGATTATAAATCTTAATAAAGGGATTGAGTCAATGTACTAGAAGGAAGAAGCCTTTTCAAGTCCATGATTTGCATGACCAGACTGTGGTTTCCAGCCTCACATCTGGCCAGGTTTGCTGTGAGAACAGGATTCCAGGCTGTGAAAGATCCTTGTGTGAAGCCAGGAGCAGCCTGATGGGGTTTGTCCCTGCCTGTTTTCATGGGGGATTTTCCCCCTCGAGCTGCAGAGCTGGAGCTGGGGCATTTTGGAGAAGAGCCAAGATGCAGAGGGACACAGCTCAGCAGGAACCTACAGACCTGATGTAATATGTGCAAGAGGAAGCAGTTTCCTGACCAACCTATGACTAAAAAAGCTTTTTTAGCAGACACTTCAGGTTGCTTGGGAATATTTCCTGTTGTTCCAAAATCCCTAGACAATCAGAACTCAGCTGTCTGCAAACCATATTGTGCAATGTAAACTGTGAATTTTGAGAGAGACAGATGCACAAATCCTAAGTGTACATCCATTGTCAAATTCTGGTTTAAATCTGGCCTTCCCAAAAATCACAGCATCATGCCCTATTTGCTGCTGAAAGATCAAAATGAACAGCATTTGATCCTGCAAAAAGTACCACTGTGAGTCGTGGATGTGTGGAGCACAAGGGACAAGATGGGCAGGTTCAACAAGTTTCAGATGAGAATCTTCTTGCTCAGATGACTCTGATCTGTGCACAGGATCCTGTTATCTGTGCACAGGTAATGCAAGAAATTGTGGATTACATAAAAATACAGTAAAAAAGTAAGGCCTGCTTCAGGGAAGTGCTAGCTATTCCACTGAGATGCCAGAGCAGTCATCCAGGGAAAGCTTAAAGCAGTAGTTTTGCTTTGTGTAAATTACAGTGCTCACTTGTGCACCCTAAAAGCCACATTTAACCCAACTGGTGAACCCTGCCCAGCTCCGATTTACAACATGTTCTGCTTTACAAAACCTACTTAGTCAACATATGGGAACAAGGCTGGGGGAGGAGACGTGAACATCTGCTTTCCTTGTCCTGGGCTTGCACCATTGCTGTGTGCAGCTTTTCACTCTGGAAGACTTTCAAGCCTGAAAGAGTCACCAACCACTTGGATGCAACAGTGTGCTGTGATGTTGCTGCTGTCTGTCTTCCTGCTGTGACTAACTCAGGATTTTTCTGGTTTTGACAGAGTGCTGACGTGCCTGGCAGTTTGCTTGCAGTCTTTGCTGGCAGGGCCAGGGGCCAGGGTCCCCACACCCCACACCCACCAGGCACCTCGTGCTCATGGTCATCGATGAAACAGCTGCTTCTCATTAAAGATTTCCAATAAGGGGACTCAATTAATGACTCTGTTTTTATCAATCTATACCACTGCTGTCACTTTCTATGTGCATTCTGGGGATGAGAGCATTATTTTTAAGACCAGCATTTCCATTTTGGAGGCAGCAGAGAGGGAGAGGAGACAGCCAGATGTGGCATTTGGCTTCGGAATGCGCCAGGGCTGGGCTCCAGCAGACAGAGCAGAGCAGAGGTATGGCTCTGGTATGGTTCTGCTGTGCAGACTGGCTGGCTTCTGACAAAAATGTCTCCTCAAGAAATTGGCACAACTGTTATGAAATACAGTCCCTCAAGCCTTTAGTGCCCTGGGATTAAAGGGCTTGAAATGGTCTTTCTAGTCCTCAGGGTTACTTCTATGAGCTCCTATCCCCATAATTTGTTTGAAATGTGGCAGGAACTTGACCCTTCCCTTGACAAAAGTCTCGCCCCAGCACATGCGAGTGCAGAAATTTCTGCTTGTCTGAAACGCCTGGCTGCTCCTGGTCAGAATAATGTGATCAGCAACTGCACAGAAGCAATCCCTGTGCCTGTATTTCAGGCTGAGAGTTTTCCTCAGCCTCTCTGCACACACCACATCTCTCCCACAAATTTTCTTGCTCCCTTCTTAACTCCCACATAAAGAACATAAAGCCTTGGAGTGGACTGGTGGGGCTGTTCTGCTTTGCTTTATCACCACAATGATCAGTCATGAAATCAGCATTTCCTAAGGCACAATGGCAAGGACTCAGTGTAAAATCACAGTAAAGATGGCCATGAAGATGCCAAGAACATGGCTGACTTGAGGGAAAGAAGATGGATCAGGTTCTATTGTCCCCACCGGGCCAGATCCTGCCACTCACATGTCTGGTCCTTTGAAATCACTGCAGCATTACAGATTCAGTGGCTGATCTGGCTGGCTGTGGGTGGTGGAGCAAGTTGGGGCCCCAAAGTAACCTTGAGCAGGGGAGGAAATGCAGCCCAGGGCCAGAGGATCTCTTAGGATCCATTTGCAGGCCAGAAGGCTCGAAGAGACACCCAGCAAGAGGCAGCAGCCTGTGAACTGGAACAGATGAGTCAGATGCCACTTGTCCTGTGCAAATAAATGCCTTTCTAGTTCCACGTCCTTCAGACAGCAGACCTGCTCCCAAAGCAGTGGCCTGGGCCTCTGAGCACCACAAGAAAACAGGAGAACCATGAAGTGGAAAATGGGTCTGAAAGCAGCTGTGTGTACCTCCCAAAGCAGCCTCTGCCATCACTCCAGTAAGCACAGGCCTGTCTGCAGCTCAAAACTATCAAAAGCCATCACTAATGAGTATCTCCAAAATCAGTGCTATTTTTTGTCTCCATTACATTTCTTCCTGTCTATATTTTCAGATTTTCTGGGTCACACAATGATAAAAGATATAATTTTGGTTGTCATATATGCTTTCTCTTAGTGCCATAGCTGAAAAGTTGTCCCAGGCACTGCCTTGTCCATGGCTTTGTCATTTTTCTGGCAATTTATTTTCCCCATTGTAAGGTGCATTCCTTTACTGAGCCCAAAGAGCACTTGTCACTACTATTCCAGTAAGTGGCAACTATCGTTCCATCTGTAGAGAAATTAATATCTCCCAGCCTTCTCCATCCCCCTCCCAACTCCAAAAGGAAATGTTTTTCAAAGTGCAAAGCACAGATCAGGACACTACAACAGGTGGTGTCCTTTTTGTGTCATTCACATTTTTGTCGCATGAACAGTGAAGAAAGAAAGCAGTTTGATGCATGAGCCCTTGATAGGTCCCACAGCTTTGTCCTCCTGCCTTCCTGCATTAAACTCTGCTCTCCCTCCTGGTGCATACTCCTTCTCTCTGTCCAATGTGGGCTCATAACCATCTTTCATATCATTTATTTATATATAACAGCCACAAGTTTCTCATGCCCTGGTTTTTTGGCCTTTGGGCCCACTGGGCCTCAAGGAGACAGCAAGATGTGTCATGGAGATGGTAACAGTCCAAGATCTCAGCCCCATCTCCTCAACCTGCCCTTCCCTGTCCTGCCCCTACATTATCACTCTCTCCATCCATACATTCAGTTTGGTTTTATCCATTAGTTTCCCCATTAACAACCAGTTTTTGGTTGCATTTTCCTGAGCAAACTGGCAGAGACAGTGGGCTTTGGCACTGCTGCTATCATCCAGTTCAGTTTAACAACTACCACTGGATTTTCAGAAGACACAACTTTGCTTGGGCTCACTCTCTGCTTGTGCCTCTGTGTGCATCCTCTGAGGCCACTGTCAACCAAGCCTGGGAGGTGGCAGGACATCCCAAAGTACCAGCATCATTATGCATGTCAGACAGGAGAGACTCAGTTGAGGATAAGGCTGCAAAGCAAGCTCAGACCTTCTTGGACACAAAAGAGATTTTGCTAACACTCGAGCCAGCATCAGGAAATAAATATCAATAAGCCTTAAGGCAGGAGAGGGATTTAGGTGCATCATTTCAGATCATGAAGTAATTACTTGCTTTCAAAATGTCATTTGAAGTCAGAGTCACCAAAGCCCAGCTATTAAGAACTTCAGCTGTGATTGCAAGACCCAGCTTGTTTTTCCCCAACCCAGTCTGGCACTACTCCCTCGCATGCCCCCCATCAGCTCTTTAGGACTGGGGTCTGTCCCACAGGGCTCAACCTTGCAGCCACTTCACAGCCTGTAGCTCTCAGTGATCCCCACCTGCCCCTGGAGGACAAGGGTGATCATCTCTGAAGCTCTCCAGGCTCATCTGAAAGATTGTTTTGTCCAGTGGGATGGCATTTGGTTTTCCTGTCTTCTGTGCAGAGGAAATCTGCTCTTCGAAAACATTTCTAGGGATGGTGACAAAGAGATATCTCTGTTCTGTTGGCATTTTGAGTTTATTCTCATTTAATGTTGCGGAGGGTCCCAGAGCCATAGCAGGAGACAGCTTCCTAAGTCTCATAACTTTTCTTTACCATTTTCAGCATGTTTTCTGGAGTCACTGGGACAAGGGGAAGGAAGTGGGGAGGAGGGTTACAGATGGTCACTCCAGAGCCCAACACTTCCTGTTCTCCCACCTCCAGTGACCTCAGCACCCCAGGCCTGGCCCTCTCTTTAAGACAGTGTTGCATAGTTTTACTTGGGCACTGCTAAAGTAGTAAAAGAGAGGATCTGGATCTGAACATCCACATTGCACACACACAAAATTATTGCAGACTGGTTTTGACAAGTCAGTTACTATCCAAGCTGTTTGCCTTCACACCCTGGATGCTAAGTCTGAACGGCACTATGTACATTAGCCCTTCTCAAAATGTTCTCAAATAATTGGTGATAAAACATGAAAGAAAAAAAAAAACGGCAAGGAAAGTACTGATCCAATCTGCTCTACCCTGTGTGGGTGACAGAGAAAACTTGGTATCCTCAGGGATTTATCAAATACAGGACAAAACATGAAGATGTGTCCTGAGGAACGTCTGCCAGTCTCAAAAATGTGTGCATGTCTCATCAGGGTGGTTTTCTCTCACCTGCTGACACTCTCAATAAGAACTCATGTTTCCATGGATACTTCTACTTTGGTTTTCTATGATATCCTTCCTTCTGTGCTTCTTGTTGCCTGCACAGCTGGTAAGGAGACATCACAGAAGCCTTCTCGAGGTAGAGTGTGGACCTGCAAGGTGGTTCACACACCACCTAGGGGAACACATTTTCCTGAGCCATCGTCTGTACCTTTACACCAGCAGGGTTCCACCACCAGCCTTGGTAACTCAATGGGCATTCCTGTGATGCTCTTTGGAAACAAAGATCCCCAAAGACTGATCCAGAGTGAGAATTATATGGTCTCTCTCAGGCTGCCTAGGTCCCAGCATCGTCCTTGATGTTACCATGGTATCATCTGCTGAAATATCCCAATATTTTAGCCTCTTCAAGGAAACACGGGAGGCAAGTGGGTTTGTATTATTTTCATATTGAGTTTTCTTGTGAAAATTGAAATGAAATTATTATTTGAATAAGAAAGGATTAAAAAAATAATAAAAAAACCACATCACTGCATATTCTTGAAGGACAAATGAGCTGGAGTTTTGCAGCAGCACTAGTCAAAGGACAGCCCATAGAAAAGCAGAAACCCACGCAACCAAGAGAGATGTGGAATGAAATCAAACAAGAGGAAAAAGCAAAATGTTGTGATAAATGCACCAACTGTATTTAAGAAAAATTAGAGGCAATATTTTGCTTGTCTTTTTAAGTGACTTAATGACAGAAATATAGCAGAGGCAGACTTGCAATTGAAAACCTTTCACCTTGCCATAGAAATTATTATCACAGGCTTAGATCCTCCTAACACAGCTTCTACCAAACATAATCCTGAACTAGTCAGTTTGAAAATTCATCTTCCAAGTCAGGTAGAGACTCCATGGTAAGAGCTACCAAGCTGAAAGTGATTGTCTTTTACTTGGGCCATAGACTTGATTCAGCTTTCAGGGGAAACTAGAATCTTTGTGAATTACAAGGAGAAACTGCCAGTGACACTGATATCACTGAAAGCATTTATGGTCATACCATAAATCCAGCTTTAGGACACCCGTTGTCAAATAAAGACCAGTGTAACTTCATAATACAAAACACTTATGTGATAAAATCTCAGTCTGCCATCTCAATTTTTTTCAAAACCTGTGGGTAAGTTGACTTCATCCTGGCAGGCTTCAGACTGGGAAAAAATTATCACTGGCTTCTACTGCTTAACTTGATGACAGACCTCTGTCACTCCAAATTCAAGCTGAATCCCAGCATAAAAACACAGAGCCAGCCTGAACTCCATGGTAAGCACTCAGCTAATTCCTTGGAAAAATGGTTCCCTGTCTTGTTTTCCTACCCTTGTGGAAGGGGGTGCTGCTGGGTGATGGGTGAATGCACAGTGCCACAGTGGGACTGCAGCCTCTCTGCTCTCCTGCCTCTCTCTGTGTTTAAAGAAGGTGAAATTGCTTTTTATCCCAGTGAACGCTTCAGAAAGATAAAATGAACCAATGCCAAAATAACAGGAAATAGTTGTTACCACAACATTAGCTCACTTTGCCTGGGGTCTGTCTTGCAGCAGCGTGCCAGGGTGCTACAGTCTCTCAGCAACTTGCATTTCCCACCTTGAAAATTCAAATATGAAACCGAGGGTGGTATCAGCTGGCAATGTGCCACCTCCCTGCCACTGCATGGAGTGAAATCCCCTTCTGGCATCCAGCTCACTGTGCCCCAGCAGTGGGTGATGGGAGCAATGCAGCCAGCAGATCTCTCTGCCCAAACAAGACTTTTAGCTGGTTTTGTCTGCAATTTTCCTCCTTCTTGCTTCCCTGTGGTAACATAGCCTATTTTGTGAAACAAGATAATTTAAACTCCACTGGCAATTACCCACCTCTCTGCTGAAGCCCATTGCTTTATTTACAATCAATTTCTCTGTCCACAGCATCCAGCAAAACCCACACCAATGGGTGAGGAAACAGGAGTCCCTCACTGCCTTTAATAATATTTTTCTGTTCCAGCCCTCTTTATTCAGGGTTTTAATGTGGGAACTGCTTGATTTTTGTCTTGTTTTGCTTTTTGGGGAGCAGGACTCTTTCTGAGATAAAGCCAATGTCCACATGTGGGGCCACCTTGAATTTCACCCCCACCTGCAAACAGCATTTCACAGATAAATAAAGTGTCATCCATTTAAAAACCACAATGGTTATTTAATAGATTCAGGAGCTGTCTTTGAAGGGTTCCCCAATACCCAAAGGGGCCATCCTGGGGAGATGCACACACATGCATTTTTGTTAGCAAATGACACTGAAATGAGCTCGGTGAGTTTTTCACATGATTTAACAGACGTTGTGAAAAATGCCTGCGTGTGCACAGCCTCTGTGCATCCACACACAAACAAAGAACCCAGCTAGCTTCCACATTTCCCTTGGCCAGTCCTTTTTGCCCATCCTACAGCATTTTCTTTTCTTTATTCTTCAGGCATTGCTGGTAGGAAAAGTACTTTTCTGTTCTTAGGTTGAGTTCTATGAGTGCTAGCAAATCACAAAATATTTGACACTGGGAAAAGACTGTAGTTATCTCAATGTTGTTAATGAAGAAACTACTATAGGAGGAGGATTTTGGAGGAATATGTCTATTTGCAGCATACACCTTCACACAGTTATCCCATCTGTAATAAAAGTTACAACTGATAAAATAAAACTTTCACTTCACTTAAGTACTTTCAGGAACTCATAAAAATACATTGAAACAAGATGAAAAGTAAAAACAGTGAAAATGCTTTATGGATCAAAATTCTTAAAAATATTTGGATTTGATTGAAAGCCTGATTTTTAAATATTTGGAAAGTGTTCATATAATCTTTACCTTATTTTCCCTTATTTTTTCTTTTACCCCTTAATGCTTACTCAAAAATAATCCATTAATTCATATATTTGTCCATCCATAAATTCCAACAGTAGGCATCTCAGAAGTAGCTGTTACACATAATGTTGTTTATTTAGACTTATGAAACCAACAAAGCAAAAAATTAATTCAGACATTCAGGATCAGCAACTATATTGCTGCCATCATTAGCTAAACAGTTCACCCTTTTGTGTTTCTCAACACTCTGAGTTTCCCTCAAACAATTCAACACACCTGGACACAATTAGGAAGAAAAATACAAAACACCTCCGAAGTATTGCAATTAGGTTTGTTCTGGCAAGTCCTGCATCTGTGTTCTGGTGGCAATTGGCTTCTGGTGCAAAACATGGTGCCAAAAGTAATGTTTTCTTTTGCATAAAACATATGGAGGGCTTTTGCTGAATTCCACTGTGCAGCATGCCTCTGGTACTGCTGTTGTCCAGCCTGGAGAGGGACAGCCCAAGTTACTGCTGGGAGCACTGGGATGTTATCTCAGTGAAAGGATGCTGTGGCTTGCAAGCTGGTGTGAGGGATTTCACTGCCAACCAGCAGCAAAAGGCTTTCAGCAGGAGAAATCTCTGATCTACATGTGGTGGCCATGAGCACCCTCAGTCCCAGGGGGTGTAGGCAGGGAGGGGATTTATTGGAAATGTGAAACAAGGAAAATTTGCAAAATTATCCAGCCTGAGCCTGTAGCAGCAAAGAGCAAACTTGTGCATCATGCTGAGTGTATCTGTATCTCTATCCACCAATTGTTTTGTGTGACAAATCCTTGGCCTCAAACACAAAACAGATTCTCTATGCAGAGCACTTACAAAGAATTTGATGATATTATTTGAAAAATATTTGCATTGTTTCATTTTCTTGGTAAACTAATACTAAAACTTTTCTGAGAATGGTTTGCAGGCATCATCCAGGTAGTCATATTACCAAGATCAGCAAGATGTATTTTGTCAGTGGAACTACTTGGAAATTGAAAATTGTAAACTGAAAGCAAAAAAGCCAACCTCAGAGCACTCCTTTCATAAACTTCCCAAAAACTGAGGGCAGTAAATGGCTGTGTCACTGCACCAGCTGATCCTTGCAGGGGAAGCATTGTCCAGACCTCTTTGTGTCCACTCACCCATTTTCCAGCTGGTGAGGCTGGGCTCAGGCCAGAGGAGAGGCATCACATAACAGTGGAGCTAAATATTACAAGAGAAGCTTTGTTGTTCTTTCTCCTATGCCCACAAAAGCTCTCCTTTCTGGTGAATATAAAAGAAATGCATTGCTGGGAGAGAGCTTGATGCAGATCAGCAGGGTCCTGCAGTGGCAACCTGCAAGTACTGGGAAGGGATTTGCAGAGAGATTTGTGCCTTGGGCCTGGATGGATCCAGGAGTGAGGCTGTTCCTGCTGAGGTCTAACTGGGAATATCTGCAGCTCAGGCAGGCAGAAAGCCCTGAAGAAGAAACTGGGACTCTGTCTGGAAAAGAAAATGGGGAATTAAAGCTGCAGATTAAAACATCTTTTTCATTTCCAGTTGGACCAACCATGCCTGATGACAGGTTGTGAGTCAAGGAGGGGCTTCAAGGCAGTTTAAGGGGTCTGGGGGCCTGCAGGGAGTTTAGGGCCAACAACAGCATGGATGAACTCCATGTGGGTGTAGGAGTGTGGCAGAAGCACCAGCAGAAAGCCCTGGCAGCTTGGCTGGAGAGTGAGACAAGTTTGCTTTCACCAAAGCATTTCCTACTGCTCTTGAGGTGAACTGAGGCAGCAGCTGATGAGGACTGAGGAGATGCTGAAGGAAACATGACCTTCCTGTGTGCATGAAAGGCCCAGCAACTGGCTTAAGATAAGGAATAAACACAGTAAGAGGGACTTTATGAGTTTCTACAATTCATTTCAGTGACTCCCCTGCACCCCTGTCTATGGATGGCTTTTTTGCACGTGGAGTTTTGCATTTGTGCAAAGAGCACTGAGCACTGCAGAACTAGGGGGCTATTTTATTTCTGAGCAATCCTGTTCCATCCAGACCCACAAAGCTGTCCCCTGTGGGGCACATGCTTCATCATCTTTGAGCACATGAGACATCTGGAGCAATTTCCAGGAGCTGGATACCTGTGCCAAGTGAACACAGGTTGTCCAATGTGTCCCCAGCCTCCCTCCTGCAAACAGCAGAACTTCCTCAGTTAAAACTACCTTAAAAAATGTTGATTTTGAAAGACTCTCAGCAAAAACCACTGTATTTTAAAAACAGACACATATAGTGGAAATGTTTGATAACCCGAGGCCCAGCATGGTCAGTGGCAGCCACACTGTAAGGATGGGAGAAGGCTGAAAATCTGTTTTCATCCCTGAGTCCTGTGAGTCCTGCAACTCTTGCTCACAAGCCAAGAGATCATTCAGTATCCCCAAACTATTCTTGGGAAAATTTGTGTATTAAAGTGACATCTTGGTTGTCATTGAGACAAGAACACCAGAATATCAATTAATCTGTCCTTAAAAAGAGATTTTGCTGAGATGTGAATGTTTGGCTTTTGGTTTTGTTTGGGGATTTTTTTTTCTCTTTTTTTTGGTTTTAATGCCCAAACTTTAACTCTTGGATTGGAAAAATTAGCCAGTAATATTCACTTAAAAAAAAAAAATCAAAATTTGCAGAGATAGAGAGAGCCTTTAAAGTTGTACTTGGCCTCATTTCTGTTCCAGACCCAGTAATCTTATCATTGATTGAGGCATTCTTAATGGGCCCTTTAAAAAATAAATAAATGAGAATTGGTAGTTCAATCAATGTACTATCTTTAATTCAGTATTCATCCCAATTGATTTTCACTTCCAAGTTTCATTTTAGCATGAAGTAGGGCATTGTGTTAAGGAAGTTGAGGGGGAGCTTGTAGGTTTTGGCAGCTGGAATGAGGGGAAACTGTGGTTTTTAGATTAGAGGAAGGTGTGGGAACCAGTTTTTTAGCGAGCTGTTGGAGCAGCAGGCTTGTGCTGTTTGTGTGCATGTTTGTGTCAGCCTCACAAGCTGCCAGGGGCACAGGAGAGGATGCAGAGGCACCAGTGGCTCCCATTCCAGCCCTGTGCCTGCCCTGCCACCAGCTCCTCCACTGCAGTGACTGTACTGGGCCACCAAAACATCCCTGAGCTGCTCCCCAGCTGTCCCTGCCCCCTGACAGAAGCACCATCAAATCCCCATGCCCACTTCAGCTGCCTGGGGAAAAGAAATTCCCTTTCCCAGCTGGGGCATCTCCATTTACAAGGCTGCCAAGCTCCTGAGGACTGCAGCTCTCCAGCAAACATATTTCCAGATATTTTCTGTGGCTGCACTATATATTCTGTGGTTCAGTCTCAGGAGACATGCAGGGCTTTCCATGGCAACCACAGAGTTTCTTTCTTAAAGAAACAGTGAGTGACAGAAAAGCAGAACTTTACAGGCATGGAATCAACCCACTTAAGGACATCAAGGAAGTCCATCAAAACAAATCCAGGGATGCAGCTCTGTCCCCGTGGGGAGCAGGAGTGTGGAAACAGGCACAGTCCTGGATGCACTGTGAAACAAGGCAAAAAGAGCAGGAGGAGCAAAGAAAAACCCATCCAGTTTGTGCCTCACCTGTCTGAGCCCCTCCTTGCTGGGTGCAGCTGAGCCTGTCCCAGTTCCCTCACCAACAGTCTGGGGTCAGGTTTTCAAGTGCACTCACACTAATTTCCACAAAAACCCCAAAAAACCCAAAACCCAAAATACATACAAAAAAGGAAAAAAAAAACAAAACCAAAAACAAACAAACAAACAAAAAAAAACCACCAAAAAAACAAAACACCCCACCAAAACACTGAAGGTTGTTTGCCTGTGCTTCACTGTGTGCCCAAACACACATCCACATCAGCATCTTGACCATGATCCCAATTGGTCTCCATATTCTTTCTCCCTCCATAGTCAATAATTATTTCTCAGTATTCCCTTCAGTATCTCAATCTTTTCATGCAGCTCTCTGACTCCTCTCAGCCACATCAGGAGCTGTCAGTTAAGTGGCTGGGCCATTCATAATGGTCCATGCAGCACTTTGTGCTTTACTACCCCATTTTTTTACTGGGAAACCCTTTGGGAAGACATCTTTCCACTTCAGGACTAGTGATAAAAGGAGGAAGCAACCAGTTCTGAATTGTTCTGCTAGCTGGTATATGTGGCAAAAATCATTACAGCTGTAATAAGGAATGTTGATAAAGTAGAGGTAAATTTGGGAAATAATGGCAACATCAAGGGATCTATACGGACTAACTTAGGATCACTAGAATGTCTAAATGTCCTCCCCAAGTAAGGGTGTTAAAAAGGCTTCACTAATTCAACAAAGCTATAAGGAGTACACATAAAAGGAAAATACATGTTCAGGGTAGAGCTGAAAAAAAAAAAACCAGATAAGCTGCAGAGGATATTAAGAATCAAAACCCAAAGAAAAACCTTACACCTTGATATGGTTCTCCATACCAGACCACATGGCACAAAAAGCTGGAGTACCCAAACCAAGGGCTGCCACAGCTGCCCTCCCTTGGCACAATCACCCATGTCCTGTGAATTCTGAGCATGACCTAAAACAGTCTGGATTTTACCCCTGAGAATTAAACCTCAGATTCTCATCAGGATGAGAAGCCAGCATTTACACAGGAGCCAAACAATTACCCTCCTTTCATGGTTTCTTTTAAAGCATGGGTGTGGTCATTTGGAAAAATTTATATTAAAAGAATGAAAATCATCTGTTTGATACCAGTCAGAGAATGCAGCCACTTGGTGCACCAAGTGCTACAACACAGTTTGGAGAATGAGCTACATGGTTTGCTTGGAGTCACATGGAAACAGACAGGACTGGCAGCAGAGCTCTGACATCCAAGGTTCCAAATCTGAGATGTAACCACAAAATTCTCTTTCCTTCCTCCCATGGCCCTGCTTGTGCAGCTTCACTGGGGGAGGGGAAAAAGCCCTCAGTGCTCACCAACTGGAAAATTAACTCAAAAGTAGCAAAAGAAATCCTGTTTCCAAACTTTTATATGGCAAAGACCTAAGGGAGGGAAGGGGTAAATCTATAAACCCAGGTAATTTACAGTGTTCTGCTAACTGTAATTTTTAGAAGTGAATTACTCTCCAGATAGAATATGTATTCATTGTCACAAAATCACTGGAGTGGGAACCACAATAAATTGTTGCAGCTCCTTTGAAGTCTGCCAAACTTCTGTGAGCTAGGCAGGACAAACTTTGGAAAACTCTCTCTTCATCTGAATATTAAGAGGACTAATAAAACAAAGAGGACATGGTAAGTTTTGGAGGCTTTTTTTTAGTTGCCAAGGGACAATTTGGATGTCAGCATGGTTTTTAATAGCTCTCTCCACTCCAGTCCTTTAGTTGTGCTTACAGAACCAGTTGCAAAGAGCATCTCCTGCTGCTTTGCAGATTAATTACCCAATGTTTGGGTGAAGTGCTGTGTCAGTGCTAAGCATTACTGCTTCCAGCACCACCACTCTGCATGCACTGAATGTGAGTGGCCACTTTGGGAGAGTCACAGTTGATTCTGCAAGACCTCCACGTTCCTCAAAGCCATGTCCCACCCTCTGATTCACAAGTGGGATTTCTCCATAGAGATCCAGCAAACGTGAACATAAGCAGCAAACACTGTGTGGCAATGCAGCATTTCATGCACACTGACAGACTGGATATGAACCCTCAAAGGATGAATCCTGCCTGATTCAGTGTTGGCATCCATCAAATCCTGCCTCACTACTCTTGTTACCCAGCTTACCTGCCCACAGTGCTTTTGTTCCCTCACCTTCAATTTCCTGCGCAATTGGACCCTATATAATGATCCTTGTGGAATTTATTCAGCCACATCCACAGGGACTGTAAAATGCTGAAGTAATGGCTGTCTCATGATCACAGAAGAATGCATGGATTGTGCCATGGTGGTGGCTCCCTGCAGAGTGCCTGGCTATAGAAAGCAGGACTTTAGGGTCAGGAGTACCTGCTCCTCACTCCACCCAGCAGTGGCCAATGGGACCCACAGCACACAGCAATTGGTGTCTTTTCCCACAGTCCCTGGGACAATGCTGTCCTGTCTCCAGAACTCTGCATGTGTGCTTTTACAGGGGACAGTCATAAAAAGTCCTCTCCTTGCCTTTTTTACTCAAAAGCCAGCCACCATCACAGCCTATACTCAAGAGAAGTGATCTGTGGTTAGCTGGCATGTTCCCCTTCCTACAGCTGCCTCAGACTCCTTTTCACACTGATATCCTCTCTCAAGATCCTGGGATGCTGCAGCTGCACTCCTCCCTTGGCAGGGCATTATTTGAAAGAACAGCTTTGGTAGTATTGCCTCCTATGTATGTTATGAACCAGCTGGGGCACATGGATCACATTTCCAGGACAAGGAGGAGGAAAGCACAGAGCAAATCAGAATCAGGCTTTGTTTTCTCACCACCTTTTTAGCAGAAGCCTGGGAGAAAAGAGGAAGCAGTTGTGAGAACAGAGGTTCCCCTTTATGTTACCATAGGACTTTGCTGTAAGATGGTGTGTGCATTTTCCAAGGAATTTAGTTATTCACTCAACACTTCTGCTGAGACTGTCCCACAGGGAAGAGAGATGAGAAAGGAACACTCATAGAAAATCCATCCACACACAGGACACTTGTGTTAATGCAAGGTTATAGCCCATTGCTGAAACACACATGGAAAAAAATTCACATCACTCTTATACAGCTCACTGAATTATTATATTCCTAAAAGGAGCATTACAGACAAGATGGAGCCAGACTTCTCAGAGATGTACTACAGAGGGATAACAGGAGCTTGATCTAACTTTGAAGCTGACCCTGCTTTGAGAGACCTCCAGAGGTCTCTGACAACCCCCGTTACTCTGTGGTTCTATGATTAAAATGAAATGTATTCTATGTAGAATGTTTATTAGGAGGTAACAAGATTTTTAAAGATGCTTGATTTTTTTTTAGTACTAAGCTTTTATTTGAAGTCATCAAATCTGGCTGAAATTCTCCCCAATATTGTCTCCATTTAGCTGAAAATTTCCCTGGTTTTCTTCAGAAGTCAAAATAAATAAGCAATCTCTGCATAAGAGCATAAGCTCATTAGAAATGCCCTGCTGTGTTAGATCTGTCATCCATCTATTCCACCAGTGACAGTCAGAGATGCTATTTCAAGAGAACTCACAAGCCCAGATACTATTTGTAGTTCATTTCCCACACACTCCCCCAGCACTGACACTCAGAGCAGAGATGTTCAGGTTCCCTCTGGGTGCTGCTCATGGCATGTTTCACAGCCTGCTCCAGCAGCAGTGTCAGAAGTCTGGGACACCCCACCAAAGCAATTCTTTCTTTTTTTGTGCTTTTAAAAGATCCTCTGCTGGTTTCAGTGGGTGTCAGGCAGTTCTGGTGTTTTGTAACTGCTCTGCAGTCACAACCCAGCACCTCCTCAAGACTCAGTCCCCATCATATCCCCCCTTCAGCTTTGTCTTCAGCCAGAAGAGCCTCAGCTTTTCCAGTTCCTTCTCATACAGCAGCTTCTCCAATCCCTAAATTATGCTGGTCACTTTCCTTGCCATTTCCCCTAACCCTCATGCCCTTGAGATGCAGAAACTCAGATCATGCACCAGATTCAAGGCATGGAAGAACCAAAAATGTAACAGGAAAACCATTCTTTGACTGCAACATCCTTCCAGATGAGCTCCAGCATTTTATTGGCATGCTTTGTTTCCACTTAACATGCCCAGTCAAGAAATTCAGAGAGCTGTCACTTTTGGCTGCAGCATCTCTTGACTGAGTTCTAACATCATCTTTTTTGATTTGTTACAAGTCCACACAGATATGTGAGAGCAAGAAAGCTCTGTGAGTAGGTGGTGTAAAATCAGGAGAACTAAAAATACTTAACTCATTTATAAATGATGAGCTAGTAATCTGGATAATTAAAAATAACTGCCTTAGGTCTGCAGTTAAAAAAAGCTTAGCTGCACATCCTTAACTCTGTCCAATGCCGATAAGAAAGATGGCCTGGTCTTTAACTATAGTACTGCACATTACCTCTCAAGAAATACATTTGTTCAAGTACTGGAGCTGGGTTTCTGTTTGTTTGCAGAACTGGATTCCATTCTATATACATTTTCCTTAGAAATTTTTTTTGGTTTCGATTTCTTACACTCTTTAGAAGCAATTATGTATTTATGCACTTGCTGTCAAGGTGGCTGACATATCAACGTTAGTGTGGCTTCTTACAGTAACATGTACCTGCTTATCTGGGCAAGAGACACACTCCTGCCATACTTTTCCCCTTTGTATGTTCAGCACATAAGCATGATGGATCTATTTCTCCTACACACTTTCCATAGATTGTTTGTCAAGAATTGAACCTGAAGAAGATATTTCATACTCCTGAGATGCACAAATCCACTCCAGGGCTGAAAACAAAAAGAATGTCCTTTGTTCAAGATGTCCTTCTGGATTCAAAGCTTTACTTTCTGAAAAATTCATAGAATCCAGAGAATCACAGAACAGTTTGTGTTGGAAGGGACCCTAGAGATCACTTAGCTCCAAACCCCTGCCATAGGCAGGGACACCTCCCACTCAACCAGGTTGCTTAGAGACCTGTCCAAACTGGCCTTGAGCACTTCCAGGGTTGGAGCATCCACAACTTCTCTGGCCAACCTGTTCCAGTACCTCAACATCCTCATTTTAAGGAATTACTTCCTAACATCTGATCTAAAGCTACTCTCCTTCCATTTGATGCCATTACGAGTTATCCTATCACTACATTCCCTTATAAAAAATTTCTCTTCATCTTTCCTGTAGCCTTCCTTCCCTTCCATTCTCTTCCCTTGGAATGTCCCATTTATGCCACTCTGAAGCCTTCTCTTTTCCAACCCAAAGAATTCAAATTCTCCCAGCCTCTCCTCACAGGAGAGGTGCTCTATCCCTCTAATCACCTTCGTGGCCTCCTCTGGGCTCTCTCCAAGAGACCAAAGTCCTTCCTGTGCTGAGAACCCCACAACTGGATGCAGGATTTAGGTGGGGCCCTATGAGAGCAGAGGAGCTGAATCCCCTCCCTGCCCTGCTGCCCACAGGGCTTTGGGTGCATAATGCACATAATGTTTGGCTTTCCAGGCTGTGAGTGCACTTGCTGAGTCCTGTTCTGCATTTCTTCCACAGCACACCCAGCCCTTTTTGAGAGGGCTGCTCTTGATATGCTCATCTCCCAGACTGTGTTGATACTGGGGATAAAGCACCTTGCACTTGGTCCTGTTAAATCTCCTGAGATTCCCATGGGCCCACCCACTGATGGACAATAATCACAGCCTCCAAAACCAGCATCAGAAATGTACTGTGACTTTAAGAGTAGTACATTTGTAATAAAAATGTAGGCAAACAACCAGATGATTAACTATTATGACAATGAATGTAGTGAAGGGAAAAAAATAGTAGGAGCAACCTTACTGAGCAGCATTTGCAGTTAAACTAAATAGGTTTATGTCATCATTCAGATCCAGCAGCCTGCTGCTGGTTCAGGAGATGTTTATTCTTAGTGTTTGGCAGCTGCTGAGTTCTGGGCTAGGGATTGTGCATTCTGAATTTTTTCAGTGACTTTTATTTTGTCATGGCCTAAAATTATGAAACATTTGCTCTGAAGAGCTCTTAAGAGCTTTTCACACTGCTGCCTCTTTTATTGCCATAAAATGGGAACATACACAACCTAAGGCTAAATGCTGCTCTGTACTGGACAATGAATAAGTTACTGCAGAGAAAGCCATGTATGCAACTCATTTCAAAATCTTCCTCCAGGCTCTGAACACAAATTAAAATCTTTTTTTACTGACTTCTCAGCTTGTAAATAAAACTGAAGGCAGGTGAAGAGAAGGGTCATCCATCCTGGAATTCAAGCCTATCTCAGGGGAGTGCTGGTGCAGCAAACCTGATGTTTGGGCTGCCACAGCATGATGAACACACAGGGAACAATATTAAAATAGAAAATTCCATGAACTTCAGCATCAGTGACAACAGGCAGGTCTTTTATAAACCAGTTTTGTTCTGCCTTTGAGCAAGTCTAGGTCACTCCTTCACTGACAGTGTACTGGTGTGGCAACAGCATTTCCCTGGTGGTATCTCACATAACACAAAAGCATTCAAACCCTGGGTGAAGAATCATTTGGTTCTGGGACAATCTAAACTCCCATTCAGGGGATCCCCTTGTCCATCTCCTGAGCCAAACACTGAACAAATCTCTCCAAAATTCCATTGTTTAATGACATTCTCCTCGCTAAATGAGACAGTTCTCTTTTTTCATCCACTGAATGGCTTTCACAGACATATGCAAAATGCAAAGGATGATCCTCAAAATAGACCTGTGGAGAAGGAGTTAGGACCCTGCTGGCTGAGAGAGGCCACCTGTAAGTACTTAGATCCTCCCTGAACTAGGATGTCCTCTCCTCTACCTTTGAAATCACTGTGGCCAGGCCTGCCTGTGCTGTTTTCATGGTTACTAGCTTAAAAAAAAAAAAGATTATAATAACCAGATTATCATACTGACATCATAAACCCTGCTACATGTGAATTAAGTGCATCCATTCTCAAGCTGTGAGGTTATTTAATCAAAACCACCCAGGAGAGGAAATATTTAGGGGTTTATGATGTCAAATCAAGACCTGGAGTGGCAGCAGTGGGTGCTGCTGCTGCCAAAGCAGTTGATGATTAAAATAAGATGATGTTTATCCACAGCCAGCACTAAAATAAGTTGTTTAAAAGGGAAGTTTGTTTATAGCACAGTAGTATCCACACTTCTAAACATACTCCTTCTTCCAGGAGCCATCTGCTCTGTGATGAGCAGAACTGCTTTAAAGCAGCTCAATGTGTGGGTCACAGTGCTTGGGGAGAAGGAGCAGCCTGCTTGACCCTATTGTCCTTCCTCTTCATTTATGAGAATCCTAACATCAGACACGAAAGAGAACAGCAGCTACCTCCTCAGAGGTGATGTGCTATAAGAATATTTTTTTTTTACTCTCACAGTAAATTCGAAATGCCAGATGTTGCCAGTGGATGGAGATGTCAACCAGCAGCAGGAATGATCACATGGAAGGAGTCACACGTCCACCCTTGGTGCTGGGAGAGAAATTACGTGTGGAGATGCAATCTGTGCCCCAGGATGACTCACAGATATCATACCCAGAGTCAGGGCAACCTCTGGAGCCTCCTACGGCTCAAGCAGAAAAGTTTTAGAAATGCTGTGGTACTTAAAGATCAAGGGACAGACAGTGGCACTACTGGAGTGTGACACTTCATGGTGGAGACTTGGTCTTACCTCAGTGCTGTTTCCTGGCCCTTCTCTTGGTTTGAGGGAAAGCTCTGATCAGCTCAGCTTCACACACTTTTCTGAGTCTGTGCCTCCCTTTTGTACAACACTCTGTACATTTCTTGCTTTGTGGTGTCCTTATCTGTGCAAGAACAAGATAGGAATCCTCTCCAGAGCCACAACTGCACCTCCCACCTTCAGCTTGTCTCTATACTTGGTCCCATTAGCTGTCAGTATGATATGGCCACAGTCACCATAAGGGACACAGACCATCAGCCTTGTTTGTCTTTGCTGGGGAAACATCTCTTGGTCCATGGGCTGGCTACTGCTGTAGTAAACAGTATAGAAAACAGCTTGGGCTCAATTTCCTTCCAGTTCATTCTGTTCTCATGATGAAAACACTTCATGTCTTCTGTTTTACACCAGTCTGTGCCTTGCCATTTGTGGGCATGCAAAAACAAGTGATGGTATTGCACAAGACCATATCATATTCAGCTGTGGACACTGCTTTAGTTCATTTGGAAAATCATACACCACAATTGGCAATTCCTTTGATTAAAAACATTGAGCTACATTTTGGTCTGACTCCTGTTTTGCTGAAGTTGGGCAGATGTTAAATATAATGCATGTGAGTATTAAATAGTGTTTCCCTTATGTTCATGTGAGCACATGCATGTGGGGAACTGGCAAGTCTTCCTGCCTAAAAGACAAATGGAAAGCATTTGAGCTTGGGACAACACAAGAAGGACTTGGAAAACTGGATGGCTTTGTGAGTGAGAGGGAAGCTCTCTCTGCTGTTCTGTGAAGTGTGGCCAACCATCCTTGGGGAGACTTGTCACACACACCCAGGGAAAAACAATCCATCGTTCATTGCCCCAGCCATAATTTTCATCTGAAAATTAACTTTCACCAAATAACAGCTGATATTGTTCTCTATAACCAAACTCCAGAAACTTAGCCCTCAGAAGCCATGTCTGACATAAGCAAAATGCTGGTGGAGGATGCCCTGCATCTGCCTAGAAACCTTCCAGCCCCACTGCAACTCTTCCTGGCAGCAGTAATGTCCAAAGTAAACCATGCTGAGCATGAGGAAAAATTCACCAAGGTTGAGCAATACTCTGTGTTCACTCAACATCTGTCAGTGTCCTCAGCAGCCTGCTGCAGTGCATCTTGCTGTAAGAGGAGCAGGGCTTGGGTTACCTCTGCCCCAGGGCTGCTTTGCTGGTCAGGTGCTCTTAGACTGGCACTTTTATTGCCAAAGTGAAATGATGTTGGTATAATAAAAACACTTCCTACTTTACCCCCAGAAGACAAGATCTTTCCAGCAGGAGTGTTTCTAACAGGGATCAGGAGAGCAGCACTGCTGCAGCTGAAGCTCTGCTCCCAGCCCCAGGGTGACTGGGCAGCAGTGTGGCTGTGCTTCAGCTGGGGAAAAGCCACAGAGAAAATGTTAGAGCTGTGTCACATCCCCCTCAGGCCAGCACAGCTGAGGGTAACCGTAGCACTGCTGGGCTCTCTGAAGTCCCACTGAAATATGAGTCTCTGTCCTCTCAGCAAGTAAAGGTGCAGACAGCCTCTTCTGCTCCTCCCTTTGCAGGCCACTACCAAATTTCTTTGCTTGAAATAAAGTCCAGGACAATAGGGGGGCAAAGTACTCTATAAAAATAGCCCTTGCTGTCTTCATTGCTCTGCACTTCCCAGGCCTTGGACATCATCAGAAAGTACCAAATTGTGGAGCTGGACTTCAGTGTCAAAGCATGACATTTTTAAAGAAACCAAATTCCTAAACTAAGCATTAATAAAAAAAACAAACAAAAAAAAAAAAAAAAAAAAAAAAAACAGGGCACATATATGAACCTGTATTCAGGTCCATATATGTGCCCTGTATTCATATATGTGCCCTGTATTCAGAAAGCATATTTTCTCCCCTCTAATCTCACTGAAATCAATTCTTAAATTATACTGGACACATTAATCACAACATATAACATAAATATCAATTCTGTTAATTCTTTCTGTGTGGTCCAACTTCACAGAAGCCTCACAGCAGTTATTATTATCATATTCCACAATATCCAATCACTTCTCATTGCATTCACACATCCAGAAACCTGTCTCCCCCACATCTCTGCAATGTTGCCATGAGCCTGCAGTGAAAAATACTGCACCCAACAGAAGAGAAAAGCAAAATATTTAGGTCAGCTCAGAATAAATCAAATAAGAATCTGTTTTGCAGCCACATTAAAAAAAATAATAATAATTCAGTGTAGGAAAAAAAGAAAATGCTTACTGTGATGTGCTGCTTGGGGAAGTTGGTAATGCAGGTGTTTTGATGGAGAATCTGGGTCAAGTTTCTGTGAGACGTGGGTAAGGCCTCAGATGTTGTTTAGCATTGTAGAAGTCTATGGTACTTCCAGGCACTCTGCTGAGGAGGGGACACTGAGGCAGAGCTGTTTTCATGTGGGTGCAAAGGCAGACAGTGCTATCAGCTGGGAAAAGGTCTACAGACCTTTAATTTGCATCTCTCCCCTCCTTGTCCCTGGGAAATCAGCTGCTGAGAGCTGAGGTGAGCTGCCCTCCAAAAAGAACTAATTTGCATCTACTAAAGAGCAATAGAAAATGAAAGAGGCTTTCACTTATTCATTGTTTGGGTTTCATGTTTCACCTGTTTAATCAGAAAAGGACCTTCAGCATGTAAAGCACCACAGGGCCCACAGTGAGATGAAACTCAGCTTCTTCAGCCTGAACCCAGATATGTCCCACAGGGCACAGGCCAGGCAGGGCTGTTTCCCCTGCCAAGGGCACCTCCCTCTCCCCTGATGAGAGACCATCATGAGACCATTTGGGAACTGGGCCCATCCTGCATGGACACAGGGCAGCACTGAGAATCCATCCCTGCCATCTCCAGCCCACCCTGAAACCACCCTGTCACCTTGCAGGGGAAGCTGGGTCACACTCAGAGCAGCAAATCTGCCAGTGGTGCTTCCATTGGGCTGCACACCATGGCATGGCCAGAAAGAAAACACACTGGTTTCACACAAACACCCTCTTCTGCTTTTCTCCACTGTGACATCAGACTGCAGCAGCCCAGCCACTGCACCAGACTATGCATGAGCAGTGTGTCTCATCATGGCATGGGTGTTAAATGGGTCCACATCACCAGTTCATAAGAGAATGTGAGCTAGAGGACCCCAACTGCTGTGCTGAGACTCCAAAAGATGGAGAAGCAAACTGGCTGCCAGTTGTACCAAAGACCCCTCGTATTTTGCCCCTGCTGCTACCCAGGCAGTTTGCCTTTTCCAGCTCATGTTAGGTGGCAATTGAAGGAGCTGCTCTTCCTTCAGCAGCCTCTCCATTCACAGCTCACTGACACAGCTCTGCTTGTGATGAAACATTTCCAGACAAAAGGTCCTTCTTGACTCAACCCTCCTGACAGGAAAACAGAAGTAAGATCCTTCCCCATGTGTGTGACACATGACTCACCTTCACAGATCTCTTTCCCAGAATAAGGATAGAAAAAAAAGAAAAGAAAAAAAAAAAAGGAAGTACAGCCAGAAGAAAACAGCAGAAAAACAAGCAAGCACTAAAGTCATAAAAAAAACCTGCTACAGACAGCGCCTGCAAATCTACAAGAGCATCACTGAGATTATCATGAAAAGGCCTTGGAAACACAGACAGCAGCAAGCTGTGGTGTGAGTTAGTGTTTGCAAGAGGACAGCAAATCCAGGACAGCATCCAGGAAACTGCTATTAGTGTGGGATCTGTCAGGCCACATTAACACTGCAAACATCTTAGTGACCTGCAAAAAGCATTTGAGAGAGAAGGTAAATGAATTTCCGAGCTTTGTGTCCTTGCTGTTTATAACCTGCTAGCACTGAGTCAAACTCAGCTGAACAGCTCTGCCAAGCCCCAGCTGCCTCCCTGCACCCTTTGTGTTGTGTGAGCACAGTCACAGGGAGCCACATCTCCCAGCACTGCTGCCAGCAGTACATTAAAACTGTGCCCTTGGTTTAGCCAGGCATTTATCTGGAAAGGGAGGGTGGGGGTCATCTGAACACGTGAAGGTAAATTAAATTATGTGAAGGTAAATAGAATACAGAGAAGTGCATCCCAGACCATCACTGAGTCTCCTCCAGCAATGAAATGAGAGGAACCAGCGCTTGGAGGCAATAATCCACACACCTTGGAGCAGGCAGCAGACCTAGGGGAACTCAGAGGGCTGATATCTCCCCAGTAGCAATGCGGAGAGAACACCTGATAAGTCCAGGTGAAGGTCAAAATGTGGGGACTATTTCCATCCCCACAGGCTGCAATGTAGCTAGTCTGTGAGACCACTGACACCCACATCCAGGTTTGGGGTTTCCCTGAATGAAGCCAATCATTAGATTTCCATTTAAATCAAATTAATTGAGGAAATTGTAGCAAGCCTCCCAGCTGGTCAGGTCTGGTCTGTTTTCATAATTTCCTAACTCTTCTGAATTAGCATTTCCATTATTTAATTTCCTGAAGGAGTGGGGTTTGCTCCCCTTTATGGAGGCTGGCATGGGTGGGCCACCTGTTCAAAACCTGACATGAAAACAACCTGGATGACAGAAACAACGGTGGAAAGAAAAGACTGCTCAGAAAAAACAGCCAAACAAAGCTGCCTTGGCAGCCCCAAGCGATTCACACGTGTATTTGCAAAGATCAATTCCCTGGTCAGTTCCAGAACACTCAATATGTGGAAAGGGTCCTTTTTATCCCATACCAGAATTAAGCCCAAGTAAATGCCAGCTTATGTCAGGTCCTCCCTCCTTACTCCTCTCTGAGAATCCCATACTGAGTGAACTGGCCCCACCTCCTCTCCCACTGTGATTTTTGGCAACACCAGCAAGACAGGAGAGAGAAGACCTCTGGTAGATTTGCAAAGAAGAATATGTTTAATTTATGTCCATATGAGAAGAACTGCTCACTAGACACCAGTCCTGCTTGCAGGAAGAGACAGCAGCTTTTCCTCTAATGCCACCCCCATGTGGTTTGCACTGAAATCCCAAAGCCTCCTCCTCCAGCAGCTGAGCAGACAAACCACAGCCCAGCCACTTTCTCTCTGTGTGTTTCAGTTTTTCTCTTAGAAGAAGGGATAATAAAATTACCCAGCACTCAGGAATGCTGTAGCTTTAATTCATTAATATCCATAAGTAGCTTAGAGCTCCTCAGCTGCAGGGGGCTCTGGGAGTGCCAGTGGAAATGCTTTGCATCTTGTTGCTGTACTTCAACTTTCCAAATCTCCCTATTGCATCCACCGATTCCAGTAATTTGAGCTCTGAATTTTCTGACTTGGCAAATTCGAATCAGCTTTTCTCAATGATTCTGTGAGTAAAAATGTGCTCTTTGTCAGAGAGAGGAAACGGGGAGCAGCACTGGGCTCTCTGTATGCTGTGTGAGTCAGCCACAGTTGTGCACCTGCTGTGACTTACAGTCTGAATGCATTGACTGCTCTCCGAGATGCTGGTGTTGCAAACAGATGGATTTTGTAAATCCTGTTAATGTTTCTATGTCTAAGAGCTTCCCAGCAGAAAAGGATCATGTCCACGTGAGTATCAGATCCACTTACCCTTGTAGATTTTAGAATAGTAGATTCATTTTACTCAGGCTGGAGATATAAAATAGATTTATCCTAAAATGGGCACCTGGTTGTGTTTGTGAGAATGGTGGCTTTCAGGAAATTAAATTTTAAATTAGCTGCTCTAAGCTGTAAGAAGAGGAGAAATGTGTGCCTCTACACACACCAGCTCTGGAGAGCTCAGTTGCACCATACTCCAGCAAAATACCCAGCCTGGAGATAACACTGGGGCTGTGCATGCAAATGGCTTGTTCTGCTCTCTCTCAATCACAGGGTTTTATTCCAAAAAAGTTACTGGAATGTTTTGTTCTCATAAGGTTTAAGCAGCTTAGGCAGGGAAAATTGCATAACCCGTTTTCTAAGTCTCAGACATTGACATGTACTGAGCTCCTTTTGCTTTGTTCATGTGCCTTTTGCATGGGATGGGACTAGAGAAGTAAACAAGGAAACTGAACTGGATAAGAAGGAAAAAAGTGTTCTGGGAGTTGCTGCTGTAAATGCAGGAAGAAGAGAAGTGGGAGGCAGCAGAAGCACAGCCTCTGTACACACAAAACAGCCAAAATCCTTCTATTCTCCTAGTCAGGGAGGCTGCAATGGGCAGGGCACACAAGTGCCACACACCTGCTTGTGCATGCCATCACCTTCCAAGGGCACTGGCTGTTCTGGATTGACCAAATAGAGAAAACCAAGGGTAAAAAAAAGTGGTGAAGGTTAGCATGCTTCAGCAACCACAGCAGAATGCTCTTTGTGTCCCCTGGAAGCAGCCTCTCTTGGCTGCCTCAGTGGTGGGTTTAAGCATGGCTGTGGTTTGCGAGGAGGAGGGAACTGCTAAAAAACTTGTCATTTTGGTATGTCTGTGAAGGGACCCTAACACCAGGAGGGAACACTGAGGTGCTGGGGCAGGGATGTGGCAGTGCAGCTACAACCCAAGCTCAGACCCTGGCAGAAGGTGCACTTAGGAGCTGAACCCATCTCTCAGACCTGCCTGTGCTTAGGACACCATGGCACTGAACTTCCCTGCATTGCTGGCATCATCAGTAATGGAATGCTGAAAACCCTCTGCAGGCTGTAAAACCCTCACTGCTGTTACCAGAATTTATTATGTGGGCAATTAACATAGGCAATCCCATTTCCACTGTTGGGATTTATCTGAGTAAACCTCACATGTGTTATTCTTCTACAAAAACAAGCCATCAACTTTTTGGCTTGGCCTAAGTTTCCAAAGATAAATGTCTCCCCTCATTCATTACTAACTACACAGCTTGTGGCCATGTGGCGTGAGTATAAACAAGCTGAACAAATGTCTAGTATGGGAAGGAATGAAATGTTAATGCAAAAAATTGATTCAGAGATCTCTTTGCAGGCAGTGAGATGGGTATTTCATTGCCAGGTCTGACTATGTAATATAGTAACTGTGTGATTAGCACTTAATGGCCAGAGTTTGTTTCTTTTCCTTCCCAATCATTAAAGCCATGTTGATTTGCTCAGAACATATTGATAGTTTCTGAATATATAGACAAGCAAATCAGAAACCACAACAGGCTGCTCAGGCTGTGTTTATTTCTCTGCACTGACACACAGCAGACCTTGGCAGATGAGGAGGTCTCCACCTAGGCAGGGCAAAGGACAAGAAAAAGGGAATGAGGCAGTTCCTGAGCTCTCAGTTCTCAGAAATACCAAGTCACAAGACCACATCCATCCAGAGAAAGATGACTGGGGCTCTGCTGCTGTTAAATCTTGGGATCAGCATCCCACACAGCTGCTGAGCACAGAGACAGCCCCCCTTGCTGTGCGCAGCTCACAGCCCTGAGCACAAACATTGACCTCGTGAGCCTGTCACAGCAAATCCTCACCTGCACAAGACCCAAAGCACTTCTCCTTCCCTTCTTGGCCACAAAGGTCTTGGCTTCCAAGGTGGTTTCCTGCTTCCCTCCCCCATTACTTTTTGCAGCCTTTCAGAGATTCCAAGGCAAGGTTGCCCTCCATGCAGAGCACCCATGTATCTCTGCACCACATGTCCATATGAATTTTAGCACAGCTACTGATATTATTTGTCTTTTGATGACATCTGTAGCATTTTCCAGTCCTGGGAGATCTGACCCTCCACTGCCACTCAGGCTGCTACAAGTGGTGCTAAAAGTGGGCTCTTGAGTACTATGGCTGGGGTTTTCAAAGGTATTTAAGAGGGGTGTTTGAGGGCCTATCTCCTGAAGTTTTACAGGAAGAAAGGATGGCTAATTCCTTTAGTTATGACTAGTTCTAAGAAAAGAGGGTCTCTGTCCACAGTGTGCAGCAAGGACTCTCTCATGCATGCTGTGAACTGACCTGTGTGAGTACATTCATGTCCCTGCTCATCACTTGGCCCAGGGCAAGATGTATGGAGGCTTTGTGCCAAAATCTCTGCAGAGATTCTTCGTGTTCTGTGGGAGAAAAATCCCAAAACAGAACAAGCTACAGTTATGGATAAACATTCATCTGGCATTCAAGAGAAATGCAAAGATGCATCTCAAGTCAGTTTCCATCTGCTAGTGATGATCCCAAGCTCCGTTACTGGAAGCAAAATGCAACCAGCTAATTCATCCCTACTGCCTGCCATGCCAGAGCAGAGCAGAAAGCCTGTTTCCCAGCCAGGTCTGTGTTACCAGGCAGACTGTCTGCCTGACTGATGGACTTCATTATGAGTAGGAGCTGTGCCAGGGCTTTGACTCTGCAGGTAGATGATGAGCACAGCATGAGGGAGGGTGGTGTGGTCGAAGGGATCAGCATCCAAGGGTTCCTCCTTGCTCAGGGGTGCTCCTGCTAATGTGCAGGGATGGACAAGGCAGATCCCACCATATCTGTCAGGAACAGTGTTGTCATGTAGCCTAGATGTAAAAAATTACGCTTGGGCAGAAGAAAAATCCTAAAGGAAAACCTTGTACTGGTAAACAAAACAAGCCAGGACACTTTGCATCTTCTTAAGAGCAAGTGAAGTGATACATCTCACCACTGATCTCTGCACCCTCAAACCAGAACAGCTTCATCTTTGCTACCTGCTGGCCCTGCTGTCCTCCCAGCTGTGGCACAGAATCTGTGGCAACAGTGGTTGGGATAGTCAAAACCTTTGAGGCATTAATAATCGTGGAGAGGCCCATGACCAGGCCCTGTTTATCTCACTAGCCTATGTGTAGCCAAAGGGCCTGAGTCAGGAGTCAAGCCCTTTGGACTAGGAAGTCCAAAGCTGGCTTTTCTCAGTGCTGTGGGTTGTGCTGAGGCTGTGAGTCTAAACTGGGAATTCCCAAAGGGACTTGAATTCCCCTGTAATTAGTAAGGGAGCTGAGACCATGTACTGTTCCACTTACAGCCCTCTCCCACTGGACAGGCAGTGGGCCCAGATGGCTGGGTTTGATATGAAAAATGTTTCCCCTATTTTTGTCTCTCCTTCCCTGCTGCTCATGTGTTCACCCAGCTGTGGCTCCCTCCTTTTTGCAGCCTGGCTGTGGCCCTGTCTGCCCATGACTCACAGCAGAGCTGAAAATGCAGGGCTCAATACCCGAGTGCAAGCCACACACCCCACAGAGCAGGACCAATCAGTAACACAGAGCTGGGGACATGGCAAAGGAAATGGATAAAAATCTCCCTAAACCCAGCTTCAAAACACTGGAAAATAACTCACTGAAATCACTTTATTTCTGGGTTTGTATTTCCTATTGATACTGCTGTAGGTGGACATGTAAAAAATTGTAGGTGTCCTGCTGAATTAAATTTTGAGGGTTCTGGTGATGCTATGTTGCATTATAAATAGTGTCTGCCTAAAGCAGTTGAATTCATTCTTATAATGTTTTTTTTTCCCCCCCTTAAAGTCATGGTGCCAAGTCCAATAAATTGGTAGAAGAACTCCCACTCGCTTCAGTAAATTTTGGATCAGATCCTGCAGGATTAGCCCACATGAGCTTTGCAGAGCAGGCACTTGCAGACAGCAGTGACAGATTGATGAGACCATTTCTGGGACCCAGCGTTTGCCGACAGGGGTTAAGTTTCCATGGCCAAGCACTAACAGACTTATGCCATCATTTTAATGGCCTCTGCATCCATTATGCTGAAAGTGAAATGAGCACATCTGGGTGCCTGGATATGACAATGATTAATAAAGAGGGGAAAAAAAGAATACTGAGCAGGTAAAGTAAAGAGAATGGGACTGTTCTTCAAAAAGTTTTGAACAAATATGGGGGGTTTGTGGACCTGATGTGCTCTTGCACAACAGAAGTGCCCTCCTACACTAACAAAAGTGCCCAGGGCTTGATTCCCAGCTGAGGGCTGCTGTCAAAGCTGAACAGAAGTGCAGTTCTGCTCACTTTGATAGGAGCTCCCTGTGCACACCAAAGAGCACAGTGGGAGCAGTAGGGCCCAGGTAGAAACTCCTAATGTGAGGAAATTGGGAGTTAAGTCTAACAACTGGATGCATGCACAGAGAGGGTTTAAATAAACACACTCCAGTGAGGGGACAGGCAATGTGTTTGGAAATCTAGACAGACTCTTTCTGCCGTCTGTGTTTTGTTTCTGAGTCCAGTGCTATGATAATGAATAAGCTGTTTGCTCTTTCAACTGCATACCACATGATAGCTAGTTTCCATCCAAAAGCTTTGGCCCCTGCTTGTAAATTGATCCTGTAAAGTTAACTCTTTTGTTCAAGAGGTTAAGTATGTGATGTATCAATTGGGCTTTTTGTGGAAAAGCCCCAGACAAATACACTTACTGAGCCATATATGTATTGCAGGATAATATGCAGTAAAGATATGTGGAAGAGCAAAGATGGATCATACAAAAAAAATGTAGGCTCCAGTTCAAGAAAGTATCAGCTCAGAACAGAAGAGATTTTAAGCATTATGCCTAACTCCATCTGAAATATGGCTTCTAATCACATGTTTCAGGTCAAGAGTGTAGTTAATGCTCACCCCAATAGGGAGGGATGTAGATACATGCTTAAAACGTCTGAACTGAGGCATGGATAACAAAAGGGCCTCTGGAGTCTGGACTGACCAGACCAGGAATCAAATTTGCATCCAGTCTCTACCAAACATGCCAGGGAAACCCACAAGGGGAAAAAAGGTTGGAAGGAAAGAGCAATATCACCTGGAGACACTACAGAAGGCCAGAAATACAAGCTCAGTTTGATTCCAACCCCAAAATTTGGCAATGACACATCCCTGGGATACAGCAGCACAGCCAGGAAATGAAGACATAATGGCCTTCACCACTCCTACATGGACACCTTGCTTACAGACAAGTGGATGCTGAGGATACCAGCCCTGGGCTCAAGATCTATTTGTTCTTTTGGCTCATGCCTTGGGCATGACCTTGGGCCACATCTCCCTCACAATAAGATGGCTCTTGTATCTGTCCCAACCACCCATGTGAAAGTAGAGAACCAGGAAATGCTCCCAACCATGGGGGCCACCGAAATCCCTTTAGCAGATGGAAAAGTACCTACATTCCTGTTGCTGTAACCATAAAAATATTCCAGGGAGCAAAAAGGGCTTCTGTAAAAGTAATTTTGCCACCATGGAGAAATCAGAGTGAACCCTGAGGGGAAAAAGGAATCTTTCTCCCAGGAAATGGGACTGTCTTCATATTGTCTTCTTCAGTGAAATTAACATTGCCTAGGAAGGATGACATCTCCTCTAACATCTTAATCCCTGCCACCTACCCTGCTGGTAGTGGGATCATATGCATCTTTGGCAACAGGCAATTGGCATTTTCAAAGCATGTTAAATTCTTCCCTTCTGCTGCAGTGCATTGGGACACGGAACATACTGGCAGCCTTGCTCAATGTTATCCTTTTATTAGAAACTCCTGAAGGAGCATATTTGTCTTATCCCTTCAGGTTTTTGTTATTTCTTTCTGGTAGCAAGAACCAACAGCCAGTGAGGTACTTTCCAGAGAAAACAGTGGCACAGGTCATTAAGCCCTTTAAAATCCTCTGCAGTCTTGTGAAATAAGAGAATCAGAAACTCAACCCCACCGCTGTGACAATGTAAAGGTACTTTCAATATTTCTCTTTACTGGGTGTCTGTGTGTGTGTGTGTTTAACCTTCATCTGTTTAATAAGGAGGTTTATTTTTTCTATTGTAAATGGGAGTAATGGGAAAAGAAGTGTTCTTGATTTCCCTGCCTTAATCCAGTTCCTGCTCCAAGGTGGAGCATCCCATCAGCTGTGCTGTTAAACACCTAAAGTACTTTTTCTCCTCGGGAACCCTGGAATAAGCAATTCCTATAGATGCCCCAGCAAAGTCTGGAACAGCACTGGCTCAAAGAGTTTGTGGGGATTTCAGAATACACTCAGCATCTCATCTGATCTAAACTGGTGGAGCTCTGCCGTGTTCCTCAGAGCTCTGCCAGCTCATACCAGGTGGGGATCTGGCCCTCAGCCTCTGTTAATTGTCACATGCACTCAGAGATGAAAAATACGTTTATCACAAAGTAGGGAGGAACCTGCAGGAGCTGCCAAAAGGAGAGGGGCTCACCCGGCTCACTCAGCTCAGCTCAGCACAGAGGGGCATTGCCTCAGTGGCCCTGGGCACAGCTCTGCCAGGAGCAGGGAGGCTCTCCCTGATGTTAACCAGCAGTGACAGAGACAGACCAGACAGTGCTTTGGAGTTCCTCCCTGCCCTATTTTTCTGATGTCTGTTATTTAACAAGGAATCAAGTCTCCCCTGTTGGTACAAAATGCAGCAGCCAAGGCCAGGCAATGCCTTGCAGGAGCAGGGACTCAAAGGGTTGTGTGGCTCTGTTCAGGCAGGATTTTGAGGACAAATTTGGGCTTCTGGGGATTGGAGATATGGAGGGAGCTCCCAGTGGAGTAGGGCTCCATGCAGTGATGGTGGTGGATGAATTCAGAGCAGCTGACTTTCCCTGGGTGTTTCTCTGCCTGGTTTGAGAGGTTTCATAAGGATTAGGGAAGGATTTGTCAGGCTGTGGTGCCAAACCAGTGTTTATCCACAGAAGCCTTTTGATTTTTTAATTGTGTCAGAGATCTCTGGCTGGCATCTCTCTCTCCAAACCTGGCCAGTCAGTGGAAATGGAAGATTTATGCCCAGCCTTTGTTTTTGGACTGGAAGTAAGCAAAAGGAGGGCTGAGCTTTCTTTTGTCTGGCTTTAAAAAGACACCCCCTCCTCTTCATCTGCTTCCAGCTCATCCTCCTGGCTGGCAGACATGGAAACACTCCTGCCAGAGCTATGGAGGGATGGGGGAGGCAACAATGGCCCCCTTAGTGTGAGAGCATCAATAATAACACAAGGCCCCCTCAGATGCACACGAGCCTTTCTGTTGACTGCTGTGGGAGTTGCCTGCATATTTTAGGAGACAATTAGGCTGGTGCTGTGTGCACTGCCTATTCACTCTCCATCTCCAACCCTGGGGAGCAGGAGGAATGATTTATTAGGGAGACAGACTTAATGTCTTCTGGCTTTGGTCAGCTGTGATGTGAAAATAGCCTCACAGAAGGCAATTAGTATCAAACCCTAATTAAAAACATAATCTTTCCTTGGTTTGTTCACTGCACTGGAGCACAATCTTGCAGGAAAAGGACAGGGAAGGTGTAAGAGGAGATGGGAAGTGATGGGAAAAGGCAGGAGCTCCCACTCATGAGGAAGGCAAGTGTGGGCACCATTTGGGAGCACTCAGCTCCTCACAGAGAGCTGCCTGGCAATGCTAGAGTCTCCATCCTGCTCTGCTGGGGCTGTGCAGTGACCTGAAAAGCTCGAGAGAGATGGTTTGCATCGGCTGGTGCATATCCAGACAGTTCAGGAGAGACCTGCGCTGCTCTCCATGACAAATCCTCAATAATCCTCCAAAAGCAGAAACAAAAACTGAACAAGTGATGCAGCCTGAGCTTGCAAACAGGCGTGGGTGGCATTGTTTGATCTTTGGTCCCTGCCCAAATGGGGCTGGCTAAACCCCAGCACTCCCACGAGGTCTGCACCAGCAGAGAGCCCAGGTTTGCACAGGTGCTGGGATGAGCTGCTCACCCCTTGGCTGTGGCATTGCTGCCAGCCCTCATGTCCCTGCTTCTGCCCCAAAGCACAGCATGGAGCCCCCATCAGCTCTCTCACTGAAGATATGCTTGTTCTGCCCTTGTGCCTGGTCCTCTGTCAGGTTCATTTGGTGGCACTGACTGAAGCCATTGCAGGGAAGGTGTTTTGTGCCTTTACACTGAAAGAGGCCCTCTTTTAGGTGTCCCACTTCAAGCCAGAGGCTGCAGAATGGGACATGGTAACGTGTGGGTGCTGGGGAAGCTCCTATGAGGCTGGATGAAGTCTCCAGCCCCCATCAGCCCTGTGCTGGGGTGCTCCTCATGCCCACCTGCAAGCAATACCTGCCAGGTCTCCTCACTACAGCTGGTGCTCCAGGGGACACAGCAGCTGCACCTCTGATAACAAATGAACCATGCCCAGGCCCCTTCTCTGTCACTGAGGCCAACCAGCTTAGAATAGCCTGCAGCTGTACTTCTGAGCTTTTTGAGCTTTTTTGCTCTCCAGAACAGTGTAACCTCTTCCAAGTTTCCTGCTGGGAGAGGTGGCTGACCCATGCTGCTTCCTGAATGCACTGGAGAATTTTCTAACAGCACAGACAACTTCCAGTTCTTTTAAAATGGAAAGTCTCCTAGCAGTATTTAATTTATCAGTCAAAACAGAGATTAGATGTTTTCAGTATCTTCAGGTTAATAGAGGACTTCTGTGATTCAAAGGGCTATTCCAAAATGCCAATGGTGTGGGAGAATTTTTTAGGGCTGCTGTTCTGGGTAAAGCAATCTCTGCTGGAGCTGAAGCCATGACTGATCTGAGCATGAGTCTATTCAGCAAGTTCACATCCGCCACATCTGCTGCAGCCAGGGGCTGGGGGGGTTCCTGCTGCACGCCCGCGCATCTGCTGAGCCCCCACCTGCATCCCCCAGCACTGCTGAGCACCCACCTGCATCCCCCAGCACTGCTGAGCCCCCACCTGCATCCCCCAGCATTGCTGAGCACCCACCTGCATCCCCCAGCACTGCTGAGCACTCACTGCATCCCCCAGCACTACTGAGCACCCACTGCATCCCCCAGCACTGCTGAGCACCCATTGCATCCCCCAGCACTGCTGAGCACCCATTGCATCCCCCAGCACTGCTGAGCCCTCACTGCATCCCCCAGCACTGCTGAGCACCCATTGCATCCCCCAGCACTGCTGAGCACCCACTGCATCCCCCAGCACTGCTGAGCACTCACTGCATCCCCCAGCGCTGCTGAGCACTCACTGCATCCCCCAGCACTGCTGAGCACCCACTGCATCCCCCAGCACTGCTGAGCACCCACTGCATCCCCCAGCACTGCTGAGCACCCACTGCATCCCCCAGCACTGCTGAGCCCCCACCTGCATCCCCCAGCACTGCTGAGCACCCATTGCATCCCCCAGCACTGCTGCTCCGTGCTCCCTGCCCAGCCTGGCTTGCTAACACCAGGAAGGAGCTGCAGGTGTTTCCAGGCAGCCCTGCTGGGATGCTGGAGCAGTGCCTGGGATCCCACAGCACTGACAGCAAGGGGATGTGCCCATGGCCCTGCTGATGGCTCTGCTGTCCTCTGCTGATGGCTCTGCTGTCCCCTGCCACACCAGCCACTTCTCCACTGCCTTCAGGCTCACCACATGCAGGACCTGTGAGCAGCCTGAAGAGCAAGCCAGAGCCAAGGTGGCCCACAAACAATACACATTGCTTCTTCTACTAGAAAACAGACTATTCTGACCATGAAAATTTGTTTCTGGAGTCTGCTCCTTGGGCTTATTTAGAGCTTTGTTAAAGTTATACATATTTCAATTAAGCATCCATATGCATCATCACAGTTCAGTAAATCAGATGACACAGGGCAGCCAAATAAACCAACCATATTTCAGCATTGTAAGGTGTGTGGCAACACATGGAGCAATGTGTATGGGGGTAAGAGAGACTTGGTGATGACTTGGTACTGAAGCATGTGATCCCACTCAGTTCTGATAAGACTTCCTTATAAAGAAGAGGTTTCCTGTCCTAGTTTCATCTGGGATAGAGTAATTTTCTTCTCAGTAGCTGGTGCAGTGCTTTGCTTCAGATTCAGTACGAGAATAACTTTGGTTGGTACTGAGCAGTGCTGTCCCTGAGCCAAGGGCTCCTCAGTGTCCTGGGCTCTGCAGTGAGCAGCTGCCCCAGGAGCCAGGAGGGGACAAGGCCAGCAGAGGTGACCTGGCCTGGCCAAGGGGATATTCCACACCCTGCAATGTCAGGCTCAGAGCACAAACTGGAGGGAGCTGGCTGAAAGAGGCTGATCACTGCTCAGGGATGGGCTGGGCATCGGTCAGTGGGTGGTGAGCAATTGTACCATGCATCACTTGTCTTTCTTGGGTTCTATTCCTCTCCCTCTTTTTGTTATCTCTCCTCTCATTACTATTTTTTTTTTTTTACTTTGATTATTAAACTGCTCTTATCACAACCTATGGGTTTTAACCTTTTCTTATTCTCCTCCCCATCCCACTAGGGGTGGGGCAGTGAGTGAACAGCTTGGTTGCTGTCTAGGGTTAAACCACGACACTTCCTTATCTGAGGATTCAATAAAAATTGGGTTTCTGTTCCTGAGAGGAACTGATGTATGCTATCAGCTGTCCAATTTATTCTGAGGCGTCCTCAGGTTCCCCTGCATGGCTATGAATCACTTCCCCAGAATTATGTGCAGATATTTAAAATGTATGCCTGGAGTATTTTAAAAACAGAACTAATTGCCAGTTTTGAGCTCCTTTTGCACAGTCTATCAAGAAGATTTTGAAGATTAACTGTTTTATTAGGCAGGCAGGATTAGATCTTCAGCTGTATAAACTAGGACAGTCTCACTTCAAATCCCCATATATGATCTTTATCTCACTTGTGCATATGTCTTCAGCCTCAGGCTGCACTCACTTCTTCTGCATCCTGTGAGAAACCCAGTGGGTGGAATAACCTGTTATATATCCTAGTGAGGGGGAGATGCTGTTGTAGCACCTGCCCTAGAGCCCACAGAAGGCAGAAAAAAGCTGCACTTAGATTTTAGGATCAGGCCTAAGCCTGGCACAGCAAAGCACTGCATAAATGAGTGATTTACTTCTGCTATGTGCCTCATTTTCAGTGACTTCAACGAGACTCAGAACTGAGATTTTCCAGAGACTGATTTGGTGCTCTGGTGAACAGCACAGAAGTGTTGAATCGGAGCCTGGCTGGGGTTGTTTCATTTGCAGAAAATGGAACAGGAGCTGCACTCAGGGATGCTGCTGCAGACCTTCCAGGGCAGATGCTCTCACTGCCACTCAGTCCACCACATGCCAGATCCAAAGTTTTCGGATGCTGCAGTTAACCTGCCACATTCCCTATGGAAAAGTCCTTCACAACTTAATAGGAAATTCCATCCTTGTTAATGCCTATTTGGGGGCTTTTTAATAATTTTAATTCTAACAGGAAATTGCATATAAAATGCTGTAGAATAGACAGGAAATCTGCTGAATTTCAGGGGGTAGTTCTGATTTTTTCTACACTTCCCTGTCCTTGAAGATCCTCATGATTTCACCAGTGTTAAATTCTGCAGAACTTCTCCACAGAGGAAATCTGTCATTTATTTTCTTTACAGTTTCAACTGAGCAAATACAGACAAAATAAAGTTTACTGTGGCACAAGGGAGGCTTGAAGCTGAAGTCACTTTTCAACAAATACCTGGAGCTGTGAGTGATATCTCATGCCCAACAGCTGAGTATGTTATTTGAAACATCCTGTTACATGAGCAAATGAGAAGAGGAAAATATCTTGCTCAAAGCTTTTCACTTTTCCAAAGTTTCTTCTTTTTTTTTTCATTTCTTCCTCTATCTACCTTGATTTTAAGAGACTGACTCACAAAAAGTGTGCTTTTCCTAGTCAAGAGAGAGCTGTATCCTCAGAATTATCACATCTAGTCCAAACTGAATCTTGATCCATGTGTTTCCTCAAGCTCCAGACTGCTTGAGACTCAGGGCTGTGATTCAGGTGCATCTTCCAAGTGAAGATTAATTACATCTGGGTTTACTTGAAGCTTCAGAGACCCAAAAGGCTGCAGAGAGACCAGCAGAGATTTGATTTTAAAATGAAGGAAGACCCACTGGTGCACATACATCTTTATATACCCAGTTTGTATATGCAAGAACAGGATTGACTTGAGTATTTGTATATGCCTTTGTCTAATTGGGAGACTAATTATCCAGGTACAGATTCATAAATAGAATGGAGAAAGAGGGCTGAAAAGAGGTAGAAGAGTAGATTATCCATTTCATCCTACCCAATCTATGCTCCTCCATCCCAAGCACCTACAGAGCCTTCTTCCCTGGGTGGGGCTCCATCCACTCCTGCCATTCAGGCACATTGTCAGGCACAGACAGCTGTTGCTTTAGAATAATGAATCATTAAGTTTGGAAAAGACATTTAAGATCATGAGGTCCAACCATCAACCTAGAACCACTGAGATGTTCATGATAGAATCATGTCCTTAAGTGCCATAACCACACCTTTTGAACACTTCCAGGGATGGTGACTTCACCACTTCCATCAGCAGTTCTGTTCCAATGCTTTACAACCTTCTCTGTGAAAAGTTTTTTACTAATATCTAATGAAATCTCTCCTGGTGTTACTGGAAGCCATTAGGTCTCATCCTTACTTTGCTGTGTTAAACCAGGCCAAACACCTAGGTGCTATCTGGATGCATCCAGATAGCAGGAAATTTACATTTGAGTCATAATATCAAAGCTGATTGATAATGATAAATAACATAAAAATCAAGAGGAGATTTTATGCTTTGAGTTATCACAGCAGTGCAGGGAACCTTCCACAAAACGCATGTTTCGATTCAGTGTCCTGGAAATCTCACATCTGCAGCTAATATTTCTTTTCCAATTATTGCTGTGATTGGATAAAATATATTTTAATATCTTTGTGCTAATAGTTCTAGCTAGAGAGAGAGAGGTATTTCCACTGCACTGCAAGACCATTACATTTATTTGCACAATTCACTTAACTCTGGCCCATGATATTGCCAAAAGCTCTTGATGGAATTATGGTTCCATAATTATAGCTTTATACATTAGAGTCCTTAACAGCCTTAGGGCTGGATTCTCACTTGCAGTAAATCATCAGGGCTTCATTGATTTTATTGAAGTATATGAAGGAATGTCAACTTACACCAGCTGAAACCTGAGGTGAGATCTTCACCCTTTGAAGTCATCAGGAGTTCTGCCATCAGCCTAAAGGCAGCCAGAAATTAACCCTTGCTCTTCATTTTCATGGCCACTTTGCTACCATGAGCTATATCAAGAGAATAAATTGTTGAAACTAATGCTGTCACAAACCAAGATGCTGCTGCTAGTAAAAATCTATCATTATCACTCATACTCTAAAAGGTTGGGCACTAAAAGGTTTGATTCCCTACCACTCTTAGATTCTCTTTGTACAGACCAACTGCAGCAACCCCCCCTCAACTCCTGCAACACCCTCATACATTTTTATGGAGGTTCTTATATATGCACTCATAAATTTAAGGGTTGGTTCAGAATATGTCACTGTGCACTCTCAGCTAATTTATTGTTCATATATGAGCCTGAGTAAAAGGAAAGTATAAATAACAAGAAGACATTCAGCACTTCAAGCGGTCAGCAAATGGATGGATGAGTTCACTGAGGCTCCTCTGGAAAACTCCACAGTCTTCTGACTAGAAGCCAGACAGTGGAAGAGGAGGTTAAAATATGAGTGTGGGGAAATGCATTGCACTTGGGGAAACAAATATATAATATTCATATGTAAGCAATGGAAACCACTCACTGCCATAGCTCAGATTTGACCTAGTATTGATCACTTGGGGTGGATGCAACTATCAGTCACTTAAGAATAAGTACAATATGCTGTCATGTCTTTCCCACTAAAATAATATATATGGCATCAATGTATTTTAATGACAGTATTTTTTGTGAGCTTAAATTTGGCTGTTTGAATCTTCAGTTATGGAAACAGAGCTACTGAAAGTTTCAGTCCAAAAGAGGCATTGGTTTTTTTGGCAACTGAAATGTGGATGTCTGTGCCTTGCCCAAAGTCAGCTTTGGCAGGCACATCAGAGATAAGCAGTTCCTAAGTCTGAGCAGTGAACTTTGATTACAGCTTATTACCCCCCAAATCTAATCCTTTAAAAATCAAAACAGGTCCTCCAGAGGAGGATTATTAGGGGTCTGCTAAGGATAGAGCAGCACAGGCCCAAATTTACCAACAGATGAGACGGCTGTGGCACAGGCAAAAGAAGGCATAAAATGTTTATCCCTTTAAGCCACAATGGCTGATGAAGAGAAAGCTGGAGGGAATGCTGTCCAGAAACCTCTCCTGCACTGCACTGCTCCAGTTTTGCTTTCCTCTCTGCTCATGGTTATAACTGTCTTATTTGTCCTTTCACTAAGATAAACATAACTTTCCTTCCATTTGAATCCATTATGATAAATTTATTGGATTCACTCAGAGAAAAGCTATCTCTTGCTTCTTGATAGCCCCAGAACAGAAAGATAAGTGTGGGCTGGTGAAAACATTGAACTTCTCATAACTAGAGAATCCACATCCAAGGGACAGGGAGGTGATGAGGAAGCTCCTGCTCCAGTGCAGGCTGTGCTCTCCTCAGGAGCCTGGGGGAGCAGGGGAACCCTTTCAGCTCTGATGCATCACAGGTGGCACTTGGGAAGAAGAACCATGATAAACAAAAAGCAAAGACAGAAAGTCAGGAGAATGGAAGAACAGGCAAATAATTTCCATGGAGCAGATAACTGAGAAGGTAAAATCACTTGGCCAGACCCAAGTGAGCAATTTAGTTTAGAGGATAATGCACTGATGCCACAAGCTGCTCTGAAAGGCTAGAGTGGCTTTGTCACAATGGGCAGCTGGAATCCTTTCAGGCCCACTGCAGCACGAATTGTAAAGGCAGGGAGGAGCCCAGCATGCACTCCTGAACCCACATGCTTTCATGTTAACTAAGCCCTAAAAATAACATGCTGTATCAAATGCAAATTGATAAAGTCAGTCCAAGGGGTTTTTTTTTCCTCTGCTGTCTCTTGAAGAATGCTGTAAGCAGTTTCATCTCAGTCATTTAGTACTAACAGATGCCTCTGCTCCTTGCACTGATAGAGAAAAGTGAAGTTTTCACATAGGCAACACAGTTACTCCAAACTACCTGCAAGGCAGTGATGAATACAGCCCCAGGGAGCACATTTTTCTGGGTACAGCACATTAACAGGGCATTAACCAGGAGAACCTTAATTACACATTGTCACTGCTGCTCACCCAAAAGGAATTCAGACTGGCAAAACATGATCATAAAAAAAAAGGCATTTGGAAGAAATCAATGTGTGTGTGACATAAGAATGCCATTTGCATCCTGCCCAGGAAGGCTCTGCAAGCCTTGCATCTGCCTGTCAAGGTCTCCACAGCACCATCAAACACACCCTCAGATGATGGTCCAGTGACTCTGTGCTCCACTTAATGAGCACTGGCAGGGAGATTAGAACAAAACCTAAAATACCCTCTGGTAACGTTTCCAGATATAAACCCTCATTTTCTAGGGAGTTTTGAGCTCTTTTCTTTTTTTCTTAATAATTCTGTTTTAAGACAGACTTCAACATTCCAGTGACTGAGGGCCAAGACATCTGGGTCTCTGAGGTTAGAATGTGCTGTGAGGACACAACTTCCTGATTCTCTGCCCAGTTTCATCCCCAGAGTCTCCCAATCTGCTCAAAACTGCACTGTCTCCAGGGCCCACAAACCAGATGGGGACAGAGCAGCACAGCACACCCTGAGCACTCAGCTTGCACCCATCAACCCCTTGGAGGAGACCAGGAGATCCATTCTGCCATCTATGACTGCTGGAGATGACACAGTGTAGAGAAGAAAGTCCCAAAAGTGTCAAATCAATTCCCCTGAGCCATAGAAAATCTGCTTTCTACTCAGACCAGTTTAATGGAGTACTGATAATCCATCTTCAGGGCACTCTGAATGAAAGCATACCTGTCACCACCATCACTACCAAATCACTGTTCAGAAGAGCAAAGTGACTTGTATTTTAAAATCTATACAAAAGCTACATTCAACAGCTGGTTCTGTCAGAGAAACACTCAGCTGTTAATGTGTGCACACACACGGGGCACAGCCTGGTGTGAGCATGCCACTTTGGGTTAAAGCCACCACTGCTTTATAAATCGTGCACAATCATCTGTAATCTTTGCAAAATACAAAATACAGTTTGCTCTCTGTTGCCTGTTCTGCACAGCCCTTTCATTACAGAAACATCTGTTAGAAGTGCTTTAGTTGAGAGCTCGTCAGACTTTCCATTATAAACCCCCATATTCAAGGGGTTACTGCAACTGAGCCATAAAAAGTTGCTCCAGGCTCAAACTTGGCATAAAAGGTCTCCAGTGGGAGAATTATTTTTTTCTAAGCCCAAAATGTTAAAATACATGCAGTTAAACAAAAGCAATTCACTTTCCCTCAGAGACTGCCTCTCCTGATTCTATGTGTTAGACTTACTTATATGTACTAACATTGTGCATGAGCCTTTAAATGCAAGCTATTGGTTAATTAATTCATTAAGCTATTTGTTAAAATAAAGTGCCCAACTTCACAGCCTTACTGATTCATTCAAAATATAAGTGGCCAGATTATTTCAGATAGAGAAACAGCTACCACATAGAAAATAAAATATTCATCCATATATAAAAAAGCTGGGGGGGGGGGGGGGGGAGTACTTTTAGGTCATATTTTCATCCTCAGCTTTAACTACCTGTTCTCTTGCAGAAAATGCATTTACCCCTGGGCTGACAGTAGGATACAATGACAAAATGACCTGAGGGCAAATAGAGGAGCTATTTTTTTTCAGAGGCAGCCTGCTCTAGAAGGATGGTGGAGATTAGCAGAAAGATGTTAAGTAGGAGGAAATATGCTTGTTTAAAGAAGATAAGTGGGGGTGGGTGGGTGTGTGCTTGTGTGTGTTTCACTGTACAGCACTGATCAAGGCAGTTAAGGTGATCCACGGATCCACAAGCAGTGGTAGAGACAAAAATCCTTCATGCAGCCTGGAGACTATGAAGAAGAGGCAGAAACCATAGGAGAGGTCAATTTAGGAAAGACTGGTTTGCAGATAAAGGAAGATGAAGCAAAACTAAAACCCAGGAGACCTTTGAATTGAAGAAGGGCTCATTTTTCAAGCTTGAGGCTATGAACAGTGCTGATGTTCAGCAAGGCAGCCCTTGGGTATAGAACGAGCAAAACTCTTGTTACACCATTAATTGTACTGTACCCAGCAGCTGCAGCAACAGACCTCACTGCTGATCCTGCAGGAATTTAAGCCCATGAGTAATCCCATTTAAATTAATGGGATTATGCCTCAGAAGTGTAGAGTTAAGCATATGTGTATTGGTTTGCTGGAGCAGGCCTGGGGCAGTGAGCAGGCTCACAGAGCCCTGCCTGCTGCTCTTTGTGCTGCCATCCCACAGCTCCTGCTCTTCCACCCATCCAGCCTTTGGGAAGGAAGGCTGCAGAATGAGCTATAAGGTCTCTAAGGACAACCCCCAAACTGGGGGAAGTCACACAGTGATTCACCATTGAATGAGCGCCACCATTGAGCGGCACCATTTCCTCTGAGTCAGTCCTGAACAAAAGTCCCAGCACAGCTCCAAGATGGGAAACTGTGGCTGTATGTGCAGTCCCATGGAGGAGATGGAAAACAAACTTCCTGCTGGTCACCGCCGCACAAGGTCTCAGTAGCTCGTGTGGAGGGTTCATTTTTTCACCCTGGTGTTTCTGGCCAAGATCCAAGTGCTGTAATTCCAGCTTTCTGGTTCACCCTCCCAGCATGGGCTCCTGCTCTTGTGGCCTTGGTTGCATTTCTGAACAGCAAGGAGCAGCTGCTGGAGCCCTTATGGGTGAGGGACAATGTCTCTGTGCACACAACAGATGACCCAGACACCCCTGGAGAGCGAGCATGACGTGAAGGAACAACACTGCAACCTTCACTCATGCTGAGGAGAGCTTTGGTTTGTATTAAATTCAGACACTGCTCAGCATGCTTGACTACAGCAAAGTGGCTCTCCAGCCTTCACTGACATTGGAACAACTCAAGATTTCACATGCAAATGTTCCCTTTAATCCACTCCAATGCTTCAGCTCTAGCAGTGAGCTCAGGGAGAAGCTGTGAACATTGCGCAGTGCCTTATGTGAGTAATGCATGTATGACATCCTGCCTATGGGCGTAAGAGGAATATTTCACCACTGCAATCTTGCTATCAGCATGTGGCATGCTTGAGAGGCTCCTGATTCTTGGATGTTGGCCAATCTCCTCCAGAGCTCTGGAATTAACATTGCCATCATCTGATGTATTGTGTCACACCCTCTCTTGAGCATCAGGAGCTCCTAGAAAGGAAAAGCTCAGACAAGGAATCAGTCACTTAAGTTACAGATTATCTGAAGTAAAGGCTACCCATGGCTTCCTTCCTTTTTCCTGTTTTCTGCAACCTTATTCTATAGCAGTTGTCACCATATTTCTTAAGTCAAGAACACTCAGATATCCCCTCCTCATATTATTAATACTTCTGAAACATTTAAAGTCCTCTAAATTAGAAAGAGTGTCCCAAATGTCAGGTATTTGACTGGCTTGCACCCCAGCAATTCAGTTTTCTGGTTTTGCTTTATTTTATATACATGTTTTGACTGGTTCAGAAAACCTCTTCTTTTAGATATAAACAAATACTAAAAATCTGAAAACAAAAGCTGACATTAAGTAGCTAGAAATCTGAGATAGGTATAAGCTAAAAGGAATTTCCTGTTGCTACTATGTGTATTTCTACCTTTAATCATTGTCATATTATATTCTTATTCCTGGTATGATCAAGGCAGATATCATCAGATCCTAAAGAAGACTTTTAGAACAGACTGGTCTTTTAAGATTTGCCTTTGCTGTAAGAAGTGAATAATGTTAACAAAAGTTATATACTATTCTATGTATTGAAATACTTTTCTTGGGCAGTTATATGTAATGTCAACTCTACCTTTCGTTCCATTTTGAAGTTTCAAACATGGTCATCTCTACAAGTCTAATTAAAAAAAATCTTTTTCTTTGCATATTCTTTAAGTGAAAGTGATGGAAATCGGGTATTTAAAATGAAAGGGAATGGATTGTAATCTGCTACTTTAACAAGAAACAATCTGGTATTTCCATAAGCAATTAGACTATGTTAATAGTCTATAATCTATCATGCCAAGAAATGACAGAATCAACTTCTCAACTATATTAAAAAGTGTCAGGGGTTTAGTTATGTTTCTTCTTTAGAGAAAAGATAACTCACACGTCCATCTGGATCTAACTCAGCTGTTGTGAAAGAGCAGCATCAGCATCCAGAACAGCAGAAACAGCAGAGTCAGAGTTCAGGTCCCAGTGCCATCCTGTTGTTTCTGCAAAAGCAAGGCAAACAACCCTGGAAAAATACAGCAGAATGCATAAGGGAGAGAGGTGTTATCCTTGGCTGTAAAGCTCTCTCTGAAGTAACCACTGTGGGTGTTGATTTGCCTTTCTTTTATTTTGCTTTTAAATAAGATCTGTGATCCTGTTAGCATTTTGCATGCCACAGTGAAACTTCACCCCAGAAAGTGACTGGGAAGGAGATTCCTCAGCTGTGGTCCACAGCTCAGGAATGGTGAGCTCACTGTGCCTGCAGTATGCTGACTTGCACCCTGGACTTCATTGGAAAGGAACAGAGCCAAGGGAAGGAGAAGAGATGAGATAAACAGCAAAAGCAGAAACCATGGTCAACTTTTACAGGAAGGTCAATACCCATATTCCTCTAAAGACCTCTTAACAAGAGGCACAAATGCTTTTTCAGTATGGTTTTCCATGTAATGTAAATTGCCACAGGGATGTTACACAATGATTTGGAGGATAAGTGCCCATGAGGCAATTTCTTTATTGAGATATGGAGCTCATCACAGAAAAGCTGGAAAGAACCTGTAGGTGTGGGAATAAGTTTCTACTCTTACTGAAATAATATACTCTGGTCATTGTGCTGGCTTTTCAAGATCCCATAGTATACAACATCTATTCCTATCTGTCCTCTGAAGGATCCCTTCCTTTTTGTTTCATAGATGAGATAATTTACCTGGCATCTAGCAGAAGGAAAACCATTAACTCACACATTTAAAAGGTCCATGATGATCAGAAGCCAAGAGACATTGCAAAGGGAGGAAATGAAATCTGTGAAATGCAAGATTATGCCAATCTTGAGATGCAGTGTTAGAACTGGCTTTCAATGCACCACGTATGTTGTATTCCCTATAATAGGTACAGCTCTGAATGATTCAGATGACCTGAAGACCAAAAACATAGAGAAAATTTCCTATTGACTTCAGGGCCTTTGGATTACAAGCTTTTGCAAGAAGCACCATTGATTACTGAAATAGTCTCAGCCATATGAAAACCCTGAGAAATTTAGTTCACTGTGCTGTAGCTATTTCTGTCACTACTTCTACCTTAGCTGTCTGTCTCAGGCTGATCTATTTTAAATAATTATTTCTTTCTGGAATTTTAAAGGCTTGAGTCATCCAAGATGATGAATTTTCAGGGAAAGCTCCTTTTCCACCTCCTCCCCCACCCCTCACATAACAGCACTGTGGAGGCCTTGTACATGAAACTTCACTCCTCCATTAGAAGAACTTGAAATTTGACAGTGGCTTGAAATTCGACAGTTTGAATATGGCTTATCAAACAGACATATACTTTCACATCTTTGAAAGCCAATATATACCACAGAATCACAGAAAAAGCTGACTTGGAGACCCACAAGGGTCATGGAGTCCAACTCCTGGCCCTGCACAGCACCATCCCCAAGAACCACATCATGTGCCTGAGAGCATTGTCTAAATGCTTCTTGAATTCCATAAGGTTTTGGGTTGTAACCACTTTCCTGGGGAGCTTGCTCCAGTGGCCAACCATCCTTTGCCTTTAGTGGAAGAAACTCTTTCTAATATCTAAACTAAACCCCCCCTAAGCCTCCTCTGGCACAGCTTCAGGCCATTTCCTCAGGCCCTGTCACAGGTCACCACAGAGAAGAGATCAGCATCTGCCCCTCTGCTTCCCCTCACAAGGAATGAGGTCTCCCCTCAGTCTCCTCTTCTCCAGGCTGAACAGACCAAATGACCTCAGCCACTCCTCACATGGTTCCTCTCAAGGCCCTTCATCATCTCTGTTGCCCTCCTTTGGACACTCTCTAACAGCTTAATGTCTGCCTTACATTGTGTCACCCAAAACTGCCCCCAGCACTCGAGGTGAGGCTGCCCCAGTGCAGAGCAGAGCAGGACAATCCCCTCTCTTGCCCAGCTGGCCGTGCTGTCCCTGATGTCCCCAGGACAGGGCTGGCCCTCCCGGCTGCCAGGACACTCCTGGCTCATGTTCAACTGTTCACAGACCAGGGCCCCAGGTCCCTTTCTGTGGTGCTGCTTTCCAGCCTCTCATTCCCCAGTCTATACACACATCCAGGGTTGCTCCATCCCAGATGCAGAACCCAGAACTTTCCCTTGTTGAACTTCATATGGTTGGTGATTGCCCAGTCCTCTGATTTGTTGAGGTCTCTCTGCAGGGCCTGTCTGCCCTCGAGGGAGTCAGCAGCTCCTCCCATTTTTGCATCATCTGCAAACTTGATTAGTATCCCTTCCAGTTCTGCATCCAAGTCATTTACGATGATTTTGAAGAGCACAGGGCGTAAGAATGCTCTGGGTTTCCATGACCAAAATTGCCTGAGACACCTTTGCTACGTAGGGTATGTCAGCTCTGAGCTGATCAGGGCTGATCTAGACTGCAACTGGGTCAGTGCACAGACATCTGAGAAGTGCAAACCTCACCCCAGCTGAGAAGAGAGGGAGGGTAAATCAGGGATCAGTCAAGAAGTAAAAACTACATATTCACATATCCAGCAGGAATGGGAAGAAACTTAAGTGACCAAAGATTGGGAAGAGGCAGCTCTGCCACAGCTCTGCCCACGCAGCTTTAAGTGACTGATCTACACTCTCTTACAGTATGGTTATGGTACATTTTACAGTATGCATTGAATTTTAAATTTTCTGTGCAGATTTCACAGCCTTCCTTCCTCCTGTGGCTTTTACTACCCAAGAAGGGAGAGAGGCGGAAGAAAAAGCTGCAAACCAAAGGGAGTGTGGGTGTGAGGGGGTTTATGTGTGCTTTGGGCTTGAAGCTTTGGCCTGAAAAGAGATATTTCTGTTAACAGACTACAAAAGATGGATGATTTGCTTTGCTGAAAAAGTTAGAAACTCCTGCAACGTCAACACAGTTCATTGAAAGTTAAGAGGGGGCGTGTTATTTTTAGGTGCTAAGTAATTCACAACATTTCATGTTTAAAATAAAATATTCATCTGTATCATTATGAGTCATCCTCGTTCAGATAGTTTACTAAAATATTCTCCTTATGTAATACTATCATCCAACACGCCTGAGATCTCTATTTTATTTTAAAGTTGGTGAAGAACAGAAAGTCAACAGATACATTTGTGTTTTTAAGGTTAATGGTGAAACAATATTTCAGGTATAGTCACTATTAACAAGTTGTAAAATGTTGACTTCCTTTGCTATATTTTCAAATATTCTGTGTCCTTTCTATTATTATTTTTCTGCTGCAGTTTATGTGCTGTACTCCTGCAGCCAGGAACATGTGTTTCCAATTACTTGAGCTTTCCATACCAGCTTTGCGTTCAATAGCAACATTTTTTTTAAGGTACTGCTCCTCCTCCCACAGAAATTAATATTCCTCTCCTTTTTCATGCAGCTAACAGCAGTGGCTCTCGATTTCAGGCTTATTTTAGAAATCATTTGATTGGGAGCTCCCCCAGATAAGAATATTGCTTTCTTCTAAATTTCTTGTTCATTTTAAGTGAGAAAACCAAGCTTTCCTATTGAATGTATACGAAGTCTTGAAGCAAGACTGGGAAAACTGATGTAATCCAGTCTGCCTTGCATGACATTTTCTCTGGTTTCTTATACAGCAAAGAATCCGACTTGACCACTAGAGCCACAATGGTAGAAATATGAGACATCATCCCATCCTTAAAATTCATGAGTAGGTCTTACAAATCCCATTCCTGGAGCATTTGTACAACCTGTGTCCAAGTAATGTCTTGTAAGGTCATACGTTGTGATTATGACCATTTGTACATGGAGAATTGAGGCAGAGAGATGGTTTTACCTTTGTTGGCTTAGTCCTCAAGCTTGTATTTGACTTTTCTGCACATTTCCGGAACCCACCACTGAAGAGGGATCTCTTAAATGTAAAAAGGGTCCTAAAAAGTTTCCTGAGGAGGGCAACGAAGCCAGTGAGAGGGCTGGAAGTCGTGTCCTGTGAGGAGTAGCTGTGGGCTCTGGGCTTGTCTGGTTTGGAGAAGAGGAGGCTGAGGGTGACCTCGAGCTCTCTAACAGCTTCCTGAGGAGGGGAGGAGGAGAGAGAGGTGCTGAGCTCTTCTTCCTGGGATTTATTGGTAGGACATGGAATGGTTTAAAGCTGTAGCAGGGGAGGTTTAGACTAGATATTAGGAAGCATTTAATGGAATCACAGAGTCATTTTAGCTTGGAAAAGACTTTTAAGATCTTCAAGCCCAACCATTAACCCAACACTTCCAAATTGCCATTAAACTATGGTAAACTACTACTTACCCTCAGTGCCACATTTACATGTTTTTTTGAATACCTCTAGGAATGGTGACTCAACCACTTCCCTTGGAAACCTCTTCCAATGCTTAACCACCTTTTTTCTGTGGATTTTTTTCCAGTGTCCAATCTAAACCTAAGCTGGTGCAAGTTGAGGCCATTTCCCCAGCTCCTGTCACCTGTTACCTGGGAGGAGGGACTGACCCCGACCTCTCCATAATATTTCTCCTGAGTCTCCTTTCCTCCAGGTTAAACACCCTCAGCTCCCTCAACTGCTCCTCACAGGACTTGTGCTCTAGACCCCAGCCTGCTTTGCTCTTCTTTCAACAGGCTTCAGAGGGTGTCAAAATACTGGAACAATCTTCCAAGAGGAGTGATCAACACTCCAAGCCTGTCAGTGTTTAAGAGGTATAAGGGCATGCCCTTAACAACACGCTTGGACAGCCCTGAAGTGGTCAGGCAGTTGGACTAGATGAACATTTTAGTCCCTTCCAACTGAAATATCCTATTCCATTGATCATCTGCATCACTTAGACATTGGCTTTCACTCAGGATTCAATCTGAGAAAGGCCATGGGCTCACCATACAGAGAAAATTCAGGCACAGGATGGAAATTGAGATGCAGAACTTATAGACAGTGCAAACATAGCCAACCTAAAACAGACCCCAAGAAAACAGACCCCAGCCTGAGGCACAGTCCATCAAGGTAAGAGGTGAAGCCAGAGAGACTCAGGCTGTGTCTTGTCTAAGCAGGAGGTACAGGGCAATGTCTGAGTGGAGTGTAGCAGGGTTACTGCACATCCTTTCATCCTGCTTCAGGCTGGGATTAAGACAAAACACAACTAGACAGCAGCTTGGCTGTGCCCTTATATTTGTCACTTTAAGTGAAGTTTGGGTGATTTAACCTAGGCCAGCATAAGAGCTTGAACTTGGCATTATTCACAAACCTGCTTAACAAAACTTCATTAACAATTTAATCTGCCTCCTAGGACTAGGTGTGATCAGAAGGGCCGAGCCACAGGGGCAGAGTGTGGTCAGGGCCCCAGGCAGCAGAAAGGCTGGTCAGAAAATGTTAAGGTGTTAGGAATAGGTTATAAACCTCTGGCCTTTAGTCACTGAGTAACCAAAGATTGCCTAGCAGATCTCTCATTTGACCTCCATGAGAGGAAAAATCACAATCCCTTGTTTGCATGAAGAGAATCACACAAACACTACTTTGTGGTTGCCCTGAACATTGGGGAATGTGGGTGTCTCCTTCTGAAGTACAAAGCTGGTGAGGCAGTGTATGCTGAAATTACGAGGTAGGAATGGAGGATATTTAGCCCAAGAAGAGTCATTCAGAAAGGGGATTAATTAATGCATGGTGTTGCATGATCTTCCTCCATGGATGTGCTTTGTAAACCTCAGAAGCTGTGTTTGAAACCTCCAATGGTAACATGGCAGAGCATAAATGAGAGATCCTGGCTGAGCCAGGATGAGTGTTTCAACTGGTGAACACTTGCAGAGGGATTCACAGCAAGTGAGAGTGGGATGAAGGCAGCCACCACCTCCCACAAGAGATGAAGGAGCTTTTCCCAAAGAGAAGCCTATAACCAGAGTGTAAGCCAGAACAGTGATGTGATCAGGAGAAATATGGAAATGAGACATCTGCAGAGCCCATTCCTTCTTTGGGGAAGTGCTGCAGTCTCTGTGGCAATAGCAAGTCTCTTCTGTAATCACTGTTTCTCCCCACAAACCTCTCTGGTGCTGGTCCCTGGTGCATTGGTAGCAGGGGACAGGCATTGCAGCCCTCCTGAGCATGGGATACAGCACTCTGTGACTCACTGGGTCTAACAGAGGCCACCCCACCACCCACACTGCCCTGGTTTTCTCCCTGTAAAAGTCAGCCACACATTCATCATTTCTGCAGCAATCCCAACCTTCTGCTGGGCCATCTCCTTCTCATCTACACACATCAGGGCCATAACACAGCAGACTTCTGTTTTACCCTTTGGCTTTGTTTCTCAGTCATGTTTCCTCATCAGCATTCTAGGGTTTGGATTTTGATGACACCCACACATGCATATGCATAAGAATAAAAAGCTAAATTCCTAATCAATTACAGTAATAGAAAAAAAAAAAAAAAAAAGGATTTGTATTTATCTTTCTCTTTGTAATGATGATGACCATCACCTATTTCCAAAAGATGTGAATACAATACAACATTATTTTCCCAGTGGCCTTTAATTTTCTGGACCACTCTAAAGCTCTCCAGGCTAACAACTCATGCTCACAGCCTATGTGTTGTTGCATCCAAATATTCAGTGCTTAGGGCATGTGATGCTTGCAGCATTTATAACAGTGTTGACTCTCACATGTCTATGACAAGTCTCATGGCACCCATCCATATTTCAGCTCCTTGTGATAATGGATTGATGAGAAATATAGCACTAATTTTTATGCATACATTAGTCTTCATTTGTAAAAATAGCTTAAAATAATTGCTCATATGACTTCCAAAGACCCAGATCATGAGAAGCTTACATCTCTTTTTTAAAAAATCCTCTAATTGCTAAACAAATCTGGTGATCAACTGGGGTTTGTCATATGTTTGTTAATGTCTGGAATTCTTGACTTCTGTTTGTCATTTAAGTTTTCTGTAACAAACCAGTGGCACCACATTGAGAAGGCATCTTTTTCAACAATTTTTTAAAAGGAATCCAAGGAAAACTTTAGTGACAATTGGAGAATAAGCCCAGTGTGACACTCACATGTCCAAGGTGTCCTTCCAACCCAGCCATTTCAGCACAACTGACATCCTAGAAACCTACAGAGAATGATGTAGGGAGAGTCAGATTTCTCCACACAACATTTTTATTGCAACTTGGGTCTGTGGAGCATAATTCAACTTCTAGTTGTGTCTCAATACTGTCTGGACTGTCCACATATCTTTAGGAAAAGATGAAGCCAGTAGCTGCTCTGACACTATGGGGACCTCTCTATGTGACATCTGCTTTCTTTAGTACCCTTTATTGTATATTTATATACAGCATCTTTGAGCAGAGCTGGTAAAACAATTGTTTGTACATGTCTTTGGTTTCCTCCCTTCATATGCCACATTGGAAAGAAAATAGGGGGGAAAAAGACTATGAAAATACTCCCCATTTTTGCCATTGTACCAAGGAACAATGAAGGAGAGGCAAAAAAGTAAATGCTTCAGGGTTTGGGGTTTTTTCTTATTTCAAGAAAGAAAACTAAAACCAGTTAAAAATGAAACATGCACAGCCCTCCTGTGCATTAGTGCAGTCTGTAGGTACCACTAAGGGTCAAGTGCTTCTTGTCAAGGCAGTTTCTAATTTCTGGACCTTTTCATGACATCAAGAAGTGCTATTTGCTTAATAAATGTACAAACATGTTGTTAAACCTGTTAGAACACAGCTTCTGCTGTATTTCACTGAATGAAAAGTGGGGAGAGTGACAATGTTTCTTGTGTAATGCAAGAGCACATGGTTTGCTGGATGGAGGGGGCTTGGTGCTTTTCCTAGGGCAACATTGCCAGCAGGGATGCTGATCCCAAAAGTAAACCTCCTTGGCTGCTCACTTAGGAAGGAGCAGGACTAGTAATAAAAGTGGCAGGGATCTCCAAGGAAATGCTAAAAGTGAAAGCCAATGCACAAAGATATGTTTTGTAGTGCAGCAAGAGGTCTCTAAACAAGTTAATTACTGAAGTTTTCAAGAAAAATACTGTTTATGGTAAGTTGTGTCAGTGTTTATGAAATCCCTTTGGACAGTGTTTTCTACTAATTTTCTGTAATGCTTGCAAAGTTTTAGTATATGCTGTAGTAAATCCAGACGGAGTCACAGTGTGATTAGGGAATGTGGTTTAGTGTGTCACAGTATTTCTCTGGCATCCAGTTTCTGGTAGCTAGAGAGAGAAAATTCTGGGATGGCTGAGACAAAGGGCTGGCCATGCTCTAAAGGGAAAATACATTAATTTCATGTCAATATATTCGGTAATTTTTTTCAAGGATGTAAAGCCTCCAGGTAACTGAAGGGTGGAGAATGACAAAACTGGGACCTGCAATTTCTTTCTCCAAATGTTTTATTTATTCGGTTGAAATCTTCTCCAAATCCAATAAGTAGGGCAGTAAATAACTGATCTTTCTTTCCAATCTATAATGCAAAAAAATTCCTAACTATTATAATGATAGGGCTTGTAATTGAAACATGAAAAGTAACAGAGCTTGGGGCCTCATAGGTTGATGATAATTTTCATGAGCATTTGGTTCATGATCTCAATAATTATTTCATGTGCTTTATCTTTCACATGCATATCTAAACCCTTTTAATCTTTAATGAACTGACTTGTCTTAATTCAGTAGCCTTAGAATTCTTTATGGAAGAAGTGACAATTTTGTTATCAGCTCTAGGAATACACAAAGTTACATCCTGGGGATATAGAATAATTGATCAGAAAGCTCAGCTGCTGCAGGTACATCAAGGGTGGATGTGGTTGAGGGTTTTTCCCAATTTAAAAGCAAGCATCTTCACATCTGTAATGAGCAAGGCCACTGGCCTTTTTTTTGCTAAGGTGATGGGGGATTTTTTGCAGCTGCTGTGCCCTTACAAGAATCTTTATCCACTCTTTAGCTTTGATAACTCTGCTTGTCTGAGTTTAAAAATTTCTTTCTACTCCATTTCTGCTGGAATGTTTCTGTAAAGTTTATTATTTTCAGCTTCATTATTTTGCCTACCATGCTGTCCCTGTTCTCCCTTTTTCCCAAGATGGACAATAACATCTTTTTGTAGAGTTTTTAAACACAAATGTTTCATAAAATTAAACTTTTCACAGTAAGCACAACCTTTTTTCTACTTATTTTTTAACTGGAAAAACTGGAAAGTATAATTTTTTGGTGGTTCTTTCTGGAAATTGTTGGATATGTGTTATAAACTGATAGTTTTCCATTTAATATAAATTTTTTCCCCCCCTTTTGAAATTTTTTTACACAGAACCCCAGTTTTGCAGAAAGCATTTGCTCTTCTGCTTACAGCCCATTGAAGGTAGCTGGAGGACACTAGTCTTTTTAATTATTGCTTTATCCCCTCTCACCTTGACCTCACTCTGCCCTGGTAGGGAATGTTTGCCTACACCTAACTGATTTACAGCAGATGTTAGTGGTAATAAATTATATCCCACTTCCCCCAGCTCCTTTTTTTCTAGAGCTGCTTGAGCATTTTCAAATGAAAAGTCTCTCAATCTTAAAAGGCTTTTTTTTTTGGTCAAATGCATATTTTTAAGTTTTATGCCTATTTTCTCTATTTTTTTAAATTTCTGTCCAGTTATACTGAAAAGGCTGCACTTTTTACCTTGTCTCTGTTTTTTGCCTTCCGACTGGAATGAGTGGCACTGAGGGGAAAATACAAGAAAAGAGAAAGTGAAAAATACTATGACAACAGAAGAACTCCTATGGAAAAAAAAAAAAAAGTGAATAACTGAAATAGCTCACTGGCAAAGCACATGGAACAAGAAAAAAAAGAAAAAATGTTCAACCCTGACATGTTTTAACTTTTCCCTAGTTTTCCACCAGTTCCTTCCTGACATCATCAAGCAACCATTTGGTCCTTGTTTCATGGAGCACATGCTAGCAAGGCAGATGACTTCATGCCTCTAAAGTCAAGTATTTGTTCTACCAGCTCTTTGCACAGATGCAGCCACCAGTGCTCCATTCAATCTCACAGGGACTGCCCACCATCACCAGCCTCATGCTTTCCAAAAAGGAGAATGACTGGGAACACGAGGACCCAACTTGAAAGATAATTTTTGAGTCAGAATTAGGCTGGAGACCAGATGAGAGTTCCTGATGAAGGGATGCCCCCAAAGCCCCTTTTCCACCCCAGTTCTGCTGCCAGGCACAACCTAACTCCACAGCCCAGGCATGATGTCCAAGCCTGGCCACCTCCAGGGAATGCTGCAACCAATGCTGGTTTGCCAGAGCTTCTGTCTTTGAAATAACAAGCAGAAACACACTGCAAGTAGCAGAAGGAGCTGAAGGAAGCCTTTTCCTATAATGCTCCTGTTTTGTACCTAGCAGGAAACCTAATATAATGATAGAGGTTAATATGGGATGTGGGACTCACATTAAGGCCATTTCAGATGAGATAATTGCCAATGCCTCCAGCGAGGGCACCAGTCATGGATATTACCCCTGTGCTAATTACTTTCCCCAGCAAGTGAAATTCAAGGTACTAATTTTTATTCTTTTTTTTTTATTTCTATGAAGTCTTAGGAGAATCAGAAAATTGAAAGACATGATGTTTTCTTTCTAACATGCTTTAGGCAGGACTGTCCCAAAATGTCAATTTTCAGAGAGAGGAAGCATTTTTGGAAGTGGGCCCTTGCCTTAGGAATCCATAACCTCTGGAAAGCAGAGAAGCCTGGAATTGTCCTCCTCCAGAAAATACAGTGAAGTTCCCATTCTGCAAACATACAGAGTCTTAACTCTGTGTATATGTGTGCTTGTAATACTATGAATTTAAATTTGGCAACTCTTATGTAAACTTCACTTTATTAATTACATCTATGGAGTGAGGGGTCAGCTCTATGCAATACTATTGCTTCTCCTTGCCTTCACATTAATAGTGTAGCCAAGGTAGATCATATCAAAGAAATAACTTAAGGCTAAAAGTGATATTTTTATGATGGCGAGATAACCACAAGACACAAAGAGCAAAATGTATATTCTGAAAATAACCAGTCAAACAGGCTTCATCCTAATTTTCCTAGGGACTGCAGAGTTTGTTCCTCAATTCATATAATCATAGGATAGTTTGAGTTGGAAGGGTCCTTAGAGGTTATCTAGTTCCAGTCGCTCTGCCATGGAACTAGATTCCTAGACAAAATGTCATAAAGAGAATCTCCAAACTCCCCTGCTGCTTTAAGTAGCCTGTCCTTACAATTTCCAGGGGAGGAAGCATGGGGTCTCCACTGTACCAGCCTGGGGTAAACCATCAAATATCCCACAATATATGGGAAATATCCCACAGACTGCCATACAAATCTTGTGTTACAGCAAAAGAGAAGTGGAAAAACAGGTAAAACTTCCTCAGGACTACCAGGTACCCACAGCCAGTGGCACACAGGAGTTTGGGCAGGTGGCTGCAGGGCTCAGGGTGCATGTCCTTCTCAGAGGAGGAAAATGATGCACCTTTCCACTACAGCAGCACCATGTAGAAACCAATGGAGTTAAAAAAGGCGAGGGCAGGGCTGAAGGCAGGGCTGCTGCTCAGACCGGGGAGCGCTCGGGCTGCGGAGCCCCGCGGGCAGCTCGAGTTTCCAGGCGCTCCTATCGCAGATCTGATTTCAGCCGTGGGCAGGCAAAGGGTTAACAGGGACGCTGCATGTTAACTGTATCTGTGGAGATTATGGCATGTTTATCCAGTGTTCAGATTTCCTGTCTGAGGGTTTGGATTTCCTGAAATCCCTGCTATCAGCCCAAGTGCTGTCCACTGAGCAGACCTTTTTCTCTCTCTCTCTTTCCCCCACCCCACCCCCCCTTTTTTTTTTTTAACTTTGCTCACATGGTTGGTTTTCCTTCCTGCTCTCTTTCCAGTTGTAGTGCCTGTGTCTCCTCACCGGTCAGGACATTTATGGATGCTGATCAACACTCTTAGACTCCACAGCTCTGAGGATTGCCGCACGTTGGATTTCCTTTTTATTATTATTGCTATTATTTTATTTCACTTTATTTTAACATTTTGTGGCAAGAAAACCTGAAGAAACATGCTCCTTTTCAGCTGCCCATGGGAGAATATGTTTTAGTCTGAGATGGAATAATGGCCTTAGGCTTGAGGACCAGATCTGGAATGGGAATTCAGACTGCACACGTCCTGGTGAGTTACGGCGCGTGGGGGCTGAGCGTGGCTGGCGAGGAGCAGCTCAGGGCCAGGGACAAAGGCTGAGCCCGTCCGTTCAATGTGGCTGCGGAGCAAACGGAGAAAAGCAGATGGGTGAACCTGAAGCCAGAACTTTTTTCCAAAAAAAACGACAGTCCATTTTTCGATCCTGAAAATACACACATTGCTCCACAGCCCAGATAATGCCCGGGTAAACTTTGTAGCAAAATGTGTAAGGCCAGATTCTGGGAGTCTTTTCTCATGTAAGAAACTTTTACTCATGTAAACAACCTCAGTGACTTTAACAAGAGCTCATGTAAGAAAGGACTTGCAGAATGGGGCCCACATTGTAAATTGTAATGTCTCACTCTCAGCAAAAATTAATTAAAAAAAAAAAAACCTTCACATTTTCTGATTATCTTTGCATGTTTCCTTGGCCTTTTACATTTTATTGTGGATCTAGATTTAAGTTTAAAGAGGAATCTGTGCGCCAACTATTTGCCCTATTGTCTCTTAAATAAGTTTGCAGTAAGAGCAACAGTATTGCTGTATTCCATGCAGCAATTCCGGGAGGCCAGAAAGGGGCTTTCTGTTGTTGGAGGGAAAATGCTGAGTGCTATGCTGCTCTGAATGAACTGGAAAGCTGCACTCAGACATGGGGCTTAGCTGAGGTTTTAGCTTCGTTTTTGGATGTTACAGTTCATTATGACATTATCAGCCTTAGGTGGTTTTAGCTAAACCACATTCACAAAAGCAATGAGTTGACCAGCCTCAAAATCAGTGACTCAGAATTTGAAAAGAAAAAATCCTCCTTTCAGGCCTCTGAAACAGAATTCATTATTGGCATCCATGGAAGTGTTGCTGGAGTAAGGTGTGGAAGATAAAGCATCATCACTGTTGCAACTTTTGCTCTGTCCCATGCTGGAGGCTGTGGTTGTGCTGAACATTCCTAAGCTGCTCATTGGACCCAGTCCAGGGATTTGATTCTCTAATTGTAGGGGGAAAACTTGTTTCAGGACTTGCTTAGATGTAGGGAAAACTATAGGAAAACCATCTTTTTTTAGCAATTTTATTTTTTATAGTAATTTTACTGTTTTTCTTAGACTACTGAACAAGTCCTAAATTCTAGTGTACAGCACTGCATGTCAAACAAGAGATGGATATTTAAATTTTGGAGAGTTTAGTAGGACAGAATACTTTCCTTCTTATACCAATAAAGGAAAATTTTCCAGTTCTTTGCAATGCTTTCAGATTTGAGGTTTTAAACTAACTTCTGGTGTGCCAGCTATCTCTACAGCCCTTTGAACATGATCCTGCTGCTCATCTTCAAGGTTTTCTTTCCTTAAAGAGGAAAGTTTTCTGGAGGAGCCAGACCAAACTAATGTCTTGTCTGCCTGGGAACTCCAGGAATTTAGTTTTAATTATTGACATGGGGCAACACTGAACCTGGAGGCATTTTTTGCATTGAAAGGTCAGTTCTTGTTGTGTATGTAGGATGTACTCTCATTCTAGTCAAAAAAAGGAAAGGGGGGCCAAGGAAGCCTCACCTGAGTTAGGCTGGACTGTGGTGCCCTGCCCTGCAGTTACCACACAGTTTGATGATCCGTGGTCATGGATGTGATCAAACTGACTGGAGCAGAAATGTGCTCCTCTCAAAGCTGGCAGTAGAGTCAAATGTCATCAATGATCTGTGAACTGCAGAAAGTACAGATGAGGAGTCAGGGGAAGTGTAAAGACTCATCGAGGTCTACCCAAATCTCCTAGTTTTGGAAATTTTGTTGACCTTCCTCTGAGCAAGATCCTTAAGACTGGGTCAGCTGTGGGATTTTTGCCCCCTTTTTGCAGGGCTGTCAGAACTTCTCTGGTTTCAGCCAGGTTGGGAATACTGTGGGAATAGTTTTCCTGGTGGTATTTTGGTATTTCCTCTTTTGCTCACACCCAGAGCAGGAAGTGCAGAAGCACAACCTTCAGCTCATTGTGTACGGGTTTCTTTTTATAAACCTGAATTCTCTGCCCGCCCCCTCTCTTTTTTTTTTTTTTTCCTTACAGCCCTCACATAGGATTAAGGCTCTGTTGGACTTAGACTGACAATTTTTTATATATTTTCATATGACCACACTAAGCACTCAGTAGTTCCTTGATAATTCATTAATAAGGGATTATCACATTAATTTTCAATTTTCTAAGTACAATATTCCCAATCCTATGGTGGATAATGTCAATGTGCCAATGTCCCCAGCAGCTGCTTCTGCTGGCATTTACTCCTGAGCCTTCAGCATCATGTCACTAATTGGCCACCAGGACCTACCTACTCAGTTGCCCATGAAGAAATTCTGCAAATTCTTCTTTTTTTTGTAACAAACTGCACCATTAAACTCTCTAAGATTAGACACTTCATGCTTTAATGTTCTTTCCCTCACTCATTTTCTTTTTCTGCATCAGTGAGGAGGTTCAACTCAAGCGCCCTCACTCCATGTGTCCAACTCACTCACCATCACGGCTGCCAGTCCTCCTGCCTTTCTTGCTGTTGTTGGCAAGTATGGATAAACAATTTTGACAGGTACAGAGTCCTGCAGAGCTAACTTCATAAGCAGAGTGATGTTTCACTGCTCAGATTATAAATGGACCAGAGGAACTAAACCACTTTCACTGAAAACGTCCACCACATAAAAAAAATTTTAACCCTTCCTTTTCACGCAGTTTTCCTCAAAAAGGCAAAGAATTCAATTTTGTTTCATACCTGAGAAAGCATATCATATTTGGATTTCATCTTCCCCCTCAAGACTATCTTAGCCATGATGTGAGCCCTTAATCGGCCATTTTAGAAATGAAAATAAAGTTAATATAGATCTTAAAGTTGGTCCATGGCAAAATAATTATCTCTATCTCCACTTGGGTCCACTTTTAGGAGCACTACACGGGCAGCTGTGCCAGTCATGATTGGAAACTCTCTCCATGAGTTTGTAAGACAATTTGCTCCTCAACAATTTCATAGTCTTCAAAATACAAGGAAACACAAGTAATGGGAAGTTAATTTACTTCACTCAAGTCCTCTGTAACTTAAGATTTAAGCGGATGCAATGCAATTACTAAGGGGATTTGAGTTCTGTGATTCTTTTGGGGTGTTTCTATTGCTGTTGGCTCAAATTTTCTTTCTTGGGCTTTGGAGAGCTGCAGAGCTCCAGAGAGGGCACAAGGAGAGGGATGGAATGACAGCCTGGGTCATTATTTCAGACACTGATTAGCAGCAGGCTCAGCCTAGACCACACATCAGTCCTCCCATGTGGCACCCAGGAGCCAAGCTCCATCCAAGCTGAACAGGGGGAGATGTGAAGCTCCTTGCTCAGTCCCCCACCCTGAACCCCAAAGATGGGTTCAGCCCCACCAAGTGATGCTTTTAGTGCATCTTCCTCTATCTCGACTGGAGTTAACAAAATCCATCTGTCTCTGTGAGTCAGCAGAAAAGTATTCAGCTTTTATAAGAGTTAAGGGACATGGGATAGGGCAATATCTTCCCCCAGCTTGGCACTTGCACATCACACAGGGAGAGGAGGTTGCATTTTCAGTTCTATTCACCAGAGGAGCTGATTTACACCAGCAGAGGATGTGGCTCGGGGTGTGCATGGCCATGGCTGCTGAACAAGGCTCCTTTCATCAGCAAACAAATGTGCAAACGGCATCACCCAGCACGCACTGTGACACAGCGGCTGCTGGCACTTCAGGAAAGTCAGAAGATATCTCTATTTTCTTCTCATCAAAAGCAAAATGAGGAAGTCTCCCCTCTCCTCTTGTGCCCCCACTGCTACCACCCTGGCTTGAGCAAGTTGATCCTTAGGTATTTGTATGGGGGTTTGTTCTCAGTGGTTAACCACATAACAATTTGAAGCATGTGGCTCACTCAAAAGAAACTGCCTTTAAACATTTGCAGACTGGAATTGTGTTGGAGAGAGGGGGCTGCTGGCCACCCTGGGGGCTGCAGCAGGAAGCCCTAAACATCCCACAGGAAGGTCCCATGAAAAGGGGGAAAAAAGCTGATTTTATATCTAGGAACTTCTCTTCTTGAAAATGCTCTACAGCCAGGGCCAGATGTTCCCACCTCAGGTTTTGTATCATTACTTGGTGTGTCAGAGCAAAACACCCAACAGGAGACAAAACAGAGAGAAAAGGGGTGACAATCAAGGGAATAGTGTTTTGGCACATCACTTTCATAAATAAAGACAGAGAAAAAATAACAAAGAAACTGGAGAAGCTTTTCTGTGAAGCTGAGAGTGCCTGAGACTGCTGCATGATCCCTGGGGGAAGGGGTGAGGCAGGTAGTGTGGGACTGGAGAGCCAGGCTCTGCAGGGCATGACAACCCCATGACAGAACAACCCTGTTTAGGGTGGTAAAATGCCTCGTTAGAGTTCTTCCATCCCTTCAACCTTTGCTGGACAGAGAGGAAAGACTGGAGAAAGGAGGTGTGCAAACAAGATGAGCAGTTGTGCTTGAAGGGGTACAGACCCCAACACCTGCATGGTGCCTCAGCTTGTTATCCCAGAGCTATGGGGCTATGCTAACATCCAGTTTTAAAGAGTCTGGGGCTTAAAGAAGCCAATAAAACTGAAGACTGCAACATTTCCCCATGGGAGAAGATGTCTGTGAGACATTCTGCAAGTAGTTTGTGACTCCCTAAGGCCCTGGGCTTTAATTGCCATCTGATCCAGTGCATCCTCAGTCCATGGTTAGGAGAGCCTCTCCTTAGCTGCACATATACACGAACTTCTAAGTGTTCATTGTGGAAAATAACAAGTGCAACCCAACTACAAGCCACACTTCTAATTCAGCAGGTAAAAATACTGTATCTGTACAATTGCCAGAATGGCACCTGATCTAGGAAAGCAAATGGCTTTTGGATTGTGGCCTTAAAGTTGTAAAGTTTAACTAATTTGGAGAAAGGGTAAATAAGGCCTTGCCAAGTCTTCTCTCATGGCTACAGTGACAGAAGCTGTAGCCTGTTGGCACAGGTATGGGATTGGATTCCAGTCAGAAATTGAGCTATGCCCCCAGGTCCTGGCAGGACCTGCAACCCCACACATTCCTTCCATACCTGTTCTCCAGTCTGGGGAGAAAATAAATCAGCTCTTAGTGGCTGAACACCACCCCTGGGATTGCCACCTTGAGTTAGGATGGGCAAGTCACTGCATGGCCCTACCCAGACCAGCAGCAGGAGCAGCATGGCTGGCGCCCACCTTCCTTTTGTTCATCCCCGCAGCAGCCAGAAGGGAAATGCAGAGCACATGGCTGATGTGCTCCTCAGAACCACTGGGGCAAGGAGAGGGAAATGTCTCCTGCCAAGCCTGGCACAGCATCATGTCCTTTTTATAGCAGCTGGCCAAGTGCACAGAGAGCAATTTCGTCCTGGCCAGGCCTGCCAGAGAGGCAGGAGGACATTTCAGGCACTAGGACAAGCCTTATAGTATGTGGATTCAGCCTAAAACAGAGCCCTTAGCAAAGTGCTATGGTTCTACACAGGAACATGAAACCATCCAAGCCAACACTTTGGGATCTTGTCTTCAGCAGTGCCTGACACACGAAAGGTGCAAGAGTTGAGCAGGGAGGACATGTAGTGGTATTTCACAGATAATGGTCCCAACGTTCCAGGATCTCATCTGGAGGATTTTCTGAGCTTTCAGAGCTCATGCTTAGGATGTACTTGTCCTGCAGATATTTGCAACATGCTTTGTAGGCTTTTTCCTACATAAACTAATACACATTTTAGGCATCCATCTTATAGGTACAAAAGATTGTTAGACAAAAATGAGTAGTGAAAGTCATGGAAGGAATTTTGTCCTGAGTTTACAGTTATTAAATCATTACTAACAGTGAGGGTACAATCCTAGCTTCCTACCTGATTTATAGTAGTGCTAAAAACTGAATTTTGTGGAAATATTCCAGATTTATTTGTGAATAAATAAGATCTATGCCAGCACCATGCAACTCCAGTACTTTATTTATGTAATTTAGCATGGAACTATATTGCTACTTTCCTTCTGCATTAAAATTCAAGCAGTTCAGTATTCACACAAATGAATATGCCTACTGATGTAATTATTTACATAACAGCATATTTGTCATGAAATGTGTAAGACTGCTGATGAAATGTGTTCTTTGCTGATGTAGGATACTGGCTCCATCCATCTGATAAGAGGCAGGTTGTAGTCACACATCCTTTAATAATTATTTCAGCAGGTGTCCTTTTATTCCTGTTCATAATTAGTAGCTGAGTACTTAGCAAAGCTTGTCAGGATCAGAAATTCCTACAATTCAGTAGTTATCTATATTCATGAACAGACAGGATCTCTACCTTGGTAGAATATTTTCTGACGATATTTTAAAATAATTAGGGTATTTAATACTAACGGGTACTGTAATTCTACAATAAGTATAAAGCTTTTGAATTATTATCAACCAGCAGGGTATAATTCTGATGTTACATGTGTCCTAAATGAATCTGATTCCAGATTTAATCAATGGTAAGATAGTTCTTAGCCACAATCCCAGATCTCACATTTTTATTTTCTGTGTTTTTGAAGCTGTGGTAGAGAATGATCTATCATATTTCTGTATTGACCAGGATGGGGTTAAAAATCTAATATCCAAGATGATCTACAGCTGGAATTTATTCTCACTACCCAGACAAATGGGATTTGGCTCAGTGGAAACAAATTTCCTTGCTATTGAGAATATTAAAGGGCGTCAGTAGCAGAGGAACAAGGATAAAAAGGTGATTGTAAGTCATGTTGTGCTGGAGCCATACAACAGCCTACCTGACACCTGGTCTGAATTACACAAGTCTCTTGATGGTTGAGATTTATGCTTTTCTTCTCAGAGTTCCTTGGAAGCTCAGAGCAGTAATTAGGCTGTTTCCCCCACAGGGTGGTTGATACATGTCTGCACAGGGTATTCCATAAACTCCTACACTTCATTCCCTCCAGTCCCTTCCAGCATGGAGGACAGCCTGGCTGCATGGCTCCTCTTCAGTGAGAAACATCCTTCCTCAAGGATCATTTCTAACTCTACTTCTCCCCATCTTAAGACACTTTGATTTCCCAAAGAGCCACAAGTGGCTGACACATGTATCTCCATCTCAAGTCTGGGCTCTGCAATAGGCCTCTGTCCTGTGAGTCACATCAGCAGTGTCCTAAGCACAGTCCTCCAATAGCTACAGCTTGAAAAATAGCTCAGACTTAGACTCACAATAAACTCCTACCATAGATTTACACCATTAGACAGAGGAGGCACAAGAAGGAACATGACCCCAATCAGTAAGACCAGGTTTAGCCTGACCCTAAGGAAAACAAGGAATCTTAGACAACACTTTTCCATGATGCTGTTGCTGAAAGACAACTTATCATTTAAGGGAACCTTATCCATGTGGTGATTATTTGCATTCTGGGGGGGGGGGGGGAAGTAACTTATATTGTAGGAATTCATATTATTTAAATAGGGTTTAAATAATGTGTCACTGAGAAACTGAGAACTCTGCAGTACCTATAGCCTGTTTACAAGTGAGACTGAGGTAATTGCATTTTGTGTGTGTATGTGTCTCCCCAAGACTTTGACACCCCCCCTTCCCTAACCAAGACAGATGGAGGAACAGAGGTATCAAGAGCTCCTACACATTTTGTAAAAATAGGCAGATTGCTAGAAGAAAAAAAAAAAACACTGTTTGAAACATCTAACTACCTCCTCCCAAAGGGAAAAGCCACAGCTACTGTGAGGCCGAAAGAGAATTTCCACAGGAGTGTAATGATGAGCCCACTGCAACCCAGGAGAAAAGCTTCCACAGCATTTGCCCCTCCAGTCTGCCCATAAGGGGTTTCAGAGATTCCAAATCCTCTTGGTGTTCATGCAAACCTGTGTGTGCTAATGGGGCTTTAGCAGCAATAACAGTTCAGAGAAAGACACCTGTTGTTATTTATCCCAAGAGTTAAATTCTCTCTCCTTGAACTATTATAAACCATTAAACTACCATGTTAATGCAAGAAGTGTTTCCTGGAGATAATAATGTGCCGGCATCAGTATTGCTTCCCTACCAGTGCTGGCTGCTAGTACAGTGGCAATGTTTTGAGAGGACCCTGTTTGCAAAAGCTGGCCATTGAAAGTAAAATATTCATTAGTAATTTTCAAAATATGGTTGCCTAGAATTCAGAACTTCAGCTCATAAATTAGATAGATTGGATTAGATTATTTCAATGCCTTTGAAAGTGAGGTTGATTATTTTAGTCTAGTAAAGGTTTTGCTAGGAGTTCAGTGCTTCCTCTCAAGTGTCCCAGTGCAGGACAAAGTAACTCTGCTCTGAGCTGTAGAACATTTGTTTTTACACTTCAAGGCCTGTTCTAAATAGAAACCCTCAGGTGAGCCAGGATGTTGAAGCCAAGTCAATTTGAGTCTTGTGGAAAGACACTAGGCTCCCTTCAGAATGGGAACCCAGATGGGAGAGAAACAGGGGTGCCCAGAAAGGACAGATGGGAGAGAAACAGGGGTGCCCAGAAAGGACAGATGGGAGAGAAACAGGGGTGCCCAGAAAGGACAGGTTTGTGCTTTTGCTCCTTAGCACCCCCAGATATCTGCACCATAAATGAGACAAGTGGTGGCCATAACACCAGAACTGAGCAGTACCAGGCAGCTCCCACTCCAGAAGGAAACTGCAGCAGGCTTTGCTCTGGTTCCCACAGATGGAATGCAAGGGAGGAGGAACACCACAGTGACCAGGCAGCATCTGTGTGAACACTGACAACACCCTCTGGTTTCAACAGCAGTTATCATGAGAAAATATGTTTCTGCTTTGTTGTTTCTTGTGCATGACAGAAACAAAGAAGATTTTTTTTCCCCCAGAAATGAAGCAGGTTTGTTCTGGAACGTGGTGGGCAGATCAGGTTCTTCTAAGTACTGAAGGATATATATGTGGGATTTCACCATTTTTAAGCTCTCCCAGGATATTTTTGCAATATTAATTGTGTTGGTTTCAGCATTGTTTTTGCAGCAAACGGTAGACCAAATGTAAGGAAAGCTGGCCTCATTTGTGCTGTTAAGTCTTTCTTAGAAGCAGAAATTATTTGCAAGATCATAACTTCCCTCACAGACACGATGTTTAATTAGGGAAGAGTTCTCTTACAGGGTAATATTCTTACTTCTGTGCACATCTGCACAGGATTTTCCTGATCAGGAGATCAAGAGAAAAATAATCTGAACAACTGCTTCTCTAAGTCATAATGAACAGAGAGTTGTGCAGTAAATCATAATGCTCAATAAAATGAAAAACAAAATTTGGCTGGAGATTAATGGCTGTAAAGGGACTTACTGAATTAAATTGGATCAGATGTTCCCTGGAAAAAAATCTGAGATGTATTCACAGGGCTCTGTGGTGTTGGTTTTATTTTTCACAAAGGAAGATTTAACTTGATTGTTTTGCAACTATTAACAATTTCTAGGCCTTGCAGAGTGATCTTAGGGGCTTGTGGTAGAGGACAGGGACTGGCTGGAAATTCTGGTCCCATTTAGGCAGGGGAAGGGAATGAACACAGAACCTTCCCACTACACAATGCTACAAACTTCTCAAGTGTTGCAGGGGCATTGCATTTTAACAAGAAAAGGAGGGCTGGCTTCAGTTCCCACGTTCAGGGGTAGATTCATGATTATAGGTCTTTTGAAAGACTGATATCCCTGAGTTCCCTAAGGCTGTGCTCAAAGCCCAGCTGCACCTCTCATGTTCCCTCTTAGGTGGTTTAAGTGCCTCCTTCTTACTGTGTCTTCTCCTATAATCTCAGTTTTAAGCATCCAGTCCTTCAGATGTTGGCTGAAGACACATATGGGCTTTGAGTCAGGCTTTTGAATTTCCCCAGGGACTCAGGCTCTCTAAATCTACCCTCAGCTTGGTATTTCACTGCCAGATTTGCTTGTGACTCCAACCACAAGCAGCAAAACATTTACACTTCAAGAACTTCTCACCAAAGAAACCGACTTAAAACTGTAAACCAGTGATGGGGACCAACATTTCCCACTGCTGCTGGTGGTTTTTCTAATCAGAGATGTCGCTCATTTTGTCAAGATCCTGACCTGGTTCATTAATATATCAGCTGAAGGAAACCAAGGCCGCATAAATTGTCACTGATCGTGTTAGAGATACTGAAAACTCTTTCGCCCTGAGTTAATTCTCTGAACTCAAAGTGAAACAGACCCATGGCAGGACAGATCCCCGGCAGGCTCAGAGTCGGAGGGGATGCACACACCTCCCCTCTCACCTGCTCCCTGCAGCACAGCAGGTCTGCAGGGCTGTGCTCACAGACTTGGCCTTATTAACTTCTCTGGCTTTTGGGAGAAATGGACTTAACAACAGTTGCCTAGAGCCAGAAGAAGAGGGGAAAGGCTATGTTATTAAAATCTAGAATGTAACATCATTTTAAAATTCATCAAAGAGCTCAGAGCAAATTCTCCAGAGATTGAAGACTTAGTCATCCCAGGTTTCTCCAACTCATTTAGATAATTGCCCTTGAAATAGCTGTCTTCTTTTTTCCTTCCTTATCTTTTTCTTTTTCTTTCTTTCTTTCTTTCTTTCTTTCTTTCTTTCTTTCTTTCTTTCTTTCTTTCTTTCTTTCTTTCTTTCTTTCTTTCTTTCTTTCTTTCTTTCTTTCTTTCTTTCTTTCTTTCTTTCTTTCTCTCTTTCTCTCTTTCTCTCTTTCTCTCTTTCTCTCTTTCTCTCTTTCTTTCTCTCTTTCCTTTCTTTCCTTTCTTTCTTTCCTTTCTTTCTTTCCTTTCTTTCTTTCCTTTCTTTCTCTCTCTCTCTCTCCCCCCCCTTTCCCTCTCTTGGTAAGTAAGTAAGTAAATATTCCTGGAGCAGGCACATCAGCTCCACAGCTGCAGAAGGGCAGAAGAAACCTCCCGATACCCACCATGCACATTTGTGCTTTCTATAATATGAGCTAACCCCATCTCAGTGCATTCAAAATAATCATCTCACTGTCACTTGCAGAGATATTAGGAACTCATTAGCCAGTTAACTAATTAATGCACTGGTAATATTATTTTTTTATTAAGCACTTTATTAAATAACAGGAGCTCTTTAGAAAATATAATGTGTTATTTATTTTTTTTGCCTACCCGCAAGGCCTGGAGGCACTCAGTCTCAATACTTTCCCACCTTCTTGAAAACTGTAAGATTTTCTTCCTTCTGTCTTGGTAAAAATTCATGCTGTTACCAAGACAGGAAACCCAAATAGTATTACATGAGGTTGAGCAGGAAACTGATACAAATGAAACAGAAAAAAAGTTTTAGATTTTGTTAAAAAAATAAAACTTACATTACAAGATATAATTTTATTGTGGGTTTTTTGTGTAACTTATATCAAACAAATTCTGAAAGATTAGTAGAACTTCCCATTAGATTGCCACTGGAAAATATATCAGCATCCATGGCAGTACACCAACATTTTTTTGTGTTGTTTTCCATTGAAAGGTTGGGGCTTTTTTAAATTTGTTTTCTTCCTCCTAATGTCTCTTCCTGACTGTAGAATCAGAGGTACAGTCTTATACCATGGTATGGTTCAGGCAGAAATAAGAAGGCCATGCTGCAGTGCCCTTAGGCATGCAGCATCTTTGGAGCAGGACTTCACCTCTGGAATCAGCACCCTACTCTCTCTTTTAGTCAGTGGGATGAAATAAGCAGTTTAGAGTGTGATTCATCTGATTTTATAGACATCTACTCTATTATCTCTGTTTTAAACTTCTACTTTTGTAGGATGAGGTGAGATGCAACCTACTTTCAGTTATCTGTGTTGACCATATCATCAGTCAGGATGAAAGGAGTCTGGAGTGAACAGCTGAGGCAAAGACACTTTGTCAGATACATCCCACTTTTACAGCCTAAAAGTTGAGTCAGAGCTCTCTAAAGTGGAGGTAAAGAATCCCATTTGCATGGACTGAGTTTGGGTTAAGTTGTAAAGGTTCTGTTCTGTCACTAACTTTTGAGTTTATGTCATTTTTCTATGCAGATTGGACACAAAATTTCAAAGACATAAATATCCATGCTCATGGATCTGGGCATGACTCACTGTATGGGTAGATACAAACCTGAAGAGAATACTTAGGAACATCTTTCTGTGCCTATATTGAGGTTTCTATGTGCCTTTTATTTTGGGAAATTCTCTGCAGGCACTTTGATAGTTCTGCACTCTACTGAAGGACAGGATGGCTAGAGGTGATGGCTGAGCCAAAATAAATTACATTTTCACAGGGCTGTTCAGTAGAAGAGTGGCACCACTTGGTGCTTGTCAAAGAGAAAGGAATGACAAACATTGCACTGTGAAGGACAGAGATATATCAAGAAAAGTGGGGTTGTCACAAACTGGAGCCTGATGGTCTTGTCTTCAGTCTGCTGTAGCCATCCTACAAATATATATCAAATATATTAACTTCTGTGAGGTATTCAGACACCAGGACAATGCATGACCTCATGAGTGCCTGATGAATCAATGAAGGCTGGAAGTAGGAGGTGTGGTGCTTGCTTTGCCTGAGTGCTGCCAGCTCAGGATAGAAAAGCTGCTGTAGGAAGGACATCAAATGTTCAAATGCACCCAAACTTTTGTGCAGAGATGATTTATCTTTAACACAGATGTACCAAGTTTAGTTTCTAATTTTAATAATGACTCCTTCCTAAAAACTCAGACAGCAAATGACTGATCTTCAATTCAGCCACAATCAGTGGCTACTGAGAATGAGTGGGGGCACTGACAAGAGAGCTTGATGTCATATCCACATTATATTATTAATCTATAATCTATATACCATGAACAGGGTATTTTGCTATTAACTTTGTACTGAGTAAATAATTAAGCAGTGACTAAGCATACAGGGAAGGTGGGAAGCATTCTTGTGTGTTATTAGCCCCTCACAGTTTTCAGAAGTGGACTATAAGTAACTCCAAATATTGGACTGTGAATGGCAACCTTGTCATCAAATATTAAAAAATACCCTTGACAAGATCAGTGAAAGCCCTGCAGAGGTCTGAAGCTGGGCAGCAGACACTCTGATTAGGTGCTGCCTCCACAAAATGAAAATTCTTCCCTGAGCCCAAGAACAGCTGATGGATATAGTGGGAAGTGATAAAAAGGTCACTCTTAAATGGATACAGGGAGATTTAACTCACAATACCACCATCCTGAACCCCTTAGACAAATAATAAAGCACAGGCTGCAAAGACTAGAAATTCATTCAGTCTAAATACTTACAAAAATCTTTGTCATAGATCTGAGTCCTAAAGAAAATTCACCTCTGAACAAGACTGCATAAATTGACCAAACAAGCACCCTTGAGCCCTCTGGCCCTCTCTGGCAATGTGCTGTAAAATCCTAGAGTGAAGAACTGTTCAGTCTTAGAATTATGTTTTGCAGCACGAATTCCAAACCACTGTTCTACAGAACCTGCACAGCCCATCCAGGATCATTTCATAACCATATGACAATTATATCACATGAGACAGAGAACTAATTTCCATTCTAACAGTAATAACCATCTCCTAAAACTAGGTTCTTTTTAAATCAGTTGCTATTTCTAAAAGTACCATGCAAGAAAATGTCTGAATATTTAAGGTGATTTTCCTTACATATTCAAACACAAGGATATGTCAAGATGAATAGAAAAAATCTCATACTTTGCCAATATATTTTAAAGTTTGGTGTAATGACCTGAGGATTAATAACCCTCTCAGCTTGACATCAATCCAGTGCAAAACACTGGAATTGTTAATTCCAGGTACTATATTTTATAAAGAATCAGAGAAAAATAATGCAATTTATTACTTTTTTCATGACTCATTGCATTTCAATCAGGATGGAATTAAGGAAAATACATTTTATTTCAAGAAAACCATCTTGATATTTTTTCAGGTTTTAAATTTTCCTGAGGAAAAGAAAAATCTTTACTACTTATGTATTACTTATGAACTTTGGTAGCACTTGTGGCACTAAGCAAAATTTTGACTAAGAAATTAGAATTCTCCAAAGTCACTACTGTAATGATTGGATAGATTAAAACCTGAGCAATTGACATTTTTGGAAACCCTCATAAGTGGGGACTCATCCTCAAGAGGATGTCACTCAGCCCTTCAGGGTCACTCCTGGGCTCTTTGCTGGGTTAGTTTTCCACTATTGTCTTCTTTCAGGATTCAGCCCATGTCTGTAAGCATGCTAATACTTTGATCATATATTTTTATGGAAGCACTGAAAACACAAACAGCTAATTCGTCAGGGTGGAGCTTCTATTGCTTAGGACATACTAAAAGCAAGTCCACAGACAAATATCCTCAGATTTGCTTCCCTGAAGTTTGTTAGACCACATCTTAATAGTGTTATCCAAATCATGGATTAGGACAAAGCCAAAGAACATATGTTTGTCACATCCTGTTTGGATGATACCGACACAGACACAAACAGAACAAGCAGATTTTGGCATGAAATGAAAGACATTTTTGTTAACCTCATAGTTGCTAAAGAACATGTCAGTTACCACTTGGACTGAGTAATTTTGGTCCATATTTTGCCCATGAAAGTTTCTCTAATAACCTTTGCAAAATGTGATTTTGAGGACAATCTTTAAATATGTAATATCTGCTTTTCAACAGAACATAGATAGAACAATGACTTGCTTCCCTGCTTTTCAAATAACCAGCTTCTTTTTTTCATTTGCAGGAAATAAGATTTTTCTACCTGCTTTATTTTAAAGCTTTTTGGGATATAAAAGCTTTCTGCTCAGTCATTAGCTGCAAATTGCAGAATGAAGCAGCATTTCCAGATGAAGTAGTCTGTTTATACAGAAAGCACAAGAGCTATAATTACTACATGATCACATTTGTATATCAAGGTCAGATTTCTGTGATTCACACTATTGTTTGGACATAAAGGGAGTTGATTTTCAGCATGGTGGTGCACAACTACTATTGTTATTGCATCAGTGACTGTAGAAACAATATTAACTTTTGCTTGTTTGAGTTTTTCTGGTTAGGGTACTTCTGTTTCAGGAATATGAGAAAATTGGCTGACTAGTATTTGCCCTAAAATAGTCATTAGACATGAAAAAATATGGATTTATATTATTTCTACTCAGGTCATAGAGTCTATTATGAAAAAAAAAAAAAGTCCTCTAAAACAAAAAGCAAGATAAAATAGGTCATTAAATTACATGCATAAAATCACAGAGTTTAGGCAATATCAAATACAGGTAACTAAAGCATGTAAAAAATATTTCCTGATATTTTCCTCTCCTCTGCAAAATCCCTGAATAATTGTTTTTCTTGATTATTACCCAATACATTAGCAATTTTTATATTGTCTTCCTGAGAATTCATTAGCTAGCTTTCCACAACACTTACCCTGTTCTAAAACCTTAAAAATACAGGGATTCAACTCATTAAACTTATTAGTTAAGCATTAGGATTAGTCAAGCAGTTAGATTGTAGCAATTAATCCAATATAATTGTATGTATTTATAACTAGGCACAAGAACAAATGCTTTCCTCATCTAAGGACTAATAGAATCCGCTACTGTATTCCTGTATTGTGTCGAGTTGTCACCCAGCTGCCATTAATGTCACCCTGTTCTCAGTTAGGCTCCCTCCATGCTTAAGCCCCACTAGACTTTCTCTTTCCAGGTGTAGGTGTTCCTGGGTGAAGAGCAATCATATTTCTCCAGTTTTCATTGTTCTCTATATGTTCTGGGCTTTTATATTTCATATTCACTCCCTGCTCCCACTCACATACTGTCATATATAAGGATTTTCCACAAATCTGGTAATGTTACCTCCACATTGCCAAGGACAGTTGGGGAGCATTGATTTTGGTTTCTTAGGGGGTTGAGAAGAAGAGTCAAAATGCCATCTTGACACAGCCCAAATTTTTCTACTGTCATTGGTTCTAGGATTTCAGAAAAGCTGTATTTAGCCTCAAAAGACTCTTTACCCATATAAATGATACTAATAGGTGTATGGCTTGAGGAATTTGCCATTTGAATGATGCCCTAAAAAATTGTCCAAGGTCACTGAGCCAGTGTGGAACTCACATGAGCACTTTCATCACTGGGCCACCATTCCTCTCTCTAGGAGAGCCACATATATTTCCTTCTCAGTGTTGTTTCTCACCAGTCAATGATGATAACTTCAACCAACTTCATCTCTCTATAAATATTTCTCTGGATTTCTTTGATATTTTATTTATTTGCTGATTGCTCTTGTATAAATAGGCTCCAAAATGAGTAGGAGACCTAGAAAGGGAATATAATCATTCTATAACCACTGAGATGTAACCAAAAATGCTCATAATGCCACTTACAGCAAATGAGCAATTAAATAATATTCAGTAGCTTATTATAGCAGACATAAAGAGATTCTGTGACTTTTTCAGACTTACAAAAAATAAATTGCCATGCATTTAAAATTTAGTCCAATGTCAATCATAGTTACTTGTAAACTCAGAAAGTAATGAGCCATTATATATTTTTTATTTCTTGCTTTGATTTGAATAACATAAACCTATGATGATGGGGACTTTTTTTGCCTATGAAGATGAGTAACATAATTAAAAGGAAGAGGTATGCTGTAAAATTAAAGAACCAGCACACGTCATCAGAAGTTGAGTCACATCCAGGGCTGCCAGTGGCTAAGGGTTTGTTGTAAGATGATGGTACTCAGTTGTCTGCCAGGAGACGCCTTTCCACGAAAAATCCACAAAAACACAATGCAGTGCCACGGCTTCCTTCTAACAACTTTTTCCTGCATGTACCACAAGATTCAAGCATAATATTCTTGACTAGAGGCAGATACTCCACCTCTTGCACACTGGTCTTCAAATCAAAGGACACACCTCCTTATCAGCAGAGCCCATAACCATGTCTCCTCCTCCTATGCTGCCAAGCTGGTGGCATATCTGGTAAAATCTCAGATCCTTTCCAGGCAGCATGTAAAAATCTCAAGTCTGCTGGTAAAAAAGATGTCTAACCCTCTTAATAATAAAAGAGCTCTTGACAAGATCACTTGAAAGTATCCTAAAGGCTCAGAAAAAGAAGGGAAAAGACAGATACTAACATCCCATCCAAAACCTCGTATGTCGCAATTTTTAATTGAATCTCATGTCTTGGAGACAGGGACTATTCTATGTTATTTTTAATGCTAAGGGTTGGAAAACCTCCAGACCCACATGACATATCTGGAAACACAAAACAAACAGGACAAACCCCATAAACAAACTACAGCAGTCTCTGGGGAAATAGGTCAACAGGCATAACAAGGCTTCTCTTAGACAGAAGGTTAAAAAAACTACTGTATAGGGAAGGATTTGTGTTTTTCCTCATGGAAGCAAGGAATAAAGTGATGTGCTTGAATGAAAATGGGCAGACTGGTTAACCAAAGGGTGTAATCTGGGGATGGCCTTTCTCCCACTCCCCTGCTGCCTGGGCCCCTCTGTTTGATCTCATTCTCATCTTTATGGGTCCTTATCACCTCTCCCATGTGCCAGCCCATGCAGTCCACATCCCTCTGACTCACGGGCTTGTCCCAGCCCACCTGATTTACCATCTCATGGCAATGGCTTCTGTGTAGTGTTCTCCTTCTCAGCACCCATATCTGGCCTCAAGCCCCTGCTAATCTTTTTCCAGCTTGTATCTTTGGACCAAACAGGAAGATCATCCCAGAATGTCCCAAACTGAAAGGCATGTGCCAGCCCTACTCACTGCTCAGGGCTCTGCAGCATGTCTAGCACCTTCCTTTCCCCACAGCAACACAAGTCTTAAACTGGAAAGAGTATGCAATATAGTGATAGAAAACCCAATGAAAAACTGTGAGACCACTTGTCCATATCCTGCCATGGCTGTCTCCCCACACCCTCCTGCCCTCTCCCACATGCAGGATTATGTCCCGTCAGAACACTTCTTGTTCCCAGTCACTTTATACTTCAGATCTTATCTCCATCTTCCAAAAAAGATCAGTCTGGTGCATACACCTGACATTGAAATTTTCAGCTTGAATGGTTAGGCTGAAGTTATATCAGAAAACAGGGTCTTCTGAAGTGTCAGACAGCTTGGACAGGCAAGTCCTCAGCAGCACTGCACTCAGTGCAGCTGACTGAGTAGTTGCCACATTGAGTTAGATAGAGAGTTTTCCCAGCCAGCTAAATGAAGCTCTCCTCCAGCAATTTTTAACAAGGTGTTCTTTATCAGGGAATTTCTAATGGATCTGTTCACCACAGTGAAACTCATATTATCAAATGCAGCAATCAAATAATGGAAGATAAATTTCCATCTCTGAAGAATTAACACACATTGTTTCAAATTGACTGTTTAAATAAGTGACTTTGTTAGTCCCATAGCTTTGGTCAGTTTTACTTACTCGATCTTTCTCCTCTTCTAGGTAGGTTTCTGGTCGTGACAGATGAGACATGAGATCTTCAGCATCCAGGCTTTCAAGTTTTTCTTCAAGAGATTCACTATGGAATCGGTAAGAAAGACAACGATATAAACATAAACATAAATATAACCATAAATATAAATATAGTTTAAAAAGTAAAAGTCAGACCAGATATTTTATAAATCCTAATACCTGCCAGTAGGTTTTTTCTGCTCAATGCCACTTCAGACTTTACAATGGGTGTTCCTCAGAAAAAGTCTAACCTATTGCCTTTCAAGGATCAAAAATACCAATGAATCAGTAAATCCTTACAAAGCATTGGCCACTTGAGCAATTATTGGAACAAACACTAACATTTATTACATAGTTTGCTTTGCTTTCATAGATCTTAAAGCTGGATGAGGGCAGCAGGGTATACAAGGGACATTGTAACTCCTTTCAACTCATCTAGATCTGGTAACTGATGTTGTTTTAACTTTGAAAACAAACAACAAATCTCTCAGATCAGCCTGAAAAATCTATGGCAAGATTTGTGTGAGGGCTTGAAAAGAGGAGGGACTCTCTTCTTTGTGTGATGTAAAGTGCTGAATAGCACACAGTCGTCTAAATATGCTTTTTGTTTATTCAGTCTCTGGATGGTGAGTTCTCTTGTTTTAAAGTTTTCACTCTGTTTCACTGAACCACTAAAAGCTACATTTGGATTGCCTGACTTGAATCCCCTACTACAGCAATACTGATGGTTAAGGCTGAAGTTTTCTTTGTACTGGATGCAGGGTCGGAGCTACCCTGGCACAGGTCACTGCTCCCTGTGACCACAGAGCCGTGTGGGACTTTCATCCTTTCCTCCTCCCTGGGGGAATCAGTTGACCATATTGCAGCCCAGACCAGCCAAGAGGGTGAATCACTGCTGCTGATCTTCCCAAAACTGAATAAATCCTCCTTTGGCGCATTTGCTTTGTCACATGGCTACACATACTTTTCCTTTTTGGGTCCATGAGGTCTTAAATAAGCAAGAGTTCAGAAGTCAAACAGTTGTATTTAAAAAAAATGGAGCTATTAAGCTGGACATTCCTACTTGATTTTAAAATGGCACTTCCATTTTTATGTCCTACTGCTCCTAGATTTCCTTGAAGGAAATCACAACGGCCAACAAGAAAATAAGTAGTGCTAACATCTCAGAAGTTAATGAAACCAAATTTCCAACAGATCCGTGTCTTGATGAAGCTCCTGAGGAGGTGCAAGCCATCACTGAAACTTTTCCCATGACTGGGACACTTAGGGGATCCTTCTCCCACACTGATTAACTTGACAAAGAACAAGGTGACAGTGAACCTCTCCCATTCATAAGGACAAGAAACATTTTGTTACCCCACTCATTTTAATTTTATCACAAAACTTTAAGGAGCTGAAGATTTTTGACATCTTTCCTGCTGCCCTTTCAAATTTTCTGAGATCAGCATTGCTTCAAAAAAAATCCTTAGAGGCAGAACAGATGAGCAGATGGTCACCCTCTACAGTAGTCAATGGAGCGCCAGTTAACTTAGGAAGCTGCAAGCTCAAATTCAGTGGTTAAAAGTAGAAGCAAATGAGTAATTGGCTAAAGGAGCTGCTGTGATCAACCTCTAGACTGAAATTCTGCACTGTTAAATTTCATTTAGCACCATGTGAACACTGGCCCAACAGAAATTTGGTACACACAGCAAGACTAGTTTCCAAAAACTTCCATATGGTTATCTGTCATCCTGGGTTTTGCCAAAACCTTATGACTTCAACATTCAAACATCTACATTAATAAAACCTACAAACCATAATTTTAAATATGAGTAATTTTGCTTGAGCATAAAGGAGACATGTCTCAAATTATTTCAGATCTTACATATCGTTAAACATTCTTATTTCCTTAATAAAACAAACAAACATGCAAACAAAATAAACACAAACAAAACAAAACCCAAAAGGCATCACTCCTGAATTGAAAATTTCTTATGCTACTTTCAAGTCTAGAGTCTGGCCAAGGGATGCATCCTTGAAAACAGTAGCTTATATAAGGCAAACACAGATGTGCTAATATGTTCAGTGGCTGGAAGAACCTTTTTTTATAACATCCAACATCTGCAGATTTATTTCCAGTCTTTCTCTAATGAGATGCTATTTAGGAAATTATGTGAAATAAAGTATGCTCAGACAACACTATAAGCCAGCACTTAAACTTCAACTGAGTAGGCCCATACACATTCACATCTGCAAACTGTGTCTTAGCAAACCTTGCTAATGACTTCTGTTTATTATCATGGGGGTCTTAGTCCCTCTTTTTCCACAAAGTAATGCTAATAAAACTATAATAAAGAGGGAGGAGTCCTTCACAAACCCAGATCTTTCTGATTTATATTTTCACAGCATTAACAACTAGTAGAAAGAAACCCTTTCATTTACCTGCCAAACCTTTTTGTCTGTCCAAAAAAGTGCTGACAAAATTGTTTGGACGGAGAGTCCTTCTCATCCCTCAGTTACTTTTAGAAACTCTTACAATAAAATATACATTAAAAATACTTAGTTCTGATACAGCAGTATTCAATTGAAAAAGCCCAGTGTTCTTTCACCTAGAGAAATAAATGTAATTGTCTGCATTCCACAGATAGAGAAATGATGCACACAGAGATCAGTTGCCATGTCAGAGCCATGAGTGGCAGCTCAAGGACATGATCCCAGGTCTACAGAGCCTTTACTTCATTCTCTAACTGCTTCCCAGGTTCATTTTGGTCTGAACCTTCATTTTTTTCTGCAGGCAAAACACTGCATGTTGCCATCAGCATAGATTTAGCATCTTCAGTAGAACCAGAGATGTGCCTGGTAATGACACAGCCAAATCGTTTCCAGAGGGAAAGAGAAAATATTGAAATGTTTGCAATGTGGGTTGAGGCTTTATTTCATTCTCTTTTTATTTTGGAGAGCCTGCTATGCCAGCTGCCCTGCAACATGTTCATTTCTGCAGTATCACCCTCTGATTTTAGTCATTGCTATTTCTCATATTAAAAAAAAAAAAAAGCATCCAGCTACTATGACACCTTCTTTGGAAGGACTCTTATTTCTCTCATTTCAATCAGAGTACCCCTTCATGACATTCTGGCTTCATCTTGTCCTTTGAATCCCACTGGAATGACCTGCTCTCCTGCCAACATGTCTGCAGTGTCCTTCCCAACAATGCTTCAAAGATTTGCTCAGTGTCAGGAATGCAAGGACAACCATGCCCAGGTTTCCCTGTGGTGCTCCTCAGCCTCACCAGTGCAGTGATGGTGGGTACTGCAGGAACACCACCTCCCTCAGGGTCAGCAGTTCCTGCCTGACCATCTCTGTGAGTAATGAGCAGGCTCATATTGGCACTTGGGCAAGGGTTAACATCAAACCTACGAGTGGCTCCACTGACAGATTTCTTATTCATCAGCACTCGTAAGAGTTTGATACCATTGGACTGTCCAAGAACCAGTCCATACAGAAGAACATACTGCTGTGTTTTTATATTCTGTAGATGTTGTAAGAGCTGTGTTTGAACCTGTTGTCTCCTGACACACAGAATCACAGAATCATAAAATATCCTGAGTAGGAAGGGACTCATAACATCACTCAGTTCAACTCCTGTTCTTGCACAGGACCATGCCCAAGAATCCCACATGCCTGGCAGCATTTCCTAAGTGCTTTTTGAACTCTGTCAGCCTTGGGGATGCGAGCACTTCCCTGGGGAGCCTGTTCCAATGCCCAACCACCCTCTGGGGGAAAAACCTAATATCCAACCTAAACCTCCTCTCACACAAGTTTCAGCCATTCCCTTGGGTCCAGTCTCTGGGCACCAGAAATAAGAGATCAGTGTCTGCCCCTCCTCTTTGCCTTGTGAGGATGTTGAAGATCACAATGAGGTCTCCACTCAGTCTCCTCCTCTCCAGGCTGAACAGCCCAAGTGACCTCAGCTGCTCCTTGCATGGCTTCTCTTCCAGACCCTTCATATGCATTATTGCACTTCCTATCAACTGAAGTAAGGTTTCTTAAATGAGCATCTCTAACAAAAACCATCTGTGAAATAGAAATACCAAGTTCATCACACCTCTAACAAGAAAAGGAGGATCTTTGTCCTTCACCTGCTGCCTCTTGCTGCAGGTGAGCATTTTGCTGTTTCATTTTTGGAGAATGCAGAGGCAGCAGGGGAACAGCCCATTGCTTGTTGTTGTTACTGGGAGCCTGGAATGCCATTACGTGTTTGTCTGCTTGACACTTGATCTTGCATGACAAAACCAAAAAACAAAGGCAAAACTGAATCAGCAGATTAGTCAGCTTAATCTTGTGTAACTCAATGCTGCACTTCATTTTCAGTACTGTTATTTTCAGCTGTCCTTTGAGGTGGTTATTTGAGTTTCCTTATCATTCAGCCAAGTTACTTGCCCAGGACATTCATGTAAATAAGATGCAAAATATATAATTCAGCAAAATATTTCTGATGTTCTGACTTAATCTTTTTTCATTTTGTCCACATAGTGTTAAAACCACATGACCTTAATGCTACCAAAATGTCATTTATAAAGAGAACACAATGGGCTCTCTTTTTGCTCTCATTTTAATATTGAAAGAATGTGAAAAGAACCTTCTGTTTAAGCCACTATTGTAAGTGCTAAAAGGTTTCTAAAATAACATGTAGTTTCTGAGACATTCACTATCTCATTTTAAATACCAGATGAAGACAAATGGTGGGAGATGCCAGTATTAAAACTGGAATCAGCTGATTCTTGCATTCAACACCGTCACAGCAGCAGCACAAATTCTTGACACAGCTCATGCAGTTCATAAGTCACATTAGAAGATACTGTCCCATAAAAAACACAGAATTGCAATCAGCATGTTTGCTGGACCTGGATTTTGGTCTTCTTCATGTTCAGCAGTGTGACATAGGCAAGAAATTTTCTTTTACTGGAAAGTTACCTATTTGGTCCCAGTAACATAATAATTTCAAAGGTTTGTTTGCAAATGTCAAAGCCAACAGACTTCTTCCTCAAGTAGAAACACTCTGCAGTTTACCATGTATGTTCCCTTCAAGCAAATTAGCACCAGTCACAATGTGTGATGTAGGCTTCAGTGTTTAAAATAGACTTTGCCTTTTCCTGTGAGTACATCATGCACTTGTGTGATATTAAACGTGCAAACATGCTGCAGGTTAGATATGTGGTTGTTACATTTTGTGCAAGGCTGTCAGCCGTCCCACCGTCCTCTGAGAGGACACAGCTCCTGGAGGTGAAACACCTCCTGACTAAACATTTCCTGCTGAAGTATAAAGTGATGATGTTACTTGTCATTACATAAAAGGGGTGGTTTTGCTTTGCAAAACAAAACTACGAGAGTTCCATTAACAAAAAAAGTTTACCGAGTTTTAGCACGTGAGATATTCCAAAACCAAAAGCATAACTCATCCTGCTGAGATTCCTGTTGATTTGAAGCTTCTTTTACCCCCTAAGCCCAGCATCTAACTCAAATGAGAAGAGCTGATATTCAGAAATATTTGTGGATATTCTAGTATTATGGCCATAAATTTAAATAAGCCTTTCCCATTAATTTTGTCAGAAGTTATCTGAAAATAAGACTATAAAAATGTAGGAACAGCGATTTACCATGTAGATGTTTTTTCAGGGAACATCAAATCAGCTTTATCAGGTATCCAATGCCATGGATGCCTGATGTCATACAGCTATCTCATAAAGAGAGCTAGGATCAGGAGGAGGATGGGGAGTACTCCTGACTGCTGTGTTTAGCTGAAATGGATGGATCTAACACCAAACCACAAATATATTCAGGATAGCAGTATAGTAGAGAAACATAGCCTAAGGATATTTTCCTGATGCATTTTAGCACACTACTGTTGCTATTTGCTGCTGAGCTGGTGACACTCTCCATGTTTGTGGAGATGTTAAGGAGCATAAAAAGAACAACTATATAGTTTACTAAGAAAAGCATGTGCATTTCAATGATTTGATGTTTTAATGAAGCACTACTGTCTGTTATATTATAAAATCAGCACTTTTATCTGCAGTAATCACCAAGATGGAAACCTTGCAAGTCAAGAACTGAGTGTAAACCTGTAAACCTGTATTTGCAAAAAGGCATCATCATGTTAATACTTGAGAATCAAAACCCCCTGAATGTAAGATCCTGCCATGACTACACTGGTACTAATCAGAAGGACCACTGCACAGAAGGGATGTGCACAGTGATTTCCATTTCCCAGCTAACAACTTTGCTGCCGCACTGAGAGGCTGCAAATGGCCCTGGAGGCATCTTGTCTGAGCATGCTTGACAACACACTGGTGCACAGCCAGGGACCCGGGTCCAGCTTGTTTCCAAAAGCAGCAACCACACCTGAGTTTGCATCTGTGAGTTTGCTTCCTATGCAGCAGGGAAGTGTGACCTCAGGGTGGTCCTGGGGCTGCTCTCTGCAGGCAGCATAACCACATCCCACAGGAGATTCACCACCAGCTTCAGCCTAGATGAGGTGTTGATACCCTGAAGAGATGGCTTTGCATGACTAAAGCTAGACAGCCACAAACACAGCAGGGACACAAGCTCATCTATCTGGCTCCTTATCTGCAGTGGAAACATAATCTTGCTGTTCTCTACCTCATGGCTGTGTGGTTTCAATAGTTAATTGCATTGATGATGTGAAGAGCTGTGCAAGTGCCATGTAGATCTTCACCTCTGCACATACTGGTCATGCTGCAAAGTTCACAGTGATGACAACATCATCACCTGTTCACTCCTGCTCAGCTCCTGTGAGTGAACTGATGGCCTCAATCTAAATATAAGCTCTCTAAAATACTATAAAATGAAGAATACTATCATTGCTATTCAGTTTATTGCACAACACCTGTGTCTGCAGCTTGTCATTGCTATGTTCCTTAGCCTCTCCCTGAGCACGGTGACTATCACCAGTACTGCAGAATTACTCTCAGTTTGCTGTAATTAACTCTTCTGTTTGCAATCACAATACAAGCCAGGGAATCAAGTGGATTTGTAGACTGAATCACTGGGTGGGATGGCAAGACAGCACAACTACCTTGACTGCAATGCATCAGCAGTAAGGAGTAAGTGATTTCCAGTGCTGCTTGCATGATCCTCACTGGCATTAGCTTGTCCAGGATGGAAAAGATGTATTTCACTTCAGAATACCAAGAGGATTGAGATAAGCATAACTTCACTGGCAAACCTTCCATGAGAAAAAGGCTGTGGCACAGCCTCACCCAGGATCTAGCACAGACTAAGACAGGGTTACAGCAGACACTGTGAAACATAACTTTCACATTCTGATGATTATTCTTTGACATTTGTGAAGTGAAACAGTGATTTCAGTTAGTGACAATTTATAGAGAGGTGCATCTTACAAATTTAGAATTGAATCTCAGATACTGATTGCAATTCAAAACAGGAAACATAGTTAAATCTGAAAATCACTGAATGCTATTTGAAATACATAATCTGCCTAGTTTAAACATTAGCACATTTTACAGGTAGCTTGTATGTTTTTATTAAAATCACATTAATTTACTGATCTTGTTTCCATGTGTTTAAATGAAAATAATCCAAGTCCAAAGAGGTCATGCCTATAGGGCTATTTTCTTTACTAACATTTGAATAAGGGAAGGGGAAATGCTGCTTCTAAGCAGCAAAACAGAGCACTGTATTCTCTCTGGCAGAGTAAATAATTTCAGAACAGTCAAAAACAATTTCAGAACAGTCAAAAACAGACCAAAAGGCAGCTATGATCTTCCTTTTTCATTTTTAGGCATTGTGCCATTCTCTTTATTTACCAGTATTCTTCTGTATTCATTCTATTCCTTATACATTTTATATGTCTTTTTAGAAGACAACTGTTTTTCCCTGATGAGGAAACACAAAAGTTCAGTTGCACTTTCTGCTCTGCCTTCACTTCTGTCACTCTTCACAGTTTCCCTGGCCAGTCTACTCCCTTTCTTAGCTGAATATGCTCTTCAGTTCTGTAGTTTAAATTTGCACAAAATAGTATCAAAGCAATTATGTCTTTAACAATATGTTCAGCTTCTGGGGGGATTTATTGGGATAACAGATGAGGTTATTTTACAATCCAGAGATTAATGGTCAAGCTCAATGACTTCAGCCCGAAGAAGAACAATTCAACCCTGATAGTGAGAGCACCCAATTAATTAAACCAGTTTGTCCACCAGTGTGATGGATTTATCCTCACTTGAAATCTGCCAGTGAGGGATCAGGAACCTTCCTAACGTTAACACTGTGGCTGACCTGTGGACCACCAGGAACAGCTGTGTGACAGCCCATGATTGATGTTCAGCAGGAAATTACAGGGGGTGACCACAGAGACCCTGCTGGGCCCTCGGGCCGTATCCCTCACCCATCCAGTTTCCAAGCAGGCTAGGCCAAAACAGCTCTTTTGGATTTTACCAACAGCTCTTCCCTGGCCCAACCCCCCAGCCAGTTCTTTACTCTCCTTTCCAAACTGCTTTTGATGCCACCAGCCATTTTTATCTTCTTGGTCTCTCTTCCTCCTCCACTGCTCCAATGAACACGATCATCAACTGATTTTCTTCCTACCTCTCCCGCTGCTTCTTCAGCCCTTCATTTTTTTTTGCCCAAATCCATTTTTCACTGTAACTCCCACACAGTTCTTTTCTTGGCTTCCTCCTCCTCTTGCCTACTCTACCTTTCAGAGTCTCATGACGTTTAACAATCATCTGTACGAGCTCAGAGCCTTTGTGCCAGAAAGCTGCATCACGTGAAGCAGCAGCAGCAGCAGCAGCAATCACATGGCCACATGGAGGGCTTCTACTAAGGCAATGAAATACAGAAACATGTTCAGGCAGGACCACTGCTCAGGAGTATTGGTCATATTTTTGCTGACAGAACTGCATAGAAGTAATTTTTTTACGAGTATACTCAAATCAAGCATCTCCTTTTTATCCTTACTCAGGCATTGCAGTTTTTAGTTGATACTGTAAACTATTTTTGAGTTGCACAGGCATTTTATTAGAATTACCTGCAAAACCATGTACAAGCCTAACCACATTGTAATATGGCAGGTACTTATGCAGAGAACATAAAATCTTTTGAAATGGATACAGCCATATAATATTGCTCATTCTCAATTGTTCAGATTTGAGAATATTTACCATTCCTGAATGGCCCAGCTTGTGTGGAGAGAATCCCAAATATAAGGAGGAGGAAATCACACAGTAAGGCTAAATAAATCACACTGATGCAGCAGATGACCACAATTACTTGAGCCTCCTGAGACTTAGCCTTCTTTAGAAATGAACATATGGGACCTCAAACCTAAGCTTTAAGGAAAAAAAAAAAAAAAAAAAAAAAAGGGTCTGTCTGTCTGTCAGTTCCCTGAGTTACGTGATACAACAATGGATAAAGGAGATGTTAACTATTCAGAAATACTGTTTGTGAGCGGACACAGAGCTGTGAGCCCGCGGTTCAGGTTCGGGCCAGCGCTGCTCTGGGGCACGGCGCTGGGCTGCGCGACCCGGCCACGGCAGCACTGAGACAGCTCTGCTCCGGCAGGGCTCAGGCACAGAGCTTGTAACGCAAAATCGGCAATAGCAACTTCAAGGGCTTCTCTAAATCATAGCAGGACTTCTTAAAAATTAACTAAGACTAAGGAGCGTAAAAACCTATGCAGTCAAGGCTGTCGAGAGGGGTGGCACCCTCAGCTGCACGAATCCTCGGCTGTACATCACCGGCGGATGGGCTCCGACCGCCCGTGACGGACTCACGGAAGGGAAATAAAGAAACAAGAGAGGCTCCGACTCGCCCTGGGGGTTCCCTGGAGCGGAGCCGCAGCCCGAGGAGGGCAGGGTCTCTCCCCGGCGCCAGAGGCACGGGAAGCTCATTCTCCCGCTTAGGGACAGTACCGCAGCCCAGCATCCGCCGACCTTGTCAGCTCCCACCAAAAACCCCTTTTTTATGATAAGAAAACGAAAGAGTGGCAGCCTCCCCCCCTCAGAAACCGCGGGGCCGGGGGAGGGGAGCGCCGGCCGCGCCTGCGCGGAGCCGCTTCCTCGTTGTCGCGCGTAGCGGCGGCGGGCGGCGCGTGCCCGTGAGCGGTGCCCGTCAGCGCGGCCCCGCGGCCCCGCCGCGCCCGGCCCGGCCCCGCCTCCCCCGCCCGGGGGGCGCAGCCCGAGCCCGCACAAGTCAGTGCTCGACGCGGGCGGGAGCAGCGGCCGGGCCGGGGGGCGTGGGGGGGTCGGCGCGGGTGGGGAAAGGGGCTGAGCCCGGCGCGGTTGCCGCTCCCCTCCCGCCGCCCTCCCCGCAGCGCCGCGGCGGGGCCGAGCTGGGCTGCTCGAAGGCGGCCGCGGGAGCGCTCCCCACCGGCGGGGCCGAGCGAGGGGCGCCGTGCGGGGGCCTCTCCCCCTTCACCTCCTGGCCGGAGGAGGAGGGGGCGGCCGGGGAGAGGCTGGATGTAGAGGGCAAGCTTCAGCCTCCCTCTGCGGCTCCGGTGCTTTGATGTTGCGGGTCTCTGCTGGCTGTTAACATCTTCTTCCCTCTCCTTTTTTTTTTTTTTTTTTTTTTTTCCGTTTTCTTATTTTTTCCCCCCACCTTTCCCCTCGAAACTTGGCTGCTTCTCTCTTCGGATCTGTGTGCCCGGCTTCTCCTGGGCTTTACCGGTGGGGCAGGATCATGCCGGACCAGATCACCGTGTCGGAGTTCATCGCCGAGACCACAGAGGATTACAACTCCCCGACCACCTCCAGCTTCACCACCCGCTTGCAGAACTGCAGGAACACGGTCACGCTGCTGGAAGAGGTAAATCGTCCACACCCCAAACCCTATCCCCTGGTTTTTATCATTTTCCCTCTTTTTTGTTCCTTTTTATTAATTTTTTTTTCTGTACGCCTTTGAGAGAGCATCAGGGACGGGGCAGCACCACCCGCCCAAATCCACAGGAGCCAGAGGCGTTGGTATGCATGTAATCTGCTCTTTTAATTGTGGGACTTTGCCCTTGTGTTGAGCTAGTTAGAGAAAGCTTTCCTGCTCTGGCGTCTCAAAGATTAGCGCGTAAAGCAGTTGTCTGAACTTATATGTTGCTGTGGTACTTCTTGGTGTTTTCAGTGTTGTCAGTTGTTGCAGTAGAAAAAAAATGCGTGAATGTTGGGATTTTCAGAGGGAAGATGAAGGGTGAGTTTTGTTTGAGAACATTAGTAGAGGTTTTCCCCAGCCACTCATTACATCAAGTAAGCACAGAACTCTGACTGCAGAAATCTGCCAAGGGAGACTTGGTTTAAGAAATGAGGTAAGGATGAAGAGATGAATGTGGAGTGAAGGAAATAATATGAAAACAGAATTGGTGGAAGGAGAGGAGCAAAATAATGCAGCAGAAGAGATTATATGGTCTCAGCACTTCAACCTTGAAGCCTCACTGCTGGGGTTTTTCATGCTTGTTATGAGCGTCATTTAAATGTTCACCCTGCTCTGCTGTCAAGAAATAGGAGCATGAAAATGGGTAAACTTCCAGAGCTGGTTTCCAAGGAATATCAGTCCGCTGCTTCCTATTTGAGGTTTCAGAGTGATTTCCTATGGACTAGGTCAGTGGTTATGAGGAAATGTCTTCCAAATGACTTTAAAAGAAGACAGTGTACAGCTCTTCTCTTGCCTTTTGCTTGTTTGAAGGTCCAAGCATGATGCCACTGAAAGAAGGCAGATTTTTGCTATTGTTGCAGAGGTTGCAGTTAGTTGTTGGTTTGGATTATACACTTAGTTCATCAAGTATTTGTCGATTCTTCAGGAGCCAGCGCGTATCTAGGAGATGGATTTAATAGAGTCTTTTAGTTCTGCTGAATGTGTTGGCATGAGCAAAACATTTGGTATGCAAGGAAAGAGTATTAATTATTTAATTATGGTTTTTGCTTGATAGTCTTGGGTATGGAAGTATGATGCTGCAGGATTCAGATCAGTTGAAGTTTTAATAGAAAAACTGTCCGTGTTCAAAACTGTAACAGCGCTATTGTCCGGGGCAATTGATGACAGTGATTGTAAGTTCACATTTAGAATTATCTATTTTATTTTTATTATGTAACCTAGATTAACATCTGTAACTTTTCCATAATTGTAACTGGTTTGGTTTTTCTTTTCTCTTGTAACTAAGCCATGGCCACTGATAGATTTCTCAAGAATCAACCTGTTAGGATAGTGTTTGACAGAATTGCTGCCCCCTGTTCTTAACTATGTGGAATAGGTACAGACATTGATATGCTTATTAGTACACTTGACAGCATGCACAGAGTTAAATAATACATATTTTTTCATCACTGGCAACTTACTTCTAGGGTAAGAATACAGTGTAATGCTTTCATGGTTTGGGAGATACATCAGTGCAGGTTGAATGTGATAATGCCTTTCCAAAAAGAAACAAAATATATAAGATAAATACACAGTGTTCTGCACTATTTGTGTGGACTGTATGTATTTTAGAAGTTTTTATGTTGGATTTGACTATAAATCGGGGAATAAAGAATGGTGGGTACTTCTGTTGCTTGTGTTGCTCTTCTTTGAATTTCTTTGGTTTGTATAACTGTTTTATGTGCCCTATTTGAACTGATTGCAGTTTAAACTGGACTTGTTTTGCATTATTTTTTATTATCTGTAAATACAAAAAAGCTTTATTTGGTGGGAAACAAGATTTAAACAGGCTCTACTGTAACATGTGCAAAAAATCTGCAACTCTCCCAAATTTATAGTTAATAATTTGCATGGGGACATACAGTCAGGATGTGGCTACCAAAAGGCTCCTTTGGAGTCTTTGTGCATGCAAGCTCCAATTACAGTGAAGACACAGTTTTGCTGCTGCTGCTTTTGAGCTGGGCTGGTTTCTCTACACCTGCTTACCTAAAGCAGTGAGTTCTGTGAAACACGGGATTAAAACCAGTGGTTGAAGTGGGTGTTCTGCAGCTCCTGCTGCTGTTGTTGATGTGTTGTGGGTGACCTAAGAACTCCTCACGCAGCTCCTGAACTTCAGTGGTGAGCGTGCTGTGTTAAGGCAAAGGGGATGGTTCCCTCCTTGCAGCTGTTTGGTGTTTAACTGGATGTTGCATCTGCACTTTTGCAGGCAGTGGCAGGCTCCGTGCTGTTATGGCGCTGCTGCCTGGAGGAGCTGAGGTTGTTTTACACCTAATTTATTTCAGCACAACCTGCACCTACCTCTGCAACTGTCAACTAGTTTGTGGATTAACTAATTATTTTCTTTATTCTAAGCAACCTTGCAAACTGGGACTGTTTTCTGAACAGAAATGCAAGGGAAATTAAACAGATTTAATGAAAGTTAGCTCTGTTTTCCAGCTTCTGAGTCCAGTGTAGTTCCTGATGTAGCTCAGATCAGTAGCTAGATAAGAAAAACCTTTTCATAAAGAATGTGACGAAAAAAAAGTGGTTTTGTGTGGATGTCATTACCTGGTTCTGTACGTTATTAAAAAATTGTGAACTTACTGTTCCTGCATCACAACTAACAAGTTCTCTGAAATAATAAGAGGTGATGGACTCATTTTCTGATTTTCTTACTTGCTTGTCCATCAGTAGAGGGGCAGTGTGTTCAGCTGGGTGAATTGCTACATATTATCTCCTAGTTACCACTCTTTTACCTATTTAATTCGTTTTCAGAGGAGATTTTGGATCCAGTTATATGCAATTTTGGAACAAGTTTCAACTGAAAAATCAGAGCAGACATGTTTACTGATTCTGATGAATTTGCATTCAGTAAGTTTTCAGTGGAAGGCCTAACAAAGCACAAAGGCATACCTCACAAAATGAGAACCATGGGAGTGCTCCTCCAAAGGACTTCGCTGTTCTCAACTTATTAAAGCAACAGACAAAACAGAAGAAAATCTTCCACCCAAACTTTATTTAAATCTGCCATAATATTAATCAAAGACAGTAGAAAGAACATGCTACTCTATAGCAGTTTATTGAATAGGAAGGTTTAATGCTATATTGTTTAAAACTACTGAAATTCACAAAGATTTGCAAGTTGCATTGTTTAAAACTACTGAAATTTATGAAGATTTTCTCTCCTTTCAAGAGACCAAGCTTTGATTTTTATCATCCAGTCACATCAAAATAAAAAAAAAAGACCCTGCCATATTTCTAGCCAGGCTTAGGCCTCTTTAACAGTAGTTAACAAAAGCTGCAAGATTGTTTTATAATATATTTTTTTTAGAGCATGAGTGTTATGTAATTGCCTCCAAGTAAACACACATTTTCAAGATCATTCTATTGCTAAAATAATAGGGTTTTTTCTCAAACTCATAGAGGGAGAAACAACCATTATATTGTACTATAGGTCGAATTTGAGAGAATTTGCAATCTACTCCTTTCTGTTGATTTCTTCAGCATGATCTGACATTCATGTAAAAAATATGTTTTTAACACATTTCTGCATGCAGGTGGGAGGTTTCTTTTGTAATGCAACACCTTTGCTCTTTAGAAAGGCTGAGAGAGTTGGAGTTTTCAGGCTCTAGAAGAGAAGGCTCTGGGAAGCCCTTAGAGCAGCCTCCCAGGGCCTAAAGGTTGAGAGAGTTGCAGAGGGACATTATACAAGGGTGTGGAGTGTCAGGACAGGAGGGAATGGCTTTAAATTTAATTAGATATAGGGAAGAAATTCTTTACTGTGAGAGTGGTGAGACAGTGGCACAGGCTGCCAGAGGAGCTGTGGGTGCCCCATCCCTGGCAATGCTCAAGGCCAGGCTGGATGGGACCTGGAGCAGTGTGGTCCTGGGCAAGGTGTCCCTGCCCATGGCAGGGGGTCGAGCTTGGTGCTCTTTAAGATCTCTTCTGACCCAAACCATTATAAGAATCTGTAATGATCATATGAAGAGGGAATTATTGCATATGTAAATGGATGGCTAATTACTTTTTTATGTAAAAAGCCTAAATGGTAAATACAGACAGATCACTGACACAGTCTCTTAAAATACAGCCTCTGCTTTGTTTTGACCAGACATGCTTTTGTATCCACAGAAGCTCCATGATTTGTGTTACTCAAATAGATTTTGAAAAGTTGATTTTAATCATTGAGTTAATATTACTTTGTGAGCTAGCTGGAATTTTTAGAGAATGATGACATCTGTTCTGAGAATAAGTAGTGCACATGTGGGATCACCACAAGACTGTCTTGATTATCATTCTGCTGTGTCCCAGCTCCAGCTGAAAGGACATCTTTGCACTCAAGGGATAGCTCAGTTATCATGACCAGGCAGTTCTGAGTCTTTCTCTTAAAGTAGCAGATGTTGTGCAGGACTGTCTGGAGACAGAGATTAAGCTTAAATATTTAAATTCTCTTTAGTCAGGCTGGTAGATATGAAGGGACAGCTAGAAGCTGATGATAAAATAAAGAATAGCTTCAGTTGGGATGATGCTGATTTTGCAGTTTAATGCCTCTTTTGCTGTTGTACTTCTCTAATACTTGAACATCTTAAATGATTAATGTTATTTCTTTCTTTCTTTTTCACTTGAGTGAGAAGCTGAAACTCAAAATGTGTTTTCTGACAATTAGATTGGCTACAGATACGTTTGCATTTTGCTTTCAGGTTTTGGTTTTGTTATGTTTTGGTTTTTAATTAAAAAAAACCCAAACCAACACTATTCCTGCAATGATTGTTGCATTTTGTTTCTCACAGTGCTGATCTGCCTGAGCACAGCAGTCTATCAGTCTGGGCTGGTCCTGTAACAGATGTGTGCATATACATCACTAAAGAATAACTGTCTGGCTCCTGCTCAGCCTTATACACATTTTGTTGTTCTTGGTGCAAGTCTGGTGTAAACTAAAAAAGCTTGAAAGGAGAAGATTTCTCATATTCTTCTTCATGTCATGGATACATCTCTAAGATTAGAGATGGGAAAAGGGAAAGTATGGGGTTGTTACTTTTTTTGCTTTGCCTTTTAAAAAATTTTTCTTTCAAAATGTGTTGTGTATGAATCATTTTCACAGTTTCCCATATGTATCTTTCCCTGTGGGCTTCAGTTTATGCATTTATTTATTATTCTACTGTGAGGAGGGACTTTTGGCATGAGGATGAGGGGACAGCATTTTTCCTCCTTATAATTTTGTTGAAACTTGTGTAGCACTGAAACTGCCATAACATCAGATCTTCTGTGGTGATTTCATACATTTTTCCACCCCAAGATCCTTCTCCAGTGACAGTGTGTTCTATCAAGGGAGGCAGGTGAAACCATGCATGAGAACAGGAGCATTTCCATTCTGTAGCAACTTTTGCTGGTTGTTTTAGACATAGACTTTGTATAGACTTTGTTCATTACCCTGGGCTGTGATAATGAGTAGGATCTATTTTGTGTGTGTGTGTGTCAAGAGAAATAAATAAATAATAGAAAAAATTTCTATCACTTAATTACTTTTGAAGCATCACTTCTATATAATTGCAACAAATAAATTATAACATCCTACTCTTTGCATTTCTCCATTTTTTTAATTAAAATATGTTTTTATTTTTAGGAGGTGAATCCAGGGAGCTCCAGCAGCATTAGACTTAAACTCAGCTCTTCCTAATCTTGTAAATTATTACTTATGGCAGTTAGAAGCAGCCTTGCATCATAGAGAGCTTTGTACTTCAGAGCTGGTTTTTTATGTAACAGACCACAAGCAATCTTCAGTTTTTGAGGAAATAGGCTTTTGATGGCAAACTGTCCTAAAAATAACGGATAAGAAAAATTTATTTGTGTAGATAATAAAACTCAGGACAATTATTGCTGCTTTTGCAATGAATGACAAATTGCAACAGAGATGTAAAGATGGGCATGTGAGCATTCTGAAATACAGAGGCCACAGTGAGAGCACATGGGTGACTCCCAATCACAGCACTGAAAATGTGATACAGATGGAGTTGACAGCAGTGTATTGTATTTAAAATGCAGCTGAGGATGCTTTTATATTTGCATGCTACAGTATTTATTCATTTAGTGTGTAATCAGTTTTACCCTTCATTTGATAGCAGTCAAAGCATTCGTCTGTAATAAGCAGGCAATCTCCTTTTACTTAAATGTGACTGATGTTAGGAAAAATAAGAAACACTCTCTAGTAGCTCAAAGTTTCAGTCATGGCAGATGAATTAGCTTTGCCTTTTGAGAATTTATATTCATTTTAGGCATATTTTTGAAAGTACTTAGTGCATTTGGTACCTCATATGTTTTTTTGGGAAGTATTGCTTCTTGTTTTGAACTCCCAACAGGCTTCTTCATGTTTACCCATCAGTTAGGAAGCTGTGAAAGTGCTCTTTGGTGCACTCTGTTCAGTATGCTGTGCAGATAAACCCTGACAGAGTGTGTACCATGTAGTCATGGGAACTTGGCCCTGATGGAGGGGAGACACTTAAAGTGACACGACTTGAAGCTGAGTTTAATGTTTAGGTTTGAGTCCTGTGGAGACACCTTCCGTAGTTAAAAAGCAATAAAAAAGTGCTTTGAAGAAAACAGAGAGGGGGAAACAGCCCACAAAGCCATGTCTGTATTTCAGCAGGTGTCACTGAAGGACTGCACGTGAATGATTCAGAACAGAATGAGATTGGTTGATTTAATTTCCAGTATGTTTCTTACTACAAAGAGTAAAACTCAATTTTCATAACTGTCTTTATGATTGTAACAATATGAATAAAGATGGCTTTTAATAATTTTAAACAGCAGATGTGAAGCAAATTTACAGAGGATAATTGTAAGAAAGATCGCAGCATCTCATTTTGAATGGAATAGTGCCTTGCAATAAAACCATTAGGCAGAATCAAGCTGAGAATGCTAATTATCAGTATTGTTTCAAGTGCAAAGGTAGGCAATATAAGCATGTTCTAAAAAAAGGACTCTCAGCTAATAGAGTTTTTATATCTCATGGAAAACTTTTCAGAGTCCAGTTAGTAGTATATTTTGGTACTTAGAGACTGTTCAGCCAGGTTTGTTTGATACTGGCCAAGAGGTCTAAAGTTTATTGGTGAGTACAAAGGAAAAGCCCTGAGATAATGGCATGAGTTTCCTTTCCTGAAGGAGTGCAGCTAGAAGTCCATTCCCTGCTGAGAAGTGCAACAAACAGTTATTTTATATTTCTAAAGAGAGAGTGTTGATCTGTGTTATTTATCTATAGCTATATGTAATGGGTTGTAAATATTGCTATCAGTGGGCTAATGCTGAGCTTTTGTATAAGCATTGTGACAAGTAAGATTTTGGATTACAGTGGGCTTGATTGTGGTGATTATGGATCCTTTAATGATCCTGTGAAAAAGCAACAAAATGTAAGGATTTCATTTCCCCCTTTACACACATAGATGTGCATGTGGGTGCACGTGGCCTTCTTGTCTCTTTTAGTCAGTGGTGAAAAGAGAGGCCTGAAGTTGTGTTGTTGCTGTGGTTAAACTGGAAAGTGAATGCTTTTTCTTTCTTCTAAATAGCCATCTCTATCTTGACCTTTCTTGTTTTATCCTTCTTGTTACATTTCTTAACAGAGGAAATATAAAACTTTTTCTGATGCAGAAATAGAAACTTACAATGCCAGTGGAGTCTTTTATTTCTTGGTTTTGTCTTGGTTAAGAGCTAAAAATCAGTATGGTGCTGGAGGTAACTTCTGCTAAACAAGAGTCTGTAGGACTGTCAGACCTTAGGCATGGTGTGCTCTGGGAGCCTTCTGTCCCAGCTGTGAGAGATGGACCAGGTCAGGGATCTGCAGGGTGGGTGGGACATGGCCTGGATGGCCAACCCAGAGTGGGGGGACCAATGAAGGCAAGTCCAGCTGGTCTCAGGTTGCAAGTGGCACCAGTGCCTTCCAGGATCAGTTTTGGAATTAGAGCCATTTGGTATCTTTTAATTGGGTGGATGGTGGGCTTGAGTGTGATCTCATCAGGTTTATTTGGACCATACCAAGTTGTTCAATCTGCTGGCAGCAGTCACCCTTCAGTGGGACCTGGAGAAGTGGCCTGACACAGGAGGAGCCTTGTGTGACTCATTGAAGAGAAATATGAAATCCTGCCCCAGGGAGGGATGGAGCTGCCATGTGCAGCAGTACAGGCTGGCCAGAGGACAATTTCTGAGGAAGAACCTTGGACCCAGGTGGGTGAGCTGTTGAGTGTGGCTTCACAGTGACAAAGGCCAGCCACGTACTGGGCTGTGTTAGTAAAGTTGCAGCCAGAAGATAGTGGTTCTTCCCCCTGTCAGGAGCTGTGAGACCACATCTAAAGTACTGTGTTTGGGGTTCACCAGTACATGAAAGAAGTTATAGACTGCCACAAGTCCAAGTGAGGATCACCAAGGTGATGAAGGGCCTAGAGCACATCACTTAATGAGGGAAAACCAGACTTCTTCAGCCTTAGACAGGAGACTGAGGGAAGGTCATATTGATTTCTCAAATGTGTAGTATATGTAAAGGCAGAAAACTGATAGAGTAGAAATTCTGATTGCTTTTGAGAAAGTTTTGAGGGGGTGTATTTGTGGTTTTCTATTATTATTATTTTGGGGGCTTGTTTGTTTTGAACCATGAATCTGGGGAACAAGTGCTCAGAGAGAATGTGAAACCTCTTGTCCTCAGAGACATTCAAAACTCCACTTGACTGTAGAAGTAGGCTCCTTAAAATTGTTTGGACTGCATGATTTAATCTTTTAGAACATAAGGAGGCAAAGTAAAGTGGTTGTTTAGTTTCATGAATGTGTTTTTGTGTTTTCAGGTAGGAGTTTACAGTGAGCTTATTCTTGGAAAAGCAGCACATTTAAACCTAATAAAACCAGTGTAAGAAAATTGATATTTGTTTTCTTTCAATGGGAGACTGCTTTAATAGAGAAAATGGGATACTACTCACACCTCTGCAAAAGTGTAGTTGAAAAGCTTATCAAATTTGGGGCTTTGTGTGATTTTTAGGAATAGTTTGAATAGTTATTGAATGTTGGCAAGTTATGTAATTCTTTTTAAATGACCAATCTGTACTTCTAGAAAGCTAATAATTCTGTAAAGTTATAACTATATTAGAGCTGAACTATGTCTCTGCTGGGTTAATTTTTATTATTAAATTTTCTTTGTAGGAACATGATTTGAATTTTGAATTCTAGTGCTCCCACCTTGAATTTATTATAATAATTTCCTTTCTTCTTGTAATATATTTTACTTTTCAGGTAAACTATCTTTTGATTTTTTTTTACTCTCAAAGCAAGAATTTTGGACTCTAGAGGGAAATATACCTGAAGAAATGTCCTTAATATAAAACTTAGTTTTTCTGAAGTGCTACAGAAAAGATTTACTAGGGATGGGGGAGGCAGGAAAGAATAAAATATAGCAGGTTTTGTTTGTTGGGAGAGTTGTGTCTTCTTGTGAGACTGCACTAGGATTTAGATATCTTATTTTGATTAGGTTTTAAAAACCTCATTTTCTAAAATCATAGAATATAGGGATTTTTTTCCTAATGGCTAATCTAAACCAACTGTATTTCAGTTTAGAGCCATTCCCCCTTGTCTTATCACTACATGCTCTTGTTGGAAGAAGTCTCCAGCTCTGTTGTAGCCTCCTATAGGTACTGGAAGGTGCTATAAGGTTCCCCTGGAGCCTTTTCTTCTCCAGACTTAACAAGAGCCCAGTGCCCTCAGATTGCTTTCACAGGAGAGCGCTCCAACCCACACTTTTCTTTGTGCAGCCAAGGGTACAATTGGCAACTGCACATTGCTGGCTCATGTCTGATTTTTATTTTTTTTTTTAATTTTTTTTTTTGACAACCAGAATCCTCAAGGCCTTCTTGACACTGCTTCTCTCAATCCATTCATCCCCCAGCCTTTTGATAGAGGGAATTACCTGGACCCAGGTGCAGGAAGTTGAGCCATTGATTCAGACACTTTGGATGTGGTCACTGAGCCAATTGCTTGTCATCCAGCCTGTATCCATCAAACCTGTGTCTCCCTGATGAGTGACAAGGATGTTGTGTGTGACCCTGTCCTAGGTCTTACAGAAGTCAAGGCTGGTGGCATAAAAAACACATGACAATCAAACTACAAGAATGCAATGCTCATGCCAAACAAACAAAACCATTCTAATTAATACTTGTACATGTCAGTGTCATAGGCTTGAAAGCAGTTGAGATGTTCTCTGCAGTGTGTAGTGAGGTAATGAAGTCAGCTGTTAGAAAAATGTAAGGGTGATGTTAAAAGCTTAGGATGCCTTTGTTCAGTGATGACAGAGTGCCTGTTTACAACCTTCAGAAACTGTTTGTTAATTGTCAGTTTATGAAACTGTTGAATTTTAATAAAGTTAAATGATGCCAGGATGAGTATAACAGAATGCGAAAATTGTGCCACACTGTGCCACATTGTCAGTAAGCAGGACCATGATGGTCCATCCCTGTGTTGTTAATAATGTAATATACAATGGTGATGGTGTTTGTGAAACCAGTGGGAATGGATGACTTTTAACTAAGAATTCCTAAGGAGGTAGCTTAAATCTAAGATACTTGGATGCTGTTGGTTGTGTTTTGGCTTTGTATTTTTCTTGCCTCACTAAGTGCCAAAGTTATGGGGAAAATTGTTAAATGAAGAGTGATGATGCTAAGACGATGCAAGTGGGATATCCTGACTATGTCTGCTGTCCAATCTCTTATCTTGGAAAAGTATTTATATTATCTGTGTTAGTCATGAAGTTGAAATGTATTAAAACAGAAAATGAGTTTATAGCAGACAAGAATTTATAACTAACTAGAAATAGAAAGTTGAATGAAGTTGCCTTAAATGTTTTGACAAAGCTGTTTGTTTTTACTGTAAAACTGGCCTCACACACTACATTTTCCAAACCTTATAAATGATGCCTTGATTTCTTTTGCAAATTGTTCTTCATATGAGACTTTGCCAAAATTAAACTTTTATTATTTGATTTGGGGAAAGCTACTTGGGCAAAACAATAAAATTTTGATTCTTTTGCAAGGCAGATGGAGATATATATAGTTTAGTTTTCTAGTATATTGTTATGGCTGCAGCACTTAAAATGGCATAATTTTTAGGGGATGTTTTGTGGTGTTTTTTTTTTTTTTTGTTGCCCCTTTGGTTAGTTGTGGTTTTTCTTCCCCCACCTCTAGTCTCTTTCAGGGAGGGATGAAAGAAGCCTAAAGAGACTCTTTGATGTTAAGACCTCCTTAAATTATTTTTCACTGTTATGATACCAGAACTGTCTGCTGACAGATTTGGAAAAAATGGTGGTATTCCTTAGGTGATGTGATTCAGGTATACAGAGAAGTAAAATCTTTTGGAGTGGGGTCACTTGCAGAAGCCCAAGTGCCCAAATATTGTCTGCTCACTAGTACAGTTATAAGGAAAGAGATGCTAGATCTCTCTGAATCTTCCTTTTTAAAAATGTTTATTATCCTCTGGTGGCAGTTTTGTTGCCAAGCTTTCACAGGAAGTGCTTGGAAGGAGACCTTGTTTAAACTGGCAGAGAAAACATGAGAAGAAATGCCCTTTTTTCTTTGCTGACAGTTTGCAGGTTTAATGAAGCTCTTTGCTGCTGACTTAAACCCTTGGATTCACTTCCTGCCCTTCCCTGTCTCCCCATTTCATTTGAAGTGCTCCATATGCTTCCTTGCTTGATTTTTTCCACCATGTCTAGGACAGGTTTTTCAATTTTTTTTTCTGTGTTAAAACAGCTGTAATGGTGTTGCTTTACTTCAGCAAAGCCTGCTCTGTTTGCTGAACTCATGTGCAGTTTAGTACAGCTTCCTGTTTTTCTCACCCTGTTTAATTAGGCAACAAATTGCAGCAAAGCAGCTTCCTTTAAAATGAATCAGTGAATATTGTGCATATTGTAAATATGAAAGCAATTCATGTCTCTTTGAATCTTAAAAATCATGGACATTTTTCCATAGCTTTAATGTTTATGTGGAAGGCCAAGCCTGGTTGCATACAAAGCAGTTTTCTCCCTTTCTGTGTATTCCTTTTCAATTTGATTTTATTTACTTTTTGTTCTCTATTGCTGCCATTTGATGGTAACAATAAAGAGCTGTCCTGCCTTGTTTTTTTCTGTCATGATCTCAATTGCTTCATGACATATAACTTGTTCCTACAAGTAATGGTGCTACTTCATTGGGTCCAGATGAGTGTATGCCATTAGATAACTCATCAATAAAGTTGACAAGTACTTATTAAAACTGTCTCATTTGTCTTGTAGTGAGCAAGGTATAGTGTGATTGTTCTTATAGCAATGCAGCTGTTTCTTTGAAACACTCCCTGTGTGTTCCCTGTGAGAAAAGCAGAGGGAAATGAGGAGTTAATACAATGTAGCTGGTGCAGAGCACAGTTCATATTATAAAGCTGGGAAACAATTACAGACTTGGGCATTAATATGAAATCAATGATTGGGTCATGACTCAAACTGGGAAACTACTGGGTGGAGTGATGACATTTTGCTTGTAGTTGAAGTATGCTGAAAGCACATGTACAATGTGTACAGAGATATCTGGGTGGATGCCTTTTTGATAGAGTGATTTTGCCTGTTGTAAACATGCACCTGGACCTTTGTCCATGTGCCAAAAGTTAAACCAGAAGGTTGTGCTTTAGTCTTACTCAACAGGACCTTTTGGAGTATCATTTTCTCATCAAGTTGCTACGACTCTCTAATTTGAAACAAACCTATAATCTTGTGGTAGAGGAGCAAAACCTGAACTTTGTTCATGGTTAAGGAGAGATGGAGCTTGGCCTGAGGCTTTAAAATAAGTAGATGCACCTGTAGTGAATGTTATTGGGTGCAGGGAACACTCTATGTGGTGTTAGTGATTCCTGCATGTCAGTGAGTGAAGTGCTGTGCTTGAAGGACTTCCCAGTCATTATGGACTGTTCCACCAACCTGCTGAACAATTTCACCATTTTGGGAGTTTATGGTGCTTCTGCTGGAAGAATTTACAAATGTAGTTAAAGCTTGGCCATGATTGAGAGTTGTAAAATAAAGATTAGATCACTCTGGAAACAGCTGTAGATGAATTAAGTGTATAAAATACTAGGGTTTGATAGTGTGAATTTTTAACTATTGTTTATACACACTGAAAGTCTTTTTAGTGTTGTTTCCTGTGTGTGAAAGCAATTGCAGGAATAAGAAATTTATATCTCTTGGTCAGCTGAATGCTAGAGAAGTGGGTTTGTCTCTGTCCAGTTAATGAATTTTTCTGAGGTAATCAAAAAATCATGTAGTGTGTTTTCCACATGATCAGTAATTGGAATTTCTTAATTTCTGAGAACTTGCCTTGAAGCTGAGTAGCCTAGCTGAATGAAGAGAGTACTGAGGTCTCCATGGGAAGGTAACTGAATGTGTGATTGACCATAGCAAACTTTATAAAACACTGGTGTTAACACTTAACCTTAATGAAAGATCTTAACTCTGCTAGGTCATCTTAGTGTTTTTGACAGGGCCCCAGGTAAATTAATTCATTTTGCAAAATTCTGAGTTATAGCAGAGTCTCATAAAATGGCTAAAGAAAATTTAAGATTTCTGTTTTCTATGCAGGATTTGAGTAGCATGTGGTTTTAACGGGAAGGAAAAATATGCAAGCCTAGAAGTTTATAATGAAAGTAGACTGAAAATGTTTTAAAAAGCAGAAAGCAGTTCACTGAGTGCCACTCAGCCTTTTGGGAAGCTGAGTGGGCTGGGATAAATTAAAATGGAGGTCTGTAGAGACAGATGGTCATTTAGGGATGTGTCTTACATGTGGTAACAATTAAGATGTGAATGGAGCCTGCAACTGGGCTTCTGTGTTCTGTACTAACCTCACTTTTTACCCTCTGTGTGTCAGGGTAAATTCACACACATCAATACAAAGAATGTACACACACCTCAGTGT